>NW_027422999.1:0-600000 GCF_048934315.1 Petromyzon marinus | reverse complement strand
CGGAATTGGTCTAGAGCAGGCTGGCCATGTGGCCAGATGACAAAGGTGTCATCAACGTACCTCTTCCATAAGGTCGGGCGTAGAGTGGCAGTCTGGATGGCGTCAGTTTCAAATTTTTCCATGAATACGTTGGCTACAACCGGAGATAGGGGGGAGCCCATTGGGGTGCCCTCAGTTTGTTTGTAGAAAGTTCCATTCCAGGTGAAGTATGTGTTGGTTAAGCAATGTCTCACCAGGGGGGGTACATCAGTATGCAGTCCTTGATGAACCAGGTCTTCAATGATAGCGATGGTGTCAGGTACCGGGACTTTGGTGAACAAGGACACCACATCAAAACTGACAAGCAGGTCGTTTGGGGACAGGGAAATGTCTTTGATTGTCGATACCAGGTGAGTAGAATTTAGTACCGCAGAGGTGGTTTTTCCAGTGAAAGGTCGCAGTATATCAGCCAGAAAACGTGCCAGTTTGTAGGTGGGGGAGCTGATAGTAGAGACGATGGGACGAAGGGGTGTATCTTCTTTGTGTATCTTTGGAAGGCCATATAATCTTGGTGGTCTGGCAGCAGAGGGTTTCAACAAGAACTGTTTGTTCTGCGGATGTGTATGCTTTAACTTTTAACATAGCTATTTCTGTGACCAGTCACAAGCTAATCATTCAGCCATTTCAATGCTAAATTTTATGCTAATTCCTTCGTCAAGGCTCTTTGTTCCTCTCACACAGCTTAAAAGCCGTGATCTGAACGTGGCTCTCTCACTCCAGCGCTGTCCTACCAGACAGTCTCGCTCCCTTCACCTGATGAAGGCCGCTTGTGTTGTGGCCGAAACGTCGTGAGAATATTATTGTTATTTTATTTTATCAATTTAATATTTTATTCTCATTCTACGTGACTTTACCGAAAGAACCAAAGAAGAAGAGTTAATAGACTTTACTGCAAACACAAACTTGACACTGTCACACACTGCCATGAGTAAACAGGTGGTGGTGTAACCAGCTCCATGCCTGGCCACCTTCATCTGCTCAGCATTAATTCTTCCTCACTCCACCAAGTAATGAATCGAGGATCAATCAACATAGCCGAGGCTATCCGTGTATCTGTCTCTCTCTCCCCGTGGTGAAGGTGTTCCCCTCCACACATTCAGAGTAAACAGCGGCACGCGCTTAGCGTCTTTGACCGATAGATACATTGACACACGTATTGTTGGTTCTTTCAGTAAAGTAACGTAGATAGAAAATAAAAATAACAGATTAAATTCAATAAGATAAAGACCACTTGTGTTGCGATCGAAACGTCGTCGGTTTTTTGCTTTATTTTAAAAAAAAAAATATTTTTCATTTATTTTTATTATCTGTTATTTTCATTTAATTTTCTATCTACGTAACTTTACCGAAAGAACCAAGAATGTTAATTCCTGCAGTCACCAAAGTTTTAAGTCAAAACATTCACACACGTTGACAAAGCCTCACCTTGTGTTGTTGTGGGCAGGTCGCTTCTGATAACAAGAGCGGTATAGCAGCTCAAGCGGGCTTGGCCTGCTAACAAAAGAACGAAAATAAAAACTGCGTGAATATTGACAATAAAACAAAGTTACAAAGTGGCGAGCCGGGTGAAGACAAATTAAACTTAAGCGAGATTATTAAAGTGAACGCAATCAGGCCAGGGCAGGAGGCAAGGCCCCGCGTGGCTAGGCCCCGCGTTGTAAAGTTCCAACCTGGACATCGATTCCCATGCTCGCTGCTACTCAACTGACATCCCTACGAGAGAGAGAGGCTCTACCTTGGTAAACAACAACAACCACCACCACCATGAGAATTTCTCACCTCAGATTTCAGTGCAAGCGCGGATCGGCAGCCTCCTGTTACCTCGCGACGTCACGCGGGTAAGCAGGTAACAGACGTCACTTCCGGGGTAAGAGACACGCCCCTCCCATGAGTAGCTCTGTAACTGAATAATTTATGTTAATATAAACTGCTTATATGTCGAGGGATGGGGCGTGGCTGCTGAACCCGACGGCTTCAACGAGCACAATATGTTAATGAACCGCCAATCACTGGGCGTAGCTTTGCCCAAATAAAGATTGCCACTGGATTGATATCGACAGTGACCCATGCGGAGGTGACGTCACGCTCAAGAGCGCGGTGGACGGGGTTGGGGGAGTGTGAATACCTTGGTGACATGACGTCACTAGCGAGGTACACCTCCCGCTGGCACTTCATGCCTATGAAGTCATGCTGAGTGGTGACGTCACAGAGCGGGGATGGAGTTTAAGTTGATTTAGCTTCATTTTCCATTGCCCCCTCTCTTGGGTGCATGAACTCAGCAACAACGTGTGTACACGTACACACGTTGTTGTGTGTACACGTACACACACAGTGTGTACGTGTACACACTGTGTGTGTGTGGGTAGTCATCTGAGTCAGTAGACCCATGGCATCTTCTCATCAATTAATTTTTTTAATGAATTATTTTTATTTGTTTGTATTACTTATTCACACACAGTACACACACACACACGTTACACACACAGTACACACACACAGTACACACACAGTACACACACACACAGTACACACACACACAGTACACACACGCACGGTACACACACACACACCCGCACATTACATACACACACACAGTACACACACACACACGGTACACACAGACAGTACACACACACACAGTACACACACACGGTGCACACACACACGCACAGTACACATACACGATGCACACACACGCACGACACACACGCACAGTATACACACACTCACAGTACACACGCACAGTACACACACACACACGGTACACACACACGCACAGTACACACACACAGTACACACACACAGTACACAAACACGCACAGTACACACACACAGTACACACACACGCACGGTACACACGCACAGTACACACACACACATGCACACACACGCACAGTACACACACGCACAGTACACGCACAGTACACACACACAGTACACACACACACAGTACACACACACGGCACGCCCACACTCCTTCAGTCACGTGACTAAGGTTGACGCGTCGCCCCGTCTCCCGAGGTGACCTCTTGGCTCTCTCGTCTCTCCTCGACATGTAGATTCATTTCTTACTCTTACCTAGAAACGTCATTGTCAGTCTGTCTGTGTCTCTGTGGACGCAACTTGCGAGGAATTGTACTCACACACTGTGGGGTTTACGTTTCAAATAAAGTGCCCAGATACCACGCGATAAGCTCCGTGGTGAGCCAGTGCTATTCCTATTTACAATCCGTCAACATGAAAGTAGTTAAATTAACAATTTATTACCAATCTCCATATATATCAAAGGCAAAGTTGTGAATGTGTGTGTCTGTTCAAAATGTTTAGCGTACTTCCCGACACGCACCAAGCTTGAAATTTGCCATATGGGTAATTTCCAGACTGTACACCGTGCAAACATTATAAAAATAGACTTTTGTATATTTTTTGGGGGGGCGCGCAATAATGTATAAGCATGAAAACACCACGATACATAGGACTTACTTTGATTAGAATCTTGGAATTGATTGTGTACATGTTGAAATTGTTAAATGAGCATTTTGAGCACACTGCTGTTTTAATAAATGTTCATGATTCTGAGAATATAAGTGTAATTCTGAGCATCATAATGACCATAATGGAATTGTCATCATTAATGGGGGTACAATGATTTTTATAATAGGAATGCGGTTTTGAGCATGACTATTGATATTTCGGACTCATTTATGACAATAGATTGATGACTTTGTTTTGCTCATCAATCAGGATACTGTTAATGATGCACATGCCCATAAATTGTTGAAATGACTAGAAATGCAAGTTGTGTATACTCTCCAACCCCATTCCTCTACCTACCCATTCCCTTGACGGGCTCCGTGCCCACTTAAACCCATGACGATGGCGGTGACGATTCCACCTCTCGCCGTAACAATCAAAGCACCTCCAACTTCTGAATGCAAAGGTGCTGGTTGGTGCAACGCCAAAACACATCGTCAACGCCGCTCCCAAGCCCGCCCTACGTCAGTTTACATCGTTAGAATCAACAAAATAAAAAGTTCCACAGAGGAAACTAAAATGACATTACGCAATCCCCAAAGTCGCACGGGGTAGGCTACACGACTCGGAGAACAACGTCAGACTTCAAGACTTGCATCGCCATCATCATCGTTCTTCCTCTCCACAAGTCATCGCACGTCAATATTCAACAAGCTGCACACACGTGCAAGTCACCTCTCGACCCGCCACCTGCACAGTTAACGCGATCAGACCCGGGGGTCAAATTAAAATTGTGTCGTCTTTGGTGACGTATTACAATCGGTGTAATTTTAATGATGCACGTACAGCAACTGCTGTACGTACATGAAATTATATCATTGACAACGGGGTCTGCTTTTGCGGTATCTGCGTGCGGTCTTTTAATTATATAGATACGTAGTCAGTTCATTAGTATGGGGTTCCTCTATAAGGAATTGTAATTGTAAAATGTATTACTTAATAATACGCTTCCAGGCCGCACTTAGCTTGTAGCAGTCAGAGCAGTTAACAAGTTGTCGAGAGGCAACTTGTTAAAATTTTAATTTAACGTAGGTATAAAATAAAATAAATTTGATTTATTAAAACATTTAATTTAATTTAACGTAGGTATAAAATAAATGTAATTTAAATAAAATAAATGTAATTTATTAAAAAATTTAATTTAAATAAAATAATCTAATTTATAAAAATTTTATTTAACGTAGGTATAATATAAAATGTATTTAAATAATGTCATTTATTTTAAAAATTAAATTAAACGTAGGTATTAAATAAATGTAATTTAAATAAAATAAATTTAATTTATTAAAAATTTCAACTTAATTTAACGTAGCTATGAAATAAAATAAAGAAATTTTGATTTATTACAAATATCAATTAAATTTAACGTAGGTATAAAATACATTTAAATTAAGAACTCATTCATTTATTTAAAAAATACGTAGATATAAAACAAGTTTAAATCAACTTAATTAAAATTTTAAATCAAATTTAACGTAGGTATAAAATAAAATGTAATTAAATTAAATAATAAATATATATAAAAAATTCTACCTCCGTGACTTTACCGAAAGCAAAGAGTGTGGACCCACGTGACATCAAGGCTGTCCTAGTCTAGGCAAGGCCTCAGGGTGTACCGGGCCTTTCACAACAACAGCCGCAGCAGCAACAACGGTTCTCTTGAGAAAATGCTTTTTAAAAAAAGTCAACTTAGCTTACCTTGACACTCGCGAACTTTAATGATTAAAATAATTAAAACAAAACTAAACACTCACACGCACATGGGCGCGCGCTGCTCAGCGTGTAGGGCATTAAAAATGGTAGCGTCCTCCCGCGATCTGATTGGTCGCCGCGTGCAAAAGTGGGGAGGGGAGGGCCAGCGATCCGATTGGTCGAGAGGCAAACCTGGGCGCGTCTCCGGCGATGGTGCGTAGCGATTGGTCAACGGTTGACCTATGCTAATTTTGGTATGCTAATTAATTTTAATCTTGATTTAAAGCTTTCGTGACTGTAGTAATTCATATTCTTAGCTCTTTCGGTAAAGTCACGTTGAAGGGAAACAATAAAATAATGATATATAAAACAATAAAAATTCTCACGACGTTTCGACCATAACACAAACGGTCGTCATCAGGTGTGTCGGTTCGAATTAATTTATTTATTTTTAAACGGTTTATTTATTTATAAAAAAACGTCAGCGCCACGTGCAGCGATTTGGCAGATTATTTAGAAGGACGAGTCCATCTATGTTCTGAAAAGAGGAGGGGGGAGACGAAAAATTAATGTATGTTGTCTGAAAGCCACCGTAAGCGGGAATAGCTGCGCTATTCTCGCTCACGGCCAATACCAGCGACAATTAGGGGCCGTCCGTGAATGACATCACGCACCTAGAGGGTGGGGGGGGGGGGTCAGACGTTTGTGACGATGTGTGACAAGGGGGGGGGGGTTTGAGAAAAGTGACATCACATCAAATTGCGCAACTTTAAATAAATGTAAACACGTTCTACTTAATTAAATCGACTTTGTAATAAATGATTTCTACCTACATCAGAGTGCAGCGGCACATTAACAACGCACTACAATGACAATAGTTTAGAGCGATTTGAAGCATGTTTTATATTTTTTTTGGGAGGGGGGAGGGGGCAGAGCTTTGTGACGTCATATTTGAGGGGGAGGGGTCTGACTTTGTGTGACGTAGTCTTTGGTTCTATTGGGTAAAGTCACGTAGGTGAAAATAAAATAACAAAAAATCACGACGTTTCGGCCACAACACAAGCGGCCTTCATCAGGTGAAGGGACGAGACTGTCTGGAGGACAGCGCTGGAGTGGAAGAAGCCACACTTAGATCACGACCTTTAACCTGTGTGAGAAGAAAAACACCAAGCGCCTTGACAAATTAATTAGCATATAATTTAGCATTGAAATGGCTCATTGAAATAGCTAAGTTAAAGTATACACATCCGCAGAGGTACCCCTTGACAAAGGAATTAGCATCGAATTTAGCATTGAAATGGCTCATTGAAATAGCTAAGTTAAAGTATAGCTATTTCAATGAGCCATTTCAATGCTAAATTCTATGCTAATTCCTTTGTCAAGGCGCTCTGTGTTTTTCTTCTCACACAGCTTAAAGGTCGTGATCTAAGCGTGGCTTCTCCCACTCCAGCACTGTCCTCCAGTCTCGTCCCTTCACCTGATGAAGGCCGCTTGTGTTGTGGCCGAAACGTCGTGATTTTTTGTTATTTTATTTTCACCTACGTGATTTTACCCAATAGAACCAAAGAGTATGGATCCTAGCAGTCACGAAAGCTTTAAATCTAGAATTTGTGTGACGTCATGTGACGATGGGGGGGGGGGGGGTCAAAAATCCTCTAAAATCGCGTGACGTCATTTAAGGTTGGCCCCTTACCTGAAGCAGTCCCGAGCGTCACTTAGGTGGACTCAGCCATAATTAAGGTGGTGGTGAGGTGGGTGGGGGTGCTAACATCAGAATTGGAGAGACGAGCGGCCAGCCGTGGTTGTGTCCACACCATCCCCTGGTGTTGTTCCATCGCGACCCTCACCGGTGCTCGCTAACAGCGCACGCCCAGTGGGAGTCGATGAGTCCGTGGGTTTCTGTGCGAGTCCGTGGGTCCATTGTGGGTCTGTGGATGCGTCAGTCTACATTGGGGAGCCTTTGTCTTTGCATTTTGGGGACTAGTGCAGCACTAGTGTGTAGTAGTGTATAGTGTAGTGTATAGTAGTGTAGTGTATAGTGTATAGTGTAGTGTATAGTAGTGTATAGTGTAGTGTATAGTGGTGTATAGTGTAGTGTATAGTAGTGTAGTGTATAGTAGTGTATAATAGTGTAGTGTATAGTAGTGTATAGTGTAGTATATAGTGTAGTGTATAGTAGTGTATAGTGTAGTGTATATTAGTATATAGTGTAGTGTATAGTAGTGTAGTGTATAGTGTAGTGTATAGTAGTGTATAGCGTAGTGTATAGTGTAGTGTATAGTAGTGTATAGTGTAGTGTATAATAGTGTTTAGTGTATAGTAGTGTAGTGTATAGTGTAGTGTATAGTAGTGTAGTGTATAGTGTAGTGTATAGTTTAGTATAGTGTAGTGTATAGTGTAGTCTATAGTAGTGTATAGTGTAGTGTATAGTTTAGTATACTAGTTATCACGTGACTAGTGTAGCTAGCCAGGTGGTGACCACACTCGTGCGTGCATCTCCACTCGTCCGTGTCTGCAAGTAAGCGCTCGTGTGTGTATGTGCACCCGCGTGTTTGTTCGTGTCTGTATGTACGCACACTGTTGCACATGGTTCGCTCGTGTGGGTGTGTAGTGGAACGCACTGCTCATGAAAACGTTGCCTCGTTACGCGGTAAATGCTGCGGCACAACAGGAGGGAACTGCAGGGATGAGGCTCTCCAGTCTTGGTGCTGTGAATTAAAACAGCGCCAGGGTGGAGCGTCCCGTCCCTACAGCTCGTAGCTGTGACGGAGCGAGAGTGATCAGCGGACAGCCACCATGGTTGCCAGGTAAGGGGAGACTTCACCCGGAACTCTCCTCCACACGTGTTCCCCGTGAACATTGTCGCAATAAACGTACGATCAGGAATCTTTAAAATATCCGACCTTTGTTGTTCCGCAAGAATATTAACGCTCAAACTCGTATCTAACTCTTCATGAATTCACTTGGTCAAACAGTTCAGGTACTCGGCAAAGCATTTCACCACCCGGTATTCAACAGTTAAACAATCTACTCCAAATCAACACCGAAATGTCAAATTATCATCCACATTTGACTTCCACATCGATGGAAGCCATTTGCCATGACGTCCAAGCCATTAAACACCGGAACAATGAACGTGCCATTCAAGTACATCTTGAAACCCATTATCTGAAGTACTTTGTATTAAACAATAACTAAATAATAGAAACACGTTTACAATATTGAGCGAAGTTATAGTCACGGACTTTTTCCAACTTTAGCTCAACAGGACCACAAAAGCTCGGATATGTGGTTCATAATAAATGAATCAATCGGATTGAAATCATGAACTGGCCAAACACTTTCCGATTTCAACATCACCTTATAAAAGAATAACATTTTAAATAAAAGCGCACATCTTTATCTATCTGTGATGAGCGCTGCACTTTCCGTTGTTTTCATGCAGGGGGCACTGCAAACCGACGCACCCCCTGCATGGACGACGGAGGAGCAGGGACAGACGTTCGATTATGTTGGAATCGATCTGCAGACGGCGGTCTTCTCGCACGGCCAGCTCCGTGTCGCCTTATCTCGATCCCGCAATCCCAGACAGGTGAAAGTCCGCATCGAACCGAACCCCCGGCAAGGCCGTCTACTTAACGTTGAGAGAAAATTCACTCGAAATGTCCTTTTCAATGAAGTCTTCCAGATGTAAATTGATACAAGCTTTTAATGAAGAAGTAAAATCATCCAATTCAAAACACAACACAATTCAAAGATGCTTCATTTTAAAACTTCAAAACGGAGCATGGGGTACTTGCGTGAATGCGTCCTTCGTGTGCCATAAATGTTGTGACTTTCCTGGCCTGAAGGCCGTCAATGTGTTGGACCCTTATTGGTGCACAGCGTCTCAATAACAGCAGTGGGGTTTGCTTCAACCAATGGTTACGAACATCCAGACGTCAATCAGCAAGGAGCATTTCTAGTCCTAGTTAGACAAAATCTACGTCAACACGTAAGACAAAACTACAATTCGTGTTGTAGAGAATGTACCTCCTCCTATACGTGTAACTTTCCAGTGGTATGCCTTGTAACTGATGAATGATCCGAGCGTGCTCCCTATTTCAAAGACGATGAGTTGCTTCAGAGGCAGACGCTTCGTGAAACACAAAAGTACCCTTTGACCTGTATCACAAGAACAACGGGTCTCACCTGAGTTCTCTGTACAGGTTACTTCCAAAACACACACACACTTTGTCCTAACATCACTTATTCAATGCTTGACCCTCAGACAAAATGTTACATGTACGCGCACAATCAGACAAGTATTAATTCTAAATCATTGACGGGCATATTAACATTGAATTACTGCAGCGAAATTGACTGCATCACGTTATATCGTATTAACAAGAAGTTATTTACAAATACGCACCGTCTGCTTAACCGTGTATGTACACCGTACTATTGTTGCGTCATTCAAAACGAGTAGGCCGTTGCATGCTGGCGTCTGGGTCAAAATGTAGCAAATTCAAACCATTACGCTACAAATAATAAATCACGGCGTGTCGATGGCAACACAAGCAATCGTCATCAGGTGGGGCAAGCACAGCAGCAACAAGAAACTGCTGGAGTAGGCGCCTACTCCTTCAGCAGTTTCTCTTGCTGTGGTTGTCCCACCTGATGACGATTGCTTGTGTTGCGATCTAAACGCCGTGATCTGTTATGTTTCTACCCACGTGGTGACTTTACCGAAAGAACTCAAGAGTGTGGATTCCTGCAGTCACGAAAGCTTCGAATCAAGATTACCTACAAACAACACAACTGAGATGACGCATCAATCATCGCCCCCTACTGACAGGCTCTTGTCCACATGCAGGCCGGTGCAGGACCACCACCTTGTGCCACACAGGGGCAGCTGCTACTTGGGGATGCTCTTCGAGTGTTTCAGACGAGGTACGACACGAAACTATGAGTTGCTGAGGCGATAAAGCAAGCAACGTGTAAATGCAATTGTTATAACATAGTGAATGCTTGGGAGCTTATTGTCTCTCGCTCCTGGTTACAGATCTACCCAACCCATGGGCCCACAAAGTGTTCAACTTCACGTTCTTGTCATTAAAGGCCTCTGACAAAGGTGCATCTATTGTAGCGACATCGTCTCTGGCTTACACATCTACTGGGTCTCCACTTGACTTTGTATTGTCTCGGAGGAAGTCCACCCACACCTCCACTTCCACAAACTGCTGGGAGTTGCCTCGCTCTGCCTCACAGTAAGAATTCTCCTCCTGCTTCACGTTGCCTCCATCGATGTGAAGGTCCCATTTTGGAGTTGAATCTTCATCTTCACATTTTACCTTCACTTCTTCGCTCTTCACCATCACTTCTTCACATTTCACCTTCACTTCTTCACATTTCACCTTCACTTCTTCACTCTTCACCATCACTTCTTCACATTTCACCATCACTTCTTCGCTCTTCACCATCACTTCTTCGCTCTTTACCATCACTTCTTCACTCTTCACCATCACTTCTTCACATTTCACCATCACCTCTTCACATTTCACCTCGATACCTTTAAAAGTGTCCAAGCTGGGATTTTCTTCCGGTTCTTGTTTCATGAGGGATGGGCTCATTGCGGCACTTTGACTTTCACAAGCTGATTTCAGACTCCACTCCTTGTGGATCTTCTGATGCTTTTGTGTTCTCTGGTGTACTTGAAGATTTGATGACTGTGAAAATGCCTTCCCACACACACTGCACTTGAAGGGTTTCTCTCCCGTGTGTGTTCTCTGGTGTTTTTTAAGAGTAGATGAATCTGAAAATGTCTTCCCACACACACTGCACCTGAAGGGTTTCTCTCCCGTGTGTGTTCTCTGGTGTCTTTTAAGAGCAAATGACTGTACAAATGCCTTCCCACATACAGTGCACTTGAAGGGTTTCTCTCCCGTGTGTGTTCTCTGGTGTGTTTTAAGAGCAGATGAATCTGAAAATGTCTTCCCACACACACTGCACTTGAAGGGTTTCTCTCCCGTGTGTGTTCTCTGGTGTTTTTTAAGAGCAGATGACTGTGCAAATGCCTTCCCACACACAGTGCACTTGAAGGGGTTCTCTCCCGTGTGTGTTCTCTGATGTTTTTCAAGAGTAGATGAATCTGAAAATGCCTTTCCACACACACTGCACTTGAAGGGTTTCTCTCCTGTGTGTGTTCTCTGGTGTGTTTTAAGAGCAGATGAATCTGAAAATGGCTTCCCACACACACTGCACTTGAAGGGTTTCTCTCCCGTGTGTGTTCTCTGGTGTGTTTTAAGAGCAGATGACTGTGAAAATGTCTTCACACACACACTGCACTTGAAGGGTTTCTCTCCCGTGTGTGTTCTCTGGTGTTTTTTAAGAGTAGATAAATCTGAAAATGCCTTCACACACACACTGCACTTGAAGGGTTTCTCTCCCGTATGTGTTCTCTGGTGTGTTTTAAGAGTAGATGAATCTGGAAATGTCTTCCCACACACAGTGCACTTGAAGGGTTTCTCTCCCGTGTGTGTTCTCTGGTGTATTTTAAGAGCAGATGACCGTGAAAATGCCTTCCCACACACACTGCACCTGAAGGGTTTCACTCCTGTGTGAGTTCTCTGGTGGGTCTGAAGAACTGATGGCCATGCAAATGCCTTGTCACACACACTGCACTTGAAGGGTTTCTCTCCTGTGTGTGTTCTCTGGTGTGTTTTAAGAGCAGATGAATCTGAAAATGGCTTCCCACACACACTGCACCTGAAGGGTTTCTCTCCCGTGTGTGTTCTCTGGTGTGTTTTAAGAGCAGATGACCGTGAAAATGTCTTCACACACACACTGCACTTGAAGGGTTTCTCTCCCGTGTGTGTTCTCTGGTGTTTTTTAAGAGTAGATGAATCTGAAAATGTCTTCCCACACACACTGCACCTGAAGGGTTTCTCTCCCGTGTGTGTTCTCTGGTGTGTTTTAAGAGCAAATGACTGTACAAATGCCTTCCCACATACAGTGCACTTGAAGGGTTTCTCTCCCGTGTGTGTTCTCTGGTGTGTTTTAAGAGCAGATGAATCTGAAAATGTCTTCCCACACACACTGCACTTGAAGGGTTTCTCTCCCGTGTGTGTTCTCTGGTGTTTTTTAAGAGCAGATGACTCTGCAAATGCCTTCCCACACACAGTGCACTTGAAGGGGTTCTCTCCCGTGTGTGTTCTCTGGTGTGTTTTAAGAGCAGATGAATCTGAAAATGTCTTCCCACACACAGTGCACTTGAAGGGTTTCTCTCCCGTGTGTGTTCTCTGGTGTTTTTTAAGAGTAGATGAATCTGAAAATGCCTTTCCACACACACTGCACTTGAAGGGTTTCTCTCCCGTGTGTGTTCTCTGGTGTGTTTTAAGAGCAAATGAATCTGAAAATGTCTTCCCACACACACTGCACTTGAAGGGTTTCTCTCCCGTGTGTGTTCTCTGGTGTCTTTGAAGATGAGATGACTCTGAAAATGCCTTTCCACACACACTGCACTTGAAGGGTTTCTCTCCTGTGTGTGTTCTCTGGTGTGTTTTAAGAGCAGATGAATCTGAAAATGGCTTCCCACACACACTGCACTTGAAGAGTTTCTCTCCCGTGTGTGTTCTCTGGTGTCTTTGAAGATGAGATGAATCTGAAAATGCCTTCCCACACACACTGCACCTGAAGGGTTTCTCTCCCGTGTGTGTTCTCTGGTGTGTTTTAAGAGCAGATGACCGTGAAAATGTCTTCACACACACACTGCACTTGAAGGGTTTCTCTCCCGTGTGTGTTCTCTGGTGTTTTTTAAGAGTAGATGAATCTGAAAATGCCTTCACACACACACTGCACTTGAAGGGTTTCTCTCCCGTATGTGTTCTCTGGTGTGTTTTAAGAGTAGATGAATCTGGAAATGTCTTCACACACACAGTGCACTTGAAGGGTTTCTCTCCCGTGTGTGTTCTCTGGTGTATTTTAAGAGCAGATGACCGTGAAAATGCCTTCCCACACACACTGCACCTGAAGGGTTTCACTCCTGTGTGAGTTCTCTGGTGGGTCTGAAGAACTGATGGCCATGCAAATGCCTTGTCACACACTGTGCACTTGAAGGGTTTCTCTCCTGTGCGAGTTCTCTGGTGCTGTGTCAAATTTCCAGTCCTATCGGTGCTGTATGCACGCTGGTCGCAATGCTGACTTGTCGTACCGAGCTGCTGTGCTGAGGGCCTTTGCTCCATCAGACCAGCGTCAGCTGCAGACAGAAAATAAGAATATCCACACCATCTACACGTCAGTATCGAGCCATGGAGGAATTAATATATACAGTCACACGTGACTTACACGTCTATATTCATTCATGTATTCACGACTAGCTGTACTACCCGGCTTCGCCCGGGACTTGGATCCACCACGTCCGGCCGCCTTTGTCTCCCCAGTGGTGATGTTCACACCACAAGTTACTCGTTTGAGGCTGAGTCGACCTAGGGGAGGCCCAGAAGCGGTTCAAATAATCGTCGCCGGTGGTGGCCGTGAGCGGGAATTGAACTCGGGTCGCCGGGTTCGTAGCGCGGCGTAGCGCTAACCGCTACACTGCAATGCGTTACGCTTACACACACACACACAGACACACACACAACGCTAACCGCTACACTACAATGCGTTACTCTTCCACACACACACACACAGACACACACACACAGACACACAGACAAGGCTAACCGCTACACTACAATGCGTGACGCTTCCACGTGCGCGGGTCACGTGACAGATTTGACGTCACAGCTCACTTGCCGTGCAAACAATTCAATACATTATTGAGCTCCCCCCCCCCAACAAAAACACAAAAGTGTATTTGTATAATGTTTGCACGGTGTACAGTCTGGAAAGTACCCACATGGCAAATTTCCAGTTTGTTGCATGTCGGGAAGTACGCTAAACATTTTGAACAGACAACACACACAATCACAACTTTGCCTTTTATATATATTTGGAGATGCAGTGAAAAACTTTCCCAAATTCATCACGCGGTTTCAGTTTTTTGATTTTCAGTTAGATTTATTTTGGTTATAGTCCCGTGAGCCATTCGGCTTTTGAATCGGGTGCAACCACAACAAGCAACAAAACAAAAACACGACCGAGAAAAACATCTTACAGTGACTATGTGACTGTGCAAACAGCACTGTCATGGCACGCAATGAGAGGGCAAATGTCATAAATATTCCTGTAAGCCCTCGCATCTTCAACATTAATGTTGCCATAGAAACGTCGTGGGGTGTTTTGCTTCATTATAAAAAAGAAATTTTTTTATCTGTTATTTTTATTTTATTTTCTATCTACGTGACTTTACCGAAAGAACCAAGAATATTAATTCCTGCAGTCACCAACGTTTTAAGTCAAAACATTCACACACGTTGACAAAGCCTCACCTTGTGTTGTTGTGGGCAGGTCGCTTCTGATAACAAGAGCGGTATAGCAGCTCAAGCGGGCTTGGTCTGGTAACAAAAGAAAATAAAAACTGCGTGAATATTGACAATAAAACAAAGTTACAAAGTGGCGAGCCGGGTGAAGACAAATTAAACTTAAGCGAGATCATTAAAGTGAATGCAATCAGGCGAGGGCAGGAGGCAAGGCCCCGCGTGGCTAGGCCCCGCGTTGTAAAGTTCCAACCTGGACATCGATTCCCATGCTCGCTGCTACTCAATTGACATCCCTACGAGAGAGAGCGAGGCTCTACATTGGTAAACAACAACCACCACAACCACCACCACAACCGCGATGAGAATTTCTCACCTCGGATTTCAGTTCACGCACGGAGCGGCAGATTTCTGTTACCTCGTGACGTCACGCGGCAGCAGGAGATGACGTCACTTGCGTGGTACAAGAACACTCCCCTCCCGCAACGAGCGGGTTTTAATTTAAATAAATTATGTTAATGAGCCCGGCCCATACGTGGAGGGATGGGGCGTGGGTGCTGAACCCGTCGCAATAAACTCGCGACAGTAGACGCGAATATATTATGTTAATGAGCCGCCAGTCACCGGGCGTAGCTTTGCCCATATAAGGATTGTACTTGAACAGATAACGCAAGTTGACCCAGGCAGAGGTGACGTCACGCTCAAAGGCGCGGTAGACGGGGTGGGGTGAATACCTTGGTGACATGACGTCACTGGCGAGGTACACCTCCCCCTGGCGTTTCACGCCGATGAGGTATTGCTGAGTGGTCACGTTACAGAGCGGGATTGGAGTTTAAGTTGATTTAGATTCATTTTCCATTGCTCCCTCCCTTGAACTCAGCAACAACAACGTGGACATTGCATCCCACTGGGATTTTTAGCACACAGCGTTGGTGTACGGTGCTTTTTTCAGGAACATTTTGCTGTTTTTTAAATGTTTTTTCTGTTTGCAGAGTCACACAAAGTAGTCACTTTAAGATGTGTTTCTTGTTCTTGTTTGTTGTGGTTGCACTTGATTCAAGAGCCGAATGGCTCACAGGGGTATACCAAATATATATAAACTGAAACTATTGTGTACACACTGTGTGTGTATGTAAACACTGTGTGTCACTGTGTATGTGTCACTGTGCCTGGCACAAGCGTCGTGGTGACGTCACCGCCACTTAGTGGCGAATGGCGTTTGTTGTTGTGTCACTGTGTGTGTGTACACTGTGTGTGTACACTATGTGTCACTGTGTGTGTATATACACTGTGTGTGTACACTGTGTGTATACACTGTATGTGTGTACACTGTGTGTGTACAGTGTGCTTGTACACTGTGTGTACACTGTGTATAGACTATGTGTGTACGCTGTGTGTATACACTGTGTGTGTGTACACTGTGTGCATGTGTACACTGTGTGTACACTGTGTGTACATTGTGTGTGTACACTGTGTGTGTGTACACTATGTGTACACTGTTTGTGTCCGAACCCCCGGCAAGGCCATCTACTTAATGACGAAAGAAAATTCACACGAAATGTCCTTTTCAATGAAGTCTTCCAGATGTAAATTGATACAAGCTTTTAATGACGAAATAAAATCATCTAATTCAAAACACAACACGAATCAAAGCTGTTTCATTTTAAAACTTCAAAAAGGAGCACGGGGCGCTGGCGTGAATGCGTCCTTCGTGTGCCGTAAATGTTGTGACTTTCCTGGCCTGAAGGCCGTCAATGTTTTGGACCATTATTGGTGCACAGCATCTCAACAACAGCAGTGGGGTTTGCTTCAACCGATAGGTAACGAACATCCAGACGTGAATCAGCAAGGAGCATTTCTAGTCCTAGTTAGACAAAATCTACGTCAACACGTAAGACAAAACTACAATTCGTGTTGTAGAGAATGTACCTCCTCCTATACGTGTAACTTTTAAGTGGTATGCCTTGTAACTGATGAATGATCCGAGCGTGCTCCCTGTTTCAAAGACGATGAGTTGCTCCAGAGGCAGACGCTTCGTCAAACACAAGAGTTATCTGTACAGGTTACTTCCAAAACACACACACACACTTTGTCCTAACTGTCTCTAACATCACTTATTCAATGTGTGACCCTCACAGACAAAATATTACATGTACGCGCACAATCAGACAAGTATTCATTCTAAATCATTGACGGGCATATTAGCAACATTGAATTACTGCAGCGAAATTGACTGCATCACGTTACATCGTATTAACAAGAAGTTATTTACAAATACGCACCGTCTGCTTAACAGTGTATGTACAACGTACTATTGTTGCGTCATTCAAAACGAGTAGGCCGTTGCATGCTGGCGTCTGGGTCAAAATGTAGCAAACTCTAAACATTACGCTACAAATAATAGATCACGGAGTTTCGATGGCAACACAAGCAATCGTCATCAGGTGGGACAAGCACAGCAGCAAGAAGAAGAAACTGCTGGAGTAGGCGCCTACTACTTCAGCAGTTTCTCTTGCTGTGGTTGTCCCACCTAATGACGATTGCTTGTGTTGTGATCTAAACGCCGTGATCTGTTATGTTTCTACCCACGTGGTGACTTTACCGAAATAACTCAAGAGTGTGGATTCCAGCAGTCACGAAAGCTTCGAATCAAGATTACCTACAAACTACACAACTGAGATGACGCATCAATCATC
Organism: Petromyzon marinus; assembly: GCF_048934315.1. NCBI lineage: Eukaryota > Metazoa > Chordata > Hyperoartia > Petromyzontiformes > Petromyzontidae > Petromyzon > Petromyzon marinus. Next base: position 582,641 of record NW_027422999.1, on the reverse strand, counting down.
GCCCCCTACTGACAGGCTCTTGTCCACATGCAGGCCGGTGCAGGGCCACCACCTTGTGCCACACAGGGGCAGCTGCTACTTGGGGATGCTCTTCGAGTGCTTCAGACGAGGTACGACACAAAACTCCGAGTTGCCGAGGCGATAAAGCAAGCACCGTGTAAATGCAAATATTATAACATAGTGAATGCTTGGGAGCTTATTGTCTCTCGCTCCTGGCTAGAGATCTACCCAACCCACAGGTTCACAAAGATTGGCCGCCCTTACTCTGCAGGTTGCACCTAGGAGCTGAGTGTCCAACTTCACGTTCTTGTCATTAAAGGCCTGTGACAAAGGTGCATCTATTGGAGCAACATCGTCTCTGGCTTACACATCTACCGGGTCACCACTTGACTTTGTATTGTCTAGGACAGTGGTTCTTAACCTTGTTGGAGGTACCGAACCCCACCAGTTTCATATGCGCATTCACCGAACCCCTCTTTAGTGAAAAATAAAATGTGATTTTTTTCAAATTCAAGACATAGATATGTTTTTTACTGGTACACAAAATGAGCCGTGCATGAACATTACCTTGTTCAAAGAATAAAACCAACACAATGCATAAACTCACAACAAATTACATACCTGGAAATCAATGTGACTTCTGCTGTTGCCTTTGAGAGATCAGTTCAGATATGCGTGGCTTCACCTTGGCAAGTGCCACTCTCATGTCATTTTCACAGCAAAGTCTGTTCCTTTTCTTCGTTTTTATGTCCAGCATCCTCGAAAAGGATTGCTCACAAAGATATGTTGTAACAAATGGTATAAAAAAATCCAGGGCTTTCTTAGCAATAACTGGATACTTGTTCATTTGTCGACACCAAAACGTTGAGAGCGTTGTTGTTCTGAAGAGTTGCTGTTGAACCTGGCTCTGCTGAATTTCAATGATTTCGTCGAGGAATTCATCATGGACATCTGCTGTTTCAACAGCAAACGTGAACGGCTGTCTCACCCATTCTGGATATGACTCTCTTGTAGGGAAATATCCGTCGAGAGACTTTGCAAGCTCATCTAAGTGCGTGGCAATTGTTTGCTTCAGTTCCGTGGATACAGAAATATCTCCGATTCCAGACACATCTTCGATCTTACTTGCACAGTCGTCCAGAAGCGGGAAGTTTGCGAAGTTATTGTTCTCTGTTCGTCGTTTCCATAACGGTAGCTTTTTTTGAAAAGCCTTCAGGTGTTCTTCCGCTTCCATGATATTGACTCCACCACCCTGCATCTGCTGATTGAGATGATTGAGAGCTGCGAATATATCAGCCATGTACGCTAAAATGAGAATGAACTCAGGATTTTTGAAGCAATCTGCATGGCAGTGTTGGTGCTCTTGCAAAAACAGGGCTAATTCCACACGCATGGCAAAAACACGATTCAACACCTGTCCCCGGGATAACCACCGAATATTAGAATGGAGCAGAAGTACCTCAAATTCAGAGCCCATTTCTTTGCACAGCTCACTGAAGATGCGGTGCCTCAGAGCACTTTTTCGCACATAGTTCACACATTCCACCACAGTTTTTAATACTTCTGCCATTTTTGGAGGTAAGGTTTTTGTTGCCAACGCATGCCTGTGCAGAATACAATGTGTCACAATGATGTGTGGTGCATCGGCCTTTACTAGCGCACCAAAACCAGACTTTCTTCCCAGCATGACTGGAGCTCCGTCCATACAAACTGCAGAAACCATATCCCATGAAAGATTGTTGTCTCTGAAGAAGTCATCCACAAGCTTCTTCACATCGGCTGCCTTCGTTGTTGTTGTAAGAGGCTTACAAAATAAAAACTCTTCTTTTATCATGTCGTCTTTCACATAGCGTACAAAAACAGCAAGCTGGCTTAGATCAGAAACGTCTGTGGTTTCGTCGAGTTGAAGGCTGAATTTTGCCGGGCTTGAAATCAGATCCGCGACTACTTGAGCCAAGATGTCTTTACTCATGTCTTCTATTCTGTCACTGACGGTGTCATTTGAAAGGGGAATTTGGGATAATTTACCTTCGGCCGCTGTTCCGAGTATCAGATTCGCCATCTTTAATGCAGCTGGTTTCACAAGTGTTTCACCAATGGTGTGTGGCTTGCCCTGCTTTGCGATCAGGTAAGCAACTTCGTACGATGCTGTCAGGATCGGTTTGTTAACAGGTACAAATCCAAGAGCAGGCAGAGTGGCCCTTTCATCGAATCTGGCTCTCTTCACCCTGAATTCAGCAAGTGTTGTGTTCTTGTATTCCCCATCTCCATGCAGCTTCAAGAAGTGTTCCTTTAGTTTTGCCGGTGCAAGACTAGAGTTGCTCAACTTGGCGTTGCAAATCATGCAGATAGGACGCTCACTCCCATCACGTTCCATGATACATGAGAATCCATGTTGTACATATTCGTCCAACCACTTTCTTCTTTTGCCCGACATAGTTAGTATGGATAAAATATTAAAGAAATCACACGACGTACGACAACAACAGTCACACGTTGACTACTGAGTACGCACTAAATTCTCCGCAGCGCTGATTGGCCAAGCAGTGTAGCATGATCATCTGCAGCCAGTGATGGCCAAGCGGGCCGTGTGTGTCATCACAAATTTACACAATAATTCAAGTGTGTCCGGACCTCCGTGGCTGGGGCTCTGCCGAACCCCAGAGATCGACTCACCGAACCCCTGGGGTTCGATCGAACCCAGGTTAAGAACCACTGGTCTAGGAGGAAGTCCACCCACACCTCCACTTCCACAAACTGCTGGGAGTTGCCTCGCTCTGCCTCACAGTCAGAATTCTCCTCCTGCTTCACGTTGCCTCCAACGATGTGAAGGTCCCATTTTGGAGTTGAATCTTCATCTTCACAGTTCACCTTCACTTCTTCGCTCTTCACCATCACTTCTTCACATTTCACCTTCACCTCTTCATATTTCACCTCGATACCTTTAAAAGTGTCCAAGCTGGGATTTTCTTCCGGTTCGTGTTTCATGAGGGATGGGCTCATGGTGGCACTTTGACTTTCACAAGCTGATTTCAGACTCCGCTCCTTGTGGATCTTCTGATGCTTTTGTGTTTTCTGGTGTACTTGAAGATGTGGTTGCTGTGCAAACGTTATCCTGCACGGAGTGCACCTGAAGGGTTTCTCTCCTGTGTGTTCTCTGGTGTACTTGAAGATTTGATGAATCTGCAAACGCCTTCCCACACACACTGCACTTGAAGGGTTTCTCTCCTGTATGAGTTCTCTGGTGTTCTACAAGAAGAGCTGAACGTGTAAACCCCTTCACGCACACACTGCACTTGAAGGGTTTCTCTCCCGTGTGTGTTCTCTGGTGTATTACAAGAGCAGATGAATATGCAAACACCTTTCCACACACACTGCACCTGAAGGGTTTCTCTCCCGTGTGTGTTCTCTTGTGTTCTACAAGATTAGATGACTGTGCAAACGCCTTCCCACACACACTGCACTTGAAGGGTTTCTCTCCCGTGTGTGTTCTCTGGTGTATTACAAGAGCAGATGAATGTGCAAACGCCTTCCCACACACTCTGCACTTGAAGGGTTTCTCTCCCGTGTGTGTTCTCTGGTGTTCTACAAGAGCAGATGGACGTGAAAACGCCTTCTCACACACACTGCACTTGAAGGGTTTCTCTCCTGTGTGAGTTCTCTCGTGCCGTGTGAAATCTCCAGTCCGATCCGTGCTGTATGCACACCGGTCGCATTGGAGCCTTGTCCTACCGAGCTGCGCTGAGTGCATTTGCTCCATCAGACCAATTCTGCAGAGGAAGCGTCAGAGGAAGCGTCAGCTGCAGACAGAAAAAAATAATATCCACACCATCTACACGTCAGTATCGAGGCACAGAGGAATGCATATATAGTCACATGTGACTTACACGTCTATACTTATTCATATATTCAGGATGTAGTAAAAACGTTTCCCAAATTCATCACAGGGCTGTTATGGCACACAATGAGAGGGCAAATGGTTATAAATATGCCGGGAAGTCCTCTTATCTTCAAAATGAATGTTCACCCAAAACTCCAAGCACACAATTTCGGCGGTCTGGCTACAAAAGGAATATTCATGAGAGCTAAATTCAGCTGACCTAGCAAAGGGTGTTGAAAACAATACTATTTGTGTTATGCAGAAATTCATAAATTAATGAATCCAGGCTCAGATGTCCTTGAATGCTGGGATGAACAGTTCCGACTTCAGCTGCATGTGTGTGCTATGTTAACTTCCTGTTTCCATTCTCATAAAGAGTTCCAGAGGAAAACAAAAATCAACTATTGTTGTGATATAACCTCCGTGTTCAACAGAGTTAATAGACTTTACTGCAAACACAAACTGTACACTGTCACTGGGAAAACAGGCGGTGGCGTGTCTAGAATCACGCCTGGCAACCTTCATCTGCTCGGCATGATTGCTTTCTCACTCCACCAAGTAATTAATTGAGGATCAACAAACATAGCCGAGGCTAACTGGAGTTTGCGTGTCTCTCTCCGTGGTGAGATGTTAACTACCTCACCTGGTATACAGGAAGTCGTGGGTTCGATCCCGACCCTGACGCCTGCTGTATATTTGGAGTTTGCGCGTCTCTCCGTATAGCGTCTTTGACCGATAGACATTGACACACGTATTCTTGCTGATTTCGGTAAAGTTACGTAGATAGAAAATAACAATAACAGATAATACAATTACATTAAATAAAGACTACTTGTGTTGCGATCAAAACGACGTGAGTTTTTTTGCTTTATTTACAATTATTTGCTTATTTGTATTGTTATTTTCATTTAATTTTCTATCTATGTGACTTTACCGAAAGAACCAAGAATATTAATTCCTGCAGTCACCAAAGTTTTAAGTCAAAACATTCACACACGTTGACAAAGCCTCACCTTGTGTTGTTGTGGGCAGGTCGCTTCTGATAACAAGAGCGGTATAGCAGCTCAAGCGGGCTTGGCCTGGTGAAAAACATAAAAACTGCGTGAATATTGACACTAAAACAAAGTTACAAAGTGGCGAGCCGGGTGAAGACAAATCAAACTTAAGCGAGATAATTAAAGTGAATGCAATCAGGCGAGGGCAGGAGGCAAGGCCCCGCGTTGAAAAGTTCCAACCTGGACATCGATTCCCATGCTCGCTGCTACTCAACTGACATCCCTACGAGAGAGAGGCTCTACCTTGGTAAACAACAACCACCACCACAACCACCACCACCACAACGATGAGAATTTCTCACCTCGGATTTCAGTGCAAGCGCGCACACGGCAGCTTCCTGTTACCTCGCGACAGCAGGAAGTAGAATGACGTCACTTCCCTCCCACGAGCGTCTCTGTAACTGAATAAATTATGTTAATGAGCACGGCCCACATGTTGAGGGATGGGGGCGTGGACGCTGAACCCGTCGCAATAAACTCGCGACGGCTTTAACGGACACATTATGTAATGAGCCACAAGTCACTGGGCGTAGCTTTGCCCAAATAAGGATTGCCACTGGACCGATATCGGCAGCTACCCAAGCGGAGGTGACGCCACGCTCAAGAGCTCGGTGGACGGGGGTGGGGTGAATACCTTGGTGACATTACGTCACTAGCGAGGCACACCTTCCCCTGGCGTTTCACACCGATGAGATCATGCTGAGTGGTGACGTCACAGAGTGGGGATGGAGTTTAAGTTGATTTAGATTCATTTTCCATTGCTCCATCTCATGAACAGAGACCCCTTGCGTGCGTGAGCTCAGCAACTACAACGTGGACATTAGTGTGTGTACACACTGTTTCTGTGTGTACACACTGTGTGTGTGTACACTATGTGTATACACTGTGTGTGTGTAAACTGTGTATACACAGTGTGTATACTGTGTGTGTGTACACACTGTCTACACTGTGTGTGTGTACACTGTGTGTGTACACTGTGTGTGTACACACTGTGTGTGTGCCTGTATCTCTGTGTGTGCCTGTGTCTCTGTGTGTGTGCCTGTGTGTGACACCTGATGATGATTGCTTGTGTTGCAGTCGAAACGTCGTGAGAATGTAATTGTTTTATATTTTTGTTATTTTGTTTCCCTTCTACGTGACTTTACCAAAAGAACCAAGAATAAATATCAAATCTATGTTTTCAAGTAAATACATTTTGGGTAGTGAATAAATTATTGTCTAAATAAGCTACACATGACGAATTGTAGGCAATTATAGTAACAATCAAAGACATTTTTAAACAATCACGTGGTCCCTGTAGTCGCCGTTAGAGACACAAAATCTGATTGAAAACAGTTCATCAACATATATGAATACATTGATTCGAATAAGCAGAGTTAATTTCCTATTTATGGCATGCCAGCTATGTGTCAGTTATCGATATCAACATCACCTTATAAAAGAATAACATTTAAAAAATAAGCGCACAACTATATCCATGATGAACGCTGCACTTTCCGTTGTTTTCATGCAGGGGGCGCTGTAAACCTACACGCGCCCCCTGCAAATGACGGACGTGCTGGGACAGACGCTCGATTACGTTGGAATTGATCTGCAGACGACCAGCAGCTCCGTGTCGCCTCGTCTCGATCCCGCGATCCCAACCAGGTGAAAGTCCGCATCGAACCGGCCGTCTACTTAACGACGAGAGAAAATTCACACCAAATGTCCTTCTCAACGAAGTCTTCCAGATGTAAAATGAACTTTTAATGAAGAACGAATGTAAATCAAAACACAACACAATTCAAAGATGTTTCATTTTAAAACTTCAAAACGGAGCATGGGGTACTTGCGTGAATGCGTCCTTCGTGTGCAAATGTTGTGACTTTCCTGGCCTGAAGGCCGTCAATGTGTTGGACCATTATTGGTGCCCAGCGTCTCAACAACAGCAGTGGGGTTTGCTTCAACCGATAGGTACGAACATCCAGACGTGAATCAGCAAGGAGCATTTCTAGTCCCAGTTAGACAAAATCTACGTCAACACGTAAGACAAAACTACAATTCGTGTTGTAGAGAATATACCTCCTCCTATAGTGTAACTTTTAAGTGGTATGCCTTGTAACTGATGAATGATCCGAGCGTGCTCCCGATTTCAAAGACAATGAGTTGCTCCAGAGGCAGACGCTTCGTGAAACACAAAAGTACCCTTTGAAAAGTATCACAAGAACAACGGGTCTCACCCGAGTTCTCTGTACAGGTTACTTCCAAACACACACACACACTTTGTCCTAACATCACTTATTCAATGTTTGACCCTCAGACAAAATGTTCCATGCACGCGCACAATCAGACAAGTATTCATTCTAAATCATTGACGGGCATATTAACAAAATTGAATTTCTGCAGCGAAATTGACTGCATCACCTTACATCGTATTAACAAGAAGTAATTTTACAAATACGCACCGTCTGCTTAACCGTGCATGTACAACGTACTATTGTTGTGTCATTCAAAACGAGTAGGCCGTTGCATGCTGGCGCCTGGGTCAAAATGTAGCAAATTCTAAACATTATGCTACAAATAATCGATCACGGCACTTCGATGGCAACACAAGCAATCGTCATCAGGTGGGACAAGCACAGCAGCAATAAGAGGAAACTGCTGGAGTAGGCGCCTACTACTTCAGCAGTTTCTCTTGCTGTGGTTGTCCCACCTGAAGACGATTACTTGTGATGTAATCTAAACGCCGTGATCTGTTATGTTTCTACCCACGTGGTAACTTTACCGAAAGAACTCAAGAGTGTGGATTCCTGCAGTCACGAAAGCTTCGAATCAAGATTACCTACAAACTACACAACTGAGATGACGCATCAATCATCGCCCCCTACTGACAGGCTCTTGTCCACATGCAGGCCGGTGCAGGGCCACCACCTTGTGCCACACAGGGGCAGCTGCTACTTGGGGATGCTCTTCGAGTGCTTCAGACGAGATACAAAACTCCGAGTTGCTGAGGCGGTTAAGCAAGCACCGTGTAAATGCAATTATTATGATAACATAGTGAATGCTTGGGGGTTTATTGTCTCTCGTTCCTGGTTAGAGATCTACCCAACCCACGGGCCCACAAAGATTAGCCGCCCTTACTCTGCAGGATGAACCTAGGAACTGAGTGTTCAACTTCACATTCTTGTCATTAAAGGCCTGTGACAAAGGTGCATCTATTGGAGCGACATCGTCTCTGGCTTACACATCTACCGGGTCTCCACTTGACTTTGTATTGTCTAGGAACAAGTCCACCCACACCTCCACTTCCACAAACTGCTGGGAGTTGCCTCGCTCTGACTCACAGTCAGAATTCTCCTCCTGCTTCACGTTGCCTCCATCAATGTGAAGGTACGATTTTGGAGTTGAATCTTCATCTTCACATTTCACCTTCACTTCTTCGCTATTCACCATCACTTCTTCCCTCTTCACCATCACCTCTTCATATTTCACCTTGATACTTTAAAAGTGTTAAAGCTGGGATTGTTTCCGGTTTGTGTTTCACGAGGGATGGGCTTATTGTGGCACTTTGACTTTCACAAGCTGATTTCAGACTCCACTCCTTACAGATCTTCTGATGCTTGTGTTCTCTGGTGTACTTGAAGATTTTATGAATGTGCAAACGCCTTCCTGCAGAGTGCACCTGAAGGGTTTCTCTCCCATGTGTGTTCTCTGGTGTACTTGAAGATGTGGTGACTGCGAAAACATCATCCCGCACAAAAAGCACCTGAAGGGTTTCTCTCCTGTGTGTTCTCTGGTGTTTTTTAAGAGGAGATGACCGTGAAAATTCCTTCCCACACACAGTGCACTTGAATGGTTTCTCTCCCGTGTGTGTACTCTGGTGTCTTTGCAGATTTGATGAATGTGCAAACGCCTTCCCGCACATCATACACCTGAAGGGTTTCACTCCCGTGTGTTCTCTGGTGTGTTACAAGATTACATGAATCTGAAAATGCGTTCCCACACACAGTGCACTTGAAGGGTTTCTCTCCTTTGTGTGTTCTCTGGTGTTTTTTAAGAACTGATGGGCATGCAAATGCCTTCCCACACACGGTGCACTTGAAGGGTTTCTCTCCTGTGTGTTCTTTGGTGGGTCTGAAGAACTAATGGCCGTGCAAATGCCTTCCCACACACACTGCACTTGAAGGGTTTCTCTCCCGTGTGTGTTCTCTGGTGTACTTGAAGATGTGATGACTGTGCAAACGCCTTCCCGCACAGAGTACACCTGAAGGGTTTCTCTCCCGTGTGTGTTCTCTGGTGTTTTTTTAACAACAGATGACTGTGAAAATGCCTTCCCACACACAGTGCACTTGAAGGGTTTCTCTCCTGTGTGTGTTCTGTGGTGGGTCTGAAGAACAGATGGCCAAGTAAATGCCTTCCCACACAAAGTGCACTTGAAGGGTTTCTCTTGTGTGTGAGTTCTCTGGTGCCGTGTCAAATTTCCAGTCCGATCCGAGCTGTACGCACGCTGGTCGCATTGTTGACTTGTCATACCGAGCTGCGCTGAGTGCATTTGCTCCATCAGACCAATTCTGCAGAGGAAGCGTCAGAGGAATCGTCAGCTGCAGACAGAAAAAAATAATATCCACACCATCTACATGACAGTATCGAGGCACAGAGGAATGCATATATAGTCACATGTGACTTACACGTCTATACTTATTCATATATTCAGGATGTAGTAAAAACGTTTCCCAAATTCATCACAGGGCTGTGATGGCACAGAATGAGAGGGCAAATGGTTATAAATATGCCTGGAAGCCCTCGTATCTTCAAAATGAATGTTCACCCAAAACTCTAAGCACACAATTTCGGCAGTCTGGCTACAAAAGGAATATTTATGAGAGCTAAATTCAGCTGACACAGCAAAGGGTGTTGAAAACAATACTATTTGTGTTAGGCAGAAATGCATAAATTAATGTTCATTCACAACTTAGAGGTGTGAATCCAGGCTCAGATGTCCTTGAATGCTGGGATGAACAGTTCCGACTTCAGCTGAATGTGTGTGCTGTGTTAACTTCCTGTTTCCATTCATATAAAGTGTTCCAGAGGAAAACAAAAGTAAACTATTGTTACGCTATAACCTCCGTGTTCAACAGAGTTAATAGACGTTACTGCAAACACAAACTGTACACTGTCACTGGGTAAACAGGCGGTGGCGTGTCTAGAATCACGCCTGGCCACCTTAATCTGCTTGGCATGAATGCTTCCTCACTCCACCAAGTAATTAATTGAGGATTAATGAACATAGCCGAGGCTAACTGGTGAGATGTTAACTACCTCACTTGGTATACAGGAAGTCGTGCGTTCGATCACAACTCTGACGCCTGCTGTATATTTGGAGTTTGCGCGTCTCTCCGTCTATCGTCTTTGACCGATAGACATTGACACACGTATTCTTATTTCTTTCGGTAAAGTTACGTAGACAGATAATAACAATAACAGATAATACAATTACATTAACTAGAGACTACTTGTGTTGCGATCAAAACGTGGGTTTTTTTGCTTTATTTACTATTTTTATGTTTATTATGTTATTGTTATTTTATTTTCTATCTACGTGACTTTACCGAAAGAACCAAGAATGTTAATTCCTGCAGTCACGAAAGTTTTAAGTCAAAACATTCACACACGTTGACAAAGCCTCACCTTGTGTTGTTGTGGGCAGGTCGCTTCTGATAACAAGAGCGGTATAGCAGCTCAAGCGGGCTTGGCCTGGTGAAAAAATAAAAACTGCGTGAATATTGACAATGAAACAAAGTTACAAAGTGGCGAGCCGGGTGAAGACAAATTAAACTTAAGCGAGATAATTAAAGTGAACGCAATCAGGCCAGGGCAGGAGGCAAGGCCCCGCGTGGCTAGGCCCCGCGTTGTAAAGTTCCAACCTGGACATCGATTCCCATGCTCGCTGCTACTCAACTGACATCCCTACGAGAGAGAGAGGCTCTACCTTGGTAAACAACAACCACCACCACCACCACAACAACAACCACCACCACCACAACGACCACCACCACCACAACGATGAGAATTTCTCACCTCGGATTTCAGTGCAAGCGCGCACACGGCAGCTTCCTGTTACCTCGCGACAGCAGGAAGTAGTATGACGTCACTTCCCTCCCACGAGCGGCTCAGTAACTGAATAAATTATGTTAATGAGGCCGGCCCATATGTCGAGGAATGGGGGCGTGGGCGCTGAACCCGTCGCAATAAACTCGCGACGGCTTTAACGGACACATTATGTTAATGAGCCACCAGTCACTGGGCGTAGCTTTGCCCAAATAAGGATTGTCACTGGACGGATATCGGCAGTGACCCAAGCGGAGGGGACGTCACGCTCATGAGCGCGGTGGACGGGGGAGGGGTGAATACCTTGGTGACATGACGTCACTAGCGAGCTACACACCCCCCCTGGCGTTTCACGCCGATGAGGTAATGCAGAGTGGTGACGTCACAGAGTTGGAGTTTAAGTTGATTTAGATTCATTTTCCATTGCTCTCTCCCTTGGGTGTGTGAGCTCAGCTACAACAACGTGGACATTATTGTGTATACACTGTGTGTGTGTACACTGTGTATGTACACTGTGTGTATACACTGTGTCACTGTGTGTCACTGTGTGTCGCTGTGTGTCACTGTGTGTGTGTACACTGTGTGTATATATACAGTGTTCCCTGTGTGTGTACACTGTGTATACCGTTTGTATAGTGTGTGTGTACACTGTGTGTACAATGTGTACATTGTGTGTGTACACTGTATGTACACTGTGTGTGTACAGTGTGTGTACACTGTGTGTACACTGTGTGTGTACACTGAGTGTGCACACTGTGTGTGTACACTGTATGTACACACACAGTATACGTACACTGTGTGTGTACAGTGTGTACACTCTGTGTACACTGTGTGTGCACACTGTGTGTGTGTACACTGTATGTACACACACACAGTGTACACTGTGTGTGTGTACACTGTTTGTGTCCGCATTGAACCGAACCCCCGGCAAGGCCATCTACTTAATGACGAGAGAAAATTCACACGAAATGTCCTTTTCAATGAAGTCTTCCAGATGAAAATTGATACAAGCTTTTAATGAAGAAATAAAATCATCTAATTCAAAACACAACACAATTCAAAGATGTTTCATTTTAAAACTTCAAAACGGAGCAAGGGGTGCTTGTGTGAATTCGTCCTTCGTGTGCAAATGTTGTGACTTCCCTGGCCTGAAGGCCGTCAATGTGTTGGACCATTAAATGGTGCACAGCGTCTCAACAACAGCAGTGGGGTTTGCTTCAACTGATAGGTAACGAACATCCAGACGTTAATCAGCAAGGTGCATTTCTAGTCCCAGTTAGACAAAATCTACGTCAACATGTAAGACAAAACTACAATTCGTGTTGTAGAGAATGTACCTCCTCCTATACGTGTAACTTTCAAGTGGAATGCCTTGTAACTGATGAATGATCCGAGCGTGCTCCCTATTTCAAAGACAATGAGTTGCTCCAAATGCTTCGTGGAACACAAAAACACCGTTTGACCTGTATCACAAGAACAACGGGTCTCACCTGAGTTCTCTGTACAGGTTACTTCCAAACACACACACACACACTTTGTCCAAACATCACTTATTCAATGTTTGACCCTTACCGATCAAATGTTACAAGTATGCACAAAACCAGACAAGTATTCATTCTAAATTATTGACAGGCATATTAACAAAATTGGATTACTTCAGTGAAATATCCTGCATCACGTTACATCGTATTAACAAGAAGCTTTTACAAAAAAGTTGCAAAGTCTGCTTCACAGTGTATGTAAAACATACTATTGTCATTCAAAACGAGGCCATTGCATGCTGGTGTCTGAGTGAAAATGTAGCAAATTCTAAACATTACCTACAAACTACACAACTGAGATGACACATCAATCATTGCCCCCTACGGACAGGCTCTTGTCCACATGCAGGCCGGTGCAGGGCCACCACCTTGTGCCACACAGGGGCAGCTGCTACTTGGGGATGCTCTTCGAGTGTTTCAGAAGAGGTACGACACAAAACTCCGAGTTGCTGAAGTGGTTAAGCAAGCACCATGAATGCTTGGGAGCTTATTGGCTCTTGCTCCTGGTTAGAGATCTACCCAACCCACGGGCCCACAAAGACTGGCCGCCCTTACTCTGCAGGATGAACCTAAGAAATGAGTGTTCAACTTCACGTTCTTGTCATTAAAGGCCTGTGACAAAGGTGCATCTATTGTAGCGACATCGTCTTAGGCTTACACATCTACCAGGTCTCCACTTGACTTTGTATTGTCTAGGAGCAAGTCCACCCACACCTCCACTTCCACAAACTGCTGGGAGTTGCCTCGCTCTGCCTCAGTCAGAATTCTCCTCCTGCTTCACGATGTGAAGGTCCCATTTTGGAGTTGAATCTTCATCTTCACATTTTACCTTCACTTCTTCGCTCATCACTTCTTCACATTTCACCTTCACCTCTTCATATTTCAGCTTCACTTCTTCATATTTCACCTTTATACCTTAAAAGTGTCTAAGCTGGGATTTTCGTCCGGTTCTTGTTTCATGAGGGATGGGCTCATTGCGGCACTTTGACTTCACAAGCTGATTTCAGACTCCACTCCTTGTGGATCTTCTGATGCTTCTGTGTTCTCTGGTGTACTTGAAGATTTGATGACTGTGCAAACGCTTTCCCGCACAGAGTGCACTTGAAGGGTTTATCTCCCGTGTGTGTTCTCTGGTGTATTACAAGATTACATGAATCTGAAAATGTCTTCCCACACACACGGCACTTGAAGGGTTTCTCTCCCGTGTGTGTTCTCTGGTGTTTTTAAAGAGATGACCGTGAAAATGCCTTCCCACACACACTGTACTGGAAGGGTTTCTCTCCCGTGTGTGTTCTCTGGTGTAATACGAGATTATATGACTGTGTAAACGCCATCCCACACACACTGCACCTGAAGGGTTTCTCTCCCGTGTGTGTTCTCTAGTGTTTTACAAGAGCAGATGAATCTGAAAATGTCTTCCCACACACACTGCACTTGAAGGGTTTCTCTCCCGTGTGTGTTCTCTGGTGTACTTTAAGATGTGGTGACTGTGCAAACGCCTTCCCGCACAGAGTGCACCGGAAGGGTTTCTCTCCCGTGTGTTCTCTGGTGGGTCTGAAGAACTGATGGCCATGCAAATGCCTTGTTACACACAGTACATTTGAAGGGTTTCTCTCCTGTGCGAGTTCTCTGGTGCCATGTCAAATTTCCAGTCCGGTCCGTGCTGTATGCACGCTGGTCGCATTGTTGACTTGTCGTACCGAGCTGCGCTGAGTGCCTTTGCTCCATCAGACCAATTCTGCAGAGGAAGCGTCAGCTGCAGACAGTGTACACTGCGTGTACACTGTGTACACTGTGTGTTTGTACACTGTGTGTGTGTACGCTGTGTGTGTGTACACTGTTTGTGTGTGTGTGTACACTGTGTGTGTGTACACTGTGGGGGGCAGTCATCTCAGTCAACCAATGGGCATCTTTTCATCAATTTATTACTTTCCAATTTTTCTTATCTACGTGACTTTACCGAAAGAAGCAAGACTGTAAATGTTAACGAGCTGCACCACGCTGTGTGGGAGCTGCCTGGCCTGTCGCTCCGCACGAAGCTGCGTGGAGCCTCTGCGTGGAAGTTCTGCGCCGGTGAGAAACTCTCTCAGTCTGACCCCCACCCCCATCCCTCCACGCAGATTGAGGCGAGCCGAGTGGTGGCGCATTCTGTTTTGACTCAAAACGTTCGCGACTGCAGGAATTAACGTTCTTGGTTCTTTCCGTCAAGTCACGTAAATTAAAAAAAATGTTACATTGAAGAAAAAAATAAATTGACGATTTAAATAATAAAAATAAACGCGTTTTTTTCTTTCTTTTTGTTTTCTATTTACGTGACTTTACCGAAAGAACCAAGAATGTGGTAGCACATTCTCTATTTATTGCAGAGGTTCAAGGTTAAAATCCGACAGGCACACCTGGCTACCCCAGCAACATTCACCACAATATGCGCAGTCTGCTAAACGGCAGATGTAAAATATAACGTTGTGTCATTCACAACGCACAGGTCATTGCATGTTGGTCTCACGGTAAAAATTGGGGTAATTCCAAACATTATCGAGAAACTCCACAACGGAGAAACGCACCCCATGTACCAACGACGGAGGCGCAGGGACAGACGCTCGATTACGTTGGAATCGATCTGCAGACGGCCAGCAGCTCCGTGTCGCCTTATCTCGATCCTGCAATCCCAAACAGGTGAAAGTCCGCATCGAACCGAACCCCCGGCAAGGCCGTCTACTTAACGACGAGAGAAAATTCACACGAAATGTCCTTCTCAACGAAGCCTTCCGGGTGTAAAATGAACTTTTAAGCTTTTAATAAAGAAATAACAATCATCTAATTCAAAACACAACACGATTCAAAGATGTTTCATTTTAAAACTTCAAAATGGAGCACGGGGCGCTTGCGTGAATGCGTCCTTCGTGTGCAAATGTTGTGACTTTCCTGGCCGAAGGCCCTAAAATGCTTGGACCCTTATTGGTGCACAGCGTCTCAACAACAGCAGTGGGGTTTGCTTCAACCGATAGATAACGAACATCCAGACATGAATCAGCAAAGGGCATTTCTAGCCCTAGTTAGACAAAATCTACGTCAACACGTAAGACAAAACTACAATTCGTGTTGTAGAGAATGTACCTCCTCCTATACGTGTAACTTTTAAGTGGTATGCCTTGTAACTGATGAATGATCCGAGCGTGCTACCTATTTCAAAGACAATGTGTTGCTCCAGAGGCAGACGCTTCGTGAAACACAAAAGTACCCTTTGACCTGCATCACATGGAACGTGTCTCACCCGAGATATCTGTACAGGTTACTTCCAAACACACACACACTTTGTCCTAACATCACTTAATCAATCTAGATTTGAACACTTAATCAATGTTTGACCCTCATAGACAAAATGTTACATGTACACGCACAATCAGACAAGTATTCATTCTTAATTATTGACAGGCATATTAACAAAATTTAATTACTGCAGTGAAATATCCTGCATCAGGTTACATCGTATTAAAAATAAGCTATTTTAAAAATACGCACGGTCTGCTTAAAAGTGGATGTAAAACATACTATTGTAGTGTCATTCAAAACGAGTAGGCCATTGCATGCTGGCGAATTCTAAACATTAGCGACAAATTACAAAACTGAGATGAAACATCAATCATCGCCCCCTACTGACAGCCTCTTGTTCACATACAAGCGGTCGTTCTCAGGCGGAAATAATAATAAATGCAGGCCGGAGCAGGGCCACCACCCTGTGCCACACAGGGGCAGCTGCTACTTGGGGATGCTCTTCGAGTGTTTCAGACGAGACACGAAACTCCGAGTTGCCGAGGCCATTAAGTGAGCACCGTGTAAAAGCAATTATTATAACATAGAGAATGCTTGGGGGCTTCTTGGCTCTCGCTCCTGGTCAGAGATCTCCCCAACCCACTGGTCCACAAAGACTGGCCGCCCTTACTCTGCAGGTTGAACCTAGGAATTGAGTGTCCAAATTCACGTTCTTGTCATTAAAGGCCTGTGACAAAGGTGCATCTATTGTAGTGACATCGTCTCTGGCTTACTCATCTACCGGGTCTCCACTTGACTTTGTATTGTCTAGGAGCAAGTCCACCCACACCTCCACTTCCACAAACTGCTGGGAGTTGCCTCACTCTGATTCACAGTCAGAATTCTCCTTCTGCTTTACGATGTGAAGGTCCCATTTTGGAGTTGAATCTTCATCTTCACTTTTTACCTTCACTTCTTCGCTCATCACTTCTTCACATTTCACCATCACCTCTTCATATTTCACCTTTATACCTTTAAAAGTGTCCAAGCTGAGATTTTTGTCCGGTTCTTGTTTCATGAGGGATGGGCTCATTGCGGCACTTTGACTTTCACAAGCTGATTTCAGACTCCACTACTTGTGGATCTTCTGATGCTTCTGTGTTCTCTGGTGTACTTGAAGATTTGATGAATCTGCAAACGGCTTCCCGCACAAAGTACACTTGAAGGGTTTCTCTCCCGTGTGTGTTCTCTGGTGTGTTACAAGATCAGATGACTATGCAAACGTCTGCATGCACGCACTGCACTTGAAGGGTTTCTCTCCTGTGTGTTCTCTGGTGTACTTCAAGATTTGATGAACGTGCAAACGCCTTCCCGCACAGAGGGCACCTGAAAGGTTTCTCTCCTGTGTGTTCTCTGGTGTTTTTTAAGAGCAGATGACCGTGAAAATGCCTTCCCACAAACACTGCACTTGAAGGGTTTCTCTCCCGTGTGTGTTCTCTGGTGTATTACCAGATTACATGACTGTGTAAACGCCATCCCGCACATCGTGCACCTGAAGGGTTTGTCTCCCGTGTGTGTTCTCTGGTGTGTTACAAGAGCAGATGACTGTGCAAATGCCTTCATGCACACACTGCACTTGAAGGGTTTCTCTCCCGTGTGTGTTCTCTGGTGTGTTACAAGAGCAGATGACTGTGCAAACGCCTTCCCACACACAGTGCACTTGAAGGGTTTCTCTCCCGTGTGTGTTCTCTGGTGTGTTACAAGATTACATGACTGTGTAAACGCCTTCCCGCACACAGTGCACCTGAAGGGTTTCTCTCCCATGTGTGTTCTCTGGTGGTTCTGAAAAACTGATGGCCATGCAAATGCCTTGTTACACACAGTACATTTGAAGGGTTTCTCTCCTGTGTGACTTCTCTGGTGGCGTGTCAGATTTCCAGTCCGGTCCGTGCTGTATGCACGCTGGTCGCATTGTTGACTTGTCGTACCGAGCTGCGCTGAGTGCCTTTGCTCCATCAGACCAATTCTGCAGAGGAAGCGTCAGCTGCAGACAGAAAAAAATAATATCCACACCATCTACACGTCAGGCACAGAGGAATGCACACGTGACTTACACGTCTATACTTATTAATATATTCATGATGTAGTGAAAAAGTTTCCCAAATTCATCAGATTTGATGAACGTGCAAATGCCTTCACGCACACACTGCAACTTGAAGGGTTTATCTCCCGTGTGTGTTCTCTGGTGTACTTTAAGATGTGGTGACTGTGCAAACGCCTTCACGTACAGAGTGCACCTGAAGGGTTTCTCTCCACGGGCTGCTATGGCACACAATGAGAGGGAAAATGTCATTAATATGCCTGGAAGCCTTCATATCTTCAAGATGAATGTTAACCCAAAACTCTAAGCACACAATTTCGGCAGTCTGACTACAAAATGAATATTTATGAAAGCTAAATTCAGCTGACATAGCAAAGGGTTTTGAAAACAATACTATTTGTGTTTTGCAGAAATGCATGAATTAATGTTCAATCGCAACTCAGGTGTGAGTCCAGGCTCAGATGTTCTTGAATGCTGGGGATGAACAGTTCTGACTTCAGCTGCATGTGTGTGCTGTGTTCACATCCTGTTTCCATTCTTACAAAGCGTTTCAGAGGAAAACAAAAATAAACTATTGTTTTGATATAACCTCCGTGTTCAACAGAGTTAATAGACGTTACTGCAAACACAAACTTGACACTGTCACACACTGCCATGAGTAAACAGGTGGCGGTGTGACCAGAATCATGCCTGGCCACCTTCATCTCCTCAGCATTAATTCTTCCTCACTCCACCAAGTAATGAATCGAGGATCAATCAACATAGCCGAGGCTATCCGTGTCTCTGTCTCTCTCTCCCCGTGGTGAAGGTGTTCCCCTCCACACATTCAGAGTCAACAGCGGCACGCGCTTCGCGTCTTTGACCGATACATTGACACACGTATTGTTGGTTCTTTCAGTAAAGTCACGTAGATAGAAAATAAAAATAACAGATTAAATTTAATAAGATAAAGACCACTTGTGTTGCGATCGAAATGTTGTGGGTTTTTTGCTTTATTTAAAAAAATATTTTTCATTTATTTTTATTATTTTATTTTCTATCTAAGTGACTTTACCGAAAGAACCAAGAATATTAATTCCTGCAGTCACCAAAGTTTTAAGTCAAAACATTCACACACGTTGACAAAGCCTCACCTTGTGTTGTTGTGGGCAGGTCGCTTCTGATAACAAGAGCGGTATAGCAGCTCAAGCGGGCTTGGCCTGCTAATAAAAGAAAATAAAAACTGCGTGAATATTTACAATAAAACAAAGTTACAAAGTGGCGAGCCGGGTGAAGACAAATTAAACTTAAGTGAGATAATTAAAGTGAATGCAATCAGGCGAGGGCAGGAGGCAAGGCCCCGCGTGGCTAGGCCCCGCGTTGTAAAGTTCCAACCTGGACATCGATTCCCATGCTCGCTGCTACTCAACTGACATCCCTACGAGAGAGAGCGAGGCTCTACCTTGGTAAACAACAACAACAACCACCACCACAACAACACGACCACCAACACGATAATAATTTATCACCTCGGATTTCAGTGCAAGAGCGAAGCGATCGCTTCCTGTTAGCTCGTGACGTCATGCGGCAGCAGGTGACATGACGTCACATCCGGGGTACAAGACACTCCCCTCCCACGAGCGGCTCCGTAACTGAATAAAATTATGTTAATGAACCCGGGCCATATGTCGAGGGATGGGGGCGTGGGTGCTGAACCCGTCCCAATCAACTCGCGACGGCTTTCACGAACTCATTATGTTAATGAGCCGCCAGTCACTGAGCGTAGCTTTGCTCAAATAAGGATTGTACCGGAACAGATATCGGCAGTGACCAAGCAGAGGTGACGTCACGCTCAAGGGCGCGGTGGACGGGGTAGGGTGAATACCTTGGTGACATGACGTCACTAGCGAGGCACACCTCCCCCTGGCGTTTCACACCGATGAGGTCATGCTGAGTGGTGACGTCACAGAGCAGGGATGGAGTTTAAGTTTAGATTGATTTTCCATTGCTCCATCTCTTGAACAGAAACCCCTTGCGCGCGTGAGCTCAGCAACTACAACGTGGACACTATTGTGTGTACACACTGTTTCTGTGTGTACACACTGTGTGTGTGTACACTGTGTGTGTGTACACACTGTGTGTACCTGTATCTCTGTGTGTGCCTCAGTCTCTGCGTGAGTGCCTGTGTGTGACACCTGATGATGATTGCTTGTGTTGCAGTCGAAACGTCGTGAGAATTTAATTGTTTTATATTTTTGTTATTTTGGTTCCCTTCTACGTGACTTTACCGAAAGAACCAAGAATAAATATCAGCTCTATGTTCATCTTCTTTGGTTCTTTCGGTAAAGTCACGTAGAATGATAATTAAATAATAAATTGATAAAATAAAATAACACAATAATATTCTCACGACGTTTCGGCTACAACACAAGCGGCCTTCATCAGGTGAAGGGACGAGACTGTCTGGTAGGACAGCGCTGGAGTGAAAGAGCCACGTTCAGATCACGACCTTTAAGCTGTGTGAGAGGAAACAAAGCGCCTTGACAAAGGAATTAGCATAGAATTTAGCATTGAAATGGCTGAATGATTAGCTTGTGACTGGTCACAGAAATAGCTATGTTAAAAGTTAAAGCATACACATCTGCAGAGGCACCCCTTGATAAAGGAATTAGCATAGAATTTAGCATTGAAATAGCTAAGTTAAAGCATACACATCCGCAGAGGCACCCCTTGACAAAGGAATTAGCATAGAATTTAGCATTGAAATAGCTGAGTGATTAGCTTGTAACTGGTCACAGAAATAGCTACGTTAAAGTCAGAGCATACACATTCACCGAGGCACTTAGTACAAATCAAACAGGAGAATTTAGCATTGAAATAACTAGGCGAATTTAGCATTGAAATAACTGAGTGATTAGCTAGTGACTGGTCACAGAAATGACTATGTTGAAGTCAAGACCTACATATCTGAGCTATTCGCAGTACTCTATAGTGAACCAATAAAAAACTAAAATATAAATTACCTTAATGTTATCAATAAACTCTATATTCTCCAATCAGCTAAGCTACCAACAATAAGCCGTTATATATCACAATGCTATATGGCGAAAAAATGGGTGGATTCTTACCCTCAACTTTAGCACCACGGATAGCTACGGGCCCCGTTCAGACGGACGAGTTCATCCATGGTCGGAACAGAGGAGGGGGAGAGAGACAGCTGCGAGGTGCTATTATACTCCATGTTGTAAACCATACCATTAACCGTGGTGTGAGAGGTATTAAGAGTCAATGCTGGCGAAAGAGCTGCGGTCTGAAGGTCATCGTAAAATACAATTAATTAAGAACAGAAATGGTTTAAAACATCTTTCCAATGGTTACTAAGCCAGAATCCATCTTCTCGGTTGAAATTGTCTCTGTGCTTGTATATGTTAATGGCCATGAACGAATCTCTCATGGTAGCCGGTTGGTTTGCAAAGAACCTCCGTCTTGGAGAAGTCAATGTCATGTGAGCCCACTGAATTATAACAGTGATCTGCCACGGCAGAGGAGTTCGTACTACCGTGTTTCAAGTCTGCTTTATGTTCACGGATGCGGTCCGAGATATGTCGTTTGGTTTCTCCAATGTAGCTACTACCACAGAGGCACTTTAGTTTGTAAACGCCCGGATACTGTATGTCTGGAACAACATCTTTTACAGATGGAACTAAATCACGGATTTTATGTACTGTGTTGAATCGGACCTGGATCTTGTGTTTATTCAGGATTTTGGAGATCTTTTTAGTGACCCCTGCAATGTAGGGTAAGGCGATGGTTTTGAGTGGCTCCACAAGAGGATCCTTCTTCATGACTGGAGTGATGGCTTTGCGGTTTGTGTAGTCGGAGTAACCATTAGCCCTGAGAGCATGGTGTACGTGCTTGAGTTCACTGGTAATGTGTTCCTGGTCGGAAATGCATTGGGCTCTATGGTATAGAGTCTTGATGAGGGAGTTCTTCTGGGATGGATGGTGGTGTGACCAGTTACAAGCTAATCACTCAGCTATTTCAATGCTAAATTCTATGCTAATTCCTTTGTCAAGGGGTGCCTCTGCGGATGTGTATGCTTTAACTTAGCTATTTCAATGCTAAATTCTATGCTAATTCCTTTATCAAGGGGTGCCTCTGCGGATGTGTATGCTTTAACTTTTAACATAGCTATTTCTGTGACCAGTCACAAGCTAATCACTCAGCCATTTCAATGCTAAATTATATGCTAATTCCTTTGTCAAGGCGCTTTGTTTCCTCTCACACAGCTTAAAGGTCGTGATCTGAACGTGGCTCTTTCACTCCAGCGCTGTCCTACCAGACAGTCTCGTCCCTTCACCTGATGAAGGCCGCTTGTGTTGTGGCCGAAACGTCGTGAGAATATTATTGTGTTATTTTATTTTATCAATTTATTATTTTATTCTCATTCTACGTGACTTTACTGAAAGAACCAAAGAAGATGAATCATTGCAGTCACGAAAGCTTTAAATCGAAATTCAGCTCTATATTTTCAAGTAAATACATTTTGGGTAGTGAATAAATTATAGTCTAAAGAAGCTACACATGACTAATTGTAGGTAATTATAGTTATAATCAAAGACATTTTTAAACAATCACGTGGTCCCTGTAGTCGCCGTTAGAGACAAAATATCTGCTTGAAAACAGTTTATCAACATATATGAATACATTGATTCGAATAAGCAGAGTTAATTTCCTATTTATGGCATGCCAGTTATGTGTCAGTTTTCGATATCAACATCACCTTATAAAAGAATAACATTTAAAAAATAAGCGCGCAACTTTATCCTTGATGAACGCTGCACTTTGTCGTTTTCATGCAGGGGGCTGTGTAAACCTACACGCGCCCCCTGCATGCGAACGACGGACGCGCAGGGACAGACGTTCGATTATGTTGGAATCGATCTGCAGACGACCAGCAGCTCCGTGTCGCCTCATCTCGATCCCGCGATCCCCTACCAGATGAAAGTCCGCATCGAACCGAACCCCCGGCAAGGCCATCGTCTACTTAACGACGAGAGAAAATTCACGCGAAATGTCCTTTTCAACGAAGTCTTCCAGATGTAAAATTAACTTTTAATGAAGAAATAAAATAATCTAAATCAAAACACAACACAATTCAAAGATGTTTCATTTTAAAACTTCAGAACTTGCGTGAATGCGTCCTTCGTGTGCAAATATTGTGACTTTCCTGGCCTGAAGGCCGTCAATGTGTTGGACCATTAAATGGTGCACAGCGTCTCAACAACAGCAGTGGGGTTTGCTTCAACCGATGGTTACGAACATCCAGACGTGAATCAGCAAGGTGCATTTCTAGTCCCAGTTAGACAAAATCTACGTCAACACGTAAGACAAAACTACAATTCGTGTTGCAGAGAATGTACCTCCTCCTATACGTGTAACTTGTAAGTGGAATGCCTAGTAACTGATGAATGATCCGAGCGTGCTCCCTATTTCAAAGACAATGAGTTGCTTCAGAGGCCGACGCTTCGTGAAACACAAAAATACCCTTTGACCTGCATCACAAGAACAACGGGTCTCACCTGAGTTCTCTGTACAGGTTACTTTCAAACACACACACACACACCTTGTCCTAACATCACTTATTCAATGTTTGACCCTTACAGATCAAATGTTACAAGTATGCACAAAACCAGACAAGTATACATTCTAAATTATTGACAGGGATATTAACAAAATTGGATTACTGCAGTGAAATATACTGCATCACGTTACATCGTATTATCAAGAAGCTTTTACAAAAAAGTTGCATAGTCTGCTTCACAGTGTATGTAAAACATACTATTGTGTCATTCAAAACGAGGCCATTGCATGCTGGCGTCTGAGTGAAAATGTAGCAAATTCTAAACATTACCTACAAACTACACAACTGAGATGACGCATCAATCATCGTCCCCTACTGACAGGCTCTTGTCCACATGCAGGCCGTTGCTGGGCCAGCACCTTGTGCCACACAGGGGCAGCTGCTACTTGGGGATGCTCTTCGAGTGTTTCAGATGAGGTACGACACAAAACTCCGAGTTGCTGAGGCGATTAAGCAAGCACCATGTAAAAGCAATTATGATAACATAGTGAATGCTTGGGAGCTTATTAGCTCTTGCTCCTGATTAGAGATCTACCCAACCCACGGGCCCATAAAGTGTTCAACTTCACATTCTTGTCATTAAAGGCCTATTTACAAAGGTGCATCTATTGTAGTGACATCGTCTCTGGCTTACACATCTACCGGGTCTCCACTTGACTTTGTATTGTCTAGGAGGAAGTCCACCCACACCTCCACTTCCACAAACTGCTGGGAGTTGCCTCGCTCTGCCTCAGTCAGAATCTCCTCCTGCTTCACGATGTGAAGGTCCCATTTTGGAGTTGAATCTTCATCTTCACATTTTCCCTTCACTTCTTCGCTCATCACTTCTCCACATTTCACCATCACCTCTTCATATTTCACCTCGAGAACCTTTAGCTGGGATTTTCGTCCGGTTCTTGTTTTATGAGGGATGGGCTCATTGCGGCACTTTGACTTTCACAAGCTGATTTCAGACTCCAACTCCGCTCCTTGTGGATCTTCCAATGCTTTTGTGTTCTCTGGTGTCTACGAAGAGTTGATGAATCTGTAAACGGCTTCCCGCACAGAGTACACTTGAAGGGTTTCTCTCCTGTGTGTGTTCTCTGGTGTTTTACAAGATCAGATGACTGTGCAAACGCCTTCACGCACACACTGCACTTGAAGGGTTTCTCTCCCGTGTGTGTTCTCTGGTGTATTACAAGATTACATGAATCTGAAAATGTCTTCCCACACACACTGCACTTGAAGGGTTTCTCTCCCGTGTGTGTTCTCTGGTGTACTTTAAGATGTGGTGAATGTGCAAACGCCTTTCCGCACAGAGTGCACCTGAAGGGTTTCACTCCCGTGTGTGTTCTCTGGTGTGTTTTAAGAGCAGATGACCATGAAAATGCATTCCCACACACAGCACATTTGAAGGGTTTCTCTCCTGTGTGTGTTCTCTGGTGGGTCTGAAGAACTGATGGCCATGCAAATGCCTTGTTACACACAGTACATTTGAAGGGTTTCTCTCCTGTGCGAGTTCTCTGGTGCCGTGTCAAATTTCCAGTCCGATCCGTGCTGTATGCACGCTGGTCGCAATGTTGACTTGTCGTACCGAGCTGCGCTGACTGCATTTGCTCCATCAGACCAATTCTGCAGAGGAAGCGTCTGCTGCTGACAGAAAAAAATAATATCCACACCATCTACACGTCAGGCACAGAGGAATGCACACGTGACTTACACGTCTATACTTATTAATATATTCAAGATGTAGTGAAAAAGTTTCCCAAATTCATCAGATTTGATGAATCTGCAAACGCCTTCCCGCACAGAGTGCACCTGAAGGGTTTCTCTCCACGGGCTGCTATGGCACACAATGAGAGGGAAAATGTCATTAATATGCCTGGAATCCTTCATATCATCAAGATGAATGTTAACTCAAAACTCTAAGCACACAATTTCGGCTGTCTGACTAGAAAAGGAAAATTTATGAAAGCTAAATTCAGCTGACATAGCAAAGGGTGTTGAAAACAATACTATTTGTGTTATGCAGAAATTAATGTTCAATCACAACTTAGAGGTGTGAATCCAGGCTCACATGTCCTTGAATGCTGGGATGAACAGTTCCGACTTCAGCTGAATGTGTGTGCTGTGTTCACCTCCTGTTTCCATTCTTATAAAGAGTTCCAGAGGAAAACAAAAATAAACTATTGTTTTAACCTCCGTGTGCAGTAGAGTTAATAGACTTTACTGCAAACACAAACTTGACACTGTCACACACTGCCATGAGTAAACAGGTGGTGGTGTGACCAGAACCATGCCTGGCCACCTTCATCTGCTCAGCATTAATTCTTCCTCACTCCACCAAGTAATGAATCGAGGATCAATCAACATAGCCGAGGCTATCCGTGTCTCTGTGTCTCTCTCCCCATGGTGAAGGTGTTCACCTCCCATATTCAGAGCCAACAGCGGCACGCGCTTAGTGACTTTGACCGATAGATACATTGACGCACGTATTGTTGGTTTTTTCAGTAAAGTCACGTAGATAGAAAATAAAAATAACAGATTAAATTCAATAAGATAAAGACCACTTGTGTTGCGATCAAAACCTCGTGGGTTTTTTGCTTCATTTAAATTTTTTTCATTTAATTTAGCATCCGTTATTTTTATTTAATTTTCTATCTACGTGACTTTACCGAAAGAACCAAGAATATTAATTCCTGCAGTCACCAAAGTTTTAAGTCAAAACATTCACACACGTTGACAAAGCCTCACCTTGTGTTGTGGGCAGGTCGCTTCTGATAACAAGAGCGGTATAGCAGCTCAAGCGGGCTTGGCCTGCTAACAAAAGAAAATAAAAACTGCGTGAATATTTACAATAAAATAAAGTTACAAAGTGGCGAGCCGGGTGAAGACAAATTAAACTTAAGCGAGAAAATTAAAGTGAATGCAATCAGGCGAGGGCAGGAGGCAAGGCCCCGCGTGGCTAGGCCCCGCGCTGTAAAGTTCCAACCTGGACATCGATTCCCATGCTCGCTGCTACTCAATTGACATCCCTACGAGAGAGAGGCTCTACCTTGGTAAACAACAACAACAACAACCACCACAACCACCACCACCACCACAACGATGAGAATTTCTCACCTCGGATTTCAGTGCAAGCGCGCACACGGCAGCTTCCTGTTGCCTCGCGACAGCAGGAAGTAGTATGACGTCACTTCCCTCCCACAAGCGGCTCTCTAACTGAATAAATTATGTTAATGAGGCCGGCCCAAACTGCGAGGGATGGGAGCGTGAGCGCCGAACCCGTCGCAATAAACTCGCGACGGCTTCAACGGATACATTATGTTAATGAGCCGCCAGTCACTGGGCGTAGCTTTGCCCAAATAAGGATTGCCACTGGAACGATATCGGAAGTGACCCAAGCGGAGGTGACGTCACGCTCAAGAGCGCGGTGGACGGGAGTCGGGGTGAATACCTTGGTGACATAACGTCACTATAGCGAGGTACACCTCCCCCTGGCGTTTCACGCCGATGAAGTAATGCAGAGTGGTGACGTCACAGAGTTGGAGTTGATTTAGATTCATTTTTCATTGCTCCCTCCCTTGGGTGTGTGAGCTCAGCAACAACGTGGACATTATTGTGTATACACTGTGTGTGTGTACACTGTGTGTGTGTCACTATGTCACTGTGTGTGTCACTGTGTGTGTGTACACTGTGTGTGTGTACACTGTGTGTATACACTGTGCGTGTACACTGTGTATACACTGTGTGTCGCTGTGTGTCGCTGTGTCACTGTGTGTGTAACTGTGTGTGTGTACACTGTGTGTATATATACACTGTGTGTGTACCCTGTGTACACTTTGTGTATATACAGTGTACCCTGTGTGTACACTGTGTATATACTGTATGTACACTGTGTGTACAGTGTGTGTGTACACTGTGTGTGTACACTGTGTGTACACTGCGTACACTGTGTGTGTACACTGTGTATACTGTGTGTACACTGTGTGTGTGTACACACTGTGTATACTGTGTGTGTGTACACTGTGTGTGTATACTCTGTGTGTGTACACTGTTTGTGTCCGCATTGAACCAAACCCCCGGCAAGGCCATCTACTTAATGACGAGAGAAAATTCACATGAAATGTCCTTTTCAATGAAGTCTTCCAGATGTAAATTGATACAAGCTTTTAATGAAGAAATACAATCATCTAATTCAAAACACAACACAATTCAAAGATGTTTAATTTTAAAACTTCAAAACGGAGCATGGGGTACTTGCGTGAATGCGTCCTTCGTGTGCAAATGTTGTGACTTTCCTGGCCTGAAGGCCGTCAATGTGTTGGACCCTTATTGGTGCACAGTGTCTCAACAACAGCAGTGGGGTTTGCTTCAACCGATAGGTAACGAACATCCAGACGTCAATCAGCAAGGACCATTTCTAGTCCCAGTTAGACAAAATCTACGTCAACACGTAAGACAAAACTACAGTTCGTGTTGTAGAGAATGTACCTGCTCCTATACGTGTAACTTTCAAGTGGTATGCCTTGTAACTGCTGAATGATCCGAGCGTGCTCCCTATTTCAAAGACAATGAGTTGCTCCAGAGGCAGACGCTTCGTGAAACACAAAAGTACCCTTTGACCTGTATCACAAGAACAACGGGTCTCACCTGAGTTCTCTGTACAGGTTACGTCCAAACACACACACACACTTTGTCCTAATATCACTTATTCAATGTGACCCTCAGACAAAATGTTACATGTACGCGCAGTCAGACAAGTATTCATTCTAAATCATTGACGGGCATATTAACATTGAATTACTGCAGCAAATTGACTGCATCAGGTTACATCGTATTAACAAGAAGTTATTTTAAAAATACGCACCGCCTGCTTAACAGTGTATGTACACCGTACTATTGCAGTGTCATTCAAAACGAGTAGGCCATTGCATGCTGGCGTCTGGGTCAAAATGTAGCAAATTCTAAACATTAGCTACAAATAATAGATCACGGAGTTTAGATCGCAACACAAGCAATCGTCATCAGGTGGGACAACCACAGCAGCAAGAAGACAAAACTGCTGAAGTAGGCGCCTACTTCAGCGTCTTCTTCTTGCTGTGGTTGTCCCACCTGATGACGACTGCTTGTGTTGTGATCTAAACGCCGTGGTCTGTTATGTTTCTACCCACGTGATGACTTTACCGAAATAACTAGAGTGTGGATTCCTCCAGTCACAAAAGCTTCGAATCAAGATTGCCGACAAACTACACAACCGAGATGACGCATCAATCATCGCCCCCTACTGACAGGCTCTTGCCCACATGCAGGCCGGTGCAGGGCCACCACCTTGTGCCACACAGGGGCAGCTGCTACTTGGGGAAGCTCTTCGAGCATCTCAGACGAGATACAAAACTCCGAGTTGCCGAGGCGATTAAGCGAGCAAAGCGTAAAAGCAATTATCATGAGAACATCGTGAATGCTTGGGAGCTTATTGGCTCTCGCTCCTGGTGAGAGATTGACCCAACCCACAGGTCCACAAAGACTGGCCACTCTTACTCTGCAGGTTGATGGTAGGAATTGAGTGTTCAACTTCAAATTCTTGACATTAAAGGCCTGTGACAAAGGTGCATCTATTGTAGCGACATCGTCTCTGGCTTACACATCTACCGGGTCTCCACTTGACGTTGTATTGTCTAGGAGTAACTCCACCCACACTTCCACAAACTGCTGGGAGTTGCCTCGCTCTGCCTCAGTCAGAATTCACCCCCTGCTTGACGTTGCCTCCATCAATATGAAGGTCCGATTTTGGAGTTGAATCTTCATCTTCACATTTCACCTACACTTCTTCGCTATTCACCATCACTTCTTCCTTCTTCACCATCACTTCTTCCCTCTTCACCATCACCTCTTCATATTTCACCTTGATATCTTGAAAAGTGTCCAAGCTGGGATTTTCTTCCGGTTCGTGTTTCATGAGGGATGGGCTTATAGTGGCACTTTGACTTTCACAAGCTGATTTCAGACTCCACTCCTTGCAGATCTTCTGATGCTTCCGTGTTCTCTGGTGTACTTGAAGATTTTATGAATGTGCAAACGCCTTCCTGCAGAGTGCACCTGAAGGGTTTCTCTCCCGTGTGTGTTCTCTGGTGTACTTTAAGATGTGATGACTGTGCAAACATCATCCCACACAGAGTGTACCTCAAGGATTTCTCTCCTGTGTGTGTTCTCTGGTGTGTTACAAGAGGAGATGAATGTGCAAACGCCTTCCCACACACACTGCACTTGAAGGGTTTCTCTCCTGTGTGTGTTCTCTGGTGTACTTTAAGATGTGGTGACTGTGAAAACATCATCCCGCACAAAATGCACCTGAAGGGTTTCTCTCCTGTGTGTATTCTCTGGTGTTTTTTTTAAGAACAGATGACAGTGAAAATGCCTTCCCACACACAGTGCACTTGAAGGGTTTCTCTCCCATGTGTGTTATCTGGTGTTCTTTAAGAACAGATGACCGTGAAAACGCCTTCCCACACACACTGCACTTGAAGGGTTTCTCTCCTGTGTGAGTCCTCTGGTGCCGTGTCAAATCTCCAGTACGATCCGTGCTGTATGCACACCGGTCGCATTGGAGCCTTGTCCTACCGAGCTGCGCTGACTGCATTTGCTCCATCAGAACAATTCTGCGGAGGAAGCGTCAGAGGAAGCGTCAGCTGCAGACAGAAAAAAATATCCACACCATCTACACGACAGTATCGAGGCACAGAGGAATGCATATATAGTCACATGTGACTTACACGTCTATATTCATATATTCATGATGTAGTAAAAAGTTTCCCAAATTCATCACAGGGCTGTTATGGCACACAATGAGAGAGAAAATGGTTATAAACATGCCTGGAAGCCCTCGTATCTTCAAAATGAATGTTCACCCAAAACTCCGAGCACACAATATCGGCTGTCTGGCTACAAAAGGAATATTTATGAGAGCTAAATTCAGCTGACATAGCAAAGGGTGTTGAAAACAATACTATTTGTGTTAGGCAGAAATTCATAAATGAATGTTCAATCGCAACTTAGAGGTGTGAATCCAGGCTCAGATGTCCTTAAATGCTGGAGTGAGCAGTTCCGACTTCAGCTGCATGTGTGTGCTGTGTTAACTTCCTGTTTCCATTCTTATAAAGAGTACCAGAGGAAAACAAAAGTAAACTATTGTTACGCTATAACCTCCGTATTCAACAGAGTTAATAGACGTTGCTGCAAACACAAACTGTACACTGTCACTGGGTAAACAGGCGGTGGCGTGTCTAGAATCACGCCCGGCCACCTTCATCTGCTTGGCATGAATGCTTCCTCACTCCACCAAGTAATTAATTGAGGATCAACGAACATAGCCGAGGCTAACTGGAGTTTGCGTGTCTCTCTCCGTGGTGAGATGTTAACTACCTCACCTGGTATACAGGAAGTAGTGGGTTCGATCCCGACACTGTCGCCTGCTGTATATTTGGAGTTTGCGCGTCTCTCCGTATAGCGTCTTTGGAAGAGGTACGTGGATGACACTTTTGTCATCTGGCCACATGGCCGGCCTGCTCTAGACCAATTCTTCGACCACATCAATTCCATACACCCAGCCATCAGATTTACCATGGAAGTCGAAAAAGATGGCAAGCTACCTTTTTTGGATGTCCTAATTAAAAAGAGACCTGATGGTTCAATGAGCCACTCTGTCTACAGGAAAGCTACCCATACGGATGCTTATCTGAAACCGGATTCCCACCACCATCCATCACAGAAGAATTCTCTCATCAAGACTCTGTATCATAGAGCCCAATGCATATCCGACCAGGAACACATAGGCAGTGAACTCAAGCACGTACACCAAGCTCTTAAGGCTAATGGTTACTCCGACTATACAATCCGCAAAGCTATCACTCAAACAATGAAGAAGGACCCTCTTGAGGAGCCGTTCAAAACCATCACTTTACCCTACATTGCGGGGATCACAAAAAAGATCTCCAAAATCTTGAATAAACACAAGATCCAGGTCCGTTTCAACACATTACATAAAATCCGTGATCTGGTTCCGTCTGTAAAAGATGTGATTCCGGACATACAGTACCCTGGTGTCTACAAACTAAGTTGCCTCTGTGGTAGTAGTTACATTGGAGAAACCAAACGCCATGTCTCGGACCGCATTCGTGAACAGCAGATCACTGTTATAATTCAGTAGGCTCACATGACATTGACTTTTCCAAGACAGAGGTTCTTTGTAAGCCATCTGGCTACCATGAGAGATTCGTTCATGAGGCTATCCACATATACAAGCATAGAGACAATTTCAACCGAGAAGATGGATTCCAGCTTAGCAATCATTGGAAAGATTTGATTAACCATTTCAGGTCTTAATTGATTGTTCATGCTTACAGTGGCTTTCAGACAGCATACATTAATTTTTCGTCTCCCCCCTCTTCTTTTCAGAACAGAGATGGACTTGTCCTTCTAAATAAACTGCCAAATCGCTGCGCGTGTGCTGACTTTTTTTACACTGTTTAAAAATAAATACATTGTTTAAAAATAAATAAATTATTGCAAACCGACACACCTGATGACGACCGTTTGTGTTATGGTCGAAACGTCGTGCAAATTTTTATTGTTTTATATATATTATTATTTTATTGTTTCCCTTCAACGTGACTTTACCGAAAGAGCTAAGAATATGAATAAATTATGCTAATGAAGCCGGACCATATGTCGAGGGATGGGGGCGTGGGCGCTGACCCGTCGCAACAAACTCGCGACGGCTTAAGGATACATTATGTTAATGAGCCACCAGTCACTGGGCGTAGCTGTGCCCAAATAAGGATTGCCACTGGAACGATATCGGCAGTGACCCAAGCGGAGGTGACGTCACGCTCAAGAGCGCGGTGGACGGGGGAGGGCTGAATACCTTGGTGACATGACGTCACTAGCGAGGTACACCTCACCCTGGCGTTTCACGCCGATGAGGTAATGCAGAGTGGTGACCTCACAGAGTTGGAGTTTAAGTTGATTTAGATTCATTTTCCATTGCTCTCTCCCTTGGGTGTGTGAGCTCAGCAACAACAACGTGGACATTATTGTGTGTACACTGTGTGTGTACACTGTGTGTACGTATATACACTGTGTGGACATACACTGTGTATACACTGTGTGCGTGTACACTGTGTGTGTGTACACTGTGTGTGTACAGTGTGTGTGTACACTGTGTATACACTGTGTGTCACTGTGTGTCGCTGTGTCACTGTGTGTGTGTACACTGTGTGTGTGTATATATACACTGTGTGTGTACTCTGTGTGTACACTGTGTGTATATACTGTATGTACACTGTGTGTACACTGTGTGTGTACTGTTTGTGTACACTGTGTATACACTGTGTATGTACACTGTGTGTGTACAATGTGTGTACTGTGTGTGTGTACACTGTTGTATACGGCCCCTTTTTCCACAATATCCATAAGAATATTTACGGATGCATACACATAGATTTATTTTTCCTTTCTTTCGTGACAAACAATATTTTTTTTATAATGAATAAAACCGTAAGCCAGAAACACGAAAAACCAGATGTCGGTCATAAACAGGCCATATATATAAAGAAATAATAAAACTCTCAAGAGTTTGATGGGCCCCTTAGGAAAGGTCCCTCCGAGGTCAGAACACCAAGAGACTAGACACGGAGACGCCAACAGGGTAAATCGTATACATTTTTTTTCCTTATTTGCCAGTAAAACAACAAAAAAATTAAAAGGCAACAACAAGAATAAGATAAAATTAGCAGTCCTAACGCTCACTCCAATTAAGAACAGGCCACCAGACACATCAGTGAATTATTATCCAATGATTAATTCGCTATCAAATGATTTTCACCTTTAATACCTTTACTGTTAAACCAAAGCTTGGAGCAGGAATACCGAGTCACATCAAAGGTTATCGAGAAGGAATGAGGCGAACGGGCAAACTTACAAAAGAGTTTAAACAATATCCCAAGCAACCCCGACCACCTCTGTCTCTCGCAACGCGGAGAAGCAGGAATCACACCTTATCACAAGGTGCCATCTGGAAAAGCCAGCCGGGTTTGATGAGGAGACACACCCCACCCCACACACGGCAACCAGGCAAACAAAGTTTTAAAGAAATTGCAATATAACATTAATAATAACGTGTTCACCTTACACGACATTCCATTATAGAACCTTACAGAACCAAGAGACATGGATTCCAACAATCAAGAAACGGACCTCTTAAACTCAGGATGATAATTATTTTTCTTTTTAATAATTCCATCATAATAATTCGAACCTTGGTAAAACCGAGAGGTGTCGGGAGGACGTAGTTACAAACACGAGTCGTGGCGAACATGGGACCAAATGGTATTTGAGAAATATAAGTCGAAAGTATAAAGAGATAGGTGCTCCCGACCACCTTTGTCTCTCCCGAAGAGCGCGAGAGAGGAATTTCACGCCAGGGCAAACAGATCGTTATCGCAGGAACCATCTGCCACACACGGGACTTAGTAGTGGCCCCACCCCACCCTGCACACGGGCAGCAAAAGAGCGAGCGAGCTTTAAGTTAAATAAACTCACACATTTATAAACACACAAAGTGACGAAAATTAATAAACTAAGTAAGAGCCAAGGTAACGGGGTGGATTAGGCTGGTAGAATGTGGAGTCGAAATGATATTTGCAAAGTATAGAGAGATGGGAAGATCCCGGCCACCTTTGTCTTTCTCTGCAGCACGTGATAAAATGCATAGCCTCGGAAGAGCATCTTCACTTGGAAATAAATCAAATACTATGAATCACAAGCAGGATCATAACTGTGTATGATAAGATACCAACTGTGATGTGAAATGTTAAACATAAAAAAATCTTAACCATTTCTTTGTGCGTCGAAAACGTGTACGAAAAAGGGGGGGGAACCCGCCCCTCTCTTTGGATGGATGGAGTAGACAACCAGACGCCTCCAAGATGAATCGAGGTGTCTGTTGTCTTGATGTTTATGGCTTCAGGAAAGACCCCAACAGAACCGTGTCATAAATGACACACACACAAACATACACAATGACATACGAACCCCCCCCCACCACCGACACACGATCCCCCCCCCACCGACATACGATCAGATCAGAGATAGCTCCGCCTCGTGAGGGGGAGCCGAGAAGGAGAGAGATTTTTGGCATAAAAAGGAGCCGTTTCAGCATTGAAATCAGCTCATCAGCCCTCGAGGCCAGCTCAACAGAAGAAGACTCATCTCAACTCAGCTCAACAGAAGAAGACTCATCTCAACTCATCTCAGCAGAAGACCCGCTCAACTCATCTCAGCAGAAGACCAGCCATCACCGACGCCAGAGACGCCTCTACAACTCGCCGAATTGGCGAGTGTCGCCGATTGGCGACCCGCTGCCGCTGTTAGCGGCCAGCGCCACCACGAGCGAATCGTGAGCCTGCAATCTACAACCACCAACGACGGAGCACCAGCGTGCCAGCTGCTCGCAGACGCCCTGCGCGCATTACATACCGTCCGCGTACAACCGCGCCGCTGCGGGCGTGCTTCTAACGCCATCTACCAGACGGTCATCGCAGCTACAACAACGCATCTACTCGTTCACCAACGTCCGTCGAGTCCGAACCAACTACTGAAAGAAGAATCAACTGATACGTATGATACACTGCCCCCCACTACACGACAAAACAGACGTCTGCTTGACGCAAAGAATCGATTCCGAACATTGGCCTACTCTTTCACCACTCATACCATTCAACACACACACGGGTCATTAACAAAGCCTAAAACCTCAAGCCATTGAACCATCCGTGATTGTGGAAACATCGCAACGACCGAGTGAATAATCCATCGTTTTTAAGAGTGTTCATAATTTTCCTCTGTAATATTGTGCCGGGGCTGTACTTCTAACCGCATAAATTACCAACTGACCCATTAACAAGGATTCATTATTGGCACCTCACCACGGAGCGCCGCTCGCGGGGG
Organism: Petromyzon marinus; assembly: GCF_048934315.1. Classification (NCBI taxonomy): domain Eukaryota; kingdom Metazoa; phylum Chordata; class Hyperoartia; order Petromyzontiformes; family Petromyzontidae; genus Petromyzon; species Petromyzon marinus. The sequence continues at coordinate 547,117 of NW_027422999.1, read as the reverse complement.
TGAAGAGCGTGTTCAACCGGTTCCCTGTCAAGGGTCTGGCCACAATTAATTAAAAGATTGGCCCGAGATAAGGATCTCAAAAAGAAACATCGCCACCCATTGAGTCGCGTTGAAAAGTCTATTAGAAATACTTGAGTCGTTCGTTAATATTTTTCTTTCTACATAATCTTGCTGGTATCCACGAATGAAATAACGAATTCAAACGCATATTTGTGCCTCCAAGAATAATACTGGTTGGAGTACCCTTTCAACGAGTAGCGTTGCATAATAATCAGTCATCCTATTGTTAACAACGTGACAATAATTGCATTAAGGGCCGCGCATGATCAATGACCGAATGCTGTGTTGTGTGACAATTCAAGTAACGAAGCATTGCGGCCATCAAGTGGTGTTGATAAGGCAATCAGAATTATTTCAGTCGAACGCTTTAATTGCATAATCGTTGATGAATCAATGAACGAACATCGCCGTGGTACTGTGCTGACGATTTCAAGCATAATAATTTCGCATATCAGAATGTGTTAAGGATTGGATACGAATCAAAGACCGAGTGCCGTGTTGTGTAATCATTCAAGAATACGAGTTTGCATATTATAAGGTTAAGGTTTTGATAGAATAGTTCGCTTGTTTTTAATCTCTCTCTCAACAACCGATCGATTGCGTTACGCGTCGGGAATTAACCACAGGTGCCGCTATCGAGGTGAAACAACGCAATCGTGATGGTATCATGTTAACGCTGTGTTGAAATTCCAACATCTAGAGATTGAGTTTTCATATTATCCAAAAATTTAAGTTAGCTAGAAAATAAAATTGATCAAAGCAGAAGGTTTGTGTGTGATTCTTCCTGAAATTCTGCATAATATTGTTCTGCGTATGAGATCTGAATCCTGGGGACCTATCATAAGCACACTATCACCACACATAATCCATAACACACATAATTCATAATGTTCAATCGAGAGTAATCGTATCCTTATCGATAATACGGAATTAAAGAGCAGAGTCGAATCGACTCTCTCTCATTCACGCTCACAACGCCTGCATCACTGCATACGATTAATTGCGTTATTCCAATTCATAACACAATCCTCGTCACCGAGGCTCGACCTTATAATCCATAACGACCTGCATTATCATGACCACGCCCACTCGCATAAATTAATACGATTATATCTCGAATCAGCATAATTTATGCACATAATTACACTGATGAACATAATTTCGGATAAATTATGCAAATTTCAAATTTCATTAATTTTTTATTATTTTCATCAATTTTCATAACACCTATATATACAACAGTTTCTCCCCTGTGTGAGTTTTCTGGTGCAATGTCAAATGTTCAGTACGATCCGTGCTGTATGGACACCGGTCGCATTGATGCCTTTTTGCACCGAGCTGCACCAAGTGCCTTTGCTCCATCAGACAAATTCTGCAGAGGAAGCGACAGCTGCAGAGAGAAAAAAAGAATATCCACACCATCTACACGTCAGTATCGATGCACAGAGGAATGCATATATACAGTCACACGTGACTAACACGTCTATACTTATTCATATATTCATGTTATAGTGAAAAAGTGTCCCAAATTCATCACACGAGCTGTTATGGCACGCAATGAGGGCAAATGTCATAAACGTGCCTCGAAGTGCTCGTATCTTCAAAATGAACGTTAACCCAAAACTCCGAGCACACAATTTAGGCTGTCTGGCTTCAAAATGAATATTTATGAAAGCTAAATTCAGGTGACATAGCAAAGGGTGTTGAAAATAATACTATTTGTGTTATGCAGAAATGCATAAATTAATGTTCAATCGCAACTTAGAGGTGTGAAGCCAGGCACAGATGTCCTTGAATGCTGGGATGAACAGTTCCGACTTCAGCTGCACGTGTGCTGTGATAACTTCCCGACTACATTCTTAGAAAGAGTAGCAGAGGAAAACAAAAATAAACTACTGTTTTTATATAACCTCCGTGCTCAATAGAGTTAGACTTTACTGCAAATACAAACTTGACCCTGTCACACACTCAGAGGTGGAGCCAGGATTTTCAGGTAGGAGGGGCAACCCCTTCAGCAATGAAAAATGATAAGAGTTAGTAAGTAAGGAGTTGTTAGTAGGGAGTTGTTAGTAGGGAGTTGTTAGTACGTAAGGAGTTGTTAGTAGGGAGTTGTTAGTAAGTAGGGAGTTGTTCGTAAGGAGTTGTTACTAAGGACTTGTCCCTTATATTCTTAGCTCTTTTGGTAAAGTCACGTTGAAGGGAAACAATAAAATAATAAAATATATATAAAACAATACAAATTCTCACGTTTTATATCTTTTTATATATTGAATATAAATTACTGCAGTCACTACACACACACAGTGTGTACGTACACACAATAATGTCCACGTTGTTGTTGCTGAGTTCACGCACCCAAGGGAGGGGGCAATGGAAAATGAATCTAAATCAACTTAAACTCCATCCCCGCTCTGTGACGTCACCACTCATCATGACCTCATCGGCATGAAGTGCCAGCGGGAGGTGTACCTCGCTAGTGACGTCATGTCACCAAGGTATTCACACTCCCCCAACCCCGTCCACGGTGCTCTTGGGCGTGACGTCACCTCCCCTTGGGTCACTGCAGATATCAATCCAGTGGCAATCCTTATTTGGGCAAAGCAACGTCCAGTGAGGGCGGTTCATTAACATAATGTGTCCGTTGAAGCCGTCGGGTTAAGCAGCCACGCCCCATCCCTCGACATATGGCCAGTTAACATTAACATAATTTATTCAGTTACAGAGCCGCTCATAGGAGGGGCGTGTCTCTTACCCCGGAAGTGACGTCACGTTACCTGCTTACCCGCGTGACGTCGCGAGGTAACAGGAGGCTGCCGATCCGCCCTTGCACTTAAATCCGAAGGTGAGAAATTCTCATGGTGGTGGATGTTGTGGTGGTGGTGGTTGTTTACCAAGGTAGAGCCTCTCTCTCTCTCGTAGGGATGTCAGTTGAGTAGCAGCGAGCATGGGAATCGATGTCCAGGTTGGAACTTTACAACGCGGGGCCTAGCCACGCGGGGCCTTGCCTCCTGCCCTCGCCTGATTGCATTTACTTTAATTATCTCGCTTAAGTTTAATTTGTCTTCACCCGGCTCGCCACTTTGTAACTTTTTTATTGTAAATATTCACGCAGTTTTTATTTTCGTACTTTTGTTAGCAGGCCAAGCCCGCTTGAGCTGCTATACCGCTCTTGTTATCAGAAGGGACCTGCCCACAACAACACAAGGTGAGGCTTTGTCAACGTGTGTGAATGTTTTGACTTAAAACTTTGGTGACTGCAGGAATTAATATTCTTGGTTCTTTCGGTAAAGTCACGTAGATAGAAAATAAAATAACAATAACTTAATAAACATAAAAAATATTAAATAAAGCAACAAAAAAACCCACGTTTTGATTGCAACACAAATGGTCTTTATTTAATGTAATTGTATTATCTGTTATTGTTATTTTCTGTCTACGTAACTTTACCGAAAGAAACAAGAATACGTGTATCAATGTCTATCGGTCAAAGACGCTCAGCGGAGAGACGCGCAAATTCCAAATATACAGCAGGCGTCAGGGTCGGGATCGAACCCACGACTTCCTGTACACCAGGTGAGGTAGTTAACATCTCACCACGGAGAGAGACACGCAAACTCCAGTTAGCCTCGGATATGTTCATTGATCCTCGATTAATTACTTGGTGGAGTGAGAAAGCATTAATGCCGAGCAGATGACGGTGGCCAGGCATGATTCTAGACACGCCACTGCCAGTGTGTGACAGTGTCAAGTTTGTGTTTGAAGTAAAGTCTATTAACTCTATTGAACACGGAAGTTATATCAAAACAATAGTTTATTTTTCTTTTCCTCTGGAACTCTTTGTAAGAATGGAAACAGGAGGTGAACACAGCACACAAATTCAGCTGAAGTCGGAACTGTTCATCCCCAGCATTCAAGGACATCTGAGCCTGGATTCACACCTCTAAGTTGCGATTGAACATTAACTTAAGCTTAACACAAATTGTATTGTTTTCAACACCCTTTGCTATGTCAGCTGAATTTAGCTCTTATAAATATTCCTTTTGTAGCCAGACAGCCGAAATTGTGTGCTCGGAGTTTTGAGTTAACATTCATTTTGAAGATACGAGGGCTTCCTGGCATATTAATGACATTTTCCCTCTCATTGTGTGTCATAACAGCCCTGTGATGATTTTGGGAAACTTTTTCACTACTTCATGAATACATGAATGAATATAGACGTGTAAGTCACGTGTGACTGTATATATGCATTCCTCCATGGCTCGATACTGACGTGTAGATGGTGTGGATATTCTTATTTTCTGTCTGCAGCTGACGCAGGTCTGATGGAGCAAAGGCAGTCAGCACAGCAGCTCGGTACGACAAGTCAACATTGCGACCAGCGTGCATACAGCACGGATTGGACTGGAAATTTGACACAGCACCAGAGAACTCGTACAGGAGAGAAACCCTTCAAGTGCACTGTGTGTGACAAGGCATTTTCATGGCCATCAGTTCTTGAGACCCACCAGAGAACACACACAGGAGAGAAACCCTTCAAGTGCACAGTGTGTGGGAAGGCATTTTCACAGTCATCTGCTCTTAAAATACACCAGAGAACACACACGGGAGAGAAACCCTTCAAGTGCAGTGTGTGTGGGAAGGCATGTTCACGGTCATCTGCTCTTAAAATACACCAGAGAACACACACGGGAGAGAAACCCTTCAAGTGCAATCTGTGCGGGATGGCGTTGGCACAGTCCCCACATCTTCAAGTACACCAGAGAACACACACTGGAGAGAAACCCTTCAAGTGCACTGTGTGTGGGAAGGCATTTGCATGGCCATCAGTTCTTCAGACCCACCAGAGAACACACACGGGAGTGAAACCCTTCAGGTGCACCTTGTGCGGGAAGGCGTTTGCACATTCATCAGTTGTTCAGACCCACCAGAGAACACACACAGGAGAGAAACCCTTCAAGTGCAGTGTGTGTGGGAAGGCATTTTCACAGTCATCTGGTCTTAAACAACACCAGAGAACACACACAGGAGAGAAACCCTTCAAGTGCACTGTGTGTGGGATGGCGTTTGCACAGTCACCACATCTTAAATTACACCAGAGAACACACACAGGAGAGAAACCGTTCAGGTGCATTCTGTGCAGGATGGCGTTTGTACATGTGTCACATCTTCAAAGACACGAGAGAACACACACGGGAGATAAACCCTTCAGGTGCACTCTGTGCGGGAAGCCGTTTGCAGATTCATCAAATTGTCAAAGACACCAGAGAACACACACGGGAGAGAAACCCTTCATGTGCAGTGTTTGCGGGAAGGCATTTGCACATTCATCAAATCTTCAAGTACACCAGAGAACACACACGGGAGAGAAACCCTTCAAGTGCAGTGTGTGCGGGAAGGCATTTGCACAGTCATTACATCTTCAAGTACACCAGAGAACACAGAAGCATCAGAAGATCCACAAGGAGTGGAGTCTGAAATCAGCTTGTGAAAGTCAAAGTGCCGCAATGAGCCCATCCCTCATGAAACAAGAACCAGAGGAAAATCCCAGCTTTGACACTTAAAGGTATCGAGGTAAAATATGAAGAGGTGATGGTGAAGAGCAAAGAAGTGAAGGTAAAATGTGAAGATGAAGATTCAACTCCAAAATGGGCAAACCTTCACATCGATGGAGGCAACGTGAATCAGGAGGAGAATTCTTACTGTGAGGCAGAGCGAGGCAACTCCCATTAGTTTGTGGAAGTGTAGGTGGACTTGCTCCTAGACAATACAAAGTCAAGTGGAGACCCAGTAGATGTGTAAGCTTGAGATGATGTCGCTCCAATAGATGCACCTTTGTCACATGCCTTTAATGACAAGAATGGGAAGTTGAACACTCAGTTCCTAGGTGCAACCTGCAGAGTAAGGCCGGCCAGTCTTTGTGGACCTGTGGGTTGGGGAGACCTCTAACCAGGAGCGAGAGCCAATACGCCCCCAAGCATTCACTATGTTATAATAATTGCTTTTACAAGTTGCTTGCTTAATCACCTCGGCAACTCCGAGTTTTGTATCATATCTCGTCTGAAACACTCGAAGAGCATCCCCAAGTAGCAGCTGACCCTGTGTGGCACAGGGTGGTGGCCCTGCACTGGCCTGCATTTATTTTTTCCACCTGAAGACGACCGCTTGTGTTACGATCGAAACGTCGTGATATATTATTATTTTTTCTACCTACGTGACTTTACTGAAAGAACCAAAGAGTATGTGAACAAGAGGCTGTCAGTAGGGGGCGATGATTGATGTTTCATCTCAGTTGTGTAATTTGTCGCTAATGTTTAGAATTCGCCAGCATGCAATGGCCTACTCGTTTTGAATGACACTACAATAGTATGTTTTACATCCACTGTTAAGCAGACGGTGCTTATTTTTTTTTTCAAATAGCTTCTTAATCAGATGTTATCTGATGCATTATATTTTACTGCAGTTCACAACCTTGGCTTGAAGCAAGCCCCACTGCTGTTGAGACATTGTCCACCAAAACCGGTCCACAGTTGGCTTGCACACAGTGTACACACACACACAGTGTACACACACAGTGTCCACCAAAACCCGTCCACAGTTGGCTTGCACTGAAGCAATGCTGCAGCAATTATGGACTCGCACGAAGGCCTTGGGATTTATATTTCGTGTTAAACATTCCGTTGTTTAGTGGAGAGATCGATTAAATTAAAGACGTCTTGTCTGCTGATCTTGTTCATATCTGTGTACATCGATGTCCCACATTGCTTGCACGTACACACCACACGCAATTAAATCAATAAGAATAAGAACGACTTCCGGGCATTGCGAAGATCGAGGAATCTCTTTTAATGGAGCGAGTTCAGTGTGTTCGATTCAACATCTCTCTGTCTCTGTCCGTCTGTGTCATCTGTTTGCCTCTGTGTTTCTCTCTGCCTGTATCTGTCGTCTCTGTTCCTCTTGTCTGTGTCTGTCCGCCTGTCTTGGCTGTGTGTGTGTCTCTCTATCAGCGTCTATCCAACCGTATGCAACGACTGTCAGTAGCAACACGCGCCCAGTCAACTTGCACGGCCCGTAACTCAAACTTGCTCAAAGGAGTGTTTATCTGTAATTTATTTCGCACCGTACGTAGCCAACCGTGATAATCTATGGGTCTCTGTGTGAGTCTCTGTGTGAGTCTCTGTGTGTGTATCTGTGTGAGTCTCTGTGTGAGTCTCTGTGTGTGTATCTGTGTGAGTCTCTGTGTGAGTCTCTGTGTGTATCTGTGTGAGTCTCTGTGTGAGTCTCTGTGTGTGTATCTGTGTGAGTCTCTGTGTGTGTATCTGGAACTTATTTCGCACCTTACGTAACCGAACCTGCCCAGGAGGAGCGGCTGGTATCTGTGGAGCTGTGGGCTGGGTAAATCTGTGAGCAGGAGCAAGAGACAATTAAGCTCCCAAGCATTCACTACGTTATAAACAACATATTTGCACTCATAAGTCGCTTGCCTAATTGCCTCAGCAACTCGGTGTTTCGTATCGAACCTCATCTCAAACAATGGAAGGGCGCCCCCTAGTGGCAGCTGCCCCTGTGTGGCACAAGGTGGCCCTGCACCGGCCTGCACGTGGACATGAGTCTGTCTGTAGTGGGCGATCATTGACGCGTCATCTCCCTTGTGGAGTTTCTGGATAGTGTTACTGGAATTGCCACAATTTTGACCGTGACACCAACATGCAATGTGCGTTGTGAGTGACACAGTGGTTTGTTTGACATCCGCTGTTAAGCAGACTGCGCATGTTGTGGTGAATGTTACTGGGGTAGCCAGGTGTGCCTGTCGGATTTGAACCTTGAACCTCGGCAATAAATACAGAATGCGCTACCATATTCCTGGTTCTTTCGGCAAAGTCACGTAGATAGAAAAATAAAAAATAAAAATAAATTAACATTTTAATAAAAAAATTTAAAAAATGAAAAAAATGATGAAATGATGCCATGGGTCGACTGAGATGACTGGCCAATGCACCACCTGTGCCTCCCACTACACACAGTGTACACACACACATACAGTGTGCCTACACATTGTACACACACAGTGTACACACATACAGTGTACACACATACAGTGTACACACACATTGTACACACACACAGTGTACACACACATACAGTGTACACACACATACAGTGTACACACACACATTGTACACACACATTGTACACACACAGTGTACACACACATACAGTGTACACACACACAGTGTACACACATACAGTGTACACACACATTGTAAACACACAGTGTACACACAGAGAGTGTACACACACATTGTACACACACACAGTGTACATACACAGTGTATACACACAGTGTACACACACAGTGTACACACACACACAGAGTACACGCACAGTGTACACACACACACAGTGTACACACAGTGTACACACACAGTGTACACACACACAGTGTACACACACACACAGTGTGTACACACACACATTGTGTACACACACACAGTGCACACACACAGTGTACACACACAGTGTACACACACAGTATACACACAGTGTATACACACACAGTGTATACACAATAATGTCCACATTGTTGTTGTAGCTGAGCCCACGCACCCAAGGGAGGGAGCAATAGAAAATGAATCTAAATCAACTTAAACTCCAATCCCTGCTCTGTGACGTCACCACTCAGCATTACTTCATCGGCGTGAAACGCCAGGGGGCGGTGTACCTCGCTAGTGACGTCATGTCACCAAGGTATTCCACCGCACTCTTGAGCGTGACGTCACCTCAGCTTGGGTCACTGCTGATTGCGTTCCAGTAGCAATCCTTATTTCGGCAAAGCTACGCCCAGTGACGGCAACTCATTAACATAATGTCTTCGTTAAAGCCGTCACGAGCTTATTGCGACGGGTTCAGCACCCACGACATATGAGACGGGTTACATTAGCACAATTTATTAATTATATAATTTCTTTATTTACGGAGCAGCTCATTGTGGGAGGAGCGTGACTCGTACTCCGGAAGTGACGTCACGGTACCTGCTGCCGCGTGACGTCACGAGGTAAACAGGAAGCTATCGCTTCCTGCACTGAAATCCGAGGTGATAAATTCTCATCGTGGTGGTGGTGGTTGTTGTGGTGGTGGTGGTGGTTGTTGTTGTTGTTGTTTACCAAGGTAGAGCCTCGCTCTCTCTCGTAGGGATGTCAGTTGAGTAGCAGCGAGCATGGGAATCGATGTCCAGGTTGGAACTTTACAGCGCGGGGCCTAGCCACGCGGGGCCTTGCCTCCTGCCCTCGCCTGATTGCGTTTACTTTAATTATCTCGCTTAAGTTTAATTTGTCTTCACCCGGCTCGCCACTTTGTAACTTTGTTTTATTGTAAATATTCACGCAGTTTTTATTTTCGTACTTTTCTTAGCAGGCCAAGCCCGCTTGAGCTGCTATACCGCTCTTGTTATCAGAAGGGACCTGCCCACAACAACACAAGGTGAGGCTTTGTCTACGTGTGTGAATGTTTTGACTTAAAACTTTGGTGACTACATGAATTAATATTCTTGGTTCTTTCGGTAAAGTCACGTAGATAGAAAATTAAATGAAAATAACAATAAAAATAAACAAATAATTGTAAATAAAGCAAAAAAACTCATGTCGTTTTGATCGCAACACAAGTGGTTTTTATTTAATGTAATTGTATTATCTGTTATTGTTATTTTCTATCTACGTAACTTTACCGAAATCAACAAGAATACGTGTGTCAATGTCTATCGGTCAAAGACGCTATACGGAGAGACACGCAAACTCCAAATATACAGCAGGCGTCAGGGTCGGGATCGAACCCACGACGTCCTGTATACCAGGTGAGGTAGTTAACATCTCAACTCCAGTTAGCCTCGGATATGTTCGTTGATCCTCAATTAATTACTTGGTGGAGTGAGGAAGCATTCATGCCAAGCAGATGAAGGTGGCCATGCGTGATTCTAGACACGCCACCGCCTGTTTACCCAGTGACAGTGTACAGTTTGTGTTTGCAGTAACGTCTATTAACTCTGTTGAACACGGAGGTTGTAGCGTAACAATAGTTTACTTTTGTTTTCCTCTGGAACTCTTTATAATAATGGAAACAGGAAGTTAACACAGCACGCACATGCAGCTGAAATCGGAACTGTTCATCCCAGCATTCAAGGACATCTGAGCCTGGATTCACACCTCAAAGTTGCGATTGAACATTAATTTATGAATTTCTGCCTAACACAAATAGTATTGTTTTCAACACCCTTTGCTATGTCATCTGAATTTAGCTCTCGTATATATTCCTTTTGTAGCCAGACAGCTGAAATTGTGTACTCGGGAGTTTTGGGTGAACATTCATTTTGAAGATACGAGGGCTTCCAGGCATGTTTATAACCATTTGCCCTCTCATTGTGTGCCACAACAGCCCTGTGGTGAATTTGGGAAACGTTTTCACTGCATCATGAATATATGAATAAGTATAGACGTGTAAGTCACGTGTTACTGTGTATATATGCATTCCTCTGTGCCTCGATACTGACGTGTAGATGGTGTGGATATTATTTTTTTCTGTCTGCAGCTGACGCTGGTCTGATGGAGCAAAGGCAGTCAGCGCAGCTCGGTATGACAAGTCAACAATGCGACCAGCGTGCATACAGCACGGATCGGACTGGAAATTTGACACGGCACCAGAGAACTCACACAGGAGAGAAACCCTTCAGGTGCACGATGTGCGGGAAGGCGTTTGCACATTCATCACAGCTGCAAAGACACCAGAGAACACACACGGGAGAGAAACCCTTCAAGTGCACTGTGTGTAACAAGGCATTTGCACGGTCATTTGCTCTTAAAATACACCAGAGAACACACACGGGAGAGAAACCCTTCAAGTGCACTGTGTGTGGGAAGGCATTTTCACAGTCATCTGTTCTTAAAGAACACCAGAGAACACACACAGGAGAGAAACCCTTCAAGTGCAGTGTGTGTGGGAAGGCGTTTGCACGTTCATCCGCTCTTGTAACACACCAGAGAACACACACGGGAGTGAAACCCTTCAAGTGCACTGTGTGTGGGAAGGCATTTTCACAGTCCCCACATCTTCAGGTACACCAGAGAACACACACAGGAGAGAAACCCTTTAAGTGCACTGTGCCTGGGAAGGCATTTGCATGGCCATCAGTTGTTCAAACCCTCCAGAGAACTCACACAGGAGAGAAACCCTTCAAGTGCACTGTGTGTGGGAAGGCGTTTGCACGTTCATCTGCTCTTGTAACACACCAGAGAACACACACGGGAGAGAAACCCTTCAAGTGCAGTGTGTGTGGGAAGGCGTTTCCACATTCATCTGCTCTTGTAATACACCAGAGAACACACACGGGAGAGAAAACCTTCAAGTGCACTGTGTGTGGGAAAGCGTTTGCACATTCATCTGCTCTTCTAACACACCAGAGAACACACACGGGAGTGAAACCCTTCAGGTGCACGATGTGTGGGAAGGCGTTTGCACATTCATCAAATCTGCAAAGACACCAGAGAACACACACGGGAGAGAAACCCTTCAAGTGCAGTGTGTGTGGGATGATGTTTGCACAGTCATCACATCTTCAAGTACACCAAAGAACACACACGGGAGAGAAACCCTTCAGGTGCACTCTGTGCGGGAAAGCGTTTTCACAGTCACCACATCTTAAAGTACACCAGAGAACACACACGGGAGAGAAACCCTTCAGGTGCACTCTGCGGGAAGGCGTTTGCACATTCATAAAATCTTCAAGTACACCAGAGAACACGGAAGCATCAGAAGATCTGCAAGGAGTGGAGTCTGAAATCAGCTTGTGAAAGTCAAAGTGCCACAATAAGCCCATCCCTCATGAAACAAGAACCGGACGAAAATCCCAGCTTGGACACTTTTAAAGGTATCGAGGTGAAATATGAAGAGGTGATGGTGAAGAGGGAAGAAGTGATGGTGAAGAGCGAAGAAGTGAAAGTGAAATGTGAAGATGAAGATTCAACTCCAAAATGGGACCTTCACATCAATGGAGACAACGTGAAGCAGGAGGAGAATTCTGACTGTGAGGCAGAGCGAGGCAACTCCCAGCAGTTTGTGGAAGTGGAGGTGTGGGTGGACTTCTTCCGAGACAATTCAAAGTCAAGTGGAGACCCGGTAGATGTGTAAGCTTGAGACAATGTCGCTACAATGGATGCACCTTTGTCACAGGCCTTTAATGACAAGAATGTGAAGTTGAACACTCAGTTCTTAGGTTCAACCTGCAGAGTAAGGGCGAGCGGCCAGTCTTTGTGGACCTGTGGGTTGGGGAGATCTCTAGCCAGGAGCGAGAGCCAAGAAGCCCCCAAGCATTCACTATGTTATCATAATAATTGCATTTACTTGGTGCTTGCTTAATCGCCTCGGCAACTCGGAGTTTTGTACCTCGTCTGAAACACTCGAAGAGCATCCCCAAGTAGCAGCTGCCCCTGTGTGGCACAGGGTGGTGGCCCTGCACCGGCCTGCATTTACTTTGTTTTTTTTCCGCCTGAGGACGACCGCTTGTGTTACGATCGAAACGTCGTGATCTATTATTATTTTTTCTACCTACTTGACTTTACTTAAAGAACCAAAGAGTATGTGAACAAGAGGCTGTCAGTAGGGGGCGATGATTGATGTTTCATCTCAGTTGTGTAATTTGTCGCTAATGGTTAGAATTCGCCAGCATGCAAGGGCCTACTCGTTTTGAATGACAATAGTATGTTTTACATCCACTGTTAAGCAGATGGTGCATATTTTTTTTAAATAGCTTTTTAATCAGATGTTATCTGATGCAGTAGATTTCACTGCAGTAATTAAATTTTGTTAAAATTCCAGTCAATAATTTAGAATGAACATCTTCTTTGGTTCTTTCGGTGAAGTCACGTAGAATGAGAATAAAATAATAAAATAACACAATGAAATTCTCACGACGTTTCGGCCACAACACAAGTGGCCTTCAGGTGAAAGGAACAAACCTGTCGGGACGACAGAGCTTCAATGAACGTTAAGATTCGTAGCGTCTTTTAAGCTGGTTTAGAGAGGTGAGGCACCTTGACAAAGGGGTTTACATATAAAACAGGAGAATTTAGCATTGAAATAGCTGAGTGATTAGCTTGTGACTGATCATAGAAATAGACTGGTCATAGAAATTGCTTTATTGTGTTATTTTATTAATTTCTTATATTGTTCTCATTCTACGTGACTTAAGATGAATCCTTGCAGTCACGAAAGCTTTAAATCGAAATTTAGAATGAACACTTGTCTGATTTTGTGTGTACATGCATCACTTTATTTTTTATAAGGGTCAAACATTGAATAAGTGATGTTAGGACAAAGTGTGTGTGTTTTTGGAAGTAACCTGTACAGATAACTCAGGTGAGACCCGTTGTTCTTGTGATACAGGTCAAAGGGTACTTTTGTGTTTCAGGAAGCATCTGGAGCAACTCATTGTCTTTGACATAGGAAGCACACTCGGATCATTCATCAGTTACAAGGCATACCACCTTAAAGTTACACGTAGAGGAGATACATTCTCTACAACACGAATTCTAATTTTGTCTTACGTGTTGACGTAGATTTTGTCAAACTTGGACTATAAATGCCCCTTGCTGATTAACGTCTGAATGTTCACAACCATGGCTTGAAGCAAGCCCCACTGCTGTTGAGACATTGTCCACCAAAACCGGTCCACAGTTGGCTTGCACACACAGTGTACACACACACATAGTGTACACACACACAGTGTACACACACAGTGTACACACACAGTGTCCACCAAAACCGGTCCACAGTTGGCTTGCACTGAAGCAATGCTGCAGTAATTATGGACTCGCACGAAGGCCGTGGGATTTATATTTCGTGTTCAACATTCCTTTGTTTCGTGGAGAGACCGATTAAATTAAAGACGTCTTGTCTGCTGATCTTGTTCATATCTGTGTACATCGATATCCCACATTGCCTGCACGTACACACACGCAATTAAATCAATAAAAATAAGAATGACTTCCGGGCATTGCGAAGATCGAGGAATCTCAATGGAGCAAGTTCAGTGTGTTCGATTCAACATCTCTCTGTCTCTGTCCGTCTGTGTCATCTGTTTGCCTCTGTGTTTCTTTCTGCCTGTGTCTCTCTGTCGTCTCTGTGTTCCTCTTGTCTGTGTCTGTCCGCCTGTCTTGTCTGTGTGTGTGTCTCTCTATCAGCGTCTATCCAACCGTATTCAACGACTGTCAGTAGCAACACGCGCCCGGTCAACTTCCGCGACTCAAACTTGTTTATCTGTAACTTTCGCACCGTACGTAGCCAACCGTGTTAATCCATAGGTCTCTGTGTGTGTATATAACTTCTTTCGCACCATACCTAGCCAACCGTGATAATCTATGGGTCTCTGTGTGAGTCTCTGTGTGTATCTGGAACTTATTTTGCACCGTATGTAACCGAACCTGCCCAGGAGGAGCGGCTGGTATCTGTGGAGCTGTGGGCTGGGTAAATCTGTGAGCAGGAGAGAGAGACAAGCTCCCAAGCATTCACTACGTTATAAACAACATATTTGCACTCATAAGTCGCTTGCCTAATTGCCTCAGCAACTCGGTGTTTCGTATCGAACCTCATCTCAAACAATGGAAGGGCGCCCCCTAGTGGCAGCTGCCCCTGTGTGGCACAAGGTGGCCCTGCACCGGCCTGCACGTGGACATGAGTCTGTCGGTAGGGGGCGATCATTGACGCTTCATCTCCCTTGTGGAGTTTCTGGATAGTGTTACTGGAATTGCCACAATTTTGACCGTGACACCAACATGCAATGTGCGTTGTGAGTGACACAGTGGCTTGTTTGACATCCGCTGTTAAGCAGACTGCACAGAGGATGTACTTTCTACGGCAGCTGAAGAAATTCAACCTGCCAAAGACAATGATGGTGTAATTCTATACAGCGATCATTGAATCCATCCTCACCTCCTCCATAACCGTCTGGTGCGCTGCTGCCACTGCCAAGGACAAGAGCAGACTGCAGCGTATCATCCACACTGCTGAGAAGGTAATTGCCTGCAATCTACCAACCCTCGAGGACCTGCACACGACAAGGTCCATGAGGCAAGCGAGGAAGATTATGGCCGATTTCTCCCACCCTGGACACTCTCTGTTTCAGCTACTCCCCTCCGGCAGAAGGCTTCGGTCCATCAGGACCAAAACCTCACGCCATAAAAACAGTTTCTTCCCATCTGCTGCAGGCCTGTTAAACAAGGCCAAGGGCTAACACTGATATTAACATTTTATCTACATAATGACACCTTGCCGATATTAACTATGTTAACCTATTTGTATTTTTTAAATTATATCTTAAAGCTATTTTATATTCGATATTTATTCAATTTTATGTACTTCAGCCCCTTGGTGTTAGACTTTTAACCCTTATTATAGTAACACTTGTTTAAAACTTTTTGAAGATTTTAGATTCCTATATGTTGAATGTATGCACCATCCTGCCAAAGTAAATTCCGTGTCGGTGTGAACTTTCATGGCGAATAAAACCCTTTCTGATTCTGATTCTATCAGTAGTCTATGGGTCTCTATCAGTAGTCTATGGGTCTCTGTGTAGTGACTCTATGGGTCTCTACCAGTACTCTATGGGTCTCTATCAGTACTCTATGGGTCTCTATCAGTAGTCTATGGATCTCTATCTGTACTCTATGAGTTTCTATCAGTAGTCTATGGGTCTCTGTGCGGTGACTCTATGGGTCTCTATCAGTAGTCTATGGGTCTCTGTGCGGTGACTCTATGGGTCTCTATCAGTAGTCTATGGGTCTCTATCAGTAGTATATGGGTCTCTATGAGTAGTCTATGGGTCTCTATCAGTAGTCTATGGGTCTCTATGCAGTGACTCTATGGGTCTCTATCAGTAGTATACGGGTCTCCATCAGTAGTCTATGGGTCTCTGTGCAGTGACTCTATGGGTCTCTATGAGTAGTCTATGGGTCTCTATGAGTAGTCTATGGGTCTCTATGAGTAGTCTATGGGTCTCTATGAGTAGTCTATGGATCTCTGTCTCAGAACTGATTTTGCACTGTACGTCGACCCACTTGGCCCCGCCCCCTCGCGTGCGGATCGTGAATCGAGGTCAAAATCGACCGACGGATTGCAATCGAAGTCGATTCGAACGTTATCGCGTGGAGGAATCGATTTCCCTCGATACCGAATAGATCCACGGATCGATCCTACGCCATCACCGAGAACCAAATGTGAATGGAGGGAGAAGACAAACAGCTCCCAGCGAGGCACGAAGTCGCCACCTCCTCTGCCTCCTCTACCTCCACCTCGTCCCCCTCCTCCACCTTCTCAGTTGCCTCGCGACATCAACGACCCCGCAGCAGCAGAATCAGCAACAACGACGTCAACGCCCGCCACTGAGGCCTACACCGCCATGCAGCCTGCGGCCTCTGCCCATGCCGCGTCGCATTCTGCAGGTGGGATTCAGGCGAGGGTCGGTGGCTGCGGCGGCGAGGAGGAGGAGGAGGATGAAGCGATGCAGCTGCTGACCGTCGTAACCTCCGATCTAATCTCCGGCTACGTGGCTCACCTGACAGAACAGGCGGAGCAGCGGCGGCAGCTCCACAAGCAGCAGCACCAGCAGCCTGTGCAGCAGGGACAGCAGCAGCGGCACCAGCAGCAGGGACTGCAGCACCAGCAGCCTGTGCAGCAGGGACTGCAGCAGCAGCCCGTGCAGCAGGGACAGCACCAGCAGCACCAGTAGCCCGTGCAGCAGGGACAGCAGCACCAGCAGCCTGTGCAGCAGGGACTGCAGCAGCAGCCTGTGCAGCAGGGACTGCAGCAGCACCACCAGCAGCAGCTTCAGCAGTTGCAGGAGCAGCTCCCGAAGGTGCAGCGACAACTCCAGCTGGCGCAGCAGCAACAGCAGCAGCGGGCGGAGAATCTCCAGCAGCAGCAGCTCCAGCATGTGCAGGAGGTGCAGGAGCAGCTTGAGCAGGTGCAGCAGCAACAGCAGCTCGTGCGGCGGCTCCAGCAGGAGCGGCAGCAGCTCCAGGGGGTGCAGGAGCAGCAGCTCCAGGAGGTGCAGGAGCAGTATCGGCTCCAGGACTTACAGCTAATGCATCGGTTCAAGCAGCTGCAGCTGACGCAGCACGAGCAGTTTGAGCAGCTGCGGCAGTTCAAGAACTGGCAGGAACTGTGGCGGCAGGTGCAGCAACTGCGGCGGCAGGCGCAGGAGTTGCAGTCGGAGCTCCAGGCTTCCCAGCGGCTCGTCCGGCAGCGTGTGGAGCAGCTGCAGGAGGTGCTCGACACCCAAGGGGACATCTTGCTCGCTCAGCTTGAAGCCTCCATCCCGGACTTGGCGAGCCGCACGGAGGAGCTGGCGAGGGAGGCGGAGCCGCTCCGGCTGGTCGTGACCATGGCCTGGAAGGTTCTCGCCGGCGGGCCCATGAACTGGGAAGGCGTCCTGTCCATGGTGGTGTTTTGCGCGCTGCTCGTGAAGAGCTTGAGGGCCTCCGGTCGTCTGGGCGACTTGGAGAAGTCGTGGCCCTTGACGGACGCGGTGGCCGCTGTGCTGTTGATCACACGCAAGCCGTGGTTCATGGAGCAGGGAGGCTGGGTGAGGGGTTACACACCGCCAACACCAACACCACTACCGTCGCCACCACTAACACCGCCAACACCACTACCGTCGCCACCACCAATACCACTACCGTTGCCACCACTAACACCGCCAACACCACTACCGTCGCCACCGCCACCACCAACACCACTACCGTCGCCACCACTAACACCACTACCGTCACCACCGCAAACACCACTACCGTCGCCACCACTAACACCACCAACACCACTACCGTCGCCACCACTAACACCACTACCGTCGCCACCACTAACACCACTACCATCGCCATCACTAACCACTAACACCACTACCGTCGCCACCGCCAACACCAACACCACTACCGTCGCCACCACCAACACCACTAACACCACTACCGTCACCACCGCCACCACCAACACCACTACCGTCGCCACCGCCACCACCAACACCACTACCGTCGCCACCACTAACACCACTAACGTCGCCACCACCACCAACACCGCCAACACCACCACCGCCAACACCACCACCGCCAACACCACCACCAATAACATGTTTGAGAAATAGGGAGCCATCCCTTGACTGCACCCGGGCATCAATCAGCCTCCCATTGTATCTGTACCAGATGAAAAGGCTTCACAAACTACGTGGTCAAAATAGATATTAAATAATGTGGGAGCCAGAGGACATTCCTGTCGCACCCCAAGGTGTACAGGGAATGGCTGCGACTCCCGGCCACGTAGTTTTACCCAGGCCTGCTCACCATCATGAAGGTCCTTCATGATCGTGAGCAGCAGGTCAGGGACTCCGAAAGCACGAAGAACAACCCAGAGCCCAGGCCTACTGATGGTATCATAGGCCTTGACCAGGTAAATAAAGCAGACATGTGTAGGTCTTGTTGGAATTCCCTACACCTCTGCTGTAGCAGACGGACAGATCACATGGCATCTGTGCAGGACCGCTCTTTCCTGAAACCGCATTGGGGCTCCGCAAGCCTCTCCTCAGCATGCCTGGTAAGGCGATGTTAAATAATCCTTCCCAGGACCTTTACCAGCACACTAAGGAGTGAGATGCCCCTGTAGTTGTTACAGTCTGTGCGGTCCCCCTTTTTAAAGAGGGAGACCACCAGGGCATCCTTCCAATCCTGCGGAACCCGTCCAGTGGTCCAGACTGTTGTTATGATGTCATGTAGGGCAGTTTCAAGTTTTCAAGTTTCATTCATTAGGTGTAGCCCTGTGAGCCATGCGGCTCTTTGAGTCGGGTGCAACCGCAACAAAGTATGAACAGAGAAACATCTTAAAGCGACGACGACGCGCAACAGAAACATCCTGGATAAACCAGCAAATCTTACAGAAAAAAACACCGTATTACAACGCTGTGTGCAAAAATCCCAGTGTGATGCAAGACAAACAATAACAACCATAAGACAAGTTAGATTCAAGTTATCAGGCCAACTCCGCACTTCCGCAAGAAACATGGCTTAACCATCTGTTTTAGAAATCACCAAAATAAAGCTATAAAATACATAGTGGTCAGCACACCATACGATTGAACCCGAGTTCAACTCCCAGCCACGGCTAACATCACAGTGAGGAGCTATATCTGAACTAGTCCCTGGCTTCCACCATATAAACTAAATTAAAAATATATATTTTACCAGGTAAGGCCCAGAGCTATATAGCTCTTTTTTATGAACGATCTGGCTATCACAAATGATAGCTCAACAAAGTGGCTCATCATGGGGAAATTTATAGCAGCCAAATACTCTATAAACGCACGTTGATTCTAAATGTGGAGAGGGAAAAACCGGAGGCCCCGGAGAAAAATCCATGCGACCACGATGAGAGAGAAATTAAAACTCCAAATATACACGTGTAAGGGTCGGGATCTAACCCACGACCTCCTATATACCAGGCGAGGTAGTTAACATCTCGCCACCTCGAAGTATGGTCATACAACCATCGTGACCAACATGGCACAGACGCATCCATCTGTCTAGCAGTGGATTGACAAATGTCCACGATTTAATTATTTGAAAACTGCTGAACTGTACTGTCTGCTACAGATCACACAGCATTCAGTTGCCTTGGAGGTGGGTGGGCGGCTGCGCAGCATGGCATCTCAATGCCTGTGTTATCCACCAACTCTGCTTGCTTGTTAATGGATTATACATGCATCGGCGCCATTAAACGTCGTCAACAAAGGACAGCTGGGCAAAAAATTAAGTTAAAGATTTTTTTTTAATCAAGGTGTTTCTTTCTTCATATGCACTGCTTATCACGGTTGCTGATGCAGCACGCCAGTAAAGATTTATGCGGCACTTTGTCAATCCGCCGCTGGATGAAGGATTCCCCAACAGTATTGGTCATGGGAATTGTTGGACCATGCTTTCCCACCAGCCCTTTCGTGAAAATACTGCTGAATAATGGTCTGATTACACCATGTTGGGTCATTTAGGTTGTTTGACCATACTTCACCATGCTGATCAGTGTGGGTTGTGAAGTAGTGTGGACCTAGGACCGGTTCAGATATTATTCGCCGCTGAGAGTCATCCAAATTGCGTGTAATTCCAGGTGTTCGCTTGTTTATCAAGGACAACCTCAATGAGTATCATGACTCTTTCAGGAGGCCCCTGCCATACTTCAGCCATAGGGGTCTTCTACGAGTGCTGTCTATTACAATCTGCGGGTCATTTTTTTTTATTTGGCAAATCGGGACCGTGACAGCAGCACACAATGGCGTGATCTTGCGACAGACGTTGTGAGGTCTTTAACATCCGACTGTCAAGTGGAAGGCGCGTATGTTTACGGTTAATGCAACGGCAGCCGTGAGCAGGGTGAGTGCCGGATTTGAACGGTGAATTTCTGCAACAAGCGGCGAACGTGGTAAAGCTGGCGTGCGCCACCAAAATGATTCAGCCGCGGGGATAAATGGCCACTGCTTTTGTTGATGGTTTGGGGGGGGGGGGGTAGCTATCCCCGTTGAGAAACTGAATGAGTAAATAATTGTCCTCTGTCATTTGAGCTACCTCTGTCGTCTACTCCGTGTCCAATGCTAATAGGCGTCTCTCTCTCTCTTACTCCGGATCATCAAAGCAATGCTGCAGCTGCCACCTAGCGGTTGAATCCCCGTACTGCCATTTCTAATAACATGACGTAAACCAACTACGTAGATGCATATATAAATAAATAAAGGATCGCCATTCAAATTTATAAAAGACAATAACCTATCACAGCAGCAACATGAGCGCGGGACGGGCAACGAACGGTTTCAGCAACGCCAAAAGACGTGTACTGTGTGGACAAAACTTTTCAACAAACGCCACCCTCGCTCAGCATTTCGCTTGGGAGATCATCTCTGCCCGCTGCCTTTCCTGGTCTTAGGCTCTGGATCGCCTTAAGTACTTCCTCAACAGATGGTACCTCAGCCAGCCACTCACAGGGGGTGACTTCTTCGACACCTTTGAGGCACCGCAGCCTCAGCAGGGTCATCCCCACTTTGTGCCACGATGTTTTCCAGGCTGAGGGATTTCCCCTCCTCCAGGACCTCACAGAAATGCTCAGCAAATCTGCAAACCCGTTCCTGGGGGTCGGAGATTGGATCACCGTTCTTTCCCCTAATCATAGTAATAAGTGTGGTGCTGCAGGTTACTTCTTTATGGAATTAAAGAGCGATTTGTGATCATGGGCCATTGAGGCAGACTCCATCTCCTTAGCAACCCGCGACAACCGACCGTCCTTACAGCGCCTCACGGCTCTCCGAACCTCCGAGCGAAGGCTGCGGTAAGCCTCATTCTCTGACGTGGGATGCTGCAGACAAAAGCCTGTCGCTTTTTTCTCAGCCAGCCTGAACACCTACTTTGTGAGCCAGGGTCTATGGGGATAGGTCTGGACCGCGTACCCAAAGCAGCCAATTGCAGCTGTATGAGCCACAGTCCTAAACCTCGCCCATTTCCCCTCGACATCAGGAGGAGCGGGGGATGAACCAGCCCGAAGGTTCTGGAAAGGGGCGTGGCCAGAGGTGGAGCTTGGAAAGGGGCGTGGCCAGAGGTGGAGCTTGGCCACGCCCGGCATATATAAGGGAGACCGAAACCAGAGGTTCGGGGCTGTTAGCGGGTCTTGGGTCCTGGCTGCGTCTCTGCTCGTCGTGATCCCTTCGTCTCTGACCACGTGGCTGTTCTGCAACACCCTCTCCGTTGCCGCCGCCGCTACGCTAGTCGGACAGCTGGCGCAGCGTATGCCGGAGATGGGCTGTGTGTTAGGATCGTCTATGTGCAGCTGTGTTACGAAGTGTGTCACCCCGTGTGCTCTTAATAAATAAGAAGCCTTCTACTCGACGTGTCTCGGAAGTCGCTCAGTGCACACGCTTTGTCTTTGAGAACTGGTCGGCCTACACCAGATACAGCAGTAGAAGCAGTCTTCTCTATGGCCTAGACTCCTACCCAGTGTCTCACTCCCCAGTGTCACTACCCAGTGTCTCACTACCCAGTGTCTCACCACCCAGTGCCTCACTACCCAGTGTCTCACTACCCAGTGTCTCACTCACCAGTGTCTCACCACCCAGTGTCTCACTAGCAGTGTCTCACTACCCAGTGTCTCACCACCCAGTGTCTCACTAGCAGTGTCTCACTCACCAGTGTCTTACTACCCAGTGTCTCACTACCCAGTGTCTCACTAACCAGTGTCTCACTACCCAGTGTCTCACTACACAGTGTCTCACTACCCAGTGTCTCACTACCCAGTGTCTCACTACCCAGTGTCTCTCTACCAGTGACTCACCACCAAGTATCAGATCAGAGAACAACGGCAAAAGGCGACCAGCACAAGGACAATGCCAGGCGTATCAGCAGAGCATTTACAGCTCGGGGCTGAGTAGCAGCAGCAGCAGCTGTGTGATGACGATGATGATGATGGGGCTCTCTTTTCGTTCTGTTTCTCTGCTGCCACACAGGAGGGCTTCCTGGGAGCGTTCGGGCCGGGGACGCCCACCTATGAGAGGAGCCGCAGACGCCGAGCTCCGACGGGCAGCGACAGTGGAGACGAGAAGAGAGAGACAGAGAGAGAGACAGAGAGAGAGACAGAGGCTTTTGACTTTTAAACAACTTTCATTGCCGCGTTAAAAACGTGCCAACTACAAACTTAAATGTTCATGTTTTAAAAAAGAAATTCCACAAAAACAATTGTCGTGGGATGCATTTTATTGAGTGCGTATACACAATTTGACTTTATGTCTTGCCGCAGAAAACTGGTTACACACAAACAGAACGTACAGCCAAGAAATTGTGATGACGTGTTGTTTTAAATTGCCTGAATTTCTGTTAAAACACTTTTTTAAGTCACAACGTCAGACAGTTGTCTTTGATCGTTCACAATGAACGTTTGTGTGTTTAGCGTTACCGACGTAAAGTGAGTGCAAGTAAGTCGTGACTTTTAACCGTAATCTTAACTTCTAATGGAACATAAATCTGAGTAGTAGTATCATGGCACTGAGCTATGTGAAAATATAGCTGGGTACGCTCAGTC
This sequence comes from Petromyzon marinus, assembly GCF_048934315.1. Taxonomy (NCBI): domain Eukaryota; kingdom Metazoa; phylum Chordata; class Hyperoartia; order Petromyzontiformes; family Petromyzontidae; genus Petromyzon; species Petromyzon marinus. Next base: position 523,927 of record NW_027422999.1, on the reverse strand, counting down.
ACATAAAAAAAGTCATTTTCATGTTCCGTTCATCATAATGAACAGAGGATTAACCTTTAGTTATGGAATGCACCGTCGGATCCTAAAGATTGTTGAACTATGAGACCACAACGACGCCTATCTTATAATCCTGTGGGGAGTATACAACATGCACACACACCAAAGTGGTCTGAGCATTCGTGGAAAATCTGCGGTACAACACATCGTTCAATTCCTGTCAAGCCTAAGAGCATTGCTTACGAGTATCCTATTAGAAGTGTAACAGTCGGCATTGGTCACAGGTTCATAACGTATATATATGTATCGTGTACAAAATCCTCTTCGAAGACGTCTGGCCAACGTGAAAGAGTCAAAATTACCCCGCCCGCCTCAAAGGGGCTCTCCAGAGCCCCCTCTCGTGGAGCCCCATCTGTCAGCAGTGGCACAGGTAAGAATTGCAGGGCTACGCCTCTTACCTGTTACACAATGTCTGGCAATAGTGGCGGTGAGCGTTGACCGAGATTGAGTGATGTGAAACTATCTGCAGTAAATGATATGTTGCGTCTCTTAAAACGTTTGTGCTTTTTTTTTCTAGCTGCGCTCCGAGAACAATTTTCCCGGATGATTGTTGCGTTTGTTCAAATGCATGTTTTTTATCTTCATTAGACCTCCTTTGCCAGTACCAAAATGTAGTAATAATAATAGTAGGGGTTTTTCCCCTTTTTTTGGCAACAAAACTGAAACCTTTTTACAAGGATTCATGTTACTGCATTAACCACAATACCTGCAGTCAAAATGCAAACAAAACACATACTATGATAATATATGATGCATTGTCCCTTAGAAAGAAAGCCGTCCCTTGGTGTGGACCAATCAGTTTCAAGGACAATGCCACAAATATTATCATAGTGTGTTTTTTGTTTGCAATTTGACTGCAGGTATTGTGGTTAATGCAGTAGCATGAATCCTTGTAAAAAGGTTTCAGTTTTGTTCCCCAAAAAAAGGGTAAAAGCCCTACTATTATTACATGTTTTATATACACATGTAGCAACTCCAACTGAGTCGCAGACGTTGTCTAGGGAGCAACACCACTTCACCGACTCAACATAACACAAGCCACGCTTGGGTGTTGAACGCCCATCTAGCTACGCTACGGCAGCACCGGACACGGCTCGTTATCCCGGCCCGGACCCTGAGCTGGGTCCCAGACCTCATGGCTAGAGGCTTCTCCCCCCGACGTGGATCTTCATCGCTGGCAACACGAAAAACCCGGGGCCCTCGCGGGGCCCCCGTCACATCGGCCCGGGCCGGGGCTGGCTCCGCCCCTCGCCCCGCCCACCTTCCGGATCTCTCCGCCTCTTTCCCGAAGGCTCCCCGAGAGCTCCTCTACGCCACGTGACCGCCCGGCAGCCCCCCTCCAACGTCGTCCGGCCGCGTGCCGGCGGGTCAACCGGCGTGTCGTGCCCCAACGCGAGCCCGGCTGGCCCGCGCCGCACGCCGCTCGCGGTGCCTCCGCGCTGACCGGCGCTCAGCCAGGCCCCCCGCTAGGCCCGGCGGCGCCACGCCCGGTGAGCGGGCCGCACGTGATGCCAACGCATCGTCCGCCGTGGCTTCGTAAGCCCGGCACCACGCGGTGACAGTCGCAGTCACTACACACGCGTTTTCATCTTCTTTGGTTCTTTCGGTAAAGTCACCACGTAGAATGAGAGTAAAGTAATAAATTAATAAAATAAAATAACACGATAAAATTCTCACGACGTTTCAACACAAGTGGCCTGTTCTCGAGACAGTCTCGTCCCTTCACCTGATGAACACACACTACACCGATAACTCTTTAGAATTGCCGCTTGTTGTTGTCGTCTTTCAGCACGGTTGGGCAACGTGCGGTGGTGGTGTGACAGAAAGAGTTCAACGTACACACACACATACACACATACACACACATACATACACACACACATACACACACATACACACATACACACACATATACATACATACACACACATACACACACATACAAAGACAAAGATCCCCCATATAGCCTGTACCAGACTGTAGGGGCAAGTGCTGTTAGCGAGCACCTATGAAGGCCGGAACGGTACACGAGGGGGTGGGTGGCCAGCACCACGCCCGACCGCCTTTGTCTCCCTAGTGGCGATGTTTACACACCGCACCAGGTACTCATTTGAGGCTGAGTCGACCTAGGGGATGCCCGGGACCGGTCCAGATAATCGTCACTGGTGTTGGCCGTGAGCGGGAATCGAACCCGGGTCGCCATGTTCATAGCGCAGCGCGCTAACCGCTACACTATCGCTCCCCACACACACACATACACACACATACACACATACATACACACACATACATACACACACATACATACACACATACATATATACACACATACACACACACATACATACACACACATACATACACGTACATATACATACACACATACACATACATACACACATGCACACATACACACACACATAGACACACATAAACACATACACACACATACACACATACACACACATACATACACACATACACACACATACATACACAACAACAACAACCGCCATTCGCCACTAAGTGGCGGTGACGTCACCACGACGCTTGTGCCAGGCTATGTGCACCCTGAGGCCACGTGAAGTGTCAAACGCCCGCTGGCAGGAGGTCACGGGGCAGACCCAGGTGCCACGGGTCGACTGACTGAGATGACTGGCTGATGCACCACCTGTGCCCCCTACTGTGCCAACCTGCTGTGCTTTAGCCACCCGGCGCTCCGCTCGTTGTTCTGAGCGTCGCTCCTCCGTCCTCCGTTGTTGTTGGAGGGCGACTGCCTCCAACTGCCCAGTAGCATCCTTCACGAGCCTTCTCCACAGAGGCCGATCTTGACACCGCTGGTACCAGTCATCGGCAAGTCCACTCAGCTCCACGTCCTCCTGTACCACATCACTCCATCTCTTCTCTAGCCCGTGCCGCGCCCGCTTAGCCCCCTCAATCCGGCCAAACAAAAGCTGTTTCGGCATGCGGTGGCTGGGCATGCGGGCTACATGACCCAGCCATCGCAGCCTTGCCTGCCGGAGGAGCTCACCGATGGGACCCTGCCCAGATCTTTCAAGGATTTGTGAGCTCCTCACACAATCCAGTCTGGTTAAACCCAGGATGGATCGTAGGCAGGCCAGCCTAAATGTTTCTAACCGGGGAAGATGTTCCATTAGGGGGGTCCACGTTTCGCAAGCGTAGAGAAGGGAGGGAATGACCGTGGCCGAGAAGACCTGAGGCTTAGTGCGGAGCGACAGACCAGGTAGCTTCCACACAGCGTTACGCAACCGATGAAAAGATATTGCCGCACGACTGATTCGGAGTGAGACCTCTGCTGTTAAACTGGAGCCAGTCATAAGCACACTGCCCAGGTATGGGAAACTCTCCACTCTCTCCACAACTGCCCCATCACCGATTGGGAGTTGTGGGGGTGGAGTGTCCGATGGTACAAAATACCCAGGCAGGTGCTTAGTTTTGGTGGGGCTGATGGTAAGGCCCCACCTCTTAGTGGCACGCTCCAGTCTCAGCAGCAGCGTCTCCAACTCCTCCTCTGACTGAGCAGCTATTACCAAATCATCAGCATACATAACGTGGTTAAGCAATAGGGAGCCATCCCTTGACCGCACCCGGGCATCGATTAGCCTCCCATTATATCTGTACCATATGGAGATTCCCCCGGTACAGCTATTGAAGGCTTCACGAACTACGTGGTCAAAATAGATGTTAAATAATGTGGGAGCCAGAGGACATCCCTGTCGCACCCCAAGGTGTACAGGGAATGGCTCTGACTCCCGGCCACGTAGTTTTACCCGGGCCCGCTCACCATCATGAAGGTCCTTAATGATCGTGAGCAGAGGGTCAGGTACTCCAAAAGCACGAAGAACGACCCAGAGCCCAGGCCTACTGATGGTATCATAGGCCTTGACCAGGTCAATAAAGCAGAGATGTAGGTCTTGTTGGAATTCCCTACACCTCTGCTGTAGCAGACGGACAGAAAATATGGCATCTGTGCAGGACCGCCCTTTCCTGAAACCGCATTGGGGCTCCGAAAGCCTCTCCTCAGCGTGCCTGGCAAGGCGATGCTGAATAATCCTTGCCAGGACCTATCCCGGCACACTGAGGAGTGAGATGCCCCTGTAGTTGTTACAGTCTGTGCGGTCCCCCTTCTTAAAAAGGGGGACCACCAGGGCATCCTTCCAATCCTGTGGAACCCGTCCAGTGGTCCAGACTGTTATTATGATGTCATATAGGGCAGTCTGTGCACAAACGCCACCCTCCCTCAGCATTTCGCTTGGGAGATCATCTCTGCCCGCTGCCTTTCCTGGTCTCAGACTCCGGATCGCCTTCAATACTTCCTCAGCAGATGGCACCTCAGCCAGACACTCACGGGGGTGACTTCTTCCAATACATACACACATACATACACACATACACACACATACACACATACACACACATACCAACATACACACATACACACACACATACACACATACACACACACATACACACATACACACACACATGCATACACACATACAAAGACAAAGATCCCCCATATAGCCTTAACAGACTGTAGGGGCAAGTGCTGTTAGCGAGCACCTATGAAGGCCGGAACGGTACACGAGGGGGTGGGTGGCCAGCACCACGCCCGACCGCCTTTGTCTCCCTAGTGGCGATGTTTACACACCACACCAGGTACTCATTTGAGGCTGAGTCGACCTAGGGGAGGCCCGGGACCGGTTCAAATAATCGTCACTGGTGTTGGCCGTGAGCGGGAATCGAACCCGGGTCGCCAGGTTCATAGCGCAGCGCGCTAACCGCTACACTATCGCTCCCCACACACATACACACACATACACACACACACATACACACACACATACACACATACATACACACACACACATACACACACACATACACGCACATATACGCACACACACACACATACACACACACATACACACATACACACACATACATACACACACATACACACACACATACACACACACATACATACACACATACATACACACATACACAACAACAACCGCCATTCGCCACTAAGTGGTGGTGACGTCATCACGACGCTTGTGCCAGGCTATGTGCACCCTGAGGCCACGTGAAGTGTCGAACGCCCGCTGTCAGGAGGTCACGGGGCAGACCCAGGTGCCACGGGTCGACTGACTGAGATGACTGGCTGATGCACCACCTGTGCCCCCTACTGTGCCAACCTGCTGTGCTTTAGCCACCCGGCGCTCCGCTCGTTGTTGTGAGCGTCGCTCCTCCGCCCTTCGTTGTTGTTGGAGGGCGACTACCTCCAACTGCCCAGTAGCATCCTTCACGAGCCTCCTCCACAGAGGTCGATCTTGACACCGCTGGTACCAGTCATCGGCAAGTCCACTCAGCTCCACGTCCTCCTGTACCACATCACTCCATCTCCTCTCTAGCCCGTGCCGCGCCCGCTTAACCCCCTCAATCCGGCCGAACAAAAGATGTTTCGGGATGCGTTGGCTGGGCATGCGGGCTACATGACACAGCCATCGCAGCCTTGCCCGCCGGAGGAGCTCACCGATGGGACCTTGCCCAGATCTTTCAAGGATTTGTGAGCTCCTCACACAATCCAGTCTGGTTAAACCCAGGATGGATCGTAGGCAGGCCAGCCTAAATGCTTCTAACCGGCGAAGATGTTCCATTAGGGGGGTCCACGTTTCGCAAGCGTAGATAAGGGAGGGAATGACAGTGGCCGAGAAGACCTGAAGCTTAGTGCGGAGCGACAGACCAGGTAGCTTCCACACAGCGTTACGCAACCGATTAAAAGATATTGCCGCTCGACTGATTCGGAGTGAGACCTCTGCTGTTAAACTGGAGCCAGTCATAAGCACACTACCCAGGTATGGGAAACTCTCCACTCTCTCCACAACTGCCCCATCACCGATTGGGAGTTGTGGGGGTGGAGTGTCCGATGGTACAAAATACCCAGGCAGGTGCTTAGTTTTGGTGGGGCTGATGGTAAGGCCCCACCTCTTAGTGGCACGCTCCAGTCTCAGCAGCAGCGTCTCCAACTCCTCCTCTGACTGAGCAGCTATTACCAAATCATCAGCAAACATAACGTGGTTGAGCAATAGGGAGCCATCCCTTGACCGCACCCGGTCATCGATTAGCCTCCCATTATATCTGTACCATATGGAGATTCCCCCGGTACAGCTATTGAAGGCTTCACAAACTACGTGGTCAAAATAGATGTTAAATAATGTGGGAGCCAGAGGACATCCCTGTCGCACCCCAAGGTGTACAGGGAATGGCTCTGACACCCGGCCATGTAGTTTTACCTGGGCCCGCTCACCATCATGAAGGTCCTTAATGATCGTGAGCAGAGGGTCAGGTACTCCAAAAGCACGAAGAACGACCCAGAGCCCAGGCCTACTGATGGTATCATAGGCCTTGACCAGGTCAATAAAGCAGAGATGTAGGTCTTGTTGGAATTCCCTACACCTCTGCTGTAGCAGACGGACAGAAAATATGGCATCTGTGCAGGACCGCCCTTTCCTGAAACCGCATTGGGGCTCCGAAAGCCTCTCCTCAGCGTGCCTGGCAAGGCGATGCTGAATAATCCTTGCCAGGACCTTTCCCGGCACACTGAGGAGTGAGATGGCCCTGTAGTTGTTACAGTCTATGCGGTCCCCCTTCTTAAAGAGGGGGACCACCAGGGCATCCTTCCAATCCTGCGGAACCCGTCCAGCGGCCCAGACCGTTGTTATGATGTCATATAGGGCAGTCTGTGCACAAACGCCACCCTCCCTCAGCATTTCGCTTGGGAGATCATCTCTGCCCGCTGCCTTTCCTGGTCTCAGACTCCGGATCGCCTTCAGTACTTCCTCAACAGATGGCACATCAGCCAGCCACTCACAGGGGGTGACTTCTTCCAATATTTGAGGCACCACAGCCTCAGCAGGGTCATCCTCACTTTGTGCCACGATCTTTTCCTGGCTGAGGGATTTTCCCTCCCCCATGACCTCACAGAAATGCTCAGCAAATCTGCAAACCTGTTCCTGGGGGTCGGAGATTGGATCACCGTTTTTTCCCCTAATGATGGTAATAGGTGTGGCGCTGCAGGTTACTTTTTTGATGGAGTTAAATAGAGATTTGTGATCGCAGGCCACTGAGGCAGACTCCATCTCCGCAGCAACCCGCGACCACCACCCATCCTTGCAGCGCCTCACGGCTCTCCGAACCTCCGAGCGAAGGCTGCGGTAAGCCTCCTCATTCTCTGACGTGGGATTCTGTAGCCGATGACAGTGGGCCTGTCGCTTTTTCTCAACCATCCTGAACACCTCCTCTGTCAGCCAGGGTCTCTGGGGAGGTCTGGACCGTGTACCCAAAGCAGCCATTGCAGCTGCATGAGTCACAGTCCTAAACCTCGCCCATTTACCCTCGACATCAGGAGGAGTCGGGGACGATGCCAATCCCAGCCGCAAGCGATGATGAAATTCTCGCTTGCAACTTTCATCAGATAACTGAGACCAGGCCACTTTAGGTTGGAATGGGGTCCTGGGTGTACACCCACCACCGGAGTGGAAGAATGGCAGGCGCATCTTACAGATGACTAGTCGATGGTCAGAGGGCAGATCAGCTCCACGGTAGGTCCTGGTGTCAAGGACATAGGCTCGCATCCGCTGGTCCGTCACTATGTAGTCCAGCAGATGTTCTTGCTTGGACCCGGCATGCATCCATGATGTTGTGTGGATGCGCCGATGCTGGAACAGCGTGTTGGTAATTACAAGCCCATGGGCTGCACAAAAATCTAGCAGCCTCCTACCGTTGTTATTGAGCTGATCTGGCCCATGCCCTCCAATCACTCCAGACCAGGTGCCAGTATCATGACCAACTCGGGCATTAAAGCCACCCAACATGATGACTCTATCCGGAGGGGCCACTTTAGCCAGCACCTGTGACAGGAGGTCATAGAAGGCATCTGACTCATCGGCTTTGCCTGCATCCCTCCACGGATGTTCATCTTCGGTGGGGGCATAAGTAACCACGACCACCATTCCTCGCCTCGGGTTGATGGGAAGGCGAGCCCAAAGTAGCCTGGGGCTTACAGCTTCCCACACCTCACCGCCACGCTCCCACGCCCCCTTCATTCTTTTGTTCAAAAGAAGAGCCACACCGTGTTGTTTGGCAGTCTTCTGCCCCGAGTAGAGGACTGTCCACCCCTCATGGTGGCAGGAGCCAGAGCCGGTCCACCGGACCTCCTGAATGCCGCATAGATCCAGGCGGTACCGGTCCAGCTCCCGACAGAGGAGTGGCAGCCTCTCCTCCGCAGTGAGCGTTCGAACATTCCACGTGGCCACCCGTAGTGGCTTTTTGTTGTTTCTGGAGGAGCCCCGAGGGTGGATATTCAATCTCCTGGCTCCGCCAATTGGGGTTTGGCCAGGAGACGTCATAGACGCCTGGCCCCCGGGGGCCTCCGGCACAAGCTTATTAGTTACATATTTCAGTTTACCTCGTGGTTTCGTGGTAATTAATTGAAGGTGGAGGGGTTACCAGCCCCTCGCACCCGTCCAGAGCCCCCGTTTAGCCCCTGTGGTGGACACATATGCCATGAGGGGAGGAGCCAATCAAAATTGGATCTCCCCCCACAGCACTGTCCACGACAGAGTTGCTCGTCCGGCACCGCGAGGAGGTAGGGGGTTGTTTTGCCGGACACATACACACACACACATACACACACACATACCAACATACACACACATACACACACATACATACACACATACACAACAACAACAACAACCGCCATTCGCCACTAAGTAGCGGTGACGTCACCACGACGCTTGTGCCAGGCTATGTGCACCCTGAGGCCACGTGAAGTGTCGAACGCCCGCTGGCAGGAGGTCACGGGGCAGACCCAGGTGCCACGGGTCGACTGACTGAGATGGCTGGCTGATGAGCGTGAAGTCGCGATTGAGTAATGGGGGCTAACGAATGAGTAATTAGTAATACACGTTGCTTTAAGAGATGGTTGAAGTTACAATGTTCTAATACGTGTTTAATGTAAATTACTTTTTGAATGTCATTAATTTTGTTGTATTATTTAATGACTAATTAAAATAGCTCAGAGGTTACTTCATTTCCACTCGTCCTATCAATTCCCCCAGACCCGCTGCCCTTCTAAGGGCCGGGACCGAGCGGGCTAGTGGTGAGACCCTGGGAGCCCCCGGGTCCCGACGTCCTTGTAAGGGCCGGGACCGAGCGAGACAGTGGTCGAGACCCGTACCTTGGCTGGGTCGGGTTAGTGTAGCCTCCCCTAGGTCACGGTTAGCCGGAGGCGAGAGAGCCCGTGGTCCCAGTGATAGGCCACGCTTGTCCGGGGGCCGTACCACCCCCAGGTAGCGGGTTAAGGGGCCGTTACCCCTTTGTGTTAGGGACCGCTACTATTGCTGTTACCGTTGTCGTTAAATCAACGTGTTGCCTCTACACGCCGTCTCCAATCTCCCTGCACCCACTACACGCGCAGCGTTTGTTTCACGTCTCGTGCGGTCACTGTGGTAAGAAACTTGCTTGGCTTTGATTCCCAGACAATTCGTAATGGTAAAGAAATTTAATAATAATAGAATACGACGTTTCGATTGCAACACAAGCGACCATCATCAGGTACAAATGAATGAGAACAAACATAGTAAACTTGGAAATATAATGCAATATAACACAGAGTCGGCCAACAAAACAATCAACGCCCCACCTGGTTGATTACGTTCTTCCAACGATTGATAAATTTGAGAGAGACAAAACATAGACACGGGGACACACAAGCAGAGAGAGAGAGAGACAACACAGAAACACACAGAGACACACAACATAGACACACAGACAGACACACAAGCAGAGAGAGACAACACAGAAACACACAGAGACACACAACATAGACACACAGACAGACACACAAGCAGAGAGAGAGACTCACACAGAGACAAACAGAGAGAGACACGCAGCAAAGACACACAGACACACAAGCATAGAGAGACTCACACAGAGACAAACAGAGAGAGACACACAACATAGACACACAGACAGACACACAGAGAGAGACAACACAGAGACACACAGAGTAACACACAGCATAGACACACAGACACACAAGCAGAGAGACTCACACAGAGACAAACAGAGAGAGACACACACAACATAGACACACAGACAGACACACAAGCAGAGAGAGACTCACAAAGAGACACACAGGGAGTGACACAACATAGACAGACAGACACACAGAGAGAGACTCACACAGAGACAAACAGAGAGAGACACACAACATAGACACAGAGACAGACACACAGGCAGAGAGAGACAACACAGAGACAAACAGAGAGAGACACACAGAGACACACAGAGCGACACACACAACATAGACACACAGACAGACACACAAGCAGAGAGAGACTCACACAGAGACACAGAGAGTGACACACAACATAGACACAGAGACAGACACACAAGCAGAGAGAGAGACTCACACAGAGACAAACAGAGAGTGACACACAACATAGACAGACAGACACACACAGAGAGAGACTCACACAGAGACAGAGAGAGACAATTTAATAGCTCTTAAAACCCCTCCCACCGCTCCTGCAGTCTAAACACAACAAGACTCCCAAGTCCTCTGGTGACATCAAAAATGATTTAATAACGAGACGATCAAACGAGCCACAGAGCGAAGCCTCGGCCCTACGCGTTGGGCCTTGCGTGGCCCATTAATGGGCACTCGACTCGAATGTGCGGACGTTTCATTGACTGAACGCAACATTGAAAGCAGCCTTGAGAATCTTCACTTGAAGCTTTCGTGGCAACTGCAGGGATCCACGCTCTCAAAGTCATCACGTGGTAGGTGTATAAAATACATCACCACGTTTCCATCGCGACACAAGCGACCGTCATCAGGCGGAACAGGTACAGTTCAACTGATGGGGGGGTCGCTTGTGTTGCGACAGAAACGTCGTGATTTATTTTATTTTGTCCCTACGTCACTTGACCGAAAGAACCTTGAAGAAGGTTCTTGGTTCTTTCGGTAAAGTCACCACGTAGAAGGGAAACAATGAAATAATATAAATATAAAACAATAAAAATTCTCACGACGTTTCGACTGCAACACGAGCAATAATCATCGGGTGTGAAAACCACAGCAAGAAAATTTGAAAAAGGGGCGTTTTTTAACGTTAGCACCACGGAAAGATTACAGAACAGTCTTAAAACTTCACTTCCTTCACTTTCCAAGTCTGACATCATACGCCTTCAAACCACCACACTGATAATTATTAACGAACCCTTTCACATTCCGGAAACCCCCCCCAAAAAAGGCTGCTCTATGGGTGGAGGGCGGTGACCAAGTGAAATTGCCCTCCCCGTGCCTCCCTGCGCGAAAAAACGAACGCCGAACGCTCGCCAGCGACCTCGGCACGGGAGAGGGGACGGGTCAATCAACGAACTCGCCCCGACTTGTCGAAGCCACGGGCGGTCGGGATCCCTGGCGGTCGTTTCTCTCTCCTCCTCCTTCGCCCGGCCGTCCGCCTAAACCACGAAGGCCCGGAGCGACGTCTTCACGGCGACGCGGCACACGGGACACCGGCTCAGGGAGAGGGCGCAGTGGCCGCACGTGGCCACGTGTCTGCATGGCACGAACATCGTGGACACCTCGCGCTCCATGCACACCTTGCAGGACAGCCGCTCTTCCAGCTTGTCCAGAAGCTCCTCAGTCGATGGCACTGCTGTGGACAAAAGCGCGCGCAGACGCACGCGGAGACGCACGCGGAGACACACGCGGAGACACACAGAGACACACACGTGCAGACACACAGAGACGCACAGAGACACACAGACACACGTGCAGACACACAGAGACACACGGAGACACACAGAGACACACAGAGACGCACGGAGACACACGCGCGCACGCACAGACGCAAGCGCACACACACACACAGACGCACACACACGGGCACACCCCCACACACTTTCACCGGTTTCAAAAAGTGATGGTCGATCATCACCAGACTGCTTACATATGGGGCGCAAAGTTGGCGAGATGTTGACCACCTCGTCTGATATACATGAGGTCGTGACTCTCACCTGTATCAGACTCTCACCTGTATCAGTCTCTCACCTGTATCAGGCCCTCACCTGTATCAGACCCTCACCTGTATCAGACCCTCACCTGTATCAGACCCTCACCTGTATCAGACTCTCACCTGTATCAGTCTCTCACCTGTATCAGACCCTCACCTGTATCAGACCCTCACCTGTATCAGACCCTCACCTGTATCAGACTCTCACCTGTATCAGACCCTCACCTGTATCAGACTCTCACCTGTATCAGACCCTCACCTGTATCAGACCATCACCTGTATCAGACTCTCACCTGTATCAGACCCTCACCTGTATCAGACTCTCACCTGTATCAGTCTCTCACCTGTATCAGACCCTCACCTGTATCAGACCCTCACCTGTATCAGACCCTCACCTGTATCAGACTCTCACCTGTATCAGACCCTCACCTGTATCAGACTCTCACCTGTATCAGACCCTCACCTGTATCAGACCATCACCTGTATCAGACTCTCACCTGTATCAGTCTCTCACCTGTATCAGACCCTCACCTGTATCAGACCCTCACCTGTATCAGACCCTCACCTGTATCAGACCTTCACCTGTATCAGGTGAGGGTCTGATACAGTGCGCAGGGATCCGTCGTCTTACCGTGCTCAATCTCCGCGGTTGTACTCTGCGGCGTCTGTCCCGGTAGCGGAGCCTTTGAACCGACAAATAAAGATGAACATCGTCGCGTGTAAGAATCATCGCCGGTGTCACGCAGAAGAACCGAAAAAAATGGATAAGTTACGCAGGCGACGACCGCTCGCGTTGAAAACGATCGCGACTTTTTGCACCGTCACTCTGCGCTCGATTTGCAATCGGCGTGTCGGCAAACCAAACGGAACGACAAGAGCCGGCTCTCGATTGTCGCCGCTAACGACGGGGGGCAGGGCAGCTGCAGACGGCTCTAAATCGCGCAGCATCCAAAAAGATAAAATAAAAAAAAATTCCGTGGATCTCTACGCCAAAAACACCGATTATCCCCATAGTTATATATATAGTTATATAGTGCATTCAATCTGGCTGTTGCCTGATGAAGCTCGTTGTTGTTGTAATTACTGGTGAAACGTCGTACTCAGATTCTAAATGTTGTGGCTTGGCTCTCCAACACACCGGTGTGAGCTGTACTAGTATTATACACTATACACTACTATACTATTATACACTACTATACTATACACTACACTATACACTACACTACTACACTATACACTACTATACACTATACACTACTACACTATTATACACTACTATACTATACACTACTATACACTACTACACTATGCATTATTACACTATACACTACTACACTATACACTATTATACACTATACACTACTATACTATACACAACTATACTATACACTACACTACTATACACTACTACACTATGCACTACTACACTATACACTACTATACTATACACACTACTATATTTACAATAAGCATATTGGTAATAAAACCACATTATTTTTGTATTTTTACCCCTGAATGATGAACAACATTTCAAGCTGCCTGCGAAGTTTAAGTTTGAGTCTATTTGTGTTCAAGACCGCTGATAAACTCCATCAAGAGACGAGGCTGGTCTCGTCTGTTCAACGACCGGAGTTGACCAAGGTCAACGTTAAAAAACTAAACAAAAAATCGTACGTGCGGCGTGTTCGCACGCCGGCGTTAAACTCGATTCTCCTGCGAAACCAAAAGTTGGCGAGAAAATGTTTTGTTACCGGTGGCCGCGTCGACCCGCGGACGAAAGCTTCCCCCTTCTGTCGTCCAACAAACACGCAGCTGTTCAGCAAACGACGCGGGAAGAGAGGCGGGGGGAGGGGGGTCATTATTTTACGCCGGCTGGGTACAATGTGGTGGATGTATTGGGGAGCACGTCACCATTATTATTATTTATATTATGATCTTATAGTGAGATGGTTGTATTGGGGAACACATTATATCTATTATTTTATCGCGTTTATTATGATTTTGTTATTATCTTATAATGCGTTGGATGTATCAGGGAACACATCATTATTATATAATGCGATGGATGTGTTGGGGAACACATAATTATTTAATATTTACAGTGAGGGAAAAAAGTATTTGATCCCCTGCTGATTTTGTACGTTTGCCCACTGACAAAGAAATTATCAGTCTATAATTTTAATGGTAGGTTTATTTGAACAGTGAGAGACAGAATAACAACAACAAATCCAGAAAAACGCATGTCAAAAATGTTATGAATTGATTTGCATTTTAATGAGGGTGCCTCTGCGGATGTGTATGCTTTAACTTTTAACATAGCTATTTCTGTGACCAGTCACAAGCTAATCATTCAGCCTTTTCAATGCTAAATTTTATGCTAATTCCTTCGTCAAGGCTCTTTGTTCCTCTCACACAGCTTAAAATCCGTGATCTGAACGTGGCTCTCTCACTCCAGCGCTGTCCTACCAGACAGTCTCGCTCCCTTCACCTGATGAAGGCCGCTTGTGTTGTGGCCGAAACGTCGTGAGAATATTATTGTGTTATTTTATTTTATCAATTTATTATTTTATTCTCATTCTACGTGACTTTACCGAAAGAACCAAAGAAAATGTCATCACAATCATAATGATTTAAACCAGCTTCACCTGTTAATCATAAACATCATTGCCACTGTTACGTCACCACCATGCCTATTGCCACCTCTACCACATTCACCACCAATATCCCCACTGCCACTACCACCACCATCACAACAACAACCGCCATTCGCCACTAAGTGGCGGTGATATCACCACGACGCTTGTGCCAGGCTATGTGCACCTTGAGGCCACGTGAAGTGTCGAACGCCCACTGGGAGGCGGTCACAGGGCAAACCCAGGTGCCACGGGTCAACTGAGACGACTGGCTGATGCACCACCTGTGCCCCCTACTGTGCCAACTTGCTGTGTTTTAGCCACCCGGCACTCAGCTTATTGTGAGTGTCGCTCCTCCGCCCTCCGTTGTTGTTGGAGGGCGGTTGCCTCCAACTGCCCAGTAGCGTCCTTCACGAGCCTCCTCCACAGAGGCCGATCTTGACACTGGCAAGTCCGCTCAGCTCCACATCCTCCTGTACCACATCACTCCATCTCTTCTCTAGCCCGTGCCGTGCCTGTTTAATCTCCCTCGATCCGGCCGAACAAAATCAGTTTCGGCATGCGGTGGCTGGGCATGCGGGCTCCATGACCCAGCTATATGCCGGAGGAGCTCACCGATGGGACTTTGTCTAGATCTTTCGAGGATATGTGAGCTCCTCACACAATCCAGCCTGCCTGGTTAAACCCAGGATGAATCGTAGGCAGGCCAGCCTAAATGTTTTTAACCGGTGAAGATGTTCCATTCGGGGGGTCGACGTTTCGCAAGCGGAGAGAAGGGAGGGAATGACTGTGGCCGAGAAGACCTGAAGCTTCGTGCAGAGCAACAGACCAGGTAGCTTCCACACGGTGTTACGCAACCGATGAAAAGACATTGCCGCTCGAATGATTCAGAGTGAGACCTCTGCTGTCAAACCGGAGCTGGTCATGAACACACTGCCCAGGTATGGGTAAACTCTCCACTCTCTCCACAACTGCCCCATCACCAATTGAGAGTTGTGGGGGTTGAGTGTCCGATGGTACAAAATACCCCGGCGGGCGCTATCACTATCACACCCCCATCACCACCGCGCCCGTCTGTGCCCGTCCGTACGCCGCACCTGGTGGGGATCCCTCAGCCATGGAGCCCTGGAAAACGGGCGTGGCGAACTCGGGCCGGTTGTCGTTCATGTCGATGACGTTGATGACGAGCTTCACGGGGTTCTCCACCGGATGCCCCTTCATGTCCACCGCGTGGCCCTTGAGCTGCAGCGGGCACGCCACGCACACGCCACGCACACGCAACGCACACGCAACGCACATGCAACGTGCGGCACACGCAAGAAAGCGCGTGGGGACTGGTCGTTGTTCGGCGCCCTGGTTCTCATCGCCATTGGTGCTGCCCTGGGCTGCCCCTGGGTCCCAGTCATTGGTGCTGCCCTGGGCTGCCCCTGGGTCCCAGTCATTGGTGCTGCCCCCGATTGCCCTGGGCTGCCCCTGGGTCCCAGTCATTGATGCCGCCCTGGGCTGCCCCTGGGTTCCAGTCATTGGTGCTGCCCCTGATTGCCCGGCCGTGTAAACGTCGCCACTCTGGAGACAAAAGCGTGGGTGGGGTTGCTGGCCACCCACCCCGTCATGCACAAATGTTGGCCTTTATGCGGTGCTCGCTAACAGCACTTGCCTCAACCGTCTACGACGCGCTATACAAGGGATCCTTTGTCCCTGCGTCTCGTCGTTGTTGTTGTGGTGGTGTTGGGATGTTTAGAGTTGGCCAAACATCCCTCTAGAGCGGCGGTTCTCTAAGGGTAGTACCTGGACCACCGGCGGTCCGGGACGGTACTCCTGGAGGTCCGCTGGGCTGCGATGCTAATTGCAGGTTGATCCGCAAATGTTTACGCCTTTTGTTTCGGACATTAATAGTTTACTCATGATATTTAAAATTGAAAAATAAAATTAAGTAAACCACCCCGATTAAAACTACCCGAACCCTGAGATCTAAACCGTTATAGCTGCGTTAACGTTCTTTTAATGTTCCGGTAATATGAATATAATTGAGTAATATTGGTATTTAGAGAAGTGAATGGTTTGTGTCACCAGGGGCGGGAGGGGGTTGCACCACGTAAATGTTTACACTGACCGAGTGGTCCGGGGGCCAGGAAATTTGAGAAAGCTCCGCAATAGAGGCCTGGACCTTACCACGCGAACACACACACACACACACACACGTGTGTGTGTGTGTGCTCGCTAACACACACGTGGACGTGCTCGCTAACACACACACGTGTGTGTGTGTGTGTTAGCGAGCACACACACGTGGGCGTGCTCGCTAACACACACGTGTGTGTGTGCTCGCTAACACACACGTGTGTTAGTGAGCACACACCCACGTGTGTGCTCACTAACACACACACGTGGGTGTGTGTTAGCGTGGGCGCCTCACCAGGTACTCTGCGATGAGCTCACGGTCCAGGGTCTTGGTGACCGAGAGGCGCCCGGTCACGGAGTTTACGACGAACACCCCCGTGGGGTTCTGGTCGGCGCCGGGCCCCACGATGCTGTAGCGGATTTTCCCGCGCGTGTTCGATTTGATCTGCGGGGGCGCACGCACACGGGGTAGGGGAGGCGGCAGTTGGCGGCGTTACGCTCCGCGCGATAGCCACGCTCGTACATCGCGTGAAAACGCGTACGCAAAGATATCCCGGATGGCCTTCAGCAGGCTGCCGGGGCAAGCGCGGTTGGCGAGCGGCAGCAAACGTGAAGGCTGGCGTGGCACACGAGGGGGTGCGATATGCGGTTACCAACACACCCGGCCGCCTTTATCTCCCCAGTGTGGAGATGGTTATACACCGCACCGTGTACTTAGTTGAGACCAAGTTCAGATAACTGTCACTGGGTGTTAGCCGTAAGTGGAAATCAAACTCACGTCTCCAGGTTCAGAGCGCAGTGTGTGCTAACCAATTGACCACCGCTCCCCCAACATATATACATGTACACATACACACAAAAATCACATGCTGATACATGGCATGCTAAATACACCACGAACCCCAAAGACACATACACCACATGCCACACACACACATTCACCCTCACACTCACCAACGCGTGACATTCACACACTGCTCAACAGGGGGTTGAACGTAGGCAGCAGGGCACCCGAGTTGGGAATCGAACCCAGGCCCCCCTTTCTTGCTGGTGGGGGAGGGGTGCCGGGGTAGAGGGGGCAAGGGGGGGGGGAAGAGTGCAGGGGGACCTTCACCTGCACCAGCCCCTTGGGGAAGGGCCCGCGGTCGTTCTCGGGGACGTTGATTGCCGGGATGAGCCAGCCGCGCTTCTGCCGGCGCCGCCTGCCGCTCCGCAGCCGGCGGAACGCGAGCACGCCGCCCTCTTCCGCCCCCGCGGCACCGACGCCCGCCTCCTCCTCCTCCTGGCGCTCCTCCTCCTCCTGGCGCTCCGTCTCCCGCTTGGACGTCCCCCCGTGCCTTCCCTGCGAGGCAAAGCGGCGGAGGCGACTCCGTTGGGACGACGCTAACGGTGCCGCGCGCGCCCCCCCCCCCTCTCTCACGCACTCCTCGCCGCTCTAAATCCAGCCGGGCCGCCCCCCCCGCCCCCCATTTCATCACGTGGGGGGGGGGGTAGCGCGGTCAACGTCACGAAGTTCACAAGCGACGTTGGTCGCGTTGGGCCACGCGTCGACGACACCGGCCAACCGTTCCCATTTGCCTCGGCCCCTGAACCTGAAGATTGCCGCGCGTGCCAAGTCGCTTACTTCACGTTTCCCCACGGTGGCGAGATGTTAACTACCTCGCCTGGTGTGCCGGAGGTCGTGGGTTCGATGCCGACGCTAACGGTGCCTGTGTATTTGGAGGTTGCGTGTTCTCCCCGTGGCCGTGTGGATTTTTCTCCGGTTCTTACAGGTTTTTACCTGCACATTTAGAGTCAACGTGCGCTTGGGAGTTGTTTGTGACGCTAAAGATGCCCACGTGATTAACCGCCTCATCGGGCTATCGTTTGTGGGCAGGACGCTTCTGAAAGCGAGCTACATAACCCAGTGGGGCTTTACCTGGTGAAATAAAACAAAAGTTTGAAATAGTTTAATTATACTCCGACCTCTAATCCGCAATTTCGAGGCGAAATTAATAACGGGCGTACCGTTAAGATGCTCATTTCACCCACGGCGATTCAATTTGCTTGGGGGTCCGATGGTGGGGGGTGTTCTTAACGACATAAATTTGGCCGGATCGTTGCGTGGCCTAAACCCGGAAAATAAACTCCGAATATCAACGCCAGCTGCGGATAAAAAGGTACGCTTTTTCTTTGGTTCTTTCGGTAAAGTCACCACCACGTAGAATGAGAATAAAATAATTAAAATTAATAAAATAACACAATAAAATTCCCACGTTTCAGCCACACCGCAAGTGGCCTTCTTCAGGTGAAAGGAACAGACCTGTCGGGACGACAGAGCTTCAAGTCGTCCCGACAGGTCTGTTCCTTCACCTGAAGGCCACTTGTGTTGTGGCCGAAACGTCGTGATAATTTTATCGTGTCATTTTATTAATTTATTATTTTATTCTCATTCTACGTGGTGACTTTACCGAAAGAACCAAAGAAGATGAATCCTTGCAGTCACGAAAGCTTTAAATCGAAAAATAAAAAGGTACACGTCAAAGTTAACGGCGAAGACGCGTCGCTCGCACCGTAACTGCGCTCACACAAGGCAGCAGTACCTCTACGTCATCTCAACCCTACCTCAAACGCTGCGTTCAGCCACTCCGGTTATACGGTTGGGGGCGGGGGGGGTCAGAGGTCGTGGACTCAACGCCTGCTGCTTATTAGGCACGGCGCAAAGCTGCGTGGTGCAGGAAGTGATCCGTTAAGGCCGCGTGGAGCGGGGGGGGGGGCATGGGAGGGGGGGGGGCAACAGCTGTGGTTGTGGCGGCGGTGGTGAGGGTGGCAGACGGAGGTGAGGACACTCGGACATTGTGCCAGCGAAGATTCCAAAGTGGCACCGTCACCCTCGCCACAGGTGCTGCTGGCAATGTTGGGGAGGGGGGGGGTGGTGAGGTGGGAGGTTGGTGAGGTGGGGGGGTGGTGGGGTGGGGGGGTGGTGAGGTGGGGGGGTGGTGAGGTGGGACGTTGGTGAGGTGGGGGGGTGGTGAGGTGGGACGTTGGTGAGGTGGGGGGGTGGTGAGGTGGGACGTTGGTGAGGTGGGGGGGTGGTGGGGTGGGAGGTTGGTGGGGTGGGAGGTTGGTGGGGTGGGGGGGTGGTGGGGTGGGGGGTTGGTGGGGTGGGGGGTTGGTGAGGTGGGGGGGTGGTGAGGTGGGGGGGTGGTGGGGTGGGAGGTTGGTGGGGTGGGGGGTTGGTGGGGTGGGGGGTGAGGTGGGGGGGTGGTGAGGTGGGGGGGTGGTGGGGTGGGGGGGTGGTGAGGTGGGGGGGTGGTGGGGTGGGAGGTTGGTGGGGTGGGGGGTTGGTGGGGTGGGGGGTTGGTGAGGTGGGGGGGTGGTGAGGTGGGGGGGTGGTGGGGTGGGGGGTGGGAGGTTGGTGGGGTGGTGGGGTGGGGGGGTGGTGGGGTGGGGGGGTGGTGGGGTGGGGGGTGGGAGGTTGGTGGGGTGGGAGGTTGGTGGGGGGGTGGTGAGGTGGGAGGTTGGTGGGGGGAAGCAGTGTAAGGGGTAGAGGGATGCGAGTGGGGGGGCTGACGAACGAGCTCGAAAAGGGGATGAAGGGGATGAGGAGGACGCGTTTGGGGGTGTGAGGCCCCGTTACCTGAGACTCGCGGCTTTGTTCCTCCGCTCTCACCGCGCCCAGCAGCAGCAGCAGCAGGGGTAGCAGCAGGACCCTGGGGTACAGCCCCCTCATTTCGGGGGTTCCGTCTTCGCGGGCGGCGGGGGGGGGGGTCCCTGAATCCCCTCAAGTTCGCCTCAGAGAAGGGAGCTCTCTCCCGTCTCAGCAAGGGGGTAGCGAGGGTGACTGCTGCTGCCGTTTGCGAGGTCCCCGATTCGTGCTGTGGGCGGTGTTGGCGAGAGGGTTGTTGCCTGATCTCGGGAAGGGATCCCCGTGGCTCCGGGGGTCTGGCTGCTGTCGGGGTCCCGGGCTCGCTGGGGACCTCTCAGCGACTACGCCCGCGGGAAAATGGCGCTGAGAGCTGGCGCGTGGGTGACGGAGAGGGGGGGGTGGGGCAGCAGCTGGCGTGACGTCACTTCCGGTGTGACAAATGGCACCTCCCATTACCTGCGGGGGAGGGGGGGGATGAAGGGCGGTGGTGGGGGTGGGGCAGCGCCTGGCGTGACGTCACTTCTCATGTGACGAACGGCACCGCCCATTACCTGCGGGGGAGGGGGGATAAAGGGCGGTGGTGGGGGTGGGGCAGCGCCTGGCGTGACGTCACTTCCCGTGTGACGAATGGCACCGCCCATTACCTAAGGGGGAGGGGGGGATAAAGGGCGGTGGTGGGGGCGTGTGTGTGTGCGTGAACGTGAGCGCGTGTGTGTGCGTGTGTGTGTGCGTGCGTGAGTGAGCGTGAGTGTGTGTGTGTGTGCGTGCGTGTGTGCGTGAGTGAGCGTGTGTGTGTGCGTGAACGTGAGCGCGTGTGTGTGTGCGTGCGTGAGTGAGCGTGTGTGTGTGCGTGTGTGTGTGTGCGTGTGTGCGTGAACGTGAGGGCGTGTGTGGGTGTGCGTGCGTGAGTGAGCGTGTGTGTGTGCGTGCGTGCGTGAGCGTGTGTGCGTGAACGTGAGCGCGTGTGTGTGCGTGTGTGTGTGCGTGTGTGCGTAAACGTGAGGGCGTGTGTGTGCGTGTGTGTGTGCGTGAGTGAGCGTGTGTGCGTGCGTGCGTGAGCGTGTGTGCGTGCGTGTGTGCGTGCATGTGTGCGTGTGTGTGCGTGAGTGAGCGTGAGCGTGTGTGCGTGCGTGTGTGCGTGAGTGAACGTGAGCGCGTGTGTGTGCGTGTGTGTGTGAGTGAGCGTGAGCGCGTGCGTGGGTGAGTGGGCGAGTGGGTGGGTGAGTAGGTGGGTGAGTGAGTGGGTGGGTGAGTGAGTGGGTGATTGAGTGGATACGTGAGCGAGTGAGTGGGTGGGTGAGTGGGTGGGTGGATGAGTGGGTAAGTGAGTGGGTAAGTGAGTGGGTGGGTGGCTGGGTCAGTGAGTGGGTGAGTGAGTGGGTGAGTGGGGGGACTCAACACTGCCTATAGACTCAACACTGCCACCTATAGACTCAACACTGCTACCCATAGACTCAACACTGCCCATAGACTCAACACTGCACCATAGACTCAACACTGCCCATAGACTCAACACTGCACCATAGACTCAACACTACCCATAGACTCAGCACTGCCTATAGACTCAACACTGCCCATAAACTCAGCACTGCCCATATACTCAACACGGCCCATAGACTAACACTGCCCAATTGCTCAACACTGCCCACCTCTCTCTCCCCGTGTCTCTTTCAATCCATGTCTCTCTCTACCCGTGTCTCTCTCTACCCGTGTCTCTCTCTACCCGTGTCTCTCTCTACCCGTGTCTCTCTCTACCCGTGTCTCTCTCTACCCGTGTCTCTCTCTACCCGTGTCTCTCTCTACCCGTGTCTCTCTCTCCCCGTGTCTCTCTCTCCCCGTGTCCCACCACCCCGTGTCTCCTCCAGCTCGTGCCGCTGTCTCTCCGCCCCCTGCTCTCTCGCTGTCCGACCGCGCCGATGTCTGCCGGGCGCTGTCCGCCCAGGGCTGTCCACTCTTGGCCATGCTGTCTCCGTGTGCCTGATAAGCGATGATCGTGTCGGCAGGCAAGCCCAGCCTGCGCTTGTACACACGCCTAGATAGACAGAGACACACAGTGAGTGAGACACAGACAGTGAGAGACAGAGACACAGACAGAGAGACAGACAAAGAGAGAGACACAGACAGAGAGACGCAGACAGACACCGTCAGAAAGACACGGAGACAAAGACACGGTCAGAGAGACACGGCGAGAGAGATGAGACAAAGACACAGCCAGCATCGTCATTAGCATGGGTGGGTGAGTAGGTGGGTGAGTGAGTGGGTGAGTGAGTAGATGGGTAGTCGATGAGTGAGTAGCTGTTGGGTGAGTTGCTGTGTGAGTAGGTGAGTGAGTAGGTGAGTGAGTGGCTGAGTGGGTGGCTGAGTAGGTGATTGAGTGGCTGAGTGAGTAGGAAACTGAGTGGGAGAGTGAATGTGAGAGAGTAGATGAGTGAGTGGCTGGGTGAGTGAGTGACTGAGCGAGTGGGTGAGTGAGCGAGCGAGTGGTTGAGTGAGTGAGCGAGTGGTTGAGTGAGCGAGCGAGTGGGTGAGTGAGCGAGCGAGCAAGTAGGTGAGTGAATGGCTGAGTGAGTGGCTGAGTGAGCAATTGGGTGAGCGAGTGGGTGAGTGAATGAGTGGCTGAGTTGGTATATGAGTATGTGAGTGGGTGGGTGAGTATATGGGTTAGTTGGTGAGTGAGTAGGTGATTGAGTGGGTGAGTAGATGAGTGGGTGTAGGTGAGTGAGTGGGCGAGTGAGTAGGTGGGTGGTCGGTGAGTGAGTAGGTGGCTGAGTAGGTGGGTGAGTAGTGGGTGATTAGGTGACTAGGTGGGTGAGTAGGTGAGTGAGTAGGTGAGTTGGTGAGTATGTGAGTTGGTATGTGAGTTGGATGTGTCAGTAGGTGAGCGTCTCGCTCACCCGATGGTAATGACGGCCTCGCTGCTGTCAGCGTTGGAGGTCCACAGGGCGATGCGGTCTCCCTTGTGTTCTCTGGTGTGTTACAAAATTATATGACTCTGAAAAGGCCTTCCTGCACAGAGTGCACTTGAAGGGTTTCTCTCCTGTGTCCTCTGGTGTTTTTGAAGATGTGGTGACTGTGCAAACTCTGTGTGTACACTGTGTGTCCACTCTGTGTGTGTATACTGTGTGTGTGTACACTGTGTGTCCACTCTGTGTGTACACTGTGTGTGTACACTGTGTGTGTGTACACTGTTTGTATACACTGTGTGTGTGTACACTGTGTGTCCACTCTGTGTGTGTATACTGTGTGTGTGTACACTGTTTGTATATACTGTGTGTGTGTACACTGTGTGTCCACTCTGTGTGTGTACACTGTGCATACACTGTGTATACAGTGTGTGTGTGTACACTGTGTGTGTACACTGTGTATACTGTGTGTGTACACAATGTGTGTGTGTACACTGTGTGTGTGTAGTAGGGGGCACAGGTGGTGCATTGGTCAGTCATCTCAGTCAGTCGACCCATGGCATCTTTTCATCAATTTATTTTAAATTTATTATTTTTAATTATTTGTATTATTACAATTTTAATTTATTATTTGTTTTCTATCTACGTGACTTTACCGAAAGAACCAGGAACATGGTAGCGCATTCTCTATTTCTTGCAGAGGTTCAAGGTTCAAATCCGACAGGCATATCTGGCTACCCCAGTAACATTCACCACAACATGCGCAGTCTGCTTAACAGCGGATGTCAAACAAACCACTGTCACTTACAACGCACATTGCATGTTGGTGTCACGGTCAAAATTGTGGCAATTCCAGTAACACTATCCAGAAACTCCACAAGGGAGATGACGCGTCAATGATCGCCCCTTACCGACAGACTCATGTCCACGTGCAGACCGGTGCAGGGCCACCTTGTGCCACACAGGGGCAGCTGCCACTAGGGGGCGACCTTCCATTGTTTGAGATGAGGTTCGATACGAAACACCGAGTTGCTGAGGCAATAAGGCAAGCGATTTATGATACCAGCCGCTCCTCCTGGGCAGGTTCGGTTACGTACGGTGCGAAATAAGTTCCAGATACACACACAGAGACTCACACAGATACACACACACACAGACTCACACAGATACACACACAGAGACTCACACAGAGACTCACACAGATACACACACAGAGACTCACACAGATACACACACAGATACACACACAGAGACTCACACAGATACACACACAGACACAGATACACACACAGAGACTCACACAGAGACTCACACAGAGACTCACACATATACACACACAGACACAGATACACACACTCACACAGATACACACACAGAGACTCACACAGATACACACACAGAGACTCACACAGAGACCCATAGATTAACACGGTTGGCTAGGTATGGTGCGAAATAAGTTATATACACAGAGACCCATGGATTAACACGGTTGGCTAGGTATGGTGCGAAAGAAGTTATATACACACAGAGACCCATGGATTAACACGGTTGGCTAGGTATGGTGCGAAAGTTACAGATAAACAAGTTTGAGTCGCGGGCCGTGGAAGTTGACCGGGGGCGTGTTGCTACTGACAGTCGTTGAATACGGTTGGATAGACGCTGATAGAGAGACACACACACAGACAAGACAGGCGGACAGACACAGACAAGAGGAACACAGAGACGACAGAGAGACACAGGCAGAAAGAAACACAGAGGCAAACAGATGACACAGACGGACAGAGAGATGTTGAATCGAACACACTGAACTTGCTCCATTGAAAGAGATTCCTCCATCTTCGCAATGCCCGGAAGTCGTTCTTATTTTTATTGATTTAATTGCGTGTGGTGTGTATGTGCAAGCAATGTGGGATATCGATGTACACAGATATGAACAAGATCAGCAGATAAGACGTCTTTAATTTAATCGGTCTCTCCACTAAACAAAGGAATGTTGAACACGAAATATAAATCCCACGGCCTTCCTGCGAGTCCATAATTACTGCAGCATTGCTTCAGTGCAAGCCAACTGTGGACCGGTTTTGGTGGACACTGTCTGTGTGTACACTATGTGTGTGTACACTGTGTGTGTGTACACTGTGTGTGTGTGTACACTGTGTGTGTGTACACTGTGTGTGTGTACACTGTGTGTGCAAGCCAACTGTGGACCGGTTTTGGTGGACAATGTCTCAACAGCAGTGGGGCTTGCTTCAAGCCATGGTTGTGAACATCCAGACGTTAATCAGCAAGGAGCATTTCTAGTCAAAGTTCGACAAAATCTACGTCAACACGTAAGACAAAATTATAATTCGTGTTGTAGAGAATGTATCTCCTCCAGATGCTTCCTGAAACACAAAAATACCTTTTGATCTGTATCACAAGAACAACGGGTCTCACCTGAGATATCTGTACAGGTTACTTCCAAAACATACACACACTTTGTCCTAACATCACTTATTCAATCAGTTTAACACGTAGGTTTTCGCGACCAATAGTGCGGCCTGGAAGCGTATTATTAAATAATACACATTACAATTCCTTATAGGGGAAACACATACTAATTAACGGATTACTAACATAGCATATAATCACTAACACACATTATAACTAATTACTAATCTACAACTCATTACTAATCATAACCATTGACTGATTACTAATCGATTATATAATTACAATACCCCCCCCTCCGCCTCTAATCACTGCACCTGATATGAGTTAAATAATGACGTCACCCTGCTGCCCTATATAAAACCGGGAGCAAGCGAGGGCTTTACCATTCTGGTGAATTGCCCGATGATGCTGGATGTATTTACCAGCGAAACGTCGTACTCAAACTGTAAATGTTGTGGATTCACTCTTCAACACACCGGTGGGCTAAAGTAGTGACCTATTTGTCTTTTGTCAACGTGACACTTTTTTGCTGATTGGCCGTGTCGGGTGGTGGAGGGTTACGACACATTTATAAATAACACTTATTCAATGTTTGACCCTTATAAAAAAAAGTGATGCATGTACACACAAAATCAGACAAGTGTTCATTCTAAAATATTGACAGGAGTTTTAACAAAATTTCATTACTGCAGTGAAATATACTGCATCAGATAACATCTGATTAAGCAATTAAAAAAATATATGCACCGTCTGCTTAACAGTGGATGTAAAACATACTATTGTAGTGTCATTCAAAACGAGTAGGCCATTGCATGCTGGCGAATTCTAAACATTAGCGACAAATTACAAAACTGAGATGAAACATCAATCATCGCCCGCTACTGCAGGCTCTTGTTCATATACTCTTTAGTTCTTTCAGTAAAGTCACGTAGGTAGAAAAAATAATAATATATCACGACGTGAATGCTTGGGGGCTTCTTGGCTCTCGCTCCTGGTCAGAGATCTCCCCAATCCACAGGTCCACAAAGACTGGCCGCTCCCTCTTACTCTGCAGGTTGAACCTAGGAACTGAGTGTTCAACTTCGCATTCTTGTCATTAAAGGCCTGTGACAAAGGTGCATCTATTGGAGCGACATCGTCTCAGGCTTACACATCTACCAGGTCTCCACTTTACTTTGGATTGTCTCGGAGGAAGTCCACCCACACCTCCACTTCCACAAACTGCTGGGAGTTGCCTCGCTCTGCCTCACAGTCAGAATTCTCCTCCTGCTTCACGTTGCCTCCATCGATGTGAAGGTCCGATTTTGGAGTTGAATCTTCATCTTCACATTTCACCTTCACTTCTTCGCTATTCACCATCACTTCTTCCCTCTTCACCATCACTTCTTCCCTCTTCACCATCACTTCTTCCCTCTTCACCATCACCTCTTCATATTTCACCTTGATACCTTTAAAAGTGTCCAAGCTGGGATTTTCTTCCGGTTCGTGTTTCACGAGGGATGGGCATATTGTGGCACTTTGACTTTCACAAGCTGATTTCAGACTCCACTCCTTGCAGATCTTCTGATGCTTCTGTGTTCTCTGGTGTACTTGAAGATTTTCTGAATGTGCAAACGCCTTCCCGCAGAGTGCATCTGAAGGGTTTCTCTCCCGTGTGTGTTCTCTGGTGTACTTTAAGATGTGATGACTGTCGAAACGCCATCCCACACAGAGTGCACCTGAAGAGTTTCTCTCCCGTGTGTGTTCTCTGGTGTACTTTAAGATGTGATGACTGTGAAAACGCCTTCCAGCACAGAGTGCACTTGAAGGGTTTCTCTCCCGTGTGTTTTCTCTGGTGTACTTTAAGATATGATGAATGTGCAAACATCATCCCGCACAAAAAGCACCTGAAGGGTTTCTCTCCTGTGTGTATTCTCTGGTGTTTTTTAAGAGCAGATGGCCGTGGAAATGCCTTCCCACACACACTGCACTTGAAGGGTTTCTCTCCCGTGTGTGTTCTCTGGTGTTTTTTAAGAGAAGATGAATCTGAAAATGTCTTCCCACACACACTGCACCTGAAGGGTTTCTCTCCCGTGTGTGTACTCTGGTGTCTTTGCAGATTTGATGACTGTGAAAATGCCTTCCTGCACATCGTGCACCTGAAGGGTTTCTCTCCCGTGTGTGTTCTCTGGTGGGTCTGAAGAGTTGATGGCCATGTAAATGCCTTGTCACACACAGTGCACTTGAAGGGTTTCTCTCCCGTGTGTGTTCGCTGGTGTCTTTCAAGAACTGATGGCCATGCAAATGAAATGTCACACACAGTGCACTTGAATGGTTTCTCTCCTGTGTGTGTTCTCTGGTGGGTCTCAAGAACTGATGACCATGCAAATGCCGTGTCACACACAGTGCACTTGAAGGGTTTCTCTCCTGTGTGAGTTCTCTGGTGCTGTGTCAAATTTCCAGTCCGATCCGTGCTGTATGCATGCTGGTCGCATTGTTGACTTGTCGTACCGAGCTGCTGTGCTGACTGCCTTTGCTCCATCAGACCAGCGTCAGCTGCAGACAGAAAAAAATAATATCCACACCATCTACACGTCAGTATCGAGGCACAAAGGAATGCATATATACAGTCACATGTGACTTAAACGTCTATACTTATTCATATATTCATGATGTAGTGAAAAAGTGTTCCAAATTCATCACACGGGCTGTGATGGCACACAGTGAGAGGGCAAATGGTTATAAACATGTCTGGAAGCCCTCGTATCTTCAAAATGAATGTTAACCCAAAACTCTAAGCACACAATTTCGGCTGTCTGGCTACAAAAGGAATATTTATAAGAGCTAAATTCAGCTGACATAGCAAATGGTGTTGAAAACAATACTATTTGTGTTATGCTGAAATGCATGAATTAATGTTCAATCGCAACTCAGATGTCCTTGAATGCTGGGATGAACAGTTCCGACTTCAGCTGCATGTTTGTGCTGTGTTCACCTCCTGTTTCCATTCTTAGTAAGAGTTCCAGAGGAAAACAAAAATTAACTATTGTTTTGATATAATCTCCGTGTTCAATAGAGTTGATAGACTTTACTGCAAATACAACCTTTACACTGTCACACACTGGAGGTGGCGTGTCTAGAATCATGCCTGGCCACCTTCATCTGCTCAGCATTAATGCTTCCTCACTACACCAAGTAATTAATCGAGGATCAATTAACATAGCCGAGGCTAACTGGTGAGATGTTAACTGCCTCACCTGGTATACAGGAATTTCATTTTCTATCTACGTGACTTTACCGAAAGAACCAAGAATATCAATTCCTGCAGTCACCAAAGTTTTAAGTCAAAACATTCACACACGTTGACAAAGCCTCACCTTGTGTTGTTGTGGGCAGGTCGCTTCTGATAACAAGAGCGGTATAGCAGCTCAAGCGGGCTTGGCCTGCTAACAAAAGAAAATAAAAACTGCGTGAATATTTACAATAAAACAAAGTTACAAAGTGGCGAGCCGGGTGAAGACAAATTAAACTTAAGCGAGATAATTAAAGTGAACGCAATCAGGCGAGGGCAGGAGGCAAGGCCCCGCGTGGCTAGGCCCCGCGTTGTAAAGTTCCAACCTGGACATCGATTCCCATGCTCGCTGCTACTCAACTGACATCCCTACGAGAGAGAGGCTCTACCTTGGTAAACAACAACAACCACCACCACCACAACCACCACCACAACCGCAATGAGAATTTCTCACCTCGGATTCCAGTGCAGGAAGCTATCGCTTCCTCTTACCTCGTGACGTCACGCGGCAGCAGGTGACGTGACGTCACTTCCGGGGAACGAAACACGCTCCTCCCACAATGAGCGGCTCCGTAAATAAATAAATTAGAGAATGAATAAATTATGTTAATGTACCTCCCATATGTCGTGGGCAATGAACCCGTCGCAATAAACTCGCGACGGCTTTAACGAAGACATTATGTTAATGAGTTGCCGTCACTAGGCGTAGCTTTGCCCAAATAAGGATTGGCACTGGACCGCAATCGGCAGTGACCCAAGCGGAGGTGACGTCACGCTCAAGAGCGCGTGGAATACCTTGGTGACATGACGTCACTAGCGAGGTACACCTTCCCCTGGCGTTTCACGCCGATGAAGTAATGCTGAGTGGTGACGTCAAAGAGCGGGATTGGAGTTTAAGTTGATTTAGATTAATTTTACATTGCTCCCGCCCTTGGGTGCGTGGGCTCAGCTACAACAACGTGGACATTATTGTTTATACACTGTATGTATACACTGTGTGTGTACACTGTGTGTACACTGTGTGTGTGTATACACTGTGTGTGTATACTGTGTGTGTACACTATGTGTGTGTGTATATACTGTGTATGTACACTGTGTGTGTGTACACTGTGTGTGTACACTGTGTGTGTATGTGTACACTGTGTGTGTGTGTACACTGTGTGTATACACTGTGTGTGTGTACACTGTGTATACACTGTGTGTGTTTACTGTGTGTATACAATGTGTATACACTGTGTGTGTATACAGTGTATACACTGTGTGTATACACAGTGTGTACACTGTGTGTGTGTACACCGTGTGTGTACACTGTGTGTGTGTACACTGTGTGTGTGTGTACACTGTGTGTGTGTACACTGTGTGTGTGTGTACACTGTGTGTGTGTACACACTGTGTCTGTGTGTACACTGTGTGTGTGTACTGTGTGTATACACTGTTTGTGTGTACACTGTGTGTGTACACAATGTGTGTACACTGTGTGTGTACAATGTGTGTGTACACTGTGTGTGTACACTGTGTGTGTGTACACTGTGGGGGGTACAGTCATCTCAGTCGACCAATGGGCATCTTTTCATCAATTTATTATTTCTCCAATTTTCTTGTTTTTGTTATTTTCTATCTACGTGACTTTACCGAAAGAAGCAAGACCATAAATGTTAACGAGCTGCACCACGCTGTGTGGGAGCTGCCTGGCCTGTCGCTCCGCACGAAGCTGAGTGGAGCCTCTGCGTCGAAGTTCTGCGCCGGTGAGAAACTCTCTCAGGCTGACCCCCACCCCCACGCCTCCATGCAGATTGAGGCGAGCCGAGTGGTGGCACATTCTATTTTGACTCAAAACGTTCGCGACCACAGGAATTAACGTTCTTGTTTTTTTTCCGTCAAGTCACGTAAATTAAAATGTTACATTAAAGAAAAAAATAAATTGACGATTTAAATAATAAAAATAAACGCATTTTTTTTATTTTCTATTTATGTGACTTTACCGAAAGAACCAAGAATGTTGTAGCACATTCTCTATTTATTGCAGAGGTTCAAGGTTAAAATCCGACAGGCACACCTGGCTACCCCAGTAACATTCACCACAATATGCGCAGTCTGCTAAACGGCAGATGTAAAATATAACGTTGTGTCATTCACAACGCACAGGACATTGCATGTTGGTGTCACGGTCAAAATTGGGGCAATTCCAAACATTACACAGAAACTCCACAACGGAGACACGCACCCCCTGTACCAACGACGGACGCGCAGGGATAGACGCTCGATTACGTTGGAATCGATCTGCAGACGGCCAGCAGCTCCGTGTCGCCTTATCTCGATCCCGCAATCCCAAACAGGCGAAAGTCCGCATCGAACCGAACCCCCGGCAAGGCCGTCTACTTAACGACGAGAGAAAATTCCCACGAAATGTCCTTCTCAACGAAGCCTTCCGGATGTAAAATGAAATAAGCTTTTAATGAAGAAATAACAATCATCTAATTCAAAACACAACACGATTCAAAGATGTTTCATTTTAAAACTTCAAAACGGAGCACGAGGTGCTTGCGTGAATGCGTCCTTCGTGTGCAAATGTTGTGACTTTCCTGGCCGAAGGCCCTAAAATGCTTGGACCCTCATTGGTGCACAGCGTCTCAACAACAGCAGTGGGGTTTGCTTCAACCGATAGGTACGAATATCCAGACGTGAATCAGTAAAGGGAATTTATAGCCCTAGTTAGGCTAAATCGACGTCAACACGTAACACAAAACTACAATTCGTGTTGTAGAGAATGTACCTCCTCCTATACGTGTAACTTTTAAGTGGTATGCCTTGTAACTGATGAATGATCCGAGCGTGCTCCCTATTTCAAAGACAATGAGTTGCTCCAGAGGCAGACGCTTCGTGAAACACAAACGTACCCTTTGACCTGCATCACAAGAACAACGGGTCTCACCCGAGTTCTCTGTACAGGTTACTTCCAAGCAGACACACACTTTGTCCTAACATCACTTATTCAATGTTTGACCCCCAGACAAAATGTTACATGCACACGCACAATCAGACAAGTATTAATTCTAAATTATTGACAGGCTTTTTAACTAAATTGAATTACTGCAGTGAAATAGACTGCATCAGGTTACATCGTATTAACAAGAAGCTATTTTAAAAAAAATATGCGCCGTCTACTTAACAGTGTATGTACAACGTACTATTGTCATTTGCACGCTGGCGTCTTCGTCAAAATTGATAACATTCTAAACATTACCTACAAAGTCACGTAGAAGGGAAATAATAAGATAATCAAATAAAATTTTCACGACGTTTCGGCTTCTTGCGAACGTCGTGAGAATTTTATTTTATGTTTCATTTTTATTATCATATTATTTCCCTTCTACGTGACTTTACCGAAAGAACCAAGAGGATGAATCCCTGCAGTCACAAAAGCTTTAAATAGAAAAATTACCTACAAACTCCACAACTAAGATGCCACATCAACCATCGCCCCCTACTGACAGGCTCTTGTTCACATGCAGGCCGGTGCAGGGCCACCACCTTGTGCCACAAAGGGGCAGCTGCTACTTGGGGATGCTCTTCGAGTGGCTGAAACGGGATACAAAACTCCGAGTTGCTGAGGCAATCTTGATTTGAAGTTTGTGACTGCAGGGATCCATACTCCTTGGTTCTTTCGGTAAAGTAACGTAGAGGCGATTAAGCAGGCACCATATAAATGCAATTGATAAAAGAGTGAATGCTTGGGAGCTTATTGGCTCTCGCTCCTGGTAAGAGATTGACCCAACCCACAGGTTCACAAAGACTGGCCGCTCTTACTCTGCAGGTTGAACCTAGGGGCTGAGTGTTCAACTTCACATTCTTGTCATTAAAGGCCTGTGACAAAGGTGCATCTATTGTAGCGACATTGTCTCAAGCTTACACATCTACCGTGTCTCCACTTGACTTTGTATTGTCTAGGAGGAAGTCCACCCACACCTCCACTTCCACAAACTGCTGGGAGTTGCCTCACTCTGACTCACAGTCAGAATTCTCCTCCTGCTTCACGATGTGAAGGTCCCATTTTGGAGTTGAATCTTTACCTTCACATTTTACCTTCACTTCTTCGCTATTCACCATCACCTCTTCCCTCTTCACCATCACCTCTTCATATTCCACCTTTATACCTTTAAGAGTGTCCAAGCTGGGATTTTCGTCCGGTTCTTGTTTCATGAGGGATGGGCTCATTGCGGCACTTTGACTTTCACAAGCTGATTTCAGACTCCCGACTCCGCTCCTTGTGATGCTTTTGTGTTCTCTGGTGTCTTCGAAGATTTGATGAATCTGCAAACGGCTCCCCGCACAGAGTACACTTGAAGGGTTTCTCTCCTGTGTGTGTTTTCTGGTGGGTCTCAAGAACTGATGGCCATGCAAATGCCTTGTCACACACAGTGCACTTGAAGGGTTTCTCTCCCGTGTGTGTTCTCTGGTGAGTTTTAAGAACAAATGAACCTGAAAATGTCTTCCCACAAACACTGCACTTGAAGGGTTTCTCTCCCGTGTGTGTTCTCTGGTGTAATACGAGATTATATGACTGTGTAAACGCCATCCCGCACATCGTGCACCTGAAAGGTTTCTCTCCCGTGTGTGTTCTCTGGTGTGTTTTAAGAGCAGATGAATCTGAAAATGTCTTCCCACACACACTGCACTTGAAGGGTTTCTCTCCCGTGTGTGTTCTCTGGTGAATTTTAAGAGCAGATGACTGTGAAAATGCCTTCCCACACACAGTGCACTTGAAGGGTTTCTCTCCCGTGTGTGTTCTCTGGTGTTTTTTAAGAGTCGATGAATCTGAAAATGCCTTCCCACACACAGTGCACTTGAAGGGTTTCTCTCCCGTGTGTGTTCTCTGGTGTTTTTTAAGAGTCGATGAATCTGAAAATGCCTTGTCACACACAGTGCACTTGAAGGGTTTCTCTCCTGTGCGAGTTCTCTGGTGCTGTGTCAAATTTCCAGTCCAATCCGTGCTGTATGCAGGCTGGTCGCATTGTTGACTTGTCTTCCCGGCTTGCTGTGCTGAGTGCATTTGCTCCATCAGACCAGCGTGAGCTGCAGACAGAAAATAAGAATATCCACACCATCTACACGTCAGTATCGAGCCATGGAGGAATGAATATATACAGTCACACGTGACTTACACGTCTATATTCATTCATGTATTCATGACTAGCTGTACTACCCGGCTTCGACCGGGACTTGGATCCACCACGTCCGGCCGCCTTTGTCTCCCCAGTGGCGATGTTCACACCACGACAGTTACTCGTTTTAGGCTGAGTCTACCTAGGGGCGGCCCAGAAGCTGTTCAAATAATCGTCACCGGTGGTGGCCGTGAGCGGGAATCGAACTCGGGTCGCCAGGTTCATAGCGCGGCGTAGCGCTAACCGCTACACTACAATGCGTTAGGCTTCCACACACACACAGACACACACAGATACACACACAGACACACACACACAGACACACACACAGATACACACACAGACACACACACAGACAACGCTAACCGCTACACTACAATGCGTTACTCTTCCACGTGCGAGGGTCACGTGACAGATTTGACGTCACAGCTCACTTGCCGAGCAAAAAATCTATACATTATTGAGCTCCCCCCCCCCCCAATAAAAACCAAAAAGTTTGCACGGTGTACAGTCTGGAAAGTACCCACATGGCAAGTTTCCAGTTTGTTGCATGTCGGGAAGTACGCTAAACATTTTGAACAGACACACACAATCACAACTTTGCCTTTTATATATATTTGGAGATGCAGTGAAAAACTTTCCCAAAATTCATCACGCGGTTTCAGTTTTTTTGATTTTCAGTTTGATTTATTTTGGTAATAGTCCCGTGAGCCATTCGGCTCTTGAATCGGGTGCAACCACAACAAGCAAAAATACAAAAACACGACCAAGAGGAACATCTTACAGTGACTATATGTGACTGTGCAAACAGCATTGTCATGGCACACAATGAGAGGGCAAATGTCATAAATATTCCTGTAAGCCCTCGCATCTTCAACATTAATGTTGCCATATAAACGTTGTGGGGTTTTTTGCTTCATTTTAAAAAAGAAAAAATTATTATCTGTTATTTTTATTTTATTTTCTATCTACGTGACTTTACCGAAAGAACCAAGAATATTAATTCCTGCAGTCACCAAAGTTTTAAGTCGAAACATTCACACACGTTGACAAAGCCTCACCTTGTGTTGTTGTGGGCAGGTCGCTTCTGATAACAAGAGCGGTATAGCAGCTCAAGCGGGATTGGCCTGCTAACAAAAGAAAATAAAAACTGGGTGAATATTTACAATAAAACAAAGTTACAAAGTGGCGAGCCGGGTGAAGACAAATTAAACTTAAGCGAGATAATTAAAGTAAATGCAATCAGGCGAGGGCAGGAGGCAAGGCCCCGCGTGGCTAGGCCCCGCGTTGTAAAGTTCCAACCTGGACATCGATTCCCATGCTCGCTGCTACTCAACTGACATCCCTACGAGAGAGCGAGGCTCTACCTCTGTAAACAACAACCACCACAACCACCACCACAACAACCACAATCGCAATGAGAATTTCTCACCTCGGATTTCAGTTCACGCGCGGAGCGGCAGATTTCTGTTACCTCGTGACGTCACGCGGCAGCAGGATTGGTGACGTCACTCGCGTGGTACAAGACACTTTCCTCCTGCACCGAGCGGGTTTTAATTTAAATAAATTATGTTAATGAGCCCAGCCCATACGTGGAGGGATGGGGCGTGGGTGCTGAAACCCGTCGCAATAAACTCGCGACGGCCTTCACGAATATATTATGTTAATGAGCCGCCAGTCACCGGGCGTAGCTTTGCCCAAATAAGGATTGTACTTGAACAGATAACGGAAGTGACCCAGGCAGAGGTGACGTCACGCTCAAGGGCGCGGTAGACGGGGTGGGGTGAATGCCTTGGTGACATGACGTCACTAGCGAGGGACACCTCCCCCTGGCGTTTCACGCCGATGAGGTAATGCAGAGTGGTGACGTCACAGAGTTGGAGTTTAAGTTGATTTAGATTCATTTTCCATTGCTCCCTCCCTTGGGTGTGTGAGCTCAGCAACAACAACGTGGACATTATTGTGTATACACTGTGTGTACACTGTGTGTATACACTGTGTGTGTGTACACTGTGTGTGTACCCTGTGTGTGTACACTGTGTGTGTGTACACTGTGTATATACACTGTGTGTGTACCCTGTGTGTGTACACTGTGTGTATAAACTGTGTACAGTGTGTACACTGTGTACAGTGTGTGTGTACACTGTGTGTGTACATTGTGTGTGTGTACACTGTGTATACACTGTGTGTGTGTACACTGTGTGTGTGTAAACTGTGTGTACAGTGTGTGTACACTGTGTCCACATTGAACCGAAACCCCGGCAAGGCCATCTACTTAATGACGAGAGAAAATTCACACGCAATGTCCTTTTGAATTAAGTCTTCCAGATGTAAATTGATACAAGCTTTTAATGAAGAAATAAAATCATCTAATTCAAAACACAACACAAGTCAAAGATGTTTCATTTTAAAACGGAGCACGGGGTACTTGCGTGAATGCGTCCTTCGTGTGCAAATGTTGTGACTTTCCTGGCCTGAAGGCCGTCAATGTGTTGGACCCTTATTGGTGCACAGTGTCTCAATAACAGCAGTGGGGTTTGCTTCAACCGATAGGTAACGGACATCCAGACGTTAATCAGCAAGGAGCATTTCTAGTCCTAGTTAGACAAAATCTACGTCAACACGTGAGACAAAACTACAATTCGTGTTGTAGAGAATGTACCTCCTCCTATACGTGTAACTTTCAAGTGGTATGCCTTGTAACTGATGAATGATCCGAGCGTGCTCCCTATTTCAAAGACAATGAGTTGCTGCAGAGGCCGACGCTTCGTGAAACACAAAAGTACCCTTTGACCTGTATCACAAGAACAACGGATCTCACCTGAGTTATCTGTACAGGTTACTTCCAAACACACACACACACTTTGTCCTAACATCACTTAATCAATCTAGATTTGAACACTTAATCAATGTTTGACCCTCATAGACAAAATGTTACATGTACACGCACAATCAGACAAGTATTCATTCTTAATTATTGACAGGCATATTAACAAAATTGAATTACTGCAGTGAAATATCCTGCATCAGGTTACATCGTATTAACAAGAAGCTATTTAAAAAATACACCATCTGCTTAACAGTGGATGTAAAACATACTATTGTGTCATTCAAAACGAGTAGGCCATTGCATGCTGGCGAATTCTAAACATTAGCGACAAATTACATAACTGAGATGAAACATCAATCATCGCCCCCTACTGACAGCCTCTTGTTCACATACTCTTTGGTTCTTTC
Source organism: Petromyzon marinus (assembly GCF_048934315.1). NCBI lineage: Eukaryota > Metazoa > Chordata > Hyperoartia > Petromyzontiformes > Petromyzontidae > Petromyzon > Petromyzon marinus. The sequence goes on along the minus strand of NW_027422999.1, from coordinate 486,369 downwards.
AGTAAAGTCACGTAGGTAGACAAAATAATAATAGATCACGAAGTTTCGATCGTAACACAAGCGGTCGTCCTCAGGCGGAAAAAAAACCAAAATAAATGAAGGCCGGTGCAGGGCCACCACCCTGTGCCACACAGGGGCAGCTGCTACTTGGGGATGCTCTTCGAGTGTTTCAGACGAGATACAAAACTCCGAGTTGCCGAGGCGATTAAGCAAGCACCATATGAATGCAATTATAATAACATAGTGAATGCTTGGGGGCTTCTTGGCTCTCGCTCCTGGCTAGAGATCTCCCCAACCCACAGGTCCACAAAGACTGGCCGCTCGCCCTTACTCTGCAGGTTGAACCTAAGAACTGAGTGTTCAACTTCACATTCTTGTCATTAAAGGCCTGTGACAAAGGTGCATCTATTGTAGCGACATTGTCTCAAGCTTACACATCTACCGGGTCTCCACTTGACTTTGTATTGTCTCGGAAGAAGTCCACCCACACCTCCACTTCCACAAACCGCTGGGAGTTGCCTCGCTCTGCCTCACAGTCAGAATTCTCCTCCTGCTTCACGTTGTCTCCATTGATGTGAAGGTCCCATTTTGGAGTTGAATCTTCATCTTCACATTTCACTTTCACTTCTTCGCTCTTCACCATCACTTCTTCATATTTCACCTCGATACCTTTAAAAGTGTCCAAGCTGGGATTTTCGTCCGGTTCTTGTTTCATGAGGGATGGGCTTATTGTGGCACTTTGACTTTCACAAGCTGATTTCAGACTCCACTACTTGCAGATCTTCAGATGCTTCCGTGTTCTCTGGTGTACTTGAAGATTTTATGAATGTGCAAACGCCTTCCCGCACAGAGTGCACCTGAAGGGTTTCTCTCCCGTGTGTGTTCTTTGGTGTACTTGAAGACGTGATGACTGTGCAAACATCATCCCACACACACTGCACTTGAAGGGTTTCTCTCCCGTGTGTGTTCTCTGGTGTACTTTAAGATGTGGTGACTGTGAAAACGCTTTCCTGCACAGAGTGCACCTGAAGGGTTTCTCTCCTGTGTGTTCTTTGGTGTACTTTAAGACTTGATGAATGTGCAAACGCCTTCCCGCACAGAGTGCACCTGAAGGGTTTCTCTCCCGTGTGTGCTCTCTCGTGTACTTGAAGATTTGATGACTGTGCAAACATCCCGCACAAAATGCACCTGAAGGGTTTCTCTCCAGTGTGTGTTCTCTGGTGTTTTTTAAAAACAGATGACAGTGAAAATGCCTTCCCACACACAGTGCACTTGAAGGGTTTCTCTCCTGTGTGTGTTCTCTGGTGTTCTTTAAGAACAGATGACTGTGAAAATGCCTTCCCACACACAGTGCACTTGAACGGTTTCTCTCCCGTGTGTGTTCTCTGGTGTCTTTGCAGATTTGATGAATGTGCAACCGCCTTCCCACACACAGTGCACTTGAAGGGTTTCTCTCCTGTGTGAGTTCTCTGGAGGGTCTGAAGAACTGATAGCCATGCAAACACCTTCCCAGGCACAGTGCACTTAAAGGGTTTCTCTCCTGTGTGTGTTCTCTGGTGTACTTGAAGATGTGGGGACTGTGAAAATGCCTTCCCACACACAGTGCACTTGAAGGGTTTCTCTCCTGTGTGTGTTCTCTGGTGTTCTTTAAGAACAGATGACTGTGCAAATGCCTTCCCGCACATAGTGCACCTGAAGGGTTTCTCTCCTGTGTGAGTTCTCTGGTGCCGTGTCAAATTTCCAGTCCGATCCGTGCTGTATGCACGCTGGTCGCATTGTTGACTTGTCATACCGAGCTGCGCTGACTGCCTTTGCTCCATCAGACCAGCGTCAGCTGCAGACAGAAAAAAATAATATCCACACCATCTACACGTCAGTATCGAGGCACAGAGGAATGCATATATACACAGTAACACGTGACTTACAAGTCTATACTTATTCATATATTCATGATGTAGTAAAAACGTTTCCCAAATTCATCACACGGGCTGTTATGGCACACAATGAGAGCGCAAATGGTTATAAACATGCCTGGAAGCCCTCGTATCTTCAAAATGAATGTTCACCAAGAACTCCGAGCACACAATTTCAGCTGTCTGGCTACAAAAGGAATATTTATGAGAGCTAAATTCAGCTGACATAGCAAAGGGTGTTGAAAACAATACTATGTGTTAGGCAGAAATGCATAAATTAACGTTCAATCGGAACTTAGAGGTGTGAATCCAGGCTCAGATGTCCGTGAATGCTGGGATGAACAGTTCCGACTTCAGCTGCATGTGTGTGCTGTGTTCACCTCCTGTTTCCATTCTTACAAAGAGTTTCAGAGGAAAACAAAAATAAACTATTGTTACGCTATAACCTCCGTGTTCAACAGAGTTAATAGACGTTACTGCAAACACAAACTGTACACTGTCACTGGATAAACAGGCGGTGGCGTGTCTAGAATCACGCCTGGCCACCTTCATCTGCTCGGCATGAATGCTTTCTCACTCCACCAAGTAATTAATTGAGGATCAACGAACATAGCTGAGGCTAACTGAAGTTTGCGTGTCTCTCTCCGTGATGAGATGTTAACTACCTCACCTGGTATACAGGAAGTCGTGGGTTCGATCCCGACCCTGACGCCTGCTGTATATTTGGAGTTTGCGCGTCACTCCGTTTAGCGTCTTTGACCGATAGACATTGACACACGTATTCTTGTTTCTTTCAGTAAAGTTACGTAGATAGAAAATAACAATAACAGATAATACAATTACATTAAATAAAGACCACTTGTGTTGCGATCAAAACGTGAGTTTTTTTTGCCTTATTTACAATTATTTTTTCATTTTATTAGCTGTTATTTTAATTTTATTTCATATCTACGTGACTTTACCGAAAGAACCAAGAATATTAATTCCTGCAGTCACCAAAGTTTTAAGTCAAAACATTCACACACGTTGACAAAGCCTCACCTTGTGTTGTGGGCAGGTCGCTTCTGATAACAAGAGCGGTATAGCAGCTCAAGCGGGCTTGGCCTGCTAACAAAAGAAAATAAAAACTGCGTGAATATTTACAATAAAATAAAGTTACAAAGTGGCGAGCCGGGTGAAGACAAATTAAACTTAAGCGAGAAAATTAAAGTGAATGCAATCAGGCGAGGGCAGGAGGCAAGGCCCCGCGTGGCTAGGCCCCGCGCTGTAAAGTTCCAACCTGGACATCGATTCCCATGCTCGCTGCTACTCAATTGACATCCCTACGAGAGAGAGGCTCTACCTTGGTAAACAACAACAACAACAACCACCACAACCACCACCACCACCACAACGATGAGAATTTCTCACCTCGGATTTCAGTGCAAGCGCGCACACGGCAGCTTCCTGTTGCCTCGCGACAGCAGGAAGTAGTATGACGTCACTTCCCTCCCACAAGCGGCTCTCTAACTGAATAAATTATGTTAATGAGGCCGGCCCAAACTGCGAGGGATGGGAGCGTGAGCGCCGAACCCGTCGCAATAAACTCGCGACGGCTTCAACGGATACATTATGTTAATGAGCCGCCAGTCACTGGGCGTAGCTTTGCCCAAATAAGGATTGCCACTGGAACGATATCGGCAGTGACCCAGGCGGAGGGGACGTCATGCTCAAGAGCGCGGTGGACGGGTGATGGGTGAATACCTTGGTGACCTGACGTCACTAGCGAGCTACACCTCACCCTGGCGTTTCACGCCGATGAGGTAATGCAGAGTGGTGACGTCACAGAGTTGGAGTTTAAGTTGATTTAGATTCATTTTCCATTGCTCCCTCCCTTGGGTGTGTGAGCTCAGCAACAACGTGGACATTATTGTGTATACACTGTGTGTGTGTACACTGTGTGTGTCACTGTGCCTGGCACAAGCGTCGTGACGTCACCACCACTTAGTGGCGAATGGCGGTTGTTGTTGTGTCACTGTCATTGTGCGCGTGCACACTGCGTGTACACTGTGTGGGTGTGTACACTGTGTGTACACTGTGTGTACACTATGTGTGTGTGTCTACACTGTGTGTACACTGTGTGTGTGTACACTGTGTCCGCATTGAACCGAACCCCCGGCAAGGCCATCCACTTAATGACGAGAGAAAATTCACACGAAATGTCCTTTTCAATGAAGTCTTCCAGATGTAAATTGATACAAGCTTTTAATGAGGAAATAAAATTATCTAATTCAAAACAACACAATTCAAAGATGTTTCATTTTAAAGCTTCAAAACGGAGCATGGGGTACTTGCGTGAATGCGTCCTTCGTGTGCAAATGTTGTGACTTTCCTGGCCTGAAGGCCGTCAATGTGTTGGACCATTATTGGTGCACAGCGTCTCAACAGCAGTGGGGTTTGCTTCAACCGATAGGTAACGAACATCCAGACGTGAATCAGCAAGGAGCATTTCTAGTCCTAGCTAGACAAAATCTACGTCAACACGTAAGATAAAACTACAATTCGTGTTGTAGAGAATGTACCTCCTCCTATACGTGTAACTTTTAAATGGTGTGCCTTGTAACTGATGAATGATCCGAGCGTGCTACCAATTTCAAAGACAATGAGTTGCTTCAGAAGCAGACGCTTCGTGAAACACAAAAGTACCCTTTGACCTGCATCACAAGAACAACGGGTCTCACCCGAGTTCTCTGTACAGGTTACTTCCAAACACACACACTTTGTCCTAACATCAGTTATTCAATGTTTGACCCTCACAGACAAAATGTTACATGTACGCGCACAATCAGACAAGTATTCATTCTAAATCATTGACGGGCATATTAGCAACATTGAATTACTGCAGCGAAATTGACTGCATCACGTTACTCGGTATTAACAAGAAGTTATTTATATTCTTAGTTTTTTCGGTAAAGTCACGTTGAAGAGAAACAACAAAATAACAAAATATATATAAAACAATAAAAAATTCTCACGACGTTTCGACCATAACTCAAACGGTCATCATCAGGTGTGTCGGTTTGCATAAATTTATTTTGAAAACGGCATATTTATTTATTTATATAAAAAAATAACGTTTGCGTCACGCGCAACGATTGGCTGTTTGCCAGGACTAGTCCATCTATTTTTTGAAAAGAGGAGGGGGGAGACGAAATTTGTTTTTATGTATGCTGTCTGAAAGCCACTGTAAGCGTGAACAATCAATCAAGAACTGAAATGATTTATCAAATCTTTCCAATGATTGCTAAGATAGAATCCATCTTCTCGGTTGAAATTGTCTCTGTGTTTGTATATGTGGATAGCCTCATGAACGAATCTCTCATGGAAGCCAGATGGCTTACAAAGAACCTCCGTCTTGGAAAAGTCAATGGCATGTGAGCCTACTGAATTAGAACAATGATCTGCTACGGCCGAGGTGTTGGTCCTACCGTGTTTAAGGTCTGCTTTATGTTCACGAATGCGGTCCGAGATATGGCGTTTGGTTTCTCCAATGTAACTACTACCACAGAGGCAACTTAGTTTGTAGACACCAGGGTATTGTATGTCCGGAATCACATCTTTTACAGACGGAACCAGATCACGGATTTTATGTAATGTGTTGAAACGGACCTGGATCTTGTGTTTATTCAAGATTTTGGAGATATTTTTTGTGATCCCAGCAATGTAGGGTAAAGTGATGGTTTTGAAAGGCTCCTCAAGAGGGTTCTTCTTCATGGTTTGAGTGATAGCTTTGCGGATTGTATAGTCGGAGTAACCATTAGCCCTAAGAGCTTGGTGTACGTGCTTGAGTTCACTGCTTATGTGTTCCTGGTCGGATATGCATTGGGCTCTATGATACAGAGTCTTGATGAGAGAATTCTTCTGTGATGGATGGTGGTGGGAATCCGGTTTCAGATAAGCATCCGTATGGGTAGCTTTCCTGTAGACAGAGTGGCTCATTGAACCATCAGGTCTCTTTTTAATTAGGACATCCAAAAAAGGTATCTTGCCATCTATTTCGACTTCCATGGTAAATCTGATGGCTGGGTGTATGGAATTGATGTGGTCGAAGAATTGGTCTAGAGCAGGCCGGCCATGTGGCCAGATGACAAAAGTGTCATCCACGTACCTCTTCCATAAGGTTGGGCGCAGAGTGGCAGTCTGGATGGCGTCAGTCTCAAATTTCTCCATGAAAATGTTAGCTATAACTGGAGAAAGGGGGGAGCCCATTGGGGTGCCCTCAGTTTGTTTGTAGAAAGTTCCATTCCAAGTGAGGTATGTATTGGTTAAACAGTGTCTCACCAGGGGGGGTACCTCAGTGTTTAGTCCTTGATGAACCAAGTCTTCAATGATTGCAATGGTGTCAGGTACAGGAACCTTGGTGAATAAGGAAACTACATCAAAACTGACAAGCAGGTCGTCTGGGGACAGGGAAATACCCTTGATTGTTGATACCAGGTGAGTAGAATTTTGTACCGCAGAGGTGGTCTTTCCAGTGAAAGGACGCAGGATTTCAGACAAAAAACGAGCTAGTTTGTAGGTGGGGGAGCTGATAGTAGAGACTATGGGACGAAGAGGTGTATCAACTTTATGTATTTTTGGTAAGCCGTATAATCTTGGTGGCCTGGCAGCAGAAGGTTTCAATGAAAACTGTTTAGATTGATCAATTAATGTGGTTGAATCAGAAATTATTTTGTTGGTTTGTGTGACGAGGCTGTTGGTGGGATCTCTTTTTATTTTTGTATAACTACCATCGTCGAGTAATTCTTTAATTTTGTTGTTGTATTTGTCTGAAATCCTGCGTCCTTTCACTGGAAAGACCACCTCTGCGGTACAAAATTCTACTCACCTGGTATCAACAATCAAGGGTATTTCCCTGTCCCCAGACGACCTGCTTGTCAGTTTTGATGTAGTTTCCTTATTCACCACGGTTCCTGTACCTGACACCATTGCAATCATTGAAGACTTGGTTCATCAAGGACTAAACACTGAGGTACCCCCCCTGGTGAGACACTGTTTAACCAATACATACTTCACTTGGAATGGAACTTTCTACAAACAAACTGAGGGCACCCCAATGGGCTCCCCCCTTTCTCCAGTTATAGCTAACATTTTCATGGAGAAATTTGAGACTGACGCCATCCAGACTGCCACTCTGCGCCCAACCTTATGGAAGAGGTACGTGGATGACACTTTTGTCATCTGGCCACATGGCCGGCCTGCTCTAGACCAATTCTTCGACCACATCAATTCCATACACCCAGCCATCAGATTTACCATGGAAGTCGAAATAGATGGCAAGATACCTTTTTTGGATGTCCTAATTAAAAAGAGACCTGATGGTTCAATGAGCCACTCTGTCTACAGGAAAGCTACCCATACGGATGCTTATCTGAAACCGGATTCCCACCACCATCCATCACAGAAGAATTCTCTCATCAAGACTCTGTATCATAGAGCCCAATGCATATCCGACCAGGAACACATAAGCAGTGAACTCAAGCACGTACACCAAGCTCTTAGGGCTAATGGTTACTCCGACTATACAATCCGCAAAGCTATCACTCAAACCATGAAGAAGAACCCTCTTGAGGAGCCTTTCAAAACCATCACTTTACCCTACATTGCTGGGATCACAAAAAAGATCTCCAAAATCTTGAATAAACACAAGATCCAGGTCCGTTTCAACACATTACATAAAATCCGTGATCTGGTTCCGTCTGTAAAAGATGTGATTCCGGACATACAATACCCTGGTGTCTACAAACTAAGTTGCCTCTGTGGTAGTAGTTACATTGGAGAAACCAAACGCCATATCTCGGACCGCATTCGTGAACATAAAGCAGACCTTAAACACGGTAGGACCAACACCTCGGCCGTAGCAGATCATTGTTCTAATTCAGTAGGCTCACATGCCATTGACTTTTCCAAGACGGAGGTTCTTTGTAAGCCATCTGGCTTCCATGAGAGATTCGTTCATGAGGCTATCCACATATACAAACACAGAGACAATTTCAACCGAGAAGATGGATTCTATCTTAGCAATCATTGGAAAGATTTGATAAATCATTTCAGTTCTTGATTGATTGTTCACGCTTACAGTGGCTTTCAGACAAAATAAATAAAAACAAATTTCGTCTCCCCCCTCCTCTTTTCAAAAAATAGATGGACTAGTCCTGGCAAACAGCCAATCGTTGCGCGTGACGCAAACGTTATTTTTTATATAAATAAATAAATATGCCGTTTTCAAAATAAATTTATGCAAACCGACACACCTGATGATGACCGTTTGAGTTATGGTCGAAACGTCGTGAGAATTTTTTATTGTTTTATATATATTTTGTTATTTTGTTGTTTCTCTTCAACGTGACTTTACCGAAAAAACTAAGAATATGAATTACTGCAGTCACGAAAGCTTTAAATCAAAATTTAAGAAGTTATTTTACAAATACGCACCGTCTGCTTAACCGTGTATGTACAACGTACTATTGTTGCGTCATTCAAAACGAGTAGGCCATTGCATGTTGGCGTCTGCGTCAAAATGTAGCAAATTCTAAACATTACGCTACAAATAATAGATGAGGGCGCTTCGATGGCAACACAAGCAATCGTCATCAGGTGGGACAAGCACAGCAGCAAGAAGAAGAAACTGCTGGAGTAGGCGCCTACTACTTCAGCAGTTTCTCTTGCTGTGGTTGTCCCACCTGATGACGATTGCTTGTGTTGTGATCTAAACGCCGTGATCTGTTATGTTTCTACCCACGTGGTGACTTTACCGAAATAACCCAAGAGTGTGGATTCCTGCAGTCACGAAAGCTTCAAATCAAGATTGCCTACAAACTACACAACTGAGATGACGCATCAATCGTTGCCCCCTACTGACAGGCTCTTGTCCACATGCAGGCCGGTGCAGGGCCACCACCTTGTGCCAAACAAGGGCAGCTGCTACTTGGGGATGCTCTTCGAGTGCTTCAGACGAGATACAAAACTCCGAGTTGCTGAAGCGGTTAAGCAAGCACCGTGTAAATGCAATTATTATAACATAGTGAATGCTTGGGAGCTTATTGTCTCTCGCTCCTGGTTAGAGATCTACCCAACCCACAGGTCCACAAAGACTGGCCGCTCTTACTCTGCAGGTTGAACCTAGCAACTGAGTGTCCAACTTCACATTCTTGTCATTAAAGGCCTGTGACAAAGGTGCATCTATTGGAGCGACATGGTCTCTGGCTTACACATCTACCGCGTCTCCATTTGACTTTGTATTGTCTCGGAGAAGTCCACCCACACCTCCACTTCCACAAACTGCTGGGAGTTGCCTCGCTCTGCCTCACAGGCAGAATTCACCTCCTGCTTCACGCTGTCTCCGTCGATGTGAAGGTCCGATTTTGGAGTTGCATCTTCATCTTCACATTTCACCTTCACTTCTTCCCTCTTCACCATCACTTCTTCCCTCTTCACCATCACTACTTCCCTCTTCACCATCACCTCTTCATATTTCACCTCGATACCTTTAAAAGTGTCCAAGCTGGGATTTTCTTCCGGTTCTTGTTTAATAAGGGATGGGCTCATTGCGGCACTTTGACTTTCACAAGCTGATTTCAGACTCCACTCCTTGTGGATCTTCTGATGCTTCTGTGTTCTCTGGTGTACTTGAAGATGTTGTTGCTGTGCAAACGTTATCTCGCACGGAATGCACTTGAAGGGTTTCTCTCCGGTGTGTGTTCTCTGGTGTGTTTTAAGAGCAAATGAATCTGAAAATGCCTTCCCACACACACTGCACCTGAAGGGTTTCTCTCCCGTGTGTGTTCTCTGGTGTTTTTTAAGAGTAGATGAATCTGAAAATGTCTTCCCACACACACTGCACTTGAAGGGTTTCTCTCCCGTGTGTGTTCTCTGGTGTGTTTTAAGAGCGGATGACCATGAAAATGTCTTCCCACACACACTGCACCTGAAGGGTTTCTCTCCCGTGTGTGTTCGCTGGTGTTCTACAAGTGTAGATGAATGTGCAAACGCCTTCCCACACACACTGCACCTGAAGGGTTTATCTCCCGTGTGTGTTCTCTGGTGTATTACAAGAGAACATGAACGTGGAAACGCCTTCCCACACACACTGCACTTGAAGGGTTTCTCTCCTGTGTGTGTTCTCTGGTGTGCTACAAGAGCAGATGAATGTGCAAACGCTTTCCCACACACACTGCACTTGAAGGGTTTCTCTCCCGTGTGTGTTCTCTGGTGTTCTACAAGATTAGATGAATGTGCAAACGCCTTCCCGCACACACTGCACTTGAAGGGTTTCTCTCCTGTGTGTGTTCTCTGGTGTTTTTTAAGAGCAGATGATTGTGAAAATGTCTTCCCACACACACTGCACCTGAAGGGTTTCTCTCCCGTGTGTGTTCTCTGGTGTGTTTTAAGATTAGATGAATCTGAAAATGTCTTCCCACACACACTGCACTTGAAGGGTTTCTCTCCCGTGTGTGTTCTCTGGTGTGTTTTAATATGAAATGAATCTGGAAATGCCTTCTCACACACACTGCACTTGAAGGGTTTCTCTCCCGTGTGTGTTCTGTGGTGTTTTTTAAGAGTAGATGAATCTGAAAATGTCTTCCCACACACACTGCACCTGAAGGGTTTCTCTCCCGTGTGTGTTCTCTGGTGTGTTTTAAGAGCAGATGACTGTGAAAATTCCTTCACACACACACTGCACTTGAAGGGTTTCTCTCCCGTGTGTGTTCTCTGGTATTTTTTAAGAGCAGATGACTGTGAAAATGCCTTCACACACACACTGCACTTGAAGGGTTTCTCTCCCGTGTGTGTTCTCTGGTGACTTTGAAGATTAAATGAATCTGGAAATGCCTTCCCACACACACTGCACCTGAAGGGTTTCTCTCCCGTGTGTGTTCTCTGGTGTGTTTTAAGAGCAGATGACCGTGAAAATGCCATCCCACACACACTGCACTTGAAGGATTTCTCTCCTGTGTGTGTTCTCTGGTGTGTTTTAAGAGCAGATGAATCTGAAAATGTCTTCCCACACACACTACACCTGAAGGGTTTCTCTCCCGTGTGTGTTCTCTGGTGTATTTTAAGAGCAGATGACTGTGAAAATGCCTTCCCACACACAGTGCACTTGAAGGGTTTCTCTCCTGTGCGAGTATTCTGGTGCTGTGTCAAATTTCCAGTCCGATCCGTGCTGTATGCACGCTGGTCGCATTGTTGACTTGTCGTACCGAGCTGCTGTGCTGAGGGCCTTTGCTCCATCAGACCAGCGTCAGCTGCAGACACACCATCTACACGTCAGTATCGAGCCATGGAGGAATTAATATATACAGTCACACGTGAATTACACGTCTATATTCATTCATATATTCACGACTAGCTGTACTACCCGGCTTCGCCCGGGACTTGGATCCACCACGTCCAGCCGCATTTGTCTCCCCAGTGGCGATGTTTACATCGCAACAGTTACTCGTTGAGGCTGAGTCGACCTAGGGGAGGCCCAGAAGCGGTTAAAATAATCGTCGCCGGTGGTGTCCGTGAGTGGGAATCGAACTCGGGTCGCCGGGTTCGTAGCGTAGCGCTAACTGCTACACTACAATGCGTTACGCTTACACACACACACAGACACACACACACAGACACACACACAGACACACAGACACATACACAGACACAAACACACAAACACACAGACACAAACACACAGACACACACACAGACACACACACACAGACACACACACACAGACACACACACAACAACAACAACCGCCATTCGCCACTAAGTGGCGGTGACGTCACTGGTGGTGAGGGTGATTGTGGTGATGGTGGTGGTGAGGGTGGTGGTGGTGATGGTGGTGGTGATGGTGGTGGTGAGGGTGGTGGTGGTGATGGTGGTGGTGATGGTGGTGAGGGTGAGTGAGGGTGGTGGTGGTGAGGGTGGTGGTGGTGATGGTGAGGGTGGTGATGGTGAGGGTGGTGAGGGTGGTGAGGGTGATGGTGGTGGTGATGGTGGTGATGGTGGTGGTGATGGTGGTGATGGTGGTGAGGGTGATGGTGGTGATGGTGGTGGTGGTGAGGGTGATGGTGGTGATAGTGGTGATGGTGGTGGTGGTGAAGAGGGTGATGGTGAGGGTGGTGAGGGTGATGGTGGTGATGGTGGTAGTGATGATGGTGGTGGTGATGGTGGTGGTGAGGGTGGTGGTGGTGGTGAGGGTGGTGGTGGTGGTGATGGTGAGGGTGGTGGTGGTGATGGTGGTGGTGATGGTGGTGGTGAGGGTGGTGGTGATGGTGGTGGTGATGGTGGTGATGGTGGTGGTGATGATGGTGAGGGTGGTGATGATGGTGGTGGTGATGGTGGTGGTGATGGTGAGGGTGGTGGTGATGGTGGTGATGGTGGTGAGGGTGGTGATGGTGGTGGTGGTGGTGATGGTGGTGGTGATGGTGGTGAGGGTGGTGGTGGTGGTGGTGAGGGTGATGGTGGTGATTGTGGTGATGGTGGTAGTGGTGATGGTGGTGGTGATGAGGGTGATGGTGAGGGTGGTGGTGATGGTGGTGATGGTGGTGGTGATGGTGGTAGTGGTGGTGATGATGGTGGTGGTGATGGTGGTGGTGAGGGTGATGGTGGTGATGGTGGTGGTGATGATGGTGGTGGTGATGGTGGTGGTGATAGTGGTGGTGATGGTGGTGGTGAGGGTGGTGATGGTGGTGGTGAGGGTGATGGTGGTGATGGTGGTGGTGATGGTGGTAGTGATGATGGTGGTGGTGATGGTGGTGGTGAGGGTGATGGTGGTGGTGAGGGTGATGGTGGTGATGGTGAGGGTGGTGGTGGTGAGGGTGGTGGTGATGGTGGTGATGATGGTGGTGATGGTGGTGGTGATGGTGGTGCTGGTGAGGGTGATGGTGGTGAGGGTGATGGTGGTGATGGTGGTGGTGAGGGTGGTGGTGATGGTGGTGGTGAGGGTGGTGGTGGTAAGGGTGGTGGTGATGGTGGTGGTGATGGTGAGGGTGGTGGTGGTGGTGAGGGTGGTGGTGATGGTGGTGGTGAGGGTGGTGGTGAGGGTGATGGTGGTGATGGTGAGGGTGGTGGTGATGGTGGTGATGGTGGTGATGGTGGTGGTGGTGCTGGTGAGGGTGATGGCGGTGGTGATGGTGGTGGTGATGTAGCTGGGTCATGTAGCCCGCATGCCCAGCCACCGCATGCCGAAGCAGCTTTTGTTCGCCCGGATTGAGGGGGCTAAGCGGGCGCGGCACGGGCTAGAGAAGAGATGGTGTGATGTGGTACAGGAGGACGTGGAGCTGAGTGGACTTGCCGATGACTGGTACCAGCGGTGTCAAGATCGGCCTCTGTGGAGGAGGCTCGTGAAGGATGCTGCTGGGCAGTTGGAGGCAGTCGCCCTCCAACAACAACGGAGGGCGGAGGAGCGACGCTCAGAACGAGCGGAGCGCCGGGTGGCTAAAGCACAGCAGGTTGGCACAGTAGGGGGCACAGGTGGTGCATCAGCCAGTCATCTCAGTTAGTCGACCCGTGGCACCTGGGTCTGCCCCGTGACCTGCCAGCGGGCATTCGACACTTCACGTGGCCTCAGGGTGCACATAGCCTGGCACAAGCGTCGTGGTGACGTCACCGCCACTTAGTGGCGAATGGCTGTTGTTGTTGTGAGTGAGTGTGTGACTGTATATGGGTAGCGGTAGTGTAGTAGTAGTTAGCGCTACTTCGCGCTATGAACCCGGGGAGGGAGTGAGAAGGAGGGAGTGAGGAGGAGGGAGTGAGGAGGAGGGAGTGAGGAGGAGGAGGGAGGGGAACTTCACTTCGCCTGCTGTCGGCCGTCACTATGGAGAATGACTTCACGAACAGCGCTGCCACCGAGTGTCTGGAAGATAGAGACAGGGAGATCCAGGCTGGGTTTGGATGCAGGCTCTATCTCCCACCCCTCTCTCTCTCTCCACCCCTCTCTCTCTCTTGTGCTTGTTTATTTTTATTTCACTTTTTTATTATAAGTTTTCTATCTACGTGACTTTAGCGAAAGAACCAAAGAATATTCACCCACTCAATCACTCGCCCACTCAGTAAATAGCTCACCCACCCACTCAATAATTCACTCCCCCACTCGCCCTCCCACTCACTCACTAAATAACTCATCCGCTCACCCACACTCACTCACCCACCCACTCTCCACCCTCTTTCTATCTCCCTCACCTGGGATCTCTGAGTGAGAATCCCTCCACACCAAACACCTCCCCCAGGGGGTCCCCGCCACACCTCACCAGGTACGGCCTCTCTACATCGTAAAGTTGTCTCCGCTTGATGTATTGTCCCACGTAGTGGTGCGCCTACGTGGGACGCACACACACACACACATGCACACACACACGCATGCATGCACACACACGAGTGGGTGACTGAGTGGGTGAGTGGGTGAGTAGGTGGGTGGGTGAGTGAGTGGGTGATTGAGTGGATGAGTTAGTGAGTGGGTGGTTGAGTGATTGAGTGGGTGAGTGGGTGGGTAGGTGAGTGAGTGGGTGAGTGAGTGGGTGTGTGGATCAGTGAGTGAGGGGATCAGTGAGTGGGTGGGTGGATCAGTGATTTAGTGGCATGGGCGGAAGAGATGGACTAGTCAGTGAGTGGATGGGTTAGAGGGTGAGTAGAGTGAGTGGTTGGGTGAGTGAGTGGATGAGTGAGTGGTTGGGTGAGTGAGTGTTAGTGTGTGGGTAAATGTAGTGGGTGAGTGGTTGGGTGAGTGGGTGGCTGAGTGAGTCGGTCAGTGAATGAGTGGGTGGACGAGTGGTTGGGTGAGTGGGTGGGTGAGTGTAACGTCTGTACTATGTTGAACTTCTTTCGCACCACACGTAGCCATCTGTGATAATCGTGCAAATGCAAATTATACAGCAGGTGTCAGGGTCGTGATGGAACCCACGACCTCCTGTACACCAGGCGAGGTAGTCAACATCTCCTAGCCACGCAGATGATGATGGTGTTGGTGGTCGTGATGGGACCCACCTGCTCCCACGTGAATGTGTCGCCCTCGACACCGACCGACTGCAGCAGACGAAGCATCGCAGGCACCGGCTTCAGCTGCGTCCCAGCGGACAGAGGCATCACGGAGCCACATGTCATCACTCACACAGACACAAAGGTCCCCCGTGTAGCCTCGGCAGGCTATAGGGGCAAGTGCTGTTAGCAAATAGAAGCACCTATGAAGGCTGCCGGCACTGTGGCACATGAGGGGGTGGGTGGCCAGCACCACGCCGGACCGCCTTTGTCTCCCCAGTGGCTTTGTTTACTACGACACACTGCTACACCAGCTACTCTTTTGAGTCAACCTAGGGGAGGCCCAGGACCGATTGTAGTGTATAGTAGTGTATATTACATTGTAGTGTATAGTAGTGCATAGTGTATAGTAGCGTATAGTACTGTAGTTTTTAGTAGTGTAGGGTATAGTGTAGTGTATAGTAGTGGATAGTAGTGTATATTACATTGTAGTGTATAGTAGTGCATAGTGTATAGTAGCGTATAGTACTGTAGTTTTTAGTAGTGTAGGGTATAGTGTAGTGTATAGTAGTGGATAGTAATGTAGTGTATAGTTGTGTACAGTGTATTGTATAGTGTACAGTGTATAATAGTGTACAGTGTATAGTATAGTGTACAGTGCATAGTAGTACACAGAGCACCGGTGAGCCCTCCCTAAAAGCGACTCACCAGAATGTTCCTGTGAGCTCCAGCAGCGGCCAGAGACAACCTGGAGTCACCGGCACTCATCACGGCAGCGGCCAGAGACAACCTGGAGTCACCGGCACTCATCACGGCAGCTGTGGAGACAGCAGGAAGACAGCGACACTCGTCATGGCAGCTGTGGAGACAGCAGGAAGACAGCGACACTCGTCACGGCAGCTGCGGAGACAGCAGGAAGACAGCAACACTCATCACGGCAGCTGTGGAGACAGCAGGAAGACAGCGACACTCATCACGGCAGCTGTGGAGACAGCAGGAAGACAGCGACACTCGTCACGGCAGCTGTGGAGACAGCGACGTGGTGGGGGGGGGGGTGAGTAACGCTCAGCCGCCGGGCACGGCTGACGACCACCTCGTGGGGACCGCCTGTGTGGTGAGTCTATGGGTCTCTGTGTGAGTCTGTGGGTCTCTGTGTGAGTCTGTGGGTCTCTGTGTGAGTCTGTGGGCCTATGGGTATCTGTGTGAGTCTTTGGGCCTCTGTCAGAGTAAATTGGTATCTGTGTGAGTCTATGGGTATCTGTGTGAGTCTGTGGGCCTCTGTCAGAGTAAATTGGTATCTGTGTGAGTCTATCAGTCTATGGGTCTCTGTGTGAGTCTGTGGGTCTCTGTCAGAGTAAACTGGTCTCTGTGTGGGTCTATGGGTCTCTGTGTGAATCTGTGGGCCTCTGTCAGAGTAAACTGGTCTCTGTGTGGGTCTATGGGTCTCTGTGTGAATCTGTGGGCCTCTGTCAGATTAAATTGGTATTTGTGTGAGTCTATGGGTCTCTGTGTGAGTCTGTGGGTCTCTGTCAGAGTAAATTTGGCTCTGTGTGAGTCTATGGGTCTCTGTGTGAGTCTGTGAGTCTCTATCAGAGTAAATTGGTCTATGTGTGAGTATATGGGTCTATGTGTGAGTCTGTGGGTCTCTGTCAGAGTAAATTGGTCTCTGTGCGAGTCTATGGGTCTATGTGTGAGTCTGTAGGTCTCTGTCAGAGTAAATTGGTCTGTAGTGATAGCAAGTACCGCCACAGTCAGTATGCACTGCTGTAGTGATAGCAGTTACCACCACAGTATGCACTGCTGTAGTGAGAGCAGGATCCACCACAGTCGGTATGCACTGCTGTAGTAATAGTAAATAATGCTATCGAGTTGGTACATACCGCTATATAGAGTTAGTAGATACTAAAACAGTCAGACTATACCACTACAGTCAGCAAATACTGCTACAGTCAGCAGATACAACTACGGTCAGTAGCTACTAGAGTCAGTAGGCACTACTATAGAGTGAGAAGATACTGATATAGAGTTAGTAGTTACTACTATAGTCAGTGAATACTCCTATAGAGTCAGCAGATACTACTATACAGTTAGTCGTTACTACTATAGAGTCGGTAGACACTACTGTAGGGCCAGTAAATACTACTACGGTCAGTAGTTACTACAGTCAGTAAATACTACTAAACAGTCAGTAGCTACTACTGGCTCAGTAGAAACTACTGTACAGTCAGTAGATACAACTACAGGGTCAAGAGATACTACTTATTCTGTTGTATGTAGGCTGTGTAGGTATATCCAGGACTAGCTGTTACTACCCGGCTTCGCCCGGGACTTGGATTCACCACACCCGGCCGCCTTTGTCTCCCCAGTGGCGATGTTCACACACCACAGCAGTTACTCTTTAGAGGCTGAGTCGACCTAGGGGAGGCCCAGGACCGGTTCAAATAATTGTCACCGGTGGTGGCCGTGAGCGGGAATCGAACTCGGGTCGCCAGGTTCGTAGTGTAGCGTAGCGCTAACCGCTACACTACAATGCGTTAGGCTTACACACACACACAGACACACACAGACACACACACAGACACACACACAGACAACGCTAACCGCTACACTACAATGCGTGACGCTTCCACATACGAGGGTCACGTCACAGATCTGACGTCACAGCTCACTTGCCGTGCAAATTTTTTTATACATTATTGAGCTCCCCCCCCCCTAAAACAACACAAAAGTGTATTTGTATGTTTGCACGGTGTAAAGTCTGGAAAGTAACTGAAGGCCGTCAATGTGTGTGTACACTGTGTGTGTGTACACTGTGTGTGTACATTGTGTACATTGTGTGTGTACACTATGTGTGTGTGTACATTGTGTGTGTGTGTACACTGTGTACAGACACTGTGTGTGTACACTGTGTGTGTGTACACTATGTGTATACACTGTGTGTGTACACTGCGTATGTGTACACTGTGTGTGTACAGTGTGTGTACACTGTGTGTGTGTACACTGCGTATGTGTACAGTGTGTGTGTACAGTGTGTGTACAATGTGTGTGTACTTGTGTACATTGTGTGTGTACACTGTGTGTGTGTACACTGTATACAGTGTGTGTGTACACTGTGTATACCCTGTGTGCCACTGTGTGTACACTGTGTGTGTGTATACATACACTGTGTGTACCCTGTGTGTGTACACTGGGTGTATACACTGTATGTACACCGTGTGTACACTGTGTATGTGTACACTGTGTATACCCTGTGTGTGTGTATACACTGTGTGTGTACACTGTGTGTGTGTACATTGTGTGTGTACACTGTGTGTATACACTGTGTGTGCACACTGTGTATGTACACTTTGTGTGTGTACACTGTGTGTGTACACTGTTTGTATACACTGTGTGTGTGTACACTGTGTGTATACACTGTGTCACTGTGTGTCACTGTGCTTGGCACAAGCGTCGTGGTGACGTCACCACCACTTAGTAGCAAATGGCGGTTGTTGTTGTGTCACTGTGTCATTGTGTGTGTGCACTGTCACTGTGTGTGCGTCACTGTGTCACTGTGTGTACACTGTGTGCACTGTGTCACTGTGTGCGTGTAGACTGTGTGTGTACACTGTGTGTGTGTACACTGTTTGTGTTCGCATTGAACCGAACCCCCGGCAAGGCCGTCTACTTAATGACGAGAGAAAATTCACACGAAATGTCCTTTTCAATGAAGTCTTCCAGATGTAAATTGATACAAGCTTTTAATGAAGAAATAAAAATTATCTAATTCAAAACACAACACAATTCAAAGATGTTTCATTTTAAAACTTCAAAACGGAGCATGGGGTACTTGCGTGAATGCGTCCTTCGTGTGCAAATGTTGTGACTTTCCTGGCCTGAAGGGCGTCAATGTGTTGGTCCCTTATTGGTGCACAGCGTCTCAACAACAGCAGTGGGGTTTGCTTCAAGCGATAGGTACGAACATCCAGACGTTAATCAGCAAGGAGCATTTCTAGTCCCAGTTAGACAAAATCTACGTCAACACGTAAGACAAAACTACAATTCGTGTTGTAGAGAATGTACCTCCTCCTATACGTGTAACTTTCAAGTGGTATGCCTTGTAACTGATGAATGATCCGAGCGTGCTACCTATTTCAAAGACAATGAGTTGCTCCAGAGGCAGACGCTTCATGAAACACAAAAACACCGTTTGACCTGTATCACAAGAACAACGGGTCTCACCCGAGTTCTCTGTACAGGTTACTTCCAAAACACACACACACACTTTGTCCTAACTTCACTTATTCAATGTTTGACCCTCAGACAAAATGTTACATTTACGCGCACAATCAGACAAGTATTCATTCTAAATAATTGACGGGCATATTAACAACATTGAATTACTGCAGCGAAATTGACTGCATCACGTTAAATCGTATTAACAAGAAGTTATTTTACAAATACGCACCGTCTGCTTAACAGTGTATGTACAACGTACTATTGTTGCGTCATTCAAAACGAGTAGGCCGTTGCATGCTGGCGTCTGGGTCAAAATGTATCAAATTCTAAACATTACGCTACAAATAATAGATCACGGCGTTTCGATGGCAACACAAGCAATCGTCATCAGGTGGGACAAGCACAGCAGCAAGAAGAAGAAACTGCTGGAGTAGGCGCCTACTACTTCAGCAGTTTCTATTGCTGTGGTTGTCCCACCTGATGACGATTGCTTGTGTTGTGATCTAAACGCCGTGATCTGTTATGTTTCTACCCACGTGGTGACTTTACCGAAATAACTCAAGAGTGTGGATTCCTGCAGTCACGACAGCTTCGAATCAAGATTACCTACAAACAACACAACTGAGATGACGCATCAATCATCGCCCCCTACTGACAGGCTCTTGTCCACATGCAGGCCGGTGCAGGGCCACCACCTTGTACCACACAGGGGCAGCTGCTACTTGGGGATGCTCTTCGAGTGTTTCAGACGAGGTACGACACGAAACTTTGAGTTGCTGAGGCGATAAAGCAAGCACCGTGTAAATGCAAATATTATAACATAGTGAATGCTTGGGAGCTTATTGTCTCTCGCTCCTGGTTACAGATCTACCCAACCCATGGGCCCACAAAGTGTTCAACTTCACGTTCTTGTCATTAAAGGCCCGTGACAAAGGTGCATCTATTGTAGCGACATCGTCTCTGGCTTACACATCTACCGGGTCTCCACTTGACTTTGGATTGTCAAGGAGGAAGTCCACCCACACCTCCACTTCCACAAACTGCTGGGAGTTGCCTCGCTCTGCCTCAGTCAGAATTCTCCTCCTGCTTCACGTTGCCTCCATCGATGTGAAGGTCCCATTTTGGAGTTGAATCTTCATTTTCACATTTCACCTTCACTTCTTCGCTCTTCACCATCACTTCTTCACATTTCACCTTCACCTCTTCATATTTCACCTCGATACCTTTAAAAGTGTCCAAGCTGGGATTTTTTTCCAGTTCATGTTTCATGAGGGATGGGCTCATTGCGGAACTTTGACTTTCACAAGCTGATTTCAGACTCCACTCCTTGTGGATCTTCTGATGCTTCTGTGTTCTCTGGTGTACTTGAAGATTTGATGAATGTGCAAATGCCTTCCCACACACACTGCACTTGAAGGGTTTCTCTCCCGTGTGTACTCTGGTGTTTTTTAAGAGCAGATGACTGTGAAAATGCCTTCCCACACACACTGCACTTGAAGGCTTTCTCTCCCGTGTGTGTTCTCCGGTGTGATTTAAGACCAGATGACTGTGAAAATGCCTTCCCATACACACTGCATTTGAAGGGTTTCTCTCCCGTGTGTGTTTTCTAGTGTTTTTTAAGAGCAGATGACCGTGAAAATGCCTTCCCACACACACTGCACTTGAAGGGTTTCTCTCCCGTGTGTGTTCTGTGGTGTTTTATAAGAGTAGATGAATCTGAAAATGTCTTCCCACACACAGTGCACCTGAAGGGTTTCTCTCCCGTGTGTGTTCTCTGGTGTGTTTTAAGAGCAGATGAATCAGAAAATGTCTTCCCACACACACTGCACAAGAAGGATTTCTCTCCTGTATGTGTTCTCTGGTGTGTTTTAAGAGCAGATGACCGTGAAAATGCCTTCACACACACACTGCACTTGAAGGGTTTCTCTCCCGTGTGTGTTCTCTGGTGTTTTTTAAGAGTAGATAAATCTGAAAATTTCTTCCCACATACAGTGCACTTGAAGGGTTTCTCTCCCGTGTGTGTTCTCTGGTGTGCTTTAAGAGCTGATGACCATGAAAATGCCATCCCACACACACTGCACTTGAAGGGTTTCTCTCCCGTGTGTGTTCTCTGGTGTTTTTTTTATATTAGATGATTCTGGAAATGCCTTCCCACACACTGCAAATGAAGGGTTTCTCTCCTGTGTGTTCTCTGGTGTGTTTTAAGAGCAAATGAATCTGAAAACGTCTTCACACACATACTGCACTTGAAGGGTTTCTCTCCCGTGTGTGTTCTGTGGTGTTTTATAAGAGTAGATGAATCTGAAAATGTCTTCCCACACACAGTGCACCTGAAGGGTTTCTCTCCCGTGTGTGTTCTCTGGTGTGTTTTAAGAGCAGATGAATCAGAAAATGTCTTCCCACACACACTGCACAAGAAGGGTTTCTCTCCTGTATGTGTTCTCTGGTGTGTTTTAAGAGCAGATGACCGTGAAAATGCCTTCACACACACACTGCACTTGAAGGGTTTCTCTCCCGTGTGTGTTCTCTGGTGTTTTTTAAGAGTAGATAAATCTGAAAATTTCTTCCCACATACAGTGCACTTGAAGGGTTTCTCTCCCGTGTGTGTTCTCTGGTGTGCTTTAAGAGCAGATGACCATGAAAATGCCATCCCACACACACTGCACTTGAAGGGTTTCTCTCCCGTGTGTGTTCTCTGGTGTTTTTTAATATTAGATGATTCTGGAAATGCCTTCCCACACACACTGCAAATGAAGGGTTTCTCTCCTGTGTGTGTTCTCTGGTGTGTTTTAAGAGCAAATGAATCTGAAAACGTCTTCACACACATACTGCACTTGAAGGGTTTCTCTCCCGTGTGTGTTCTCTGGTGTATTTTAAGAGTCGATGAATCTGAAAATGCCTTCCCACACACAGTGCACTTGAAGGGTTTCTCTCCTGTGTGTGTTCTCTGGTGTATTTTAAGAGCAGATGACCGTGAAAATGCCTTCCCACACACACTGCACTTGAAGGGTTTCTCTCCTGTGTGAGTTCTCTGGTGGGTCTCAAGAACTGATGGCCATGCAAATGCCTTGTTACACACAGTGCACTTGAAGGGTTTCTCTCCCGTGTGTGTTCTCTGGTGTGATATAAGACCATATGACTGTGAAAATGCCTTCCCACACACACTGCACTTGAAGGGTTTCTCTCCGGTGTGTGTTTTCTGATGTTTTTTAAGAGCAGATGACCGTGAAAATGCCTTCCCACACACACTGCACTTGAAGGGTTTCTCTACCGTGTGTGTTCTCTGGTGTGTTTTAAGAGTAGATGAATCTGAAAATGTCTTCCCACACACACTGCACCTGAAGGGTTTCTCTCCCGTGTGTGTTCTCTGGTGTGTTTTAAGAGCAGATGAATCAGAAAATGTCTTCCCACACACACTGCACAAGAAGGATTTCTCTCCCGTGTGTGTTCTCTGGTGTGTTTTAAGAGCAGATGACCATGAAAATGCCTTCGCACACACAGTGCACTTGAAGGGTTTCTCTCCTGTGTGTGTTCTCTGGTGTATTTTAAGAGCAGATGACCGTGAAAATGCCTTCACACACACACTGCACTTGAAGGGTTTCTCTCCCGTGTGTGTTCTCTGGTGTTTTTTAAGAGTCGATGAATCTGAAAATGTCTTCCCACACACAGTGCACTTGAAGGGTTTCTCTCCTGTGCGAGTTCTCTGGTGCTGTGTCAAATTTCCAGTCCGATCCGTGCTGTATGCACGCTGGTCGCATTGTTGACTTGTCGTACCGAGCTGCTGTGCTGATGGCCTTTGCTCCATCAGACCAGCGTCAGCTGCAGCCAGAAAATAAGAATATCCACACCATCTACACGTCAGTATCGAGCCATGGAGGAATGAATATAAACAGTCACACGTGAGTTACACGTCTATATTCATTCATGTATTCACGACTAGCTGTACTACCTGGCTTCGCCCGGGACTTGGATCCACCACGTCCGGCCGCCTTTGTCTCCCCAGTGGCGATGTTCACACCACAGCAGTTCCTCGTTTGAGGCTGACTCGACCTAGGAGAGGCCCAGAAGCGGTTCAAATAATCGTCGCCGGTGGTGGCCGTGAGCGGGAATCGAACTCGGGTCGCCGGGTTCGTAGCGCGGTGTAGCGCTAACCGATACACTACAATACGTTACGCTTCCACACACACACAGATACACACACAGACACACACACAGACACACACAGACACACACACAGATACACACACAGACAACGCTAACCGCTACACTACAATGAGTGACGCTTCCACATGCGCGGGTCACGTGACAGATTTGACGTCACAGCTCACTTGCTGTGCAAAAAATCTATACATTATTGAGCTCCCCCCCCCTAAAAAAACCAAAAGTGTATTTGTATAATGTTTGCACGGTGTACAGTCTGGAAAGTACCCACATGGCAAATTTCCAGTTTGTTGCATGTCGGGAAGTACGCTAAACATTTTGAACAGACAACACACAATCACAACTTTGCCTTTTATATATATTTGGAGATGCAGTGAAAAACCTTCCTAAATTCATCACGCGGTTTCAGTTTTTTGATTTTCAGTTTGATTTATTTTGGTTATAGTCCCGTGAGGCATTCGGCTCTTGAATCGGGTGCAACCACAACAAGCAAAAAAACAAAACCACGACCGAGAAAATCATCTTACAGTGAGTATGTGTGACTGTGCAAACAGCACTGTCATGGCACGCAATGAGAGGGCAAATGTCATAAATATTCCTGTAAGCCCTCGCATCTTCAACATTAATGTTGCCATAGAAACGTTGTGGGGTGTTTTGCTTCATTTAAAAAAATAAAATTTATTATGTTATTTTAATTTTATTTTCTATCAACGTGACTTTACCGAAAGAACCAAGAATATTAATTCCTGCAGTCACCAAAGTTTTAAGTCAAAACATTCACACACGTTCACAAAGCCTCACCTTGTGTTGTTGTGGGCAGGTCGCTTCTGATAACAAGAGCGGTATAGGAGCTCAAGCGGGCTTGGCCTGGTAACAAAAGAAAATAAAAACTGCGTGAATATTGACAATAAAACAAAGTTACAAAGTGGCGAGCCGGGTGAAGACAAATTAAATTTAAGCGAGATAATTAAAGTGAATGCAATCAGGCGAGGGCAGGAGGCAAGGCCCCGCGTGGCTAGGCCCTGCGTTGTAAAGTTCCAACCTGGACATCGATTCCCATGCTCGCTGCTACTCAACTGACATCCCTACGAGAGAGAGGCTCTACCTTGGTAAACAACAACAACAACCACCACCACAACCACCACCACCACAACGATGAGAATTTCTCACCTCGGATTTCAGTGCAAGCGCGCACACGGCAGCTTCCTGTTGCCTCGCCACAGCAGGAAGTAGTATGACGTCACTTCCCTCCCACAAGCGGCTCTGTAACTGAATAAATTATGTTAATGAGGCCTGCCCATATGTCGAGGGATGGGGGCGTGGGGACTGAACCCATCGCAATAAACTCGCGACGGCTTTAACGAACACATTATGTTAATGAGCCGCCAGTCACTGGGCGTAGCTTTGCCCAAATAAGGATTGCCACTGGAACCATATTGGCAGCGACCCGAGCGGAGGTGACGTCACGCTCAAGAGCGCGGTGGACGGGGGAGGGGTGAACACCTTGGTGACATGACGTCACTAGCGATGTACACCTCCCCCTGACGTTTCACGCCGATGAGGTAATGCAGAGTGGTGACGTCACAGAGTTGGAGTTTAAGTTGATTTAGATTCATTTTCCATTGCTCCCTCCCTTGGGTGTGTGAGCTCAGCAACAACGTGGACATTGTTGTGTGTGCACTGTGTGTGTGTACACTCTGTGTGTGTACACTATGTGTATACACTGTGTGTCACTGTGTGTCACTGTGTGTGTGTCACTGTGTGTGTACACTGTGTGTATGTGTAATGTTGTAAGGACGAGCAGACTTCTTTAGGAGGCACACTCTGTTTATTGTATTATTTACTTATACATCGCTTAACACACACAGAGGGATATTCGGTCCCCTCACCCGATACCCTAGGGAGGTACAGCCTCCGGACTTGGCGGGACTCACACGTCTACCGCTAACCTCCTTGATACCTAAGGAGGTACAACCTCCGGACTTGGCGGGACTCACACGTCTACCGCTATCCTAGTCCTCCGGCTAAGACCTAGGGGAGGCTATCTGACCCACCGCTGGCCCGGTGGGTCCTGACCACTGGGTATGCCGAGCCTTAGCCCTTAGAAGGGCTGAAAGGCTGGTCCAGGGTCCTAGCTAGGCTTCAGCCCAGTCTTCTGTCTTCGTGCAGGGAGCGAACTCCCCCAGGTCCGTTGGGTCACCCGTCTTATACCCCTTCGTGGCCAGGTAGAACCAATCATACATTCCCACGTGGAACCGTCTGATTGGTTCGCACCAAACCCTGGCCACGATCCGTTTCACCTCGACTGACCCCAACCGTTGTACCCAGGGGTAATGCTGCACCGCCCTGGTGGCAACGCAGGTTATGCAACAGCGCGTAGTTAACACCTCTACATCACCCCCTCCTTCGGAAGCTCCAGCCGTCCCGGCTGCAACAATGGGAACTCCGAAATTACCAACGGTAGAAGAATTGTGAGTGTGCCTCACGAACAACAAGAACAATTAAACCCCTATAAATACCCCCCTTAACAACATAACGTATGTACAAGGCACTAGACATGCCAAAAAAAACATTATAACAACCGGCGAGATTTCGCGCGCGTGCGTTTCGCGGGACCATCGTAGGGGATGGCAGGCTTTGTTGGCGGCACAAGGGAAGGAGGAGGATGAGCCAGAGCATCCGGTGGGCCTTTATGCATCTCCACGGGGACACCTGCTGCTCCACGGTCCATTGAGGCCGAACGTGGCCTGCATGGAGCCGTCACTCCCGCGTCATCTGCAGGAGGAATGACACGCCTGCGCTGTGGGTTAGGCACCAACGGGGCAACACCCGGCTCGTCGGACGCGTCGCACACTCGGCCCCCATGTCGTGTGTGTTGTGGAGGGACGCGTGGCGTGACGAAGGGTTTTAACCGAGAGGGGTGAACGCACCAGCGACGCCGTCCAAAACTAATTTTAACACATTGGGGACGCAGGACTTCCACTACCTCAACCGGGCCTCGCCATGGTCTGAGGAGTTTGGCCGACGTGGACACCGGCACCTGGGGGCAGTGGAGCCATGCCCTGTCTCCCGGTGCCCACCGATGCGTGTACGACCGAGGGTCCCGCAGTCGCAAATTCGCCCGTTGGCGGGAAGCCGAATTTTCAATGGTGGCCTCCCGTGCCTCGGCCAACTTACGGAGGTTGAATCGCAAGTGGTCAACGAGCTTTGACTTTTGCGGTGGCTGTTCGATTTCCAGCCGAACGTCGGCGGGAGGAAAGGCATCCCTGCCGTACATTAGAAAGAACGGGGAAAATCCCGTCGCCGCGTGAGGTGCCATACGGTATGCGGCGAGGACCCCCGGAACCTGCAAGTCCCAATCGAGGTGGGATTCATCGACCTGATGGCATAACATAGCGGTGAGAGTTCTATGAAGGCGCTCCACCATGCCGTCGGTCTGGGGATGGTAGGGCGAAGTGCGCACTTTCTTAGTGCCCAACAGGCGGCACACATCAGTCAGCAAGGCTCCTGAAAAATTTCTTCCCTGATCGGTCAGCAACCGTTCTGGTGCGCCCTTGTCCAGGACGTAGCCTTGAACAAAGGCGTCCACAATGGCCACCGCCGACTGGTTGGGGAGGGCCCAGGCCATAGGCCACCGTGTAAAATACTCTACTCCAACCAGAAGGTACTTATTACCCCGTGGCGAAGTAGGAAAAGGGCCCAAAATATCGAGAGCCACCAACTCATTTATACGAGAGACCGAAATGGGTTGCAGGGGTGGACATGCCGGTTTAGCCGGCGGTTTACGTTGCGCACAATGGGTGCATCCCAGCAAAATGTCAGTGACATCGCGCAGCATGCCCGGCCAGAAAAATTGCAACCGCAACAACCCAATGGTCTTATGAACACCCAGGTGCAATAAACGCTCATGCGCCGCCCATACGGCCTTGCATCGCAAGGCGGATAGCACGACGATTTTATGTTGACACGAGTCAGCATCCCAATGCATCAACAAGCCACGCTTCATGACAAATGAATTAAATTTGCCCTGTCTTGGAACCGCATTATTCGCGTGGCGACGCAACCTCAATAATGACATGTCCTCGCCCTGGTGCCGACCCCATTCGGCCAAAGTTAGCCCCAGCAAATCGTCACTGGCCATTGGATCTGCATGATCCAACATCGGCGCTGAGGCGGCGGGAAGTGCGGCTGACACCGTTGTGAGAGGCGCGACCTGCGCAGGCAGTGGCGGCTTACAACGGCCCGAGCCCAAAAAACACGCACATTTTTGAGCCGGCGGAAGGCGAGACAACGCATCGGCATTCGTGTGTTGTGCACCCCTACGGTAAGTGACATTGAAATCGTAGTCCTGAAGGACTTCGAGCCACCGAGAAAGCTGCCCGGACGGTTGGTCAACCCGCAGAGCGTACTGTAAAGCCGAATGATCAGATCGCACGGTAAAATGCTGACCATACAGGTACGGCCTGTATTGCTGAATAAAAAAACAATGGCCAGCAGCTCACGTCTGGTCACACAGTATCTTTGTTCAGCAAGAGACAAGACTCTGCTACCATAGGCAACAACCCTTTCAATGCCATCAACTTTTTGTGACAGAACACCCCCAATCCCCGTATTGCTAGCGTCGGTGTCCAATACGAATGGCACGGAAAAATCGGGGTACGCAAGGGACGGTGCCGTCACAAGCGCGTTCCGCAAGGAGTCGAACGCAGCCTGTTCTGCGTCCCCCCAATGAAACGCCACCCCTTTTGACGTAAGGGCGTGGAGCGGCTTGGCAATCGTCGTGAAGCCAGCAACAAACCGGCGGTAGTACGACGCAAAACCAATAAAACTACGAACATCGCCCGCAGATGTAGGGGTCGGCCAATGTTGAACACATTTGGTTTTTTCAGGGTCGGTAGAAATGCCCGAGCGGCTAACTATGTGGCCCAGATAGCGCACAGACTCACGCAGAAGGTGACACTTCTGCGGCTTGAATTTCAAGTTAGCGGCCCGCATTTTCAAGAAGACAGCACGCAACCGTTCGATGTGTTCGCCGAACGTGCGGCTAAAGACGATGACGTCGTCAAGATAAATGAGACATGAGTCCCACTGGAGCCCAGCGAGGACCAGCTCCATGAGCCTCTGGAACGTCGCTGTGGCCGAGTGGAGACCCATGGGCAATCTATTAAACTCGAAAAGGCCCTGTGGTGTCCGAAAAGCAGTCTTAGGTTTTGACGATTCGTCGAGGGGGAGTTGCCAAAACCCCGACAGAAGGTCCAAGGTGGAGAAATAGTGCGCCCCTGCCAGGGCATCCAATGACTCGTCCATACGAGGGAGAGGGTAGGCGTCCGCTACCGAGATTTTATTTAGGCGCCGAAAATCAACGCAAAAACGGAGACTGCCATCGTGCTTTTTGACCAGCACTATTGGAGCACCCCAGGGACTAGTGGAGGGAGAAATTATATCGGCCTTCAGCATGTCATCCACAGCCGATTTAACATGCTGTTTCTCCGCTGGGCTAAGCCGAAACGGGTTTTGTCGAATCGGGGCAGCGTCACCAGTATCAATGTGGTGACACAGCAGCTTGGTGCAGCCAATATCAAATTTAGATTTACTAAAGACATCGGAAAATTCTCGCAGAAGAGCGCGCAATTTAATTCGCTGCGAATGAGACAGATCACCTGTGTCTGTGCAGAGCGCGTCCAACCATCTCTCATCCGATTCGGAAGGAGGTGGGACCTGCGGCGTGTCACGCACGTGTCCCGCGACTCCGGTCCCCAACGGCACCGGGGTCGCGTGAACGAGCACAGTTCCTTGCGGAATGACGGTTGTGGACAATCCGACATTTAAAACCTGCAAGAACGGCTCCCTGTCGGCTGCTACGAGGGTCTGTGCAGCCACCAAATCTAACCCCTTAGCAGCTGCGTTTGAAGGCCCCAGCAAAATGCCATGTGCCGAGGCCTCCGGGGCTAGCGGTTTTTTAAGTTGCAAGGGCACGAGCATTTGTGTCCCTGGTGGAATGCGAACTGTGCTCGCAACAAACGCCTGCACCGAGGCACTAGCCATGCGCGGATGTGAGGGTGTGGGCAAGAACGCCATCCGTCGACCGGACGGGAGTTCGATGCAGCCTTGATCTACAAGGATCTTAATAGGCATTTTCGCGAGAAAATCAGTGCCTAACAAACACGGCACGGCGAGGGAAGAAGAGACCAAAATAGGCCCTGCCAATTTAATGTCTCCAATCGAAATTTGCGCCCGAATTTGCCCAATAATGCCAAGTGAACTGCCATTAGCGGCGAAACACGGGATAGAAACCCGTTCCAAGGGGCGGCATCGTACGGGCAGTATATTGTAAATCAGATCCGAAATGATCGTAGCAGACGCACCAGTATCGACCAACACGCGAAATTCCACACCCTCGATTGATCCGACAACCACGGATTAACCTGCCGTCGCCGCGACTACCCTATGGGCCAACTCAGACCACTGCCCAGGTCCGAGTGGCCGCGAACAAACGCCAGAATACCCCCCATCACACGCCGAATCGCGAGCCCTTCTTATGGTGCGCTGCAGTGTGTATGGTGTGAATGAGGGCCGAGCGTGAGAGGCGTCGCGACTTGCCTGGTTTTGCCGCGATGCCGTGGACGTCCTGTAGTCCTGGCCCCGGGATGCGGAGGGGCGTCGTCGAGGCGCACGGCAGTCAGAGGAGATGTGGCCTCGTCGGCCACAGTTGAAGCACGTCACGTCGCCGCGTGGAGCAGGCCGTCCCCGCTGCTGGTCATTGCGGCGACCAGCGTGGTCGGACGATCGCCGGCCCGTTGACCTGGTCGCCATGAAGGCCCGGTCGGGGGAGAACTCGGCATCCCTGCTGGAAGGCTCCGACGTCGAAGCCGAGGCGGCGATGGTCGATTCCGTGTGGAGCAGCAGATGTGCGTGGATGCACCGAGCGGCTCGTAGCGAGCACATACTATCGTCGTCCACCGCTTGGATGACGATGCGCAGCTCGCGCGCCAGCTCCAGCATCTTCTGGAGAACGATGGCATCGATGGCCTCGTCGTCCATGCGAGGGTAACCCGCTCTTGCCATCGCCAGTAGAGCGGTCCGGAATGCCAACGGAGACTCTTTAGGGCGGCGTCGCCTGTCGTAAAATCGGCTGCGGACGTCGGATGGAGGCCCGTACACGTCGGACATCCGTCGGAGGGCCGATTGAAGAGTCGCCCTTTGTTGCCTGGGGATGGTGAGGAGCGAGGCGAGAGCGTCGTCATCCAAAGTGGCCGGTAGTGCTCGGAGCGCCTGTGCGTCCGACCAGCCCACCATCTCTTGGTGGCTCAGGAAGCGACGCTGGAATGCCGCCCAGTCGCCCCCTTCAGATGTGAATTCTCGGAAGATGGGCAGGCGTTGTTGGAGGGCGGACGTCGTCTCCCCCTCAGCTTGTACCGTCTCGAGCCGGAGATCGGCGATTTCCCGGCCGATAGAGTCTACTGTACCGTGTCGGTACAGTGATGACGCGGCGTCCGCTGAGAAAGTTGAATTCGCAGCGTCGCGTGCTGATGACGTTGCTGGTTGTGATGGGCCCCCCGCGTTCCCAGGATGCCCCTGGCTTCCGCTTCCGGCGGAATCACGTGGTTCCCCGGCGGGAAAATCAAAATGTCTGCCCTGGCCGGTGGCGGGAACGTCTGCCGGCGGTTGACTCGGCCTGCCCGCAACCTCCAAGTTGATCTCTTCGAGAATTGAGGCCGCGGCGTGTAGGAGTTGAGCGAGACGGCCGTGTGCTGCCCTGAGTCTGTCCCCCATGGCAGGGGGAGCAACCGGCTGCTCAACCGGTGGCTGGGCGTCCGTCAACGCGGCAGCGTTTTCAGCGGAGCTGGCGGTGCTTGGAGGTGAGACAGCATTATCTTCGTTCTGGCTCCGCGCGTGGGCTGAACTTCTGGTTTCCATTTCCAACCACTTCTGACTCCAGTTGTAATGTTGTAAGGACGAGCAGACTTCTTTAGGAGGCACACTCTGTTTATTGTATTATTTCCTTATACATCGCTTAACACACACAGAGGGATATTCGGTCCCCTCACCCGATACCCTAGGGAGGTACAGCCTCCGGACTTGGCGGGACTCACACGTCTACCGCTAACCTCCTTGATACCTAAGGAGGTACAACCTCCGGACTTGGCGGGACTCACACGTCTACCGCTATCCTAGTCCTCCGGCTAAGACCTAGGGGAGGCTATCTGACCCACCGCTGGCCCGGTGGGTCCTGACCACTGGGTATGCCGAGCCTTAGCCCTTAGAAGGGCTGAAAGGCTGGTCCAGGGTCCTAGCTAGGCTTCAGCCCAGTCTTCTGTCTTCGTGCAGGGAGAGAACTCCACGAGGTCCGTTGGGTCACCCGTCTTATACCCCTTCGTGGCCAGGTAGAACCAATCATACATTCCCACGTGGAACCGTCTGATTGGTTCGCACCAAACCCTGGCCACGATCCGTTTCACCTCGACTGATCCCAACCGTTGTACCCAGGGGTAATGCTGCACCGCCCTGGTGGCAACGCAGGTTACGCAACAGCGCGTAGTTAACACCTCTACAGATGTAACGCACTGCTTGTTGGTACTGGCCCAAGGTCCACATTGTGATATTTTGTAAATTCTTCATATATATAAAAAAAACAATGTTTGGTGTGTGGGATGAAACTGGAATGACTGCTCACAGCAAAGCCACACGGACGAGACGATAACATCTGTGGTGAGAGATCAGAAGCACACTTGCTGTTTTCTCATCTACTGACCTGCAGGTTGGTAGATATAATGTTTGTACAGTTCACCGACGCCGCCATTCGCCAACTGCACAGTGTGTTCCACCTCCCCACACCTCCGATGAGCACGGTTGGCTACGTACGTATGGTGCGAAAGAATTTCAACATACTTACAAAACCTAAATCGTATTTTTTGTTTCTGCTTATCTTCCCACGAGACCCTGAGACGTTTTAATGGCACAGAGAAGCAAACGTCAAACTTTTTGCATCGAGTTCCGGATTGGCTGACAAGGGGAACACGTCAAACCAAAACCATGTATTACATGAACAAGCATAGACGGGAGAGAGATGTCACAAGCGATATATTGTAGAGATATGAGAGAGATTTATTCATGATAAAGGTTTTTTGGGTGAGATCGCGTTATTTATAAATGTGTCATAACCCTCCACCACCCGACACAGCCAAACAGTAAAAAATGAGTCACGTTGACAACAGACAAAATAGTTCACTACTTTAGCCCACCGGTGTGATGAAGAGTGAATCCACAACATTTACAATATTTGAGTACGACGTTTCGCTGGTAATTACATCCAGCATCATCGGGCAATTCACCAGAATGGTGAAGCCCTCACTTGCTCCTGGTCTTAAATAGAGCAGCAGGGTGATGTCATCATTTAACTCATTCATAGAGAGAGATTTAATCAGAAATATGATATTTATATGGAAGAGATAGGAGAAAGATCTATCCGCAAGAGGAGAGATTTAGAGAAATGCAAACATGTCGATACAGAGCTTATCTCTCCCCCACACCCACTCCGACCTGCATCGCATCACTTCTATTAATATTATTATTATTGTAATCATCATCGTTACACTTGTTTTCACAGCAGAGCCTCACTGAGTATCGGGAGGGTCTTGTCAAACTTTTCAGTTGGGGGGCGGGCGTGGGAGCGACGGTTGTCGTGTGTAATTTCAAGTGAGTATTGCTGACTGAGACATGTACTTAATTAGTTCTTGTAAGGCGTGGCGGGATAGTTGTCCTGTAGACCAGAATGAATTAATTTTGGTGGTTCGGGCTTGGCCCACGGGCTGTAGTTGGGACAACCCTGGGCTGCTAAACATTTGTAAAGCAAAGTGCTTCATAGCTCATCGGATTCCTCCAGTAAAAGTACATATTCTGATTATAATGCCTGGGCTAGCAGCGCTCCTTTAAACCCAGGCTCGGGGTTCATCGCGTGAGCTGACATCACCGCCCAACGCCGTGTTTGGAATGCGAAGATCACGGAAAGCCGCTGACCCTTATATTTACGTGATGGAACGAGCGATAAAAGTCGCCTCCTGATGCAGATGGGCCCCCATTCACCCTGCTCCTAAGTAATTTGCTCAAGCTGAACCCAGGGAATTCAGCTAGACTCGTGTGCTGACGTATCCATTCTGGCCCGAATCTGGGTGAATTGCCCCCGGTTCCGGTCAGCGTGCGCTAAGGCACGAGGGTTGCGTGCCACGTTGCAACTTTGGCGGATGCCTTACGCATGGGTGTGGCGAGGTATTATTCCTCTCAAATGCTTTATTTAGCTATAGCGGTTTAGACAACAAGGCCATATAGGAATGCGAATTTCGGAATGCGTTCGTGTTATTAATTTCTGCGTTAATAGTACCGTGAAAGAAAGTCATGAGGAAAAAATCACTCCAATTTACTATTTTGGGGGGGGGGGGGAACAGAAATACTCGATTCAAGTTGCTTGAGAGATTGGCGTTTTAAAGACTACACGAATTTTACGTGCGTTATATATCGGACTTGGCACGTTCATTATTGTTATTAACCATTTAATGCTGAGCAGCAAATTGTCGCTTAATTTCCTAAAAAAAGAATAGTAGCCTTGGCTATCAGTTGAGCAATTCATAAGAGACCCTGTGTAGTATAGCACGTGGGTAATGAACACAGGGCGCAAAGTGGTGAGTTGACACTTTGGCCAGACCTTGGAGGTTCCGATATCAGCTTCCGAACAGCTTTTTATGTTCCAGCAAAAGGAAGCGACGGTGAGATTTCACTAACCGTGGTGACCTCTTGACCTCGGTGGCGACTCCTGCTGTGAATTCTCAGACTGCGGCGAAGGAGAGAAGGAGTTCAACGTGCGGCTGCTCACGTACCTGCTCGGCGTGCCGCTGTCCAGGGTGCTGGCGGATGGCAGCCTGTACTACCAGGTGGGCAAGCTGGCAGCAAGCATCCACCAAGCCCTGCAGCAGGTACGAGAGCACGAGCGCCTCTTGACAGGTGACGTGAGACTGCAGGGATTCATATTCTTGTTGCTTTCGGTAAAGTCACCACGTAGAGGGGGAAACAATAAAATAATAAAAAATATAAAACAATAAAATTCTCACGACGTTTCGACTGCAACACAAGCAATCGTCATCAGGTGTGAAAACCACAACAAGGAAATTTGAAAAAAAAAATATTGCTGTGGTTTTCACACCTGATGATGATTGCTTGTGTTGCAGTCGAAACGTCGTGAAAATTCTATTGTTTTATATTTTTATTATCTTATTGTTTCCCTTCTACATGACTTTACCGAAAGAAACAAGAATATGAGAATATTCGCCAAAGTAAAAAGCCAAAAAATAAATAACTCGCAAATTACTTCATTGGGAAATGCGGAGCGATAGTTTCCCCAACCCCTTACTGCGACAATCTTAAAAAAAAAACTCTTGAGTCTCGGCGAGCCTTTTCTCTCGGTAAGCAAGTGTAATGTGACGTAACGAGCCCACTCGCTCGGAACGTACGCAGCTGTTCATAATTAGCAACGTGAGAGTCCTTCCAAGTGATCGAATGGCTGGTTTTCAAGCAGCGTATTTTTGGTTTAACATGTAGGCTTTCGCGACCAATATTATTCATAATAAAGGTTTTTGGGTTAGATCGCGTTTATTTATAAATGTGTCGTAACCCTCCACCACCCGACACGGCAAATCAGCAAAAAAAGTGTCACGTTGACAAAAAGACAAATAATTCACTACTTTAGCCCACCGGTGTGTTGAAGAGTGAATCCACATTTACAGTTTGAGTACGACGTTTCACTGGTAATTACATCCAGCATCATCGGGCAATTCGCCAGAATGGTAAAGCCCTCGCTTGCTCCCGGTTTTATATAGAGCAGCAGGGTGACGTCATCACTTAACTCATATCAGGTTCAGTGATTAGAGGCGGAGGGGGGGGTATTGTAATTATATAATCGATTAGTAATCAGTCATTGTTTATGATTATTAATGAGTTGTAGATTAGTAATTCTTTAAATCAAAATGTAATGTGTATTATTTAATAATATGCTTCCAGGCCTCACTAAGCCTGTAGCTGTCAGAGCGATTAAAGTTATTCTTGTTCCTCTCAATTTCAATGGATTCTCTAATTAGTCTTTGCCAGTAATAATTAGTTTTACACACCACTGCAACATTGTCAAAATCAATTGAGTGTCCTTGTTGACAAGCATGTTCTGCCACTGCCGACAGTTGTGTTTGAGATAATTTAATATTTCTCTGATGTTCTTTTAGTCTTACGCTGATGTTACGTCCCGTCTGTCCAATGTAGCAGCTGCCACATAAACAATTAATCCAATATACACCTTCTGTTGATAATTTAGGTAATGCGTCTTTAGTCCCAGACACTAGTTTTTTAAATTTTGTGTACTGTACCAAATCTTACTGTAATGTTTTGCTTTTGCAAAACACGGGCTAATTTGTCAGTTACTCCCGAGATATATGGAATTTTTATTGTTTTAACAATCTGGTCGCTTTCAGCAGTATTGCTTTGCAATCGTGATTTGGCATTCAGTGCTCTGTTAATTTGAGCATTATTGTAGCCATTCTGTCGTAGTGCGTCTTTAACGTGGTTAACCTCTCTCACTAGACTCTCACCATCTGACACTGTTTTAGCCCGATGTATGAGCGTCTTGATAAGAGAGGATTTCTGACCTGGATGATGATGTGATTCTGCATTCAGATAGGTATCAGTGTGCGTTTGCTTTCTGTAAACGCTGTGTGTTATTTTACCGTTTAGGCCATGTCCAAGCAAAATATCTAGGAATGGGAGTGTGTTATTCACCTCCATTTCCATGGTGAACTGGATGGCCGGGTTTTGTGCATTGAGATGATTTAGAAAATCATTCAGTGTATCTTTACCATGTGGCCAGACAACCAAAGTGTCATCCACATATCTAAACCAAAAGGATGGTTTTAATGTGCTCGAGGCAAGTGCTCTTATTTCAAAGTTTTCCACGTACAAATTTGCTGTAGCAGGGGATAAAGAAGAACCCATTGCTGCTCATTCCTTTTGTTTAAAGAAATCCCCTCTCCATAAGAAGTAAGTGTTATTTAAACAATGGCCAGCAAGTTTCGGAATATATTTTGGTAAACCGGTATTCTTTACTAGTGTATCAAGTAATTTAAGCGATTCGTCCACTGGAACCTTAGTGAATAGAGAAATCACATCAAAACTTACCAGAATATCATCAGGAGTAAGTTTAATATCTTTAAGCACATTCACAAGATGTTCTGATTTTTTTTTTATGAATGAAGATGTCCTACCGATGTAGGGCTGTATTTGTTGGGTTATATATTTTGCTAATTGATATGTGGCAGAGCCAATTGTACTGACTATGGGTCGTAATGGGATGCCGATTTTATGAATCTTTGGTAGCCCATAGAGTCTAGGTGGTTTTGAGGCCCTTGGCTTAATTTGGTATTGCTCATTTTTAGGGATTAATGAATTTGCAATTATTGCAGTGGTCTTACGTTCTAAAGTATTAGTTGGATCTCGTTTAATTTTTATGTAGGTGCTTTCCTCGGCGACT
Organism: Petromyzon marinus; assembly: GCF_048934315.1. Lineage (NCBI taxonomy): Eukaryota > Metazoa > Chordata > Hyperoartia > Petromyzontiformes > Petromyzontidae > Petromyzon > Petromyzon marinus. The sequence goes on along the minus strand of NW_027422999.1, from coordinate 449,514 downwards.
TTCCTTCTGCTGGCACTTCTGCTGCTGACCACGAGACTTGATCCAACTATGGCTGCGATTCCTGGACGCTAAAATCCCAGCCGATCAACAAGTCGGCAGCAAAAACCCTCTTGAATAACAAACGATATTAACCGTCATGACAGCAACGGCGACAACAACAACATGGTCTACTTTTCCCCGCAGGTTCTGCCAGTCGCTGGTCATGGCCCGCTACACGATCCTGCGATACCCGCAGAACGCCGACTACCTGCTGATAACGGCGCGCACCGGCTGGGTGAAGCTACGCGAGCTCTGGACCAGGGGCCTGGAGGACATGCAGAGGCTGTGGTCCGATGTTGCGGCACGGTACAGAAACTAGAACCGCGGTGGAGATCGAGCGGACGGCGAGGAGAGAGAAGGGGGAGTTTGGGGTGGGAGGGGGCCCACCGTGAGACACGTCCTCCCACTCGCCCCACCGGTACCTCCCGAGGCTTCGCAAGGAACCGGTTTCAACTTGAACGTGGCGCCGTTGGTTTTGGACACGTGCGATCTTTGAATACGGAATCTGAAAAATGTGAATTGCTCATGCCAGGCACTTAATGCATAGGGGAGGTTTTTCGTGGCTTCAGGTTAGGAACGTATTGTTGCTGCATCCAGCGCTGTTGACAAAACGGCGTTCATATGCGCATCCGTGGGTGATAATAATAATACTGTCAGAATATTTTTTTCCCGTTCATTTACTCAGGAAATCCTGACTTGTTTCTGAGATTTTGTATTCATGAAGTTCCAGCGTTCAGATGTTCGACCAATTCCTTTGTAGCTTGTTTGGCTCGTGAGAGGAAACCGGAGTAACTTGGAGATTACCTGTGCATACGAAAGGTGGTGGGGGGGGGGTAACACTCGACAACTGCATAGATGTTTTATATTTTTATTATTTTATTGTTTCCCTGCTACGTGACTTTACCGAAAGAACCAAGAATATAAAAAGCGTCACCGTACACCGACATCTGTTGGCCAACTTGCAGCGCAAGGCCTAAAACGTCTGCTTTTCCCAGACAGTCTTCAAATTAAGCACTAAACCCAGGCTCTTCCCCGGCTGAGCTTCAAAGATCTGACGAGATTTGGTGCATTCTGGGTTAATTTTGTTATTTTGTGAGTTGTGGTTGCATTCAGAAATTTTTGTTAATCTAAACTACAGTTGACCTTAGAACCCTCAGACACGGGCGTGGGGAGTCCTGGCCTCGTGAAAGATCAGTCGACTTTCTTGCGTTGCCATGACCTTCCACTCGGCGGACTTTGGGAACGGTAGTGGGGTGGGGGTGGTGGGTGTTTGATGATTTTGCTGTAAAGGTTTCCTCTACAAAAGTGGGACACTCCTGGGTTTTGCCACCAAGTACTAAGTCATGTTTTGCAGAGGGGTCAAATACTTATTTCCATCATTAAAATGCAAATCAATTTATAAAATTTCTGACATGCGTTTTTCTGGATTTTTGTTGTTGTTATTCTGTCTCTCACTGTTCAAATAAACCTACCATGAAAATTATAGACTGATCATTTCTTTGTCAGTGGGCAAACGTACAAAATCAGCAGGGGATCAAATACTTTTTTCCCTCACTGTAAGTTCGATTACAGGGAATGACTATAACATGAATTGAAAGTGATATCTGGACCCCTTCAAACAAACCGCATTGACCAGTGTGGTGCAGTATGGTCAAGTAACCCATATAATATGGGGAAAGGCATCATCCAGCAGTGGATTGATCTGAGGCTGTGAAAATTGGCTAAGCCTCAAACGCAGATGCACCACGTATACACTGCCGCCTCCTGTCTTATGCCATTACCGACGAGAATGTTGCCCTCTCATACTAAATTAAAACTTTTTTATTTTACCAGGGCCCACTGAGCTGTAAAGCTCTTTTTTTTAGAAGCGACCTGGCCACAAATGATAGCTCAACGAAGTGGCTTATTGTGTGAAAATTTCTAGCAGCCAAATACTCCAAACGCATGCTTCTGAATTGGGAGGGAAAAACCGGAGGACTCGGAGAAAAAGCCACACGACCAAGGGGAGAACATCCAAATATACAGCAGCAGGCGTCAGGGTCGAGATCGAACCAACGACCTCCTGTATACTAGGCGAGGTAGTTAACATCTGGCCACTGTGCTTGCAGCCCATCTTACCCGAGTGAATGTGAGCTTGCATTCTGTGCTCTGGTAACCCGTAATTGTACACAAGCGAGAGTGAGAAAGTACACCGCCAGTGTTTCAGGTCGCCCTACCGATGAGAGCGATCAAACACGAAGTACGATTCTCAGAGACAGCAATAATATAATCCCATTCCTCTAGAATTACTGTCAGCTGTGCCCCTATGATGGGAAAGGTTATGCCACTCTTCAGAGGTATGGGGTGCTCTCCTTTCCTTCTCACCTCATCTATGCCAACCGTGTCACGATGTATTTATTTCAATTGTGCCTCTCGTTCGCCAGTCTGATTCTTCAGCTTGTGTACGTCTTGTATCGAGTAGGTGGTGTGGCCAACACCACGCCAAAGGGGCCATCCATAAATGACGTCACGCACCTGGGGGGGGGGGGGTCAGACATTTGTGACGATGTGTGACGAGGGGGGGGGTGAGAAATGTGACGTCACATCAAAATGCGCAACTTTAAATAAATATAGACAACACGTTCCACTTAATTAAATAGACTTGTTAATAAATGTTTTCTCCTACAACATCAGAGTGCAGCGGCACAATAAATACGCACTACAATGACAATCGTTTAAAGCGATTTGAAGCATGTTTTATCTTTTTTTTTGGGGGGGGGGGGGTCAGACATTTGTGACAATGACGAGGGGGGGGGTCAAAAATCGTCCAAAATCGCGTGACGTCATTTATGGACGGCCCCAAAGCCGCTTTTGTCGCCCCAATGCTGACGTATCCACAGCACACCAGGTACTCATTTAAGTCTGAGCCGACATAATTGAGGCCCAGGAAGTCACCGTTGTGACCACATACACACGCACGAACATTCGCCAATGCGTCATCATCGCCACTCCGATCACTTAGCGGCCGACGACAACGACGACGACGACGATGTCTGGGGCCGCTCTACCCGATGCAAGGATTCTGCCGACGGCTAAAGGCTCCTCCTCCCGTGCGCCTCTGGCGATGCCCCCAGAACAGCGCTGTGCCGAGATGGCTGCGTCAACGGCGGGCGCTGCGCGGCTCCCTGGCGTGTGCACCTGCAGGGACGGCTACTCGGGGCTTCGCTGCCACAAGCGTATGGCCACCATCTGCTGCTGCTGCTGCCGCCTCTCAAATCCCCGCCGTCAACTCTTCGTAGAGAGAGATTGGGGGGGGGGGGGGTATCCGATCGGGATTTCCTTGGCATTTTTCCCTCCAGTCCTCTGCATTCTCAAACTGAAGTTTGTGGGCCAGTCTTCCACGGTCCATTCGCATCTCCCATTAGTCGCCATTGAAGTGTAAATTGGACCGTATCGCTGCATTGTATTGCAGGCTGCTGATTTTGTGGGAAGTGAAAAGTGGGCCGCAGAAAGGTGTATCTACTGGCTTTACGAAACACCTGTTGTAGCCTATAGTTACCTGTGTACTAGAAGACAGCGAAAGAACGCGTCAACTCCTTGGTAGGTCGGTAAGCTGTACAATGTGGTTATTTATATAAGCATCGTGTCTATCTGTTGATTTGAGAGCTGGAATCGAGACATTCTTCCATATAAGCTGGTATGCTTGATTTGTCACATCGTGTTCCCTGAGACATCACAAATAGTGGCATCAAATGACTGCATCTAACAGAGAAATCCATGTTTAGAAGTCTGTCTCCTTCCTGTTTTATTTCCTCGTAATGATGAATATTTCAAATTTTCAGATTCAGGTTAATGTATCAAGATGCGTTAAAATTGTGGGGAAGATACGTGACCGTTAGTCATTATACCCTGGTCAATGCAGGTTGGTGAGGAAACTCACCCGACGTGGATAACCACACACCACTTGCACTCAGATGACCCCAACCACTCGGGACTCAAGCAGGTACACGGATAGCACCGGGAGGTCTTCATCCAGCTGTGGATTGATCGTGGTCAATGATGACATTCAATGTTTAAGGTGTAATAGCGGTGCAATTGTTAGCGCAATGCACTATGAACCCAGCAGCGAGTCAAGTTTGCTTACTGATCACGGATGACATCAGTAGCGAGTGATATCTGAACTAATTCCGGGCACCTACCTGTCCTTCACCAATCCACACTGACCAATGTGGTGAATGATGGTCAAACAACCCCCATGGCAGAAACATCGTGGTGGAGGAATTCATCCAGCAGTGGATTGACAAATGTCTTCACATTTAAATAAAATGTTTAGTGCCAAGCGATTGGACTACACATTTTAATTATAGATTTAAAGCTTTCGTGACTGCTAGGATCCATACTCTTTGGTTCTATTGGGTAAAGTCAGCGCTGTCCTCCAGACAGTCTCGTCCCTTCACCTGATGAAGGCCGCTTGTGTTGTGGCCGAAATGTCGTGATTTTTTGTTATTTTATTTTCACCTACGTGACTTTACCCAATAGAACCAAAGAGTACTACACATTTTACCCAGCAGAATGGCGGTGATTGTTGCACGCGCAAAACGAAATCGTCTCGCAAGTTCACAGTGTCACATTGTGCGTCTTCATTCTTTGTGCCGTCTGCCTTTTGCTCAAGTCAAGCGCGACGTCCCGTGTAGTCACGGCGCTGTCACTGATCACCAATCGATTATATAATCACTGCACCTGAATGAGTTAAATGAAGACGTCACCCTGCTGCTGCTCTATTTAAGACCGGGAGTAAGTGAGGGCTTTACCATTCTGGCGAATTGCCCGATAATGCTGGATGTAATTACCAGCGAATCGTCGTATTCAAACTGTAAATGTTGTGGATTCACTCTTCAACACACCGGTGGGCTGATGTAGTGAAACTCTTTTGTCAATGTGACACTTTTTTTGCTGATTGGCCGTGTCGGGTGGTGGAGGGTTACGACACATTTATAAATAACACTAGCTCCGTAACCACCAGGCTAACTACACTAATTACACTGTAACTAGCTACGTGACCACCAGGCTAACTACACTAATTACACCGTAACTAGCTACGTGACCACCAGGCTAACTACACTAATTACACCGTAACTAGCTACCTGACCACCAGGCTAACTACACTAATTACACCGTAACTAGCTACGTGACCACCAGGCTAACTACACTAATTACACCGTAACTAGCTACGTGACCACCAGGCTAACTACACTAATTACACTGTAACTAGCTACGTGACCACCAGGCTAACTACACTAATTACACCGTAACTAGCTACGTAACCACCAGGCTAACTGCACTAATTACACCGTAACTAGCTACGTCACCACCAGGCTAACTACACTAATTACACCGTAACTAGCTACGTGACCACCAGGCTAACTACACTAATTACACCGTAACTAGCTACCTGACCACCAGGCTAACTACATTAATTACACCGTAACTAGCTACGTGACCATTAGGCTAACTACACTAATTACACCGTAACTAGCTACGTGACCACCAGGCTAACTACACTAATTACACTGTAACTAGCTACGTGACCACCAGGCTAACTACACTAATTACACCGTAACTAACTACGTAACCACCAGGCTAACTACACTAATTACACCGTAACTAGCTACGTCACCACCAGGCTAACTACACTAATTACACCTTAACTAGCTACGTAACCAGGCTAACTACACTAATTACACTGTAACTAGCTACGTCACCACCAGGCTAACTACACTAATTACACTGTAACTAGCTACGTAACCACCAGGCTAACTACACTAATTACACCGTAACTAGCTACGTGACCACCAGGCTAACTACACTAATTACACCGTAACTAGCTACGTGCCCACCAGGCTAACTACACTAATTACACCGTAACTAGCTACCTGACCACCAGGCTAACTACACTAATTACACCGTAACTAGCTACGTGACCACCAGGCTAACTACACTAATTACACCGTAACTAGCTACGTGACCACCAGGCTAACTACACTAATTACACTGTAACTAGCTACGTGACCACCAGGCTAACTACACTAATTACACCTTAACTAGCTACGTCACCACCAGGCTAACTACACTAATTACACCGTAACTAGCTACGTAACCAGGCTAACTACACTAATTACACTGTAACTAGCTACGTCACCACCAGGCTAACTACACTAATTACACTGTAACTAGCTACGTAACCACCAGGCTAACTACACTAATTACACCGTAACTAGCTACGTGACCACCAGGCTAACTACACTAATTACACCGTAACTAGCTACGTGCCCACCAGGCTAACTACACTAATTACACCGTAACTAGCTACCTGACCACCAGGCTAACTACACTAATTACACCGTAACTAGCTACGTGACCACCAGGCTAACTACACTAATTACACCGTAACTAGCTACGTGACCACCAGGCTAACTACACTAATTACACTGTAACTAGCTACGTGACCACCAGGCTAACTACACTAATTACACCGTAACTAGCTACGTAACCACCAGGCTAACTACACTAATTACACCGTAACTAGCTACGTCACCACCAGGCTAACTACACTAGTTACACCGTAACTAGCTACGTGACCACCAGGCTAACTACACTAATTACACCGTAACTAGCTACCTGACCACCAGGCTAACTACATTAATTACACCGTAACTAGCTACGTGACCACCAGGCTAACTACACTAATTACACCGTAACTAGCTACGTGACCACCAGGCTAACTACACTAATTACACTGTAACTAGCTACGTGACCACCAGGCTAGCTACACTAATTACACCGTAACTAACTACGTAACCACCAGGCTAACTACACTAATTACACCGTAACTAGCTACGTCACCACCAGGCTAACTACACTAATTACACCGTAACTAGCTACGTAACCAGGCTAACTACACTAATTACACTGTAACTAGCTACGTCACCACCAGGCTAACTACACTAATTACACTGTAACTAGCTACGTAACCACCAGGCTAACTACACTAATTACACCGTAACTAGCTACGTGACCACCAGGCTAACTACACTAACTACACCGTAACTAGCTACGTCACCACCAGGCTAACTACACTAATTACACCGTAACTAGCTACGTAACCACCAGGCTAACTACACTAATTACACCGTAACTAGCTACGTGACCACCAGGCTAACTACACTAACTACACTGGGAGTAGCTACAACGGACAGAACCCCAGCTTGGGTCCAGGTCCACGTGTTGGTGACTCTTCACGGACGTCGAATGTAGATCTTCAGGATGACAACAGCAACTCTGGGGACCCAGCTTATATCCTCCGTGGTCGTGGCTGGCCTCACCCTTGGCCACGACCACCTTCTAGAATCCCCAAGCAGGATCTCGCCCCGAAACGTGACCACCCCTAGCCCCCCACTTGGGGACCCTGTGTAGACTTTACCAGTCACGTGTTCTCCGGGGTCAACCAGAGTGCCATGGCCTATAGTAACCCGATTCCATGGCTGACACTCTCACACCCCATCCTGTAGGAGTCGGCAATGCACACCTGAGCGTGGTGTCACTCAGTGCTATGACTCAGCGCTCACAGAGCCCCTCTAGGGCCAGCACGACACCCGCATACAAGTGGTGTCCGCGATGTGAGCACATCGCACTCCGTGCCTCTCTAGGGCCGGCATTACACAGTGACATCCACGATGTCACTATATACGTGGTGTCCACGATGTGAGTACATCGCACACCGTGCACCTCTAGCGCCGGCATTAAACAGCGACGTCTGCGATGTCAGTACATCTGCATTCCTCTTTCCATCCCAGAGTAACTCTCAGCATGCACCGCTCCAGGCTTTTTTCCTAAATACTTTTCAGCTTTTGTTCCATGTTCTTGTTTGATAATTCTTATTTATCACCGGTGCTATGGTATAAGCCATTGTCCTTGTGTATTCTGTGCAACGGCATGGACCATAAATAGCTCGGCACACACCCGGCTTGTTGATGTCCAATTGAACGATGCAATGCGGTGGCACTTGAACCTTAAAGCAGGATCCAAAATCCTGGCTTCTCGAGTTGCCACGCATCACTTCCCCATCCATTTGCCTCAATACTGCAACTGTCCAGGAAGCACAGCAAATCGTGGAAAAACGAACGTCTCCCCATCCATTCGGATCTCAATACAGTCCCTCACCAGCACTCGAGTCGCGCAAGCCTTTTTGGACCCACGCGCTTAACCTTCAACAATGTAACTTCAAACGTGATATTCTTGGGTCTTTCGGTAAAGTCACGTAGATAGGTTCAAAAAAAATAACAAAAAATAACAAAAAAAACTGCAACGTTTCGATCACAACACAAGCAATCGTCATCAGGAGAGCAATCTTATTATCTCTGAGATCAGGGCTAGGCCAGCCCTGAACAAGATCCGTCGACTCGATCAAGTCGCTCACATTTCTGAAGAGATGCCGCGACACTAAGGTAATACCGATCGCCTTCACACTGACATCTGCTGTTGTCACTTCCCCCAATGGTAAACGGATCTTGTTCAGGGCTGGCCTAGCCCTGATCTCAGGGATAATAAGATTGCTCTCCTGATGACGATTGCTTGTGCTGTGATCGAAACGTCGTAGTTTTTTTTGTTATTTTATTTAAACCTATCTACGTGACTTTACCGAAAGACCCAAGAATGTGAATTCCTGCAGTCACGAAAGCTTTAAGGCAACATTCAAACGTGATTCTTGGAAATCCGAATGAAGTCCACAAGACACAAACACCTCATGAAAGACCCGATGTAAAAGGTACCTGGCTTCAATCTTCCGTAAAGCTTACGGGCTACCCTAAACAACATCCGGTCGATGCACAAAAAAGGTAAATAGAAAAAACTCTCCAGTGTGCGACTGGGCTCACCCAGAACCATGGAACATATAACAATTCAATGCCCGATTCACAAACATAATGGAGGCATTACAGTGATACAATCTGCTACAGCTGACGCAGTCATCCGGCTCTACCACCTCAAAGAAACATTATTGTAGTTGCTACACGTCTGCACATACGAATAAGATGTTTGTGAAACTTGAATCGATGTGGTCATGCTATATAAAGCTGCTGCACTGGCTGAAATTGTCAGTTTGTATTTATGCATGTTGTTGTTGCAACGCGTTTTCTCAGTGGTCCATGAACAGTACACGTCGTGTTGAGTGACCAGAACGACACGTACTGCCCCTTCGAGCTTAGTTGTTCCCCTAACTGATAAATGGTGGCTAATGAAAACACTGTTCGTACAGACGTGTCTAATGCCATACAAGACATTTATGTATGGCACCAGTTACCGCAAATGCGAGCTGTTACCTGAGCAAAATGTAACCAAGCAAAAAGTACATTTAAAATGAATAAATCCAACACTCAGTTCAGCAGAAAATACTGAACGTATGATCACCAAAAATAGAATGTGACTTCTAGATTTGAAGCTTTCGTGACTGCAAGGATGAAATTGTCAGTTTGTATTTATGCATGTTGTTGTTGCAACGCAACAACAACATGCATAGTGGTATTCCAAACTCCCAGGGTGGTGTATTATCATCTTGTGCTAATTCCAAACTTTGTCAGTGGTGCGTTTCATGCTAATTTCCTTTGTCAGAGCGTTTGCTGTTTGCCCCCTCACAGCTTAAAGGGAGGCGACCAGCGCTTGGCTTTCTTCACTCCAACGCTGCCCGCTGGACAGGTTGGTCCCTTCACCTGATGAAGGCCGCTTGTGTTGTGGCCGAAACGTCGTGATTTTTGTTGTTTTAATTTTTTTACCTACGTGACTTTACCGAATAGAACCAAAAAGTAAGAATGCCACTTATAATTATACACATTAAACAGGATGTAATTGAATGGAGTGATGGCACTAGGAAACTGACGAAACAACCAGTTAAATTCCCAGCCACAGTTAACATCAGTGGGTGAAGAATGACCGACATGGTGTGGTGAGGCCTTCGTTTAAGCAGTGGGTTGACAAAACGCTGTAAATGATGAACAGTGAACACATTACAATTCTCCAGTGAACTGTTTATCAACACATGGTAAACATGCCTATAAAAGTGGCAAGGCTCCAAAATACAACTTGTTAAAATGTTGTTGTTGGGTGTCAATTGAAATTTGACATATCCACATATCTGTAACATTCCCAGAGTAAAGAACATGACAACTTAAACTGGACATATTTCCAGGTACATTCATGTTTTTTCAACTTTTAAATACACAGCAAAATAGATTCAAAGCTTTCGTGACTGCAGGAATGACTCTTTGGTTCTTTCGGGTAAAGTGTAGTAATTTCTTTCGACGAGACTTTACCGAAAATAAAAAGTGTAACACTGCAAAATGTCATGAATGAAAATATTAACATCAAAAACAATTTTAATGAAAAAAATGTGGAATAAGTGGTGCAGAGCTAAAAGCAGCTTTTTTTCTTATATCCAAATACTGATTTCTAGAAGAGATCAGATAACGGTAATATATTTACCACATGAAAAGGGTTTATATTGCCATTTATAATGCAAATCAATTTAGAAAACACGTAATATACAAGAATGGTTCATTTTGCAATTCCAATCATCTGCTGACAATTCATTGTAAAAGGGCCTTACAAAACATTTATATTACATCCAAAACAGTATTATCTGTAATGGAAAAAGATAAAAAGGTCAAACATTGGGGCACTATACCGCATTTCTAGCTTCAAGTTTATATTTTTGTATTACAATTGTAGCAAAAATTTTTAATTAAACCAATTAACATATTTTCATCTCTGAATATGCAAAAAAACTCGTGGGAAGAACCCAAAACTGTCTTGCATGCAATCACACTTTTTCAAAACACACACTTTTTACAAAGACCATATTATTATTTCTGCAATTATATATATTTTTTGGCAGTTACAGTATATCCATTTTCCAATAAACATTTACATTTGGCGCAAAGTGTTTTCAATTTCGGAAGTCATACAAGGCAACAATTTGAAGAGTACATTATCGGTAACTGCCTGATACATTTCAGGGGTCAATTAGTCCACGGCACTCACACTCACTTATGACAGCATAGACTTGCTGCAGATTAGAACCCCAATCAGATTTCAATGCTTTAACTCTCACCATGACAACAAATAACTTCCCCGAATCACCTAATCAGTTTTTAATAGAATAGGTAGAGTGCAATGTACCATATACATCTTTAGCATCAAATATATATAAGGACGAAACTAAAATATTAAACAAATAACAAAATAAATAGACTGCTTACAACACTGGCTATCCTTAATTTTGCATGTATTATCCAACTTGTTTTGTACGTTTAACACGTAAAAAAAACTCCAACATTCTCGTCGTTTGCATTTGTTCATATCCCAACACATTGCATTAGATTGTAATATTCTTAAAATCGACTCAAATCCATGACACTGCTCATTTGTTGTACTTTCATATTATATCCTGCAGCTTTGAATATTATTTAAATCTGTGCTTCCAAATCTATGTGTGTAATCCTTCAAAGCTTATGCAATTTTATGTACAATTTAATTTTAAGTGAGAGGTTACGTAAAACAGCGCTGATGCAAAAATTATGGTCCTTCCAATCACGTAAAACTCTGGGTTGACATGATGCTACGAGTTGGTAATAGATGAAATTCATAATAAAAACAAATCATTACAATATAATACGAAACAAAACTTAGAAAACAGCACATCTTGTTTCCGTGAATACAAACTACTAAATTGATGGACATAAGATTTACTTTTGTTGTAAGTCAAAAACCTTTGGGTCATACATGAAAGCCCATACGAGCAAAAAAGTGAAATGTTATCAACTGCGTAACATGGCCAAATTGATGCTGTGCCTTGCCTTTTCTTACACCGAGCACTCCATCCATGCTTTGTTATACGCAGGATACACGACTGCAATATTATCTTTGTCAGTCTTCAAACTCGCGCAATCATAGTACTCCTGTTCTAGTCAATGCATAAGCTGTCTGTGCAATGAAAAATCAATCTGAAAAGTTTACCTCTTGAATGAAGGCCTTATATGGCTTGGCACATTCTTATCTTTCAGAACTGGTTGTTCCCTATACCACTATCTGTAACCTTGAGTACACAGACACTGGACGAATACTCATCCTTCACGTTAAGGTAGACATTGCAGGGTTTTAGACCATTCTGTTTTTGCTTAACTAAACAATTGAACCAAATTGTCCTGCCACCTAGGGACAATCACATCGAACGTTTTATTTTACACTCTCTCAATTGGGATATGTCGTGGTGTTTATTAGGTTGTAGTTTTCCACTTTTTCTACATATATACTTGTTTATAGAGTTGTAGATGTATAGATGTAACACTATATTACATGGTAAAGTGAATTTGGCCACCTTTTTGTGAAAGTAAACATATTTGCTTAAATTAACATTATTTTCAAAGCAGAGGAAAGTTGGTAGTCTGATGCAAAGTCTTCACGGTTGTTTGCATGGAGGCCACAGGTAAATAACCGCACCGTGCAGCCAAAGTTTTCCTGGTCATAGATGTTCTTTGCCTGCCACCGTTAAGTCTGTTTGAGACGCTTGCATGGAGGTCCCAGCTGTGGAGACTGGGCCGTGGCCAAGGCACGGAAAGCATCCGCAACCAGGTGAGGGCGAGACAGAACCATGGACTTCCAGCCCGCCGTCTCCATTACGTCCATCGCATGACTGCAAGTACAAGTCAGGGTTAAGCGAGCTCCTAATAAGCAGTGTCTATAAGGATTGGGGCAAACGGTTAGTCTCCATTAAAAGGGACTGTAATGCAAATTGCCAGGTAACATCATCAATGTTACGCAGCTCAGTGACAGTCACACTCTCACTAGACTTGCCTGTTTATTATGAAGTCAATGGCCCGGGCCTTCAACTGCTCTGCACTGTGCAAATCGGCCAAGATCAAAGTCTCTACAACATTTTCCACCGACAAGTTTGTGCATAGTGCCTCCTCGCACATCACCTTCAACCTCTCTAATGCATACTTGAGAAAAGTAAAAACAAAGTGCAATTTCAGTATTAAGAACACTATTTTCTCTACCTATTTCGCTTGTATAACATTCCCTCACCCCATGAACTACTTTATAAACGCAGTATATAGCAGTCAAATGTTTGAGAATTTTCTTAAAACATGGCATCAACCTTTCAGCATATTTATGTTTTAAGTCATGTATTTATTGATCTCTACTATAATTAGGGGTCCTTGTCCTAAACTTTATTATATTGGTTACAAAGTCATGCAAATTACAAAGGAGGTGAGATGTTGTTTTCCAAGAGCTTAAAGAGTTTGGTTGTTAAGCTGATAAACAATGCAACTGCAAGCCACCATATTTCAACTCTAGCAGAATATTAAACTTTAATGAACAAAGCTTGAACATGCGACTTTATACGATTTGTATTCTTATTTCATTACTATTGAATATTATGTTCCAGAAGGGAGAGTAATGACTCTTAACTGATTATCTGGCAGATCTTCAGGAACAGCAGGATATCCGTTTCCTTAATAAAAGTATATTTGTTCCAATTTATTTCTATACAGCCATGCCATATCAAACAATCTTTTAAAACACTTCCCTTTATTTTATTACTAATTGTATCAATTGTTAATGTGATTAACAAAAAACCCTCAATACAAGAACACACAGCCAAATGGTTGCACTTAGGATAAAAATGCTGCATGTGAATGCACTTCAATGCACATGTACTAGCCTCTAGCATGGACTAATACCAGTTTGACATTCAATTCAATTGTGAAATGGCATGACAATTTATATTTTTTGTTGAAAATTCAATCATCTCCCAGGACATCAATTCCAAAACCTGAAAGCACTAATGTGAACGTCTACATCATATACATTTGCTATTCATATTATTTGTGACACGGGCTTTAGAAAATACCTAAATGCTCTTTTAATTTCACTTGCGACCTACAACTGCATACCGATACATCACAAGGTGGTGCGATCTCATGTTAATATTTTAAGCGTGTAACCTTGTCAGCAGCGGCCAGCAGCTCATCAGCCATCTTCTCCAGGTTTGGAGCCCTTCCCGTATAGACAAAACTCATCATTTCCTTGAACACGTCAGGCTCCACATCATTAATCTCCACTCGATTCTGCAAGGTAGCAACACAATATATTCAAATTAACTTCGGCATATATTGGGAGACGAAAATATAGCATTAAATTAAATAAACATCCTTTATATCTACACAACACATGTAAAGTGGCTCCATTCAAGTTGTATTCAACTTGCCGATGACTATTTATTGCGCGTAATAAATCCATTCTTGACACACATGCAATGGCCTTCTGTGAAATGTTGTATAAAAAATAGCTATAAAATACAATCTAACATTCCCTCGGAATGAATACTTTTTGATAATAAATGTGCAATGCGCCAAAAGAGTTACTAGGGTAATAGTTCAACATTTGACAGCACTCTCAAGAGATACTTATCAACCGATCCATTGTGACAAATGCACCTTGGAAATGTATGATCACAGTATTAATGTGCTGTATTAAGATTGCATTTAAAGATACCTTTTTGCTCTCTTCCATTTCATGTTCAAACATAGCATTAAAAACAAGTGACCGACCTGAAAAAGGTAAAGCAACTGTTAACAAATACAGTAAAACCTTGGATTGCGAGAATAATTTGTTCCGGAAACGTGTTTGTAATCCAAAGCACTCGTATATCAAAGCACTCGTATATCAGTTGTGATCACGTGACGCTCGGCAGACAAAGCGTATACGTACTACTCGTATTGCAAAACCTCACTCGTTTATCAAATTAATATTTATTAAAAAAATTTGCTCGTCTTGCAAAACACTTGCAGACCAAGTTACTCGCAATTCAAGGTTTTACTGTACAGTGAATTGGAAAAACACCAGAATGTGGTACAGACACATTTAGATGTTATATCTAGAGATCAAATAATCTAGATACAAAAGAGGTAAAATCCAGATCCATATTTTATTTCATATGGCATATCCATTACAGATTTGTCAAACATGGACGCAAATAAATGTCCAAATTAGAGGCTCAAAACCTACACCATAACTGCATTGTGAAAAATGAATTCCTGCACAACAACGATATAGTGAAGTAAATAAAAACGGAATAAAAACTTTAGCAACAGGCTAATTAAATATGTTCATCTCTCACACAATACAATATTACATTTATATATGTAGTGACATCGCGAATGTCACTGTGTAATGCCGGCTATAGAGAGGCACGGCGTGCGATGTATTAACATCGCGGGCACCACGTGGATGTGGGTGCAGTACCGGCCCGAGAGGGGCATGGTGAGCGCTGTCTGACAGTGCTGAGTGGCACCACGCTCTGCGTGGGGTGCCGACCCCTACAGGATAGGGTGTGAGAGTGCTGGCCATGGGAATGGGGTTACCAAGGGCCATGGCACTTGACCACGAAGGACACGTGACCGGTAAAGTGTACACAGGGCCCCCAGGTGGGGCTAGGGGTGGTCACGTGTCAGGGCCGGGAACCCGCTAGAGGATTCCAGAAGATGGTCGTGGCCAAGGGCGGAGCCACCCCCGCCACAGAGGATAAAAGCCGGGTCCCTGAGAGGGACCGGCTGCTGTTGTTCATCCTGAAGAATCTACGTCCTACAAGAGTCACCAACACGTGGACCTGGACCCCGGCCAGGGTCCGGTCCGTCGTAGCTAATTCCCGTGTAATTAGTGTAGATAGCCTGGTGGTCCACCACCATAGGTTGTTCATGTGTTACGGGGTAGTACCCCGTGTGTCGGTTGAAGAAGTGCGTCTGTGACTCAGTTGAATTCATTACACATATTTACTGATGTATCCTTTAACAAAAAGCATTACAAATTGACGTAAGCATTTGCCAGTGTTAGTTAATAAAATTCAGTGTAAAACAGGAAATGGCTGTAGTTGATTACCCCAAACTAATTACAGTATCATTAATTATATGGTTCTATTGTACACTAAACGACGCATGTGTTGCTTGTTGTGGCACAGACCTGCCAATACGGCCTTGTGTGCTTTAAACTCCTGGCCACCGACACGAAGCAGGCAGTCAGTGAAGCGGGAATTGTCCCAGATCTCCCCGAAGTCAACTGCCAGCCGGCAATCTGGCACTATCAATGTACTCATGCTGGATTGACCAGAAATGTTCACGGAATCCTGCACCACACTAACCTGCATAGACATCAACCAGCTTTGAGAAGGCATTTGATGATTTTTTTTTACAAATCCTCACTTAACTACACATTTTGCATGAAGATGTAGGCTTTGGTTCAATCAAGCAAGCAAATCTGCACAGACATCCTATATCAGAACAAGTGTTGTGAATAATGCCAAAATAGAGGTCCGTGAAATGTTTTTCATATTAATCAATTTTCATTCTATATTTTTGTCAAGTTATTTTACACTGTATAAACAGTTTAAACAGGTAGTGAGGCCCCTAATTATGGGTTCTGCACAACAACAGAGGAAGTGAACAGCCCTTCTTGATGTGCTTCCTTTCATTATCAAAAATGCTTGTATTTTGTAAAGTATTTTAAAGGTAAAAAATATAAATCTGGCTGATTAAAAGGACCCCCCTAAGGACAAGAAACATTTACATCAAACTGGCTGATGTCCGAGAATAGGAAAAGGAATTCATGTGGCGACATTTAAACAAAACACTTTATGTAATACCTGACATTCTAGTTTATAAAAATGTCAAGGTTTAAATATAAACACTATCCAGAGGGAGAAAACCTAAAAAAAATTACGCTTGATTATTTAATTGTTGTGCTATGTTAACTCTAGCACCAGTGGAGGAAAAACGTGCTTGTAAAACTCATGTTAACAATTTCCTTGTATGGAACAGGGAAAGTAATTATTACAATCTTCAATTAAGTAGAATATTGACTCCAACTGTGCAATTGTAATGACTAAAATAGAAAATTACACATTACCTGCAGCATGTCATACTTACTTCACCAAAGAGTGTCAGTTTGTTATCTGGAAGCAAGCTATTAGATTCATCAAGCAAAAAATCTCTTCGAATGAATTTTTTAAATCCCCAGTCTTTTCCTTGGAAAAAGTGGTATGCTCGCGGGCTCTCTGTAAAAAAATAGATTTCAAACAATACTCACCAGTTCTTACAATAAACGGTGGTAATTTCATGTAATGGGAAAATTGTTTTTTATTCTATTCTCAAAGTGTAAAGACAGCAATGTATTCTAAAGCCCTGCGCCACGGTGGCAGTCAACTACCTCGCCTGGTATATAGGTCATGGGTTCGATCTCAACCCTGATGCCTGTATATTTAGAATCTGCATGTTCTCCTTGTGGTTGCATGTATTTTTATCCAGATCTTCCGGTTTTTCCCTCCATATTTATAAAAATCCAGAGTATTTGGCTGCTATACATTTCAACACAATAAGCCATCTCGTTAAGCTATCGTTTGTGGCCGGGGCACTTCTGAAAAAGAACTATGTACAGTGCGGGAAAAAAGTATTTGATTCCCTGCTGATTTTGTACGTTTGCCCACTGACAAAGAAATGATCAGTCTATCATTTTAATGGTAGGTTTATTTGAACAGTGAGAGACAGAAAAACAACAAAATTCAGAAAAACGCATGTCAAAAATGTTATAAATTGATTTGCATTTTAATGAGGGAAATAAGTATTTGACCCCTCTGCAAAACATGACCTAGTACTTGGTGGCAAAACCCTTGTTGGCAATCACAGAGGTCAGACGTTTCTTGTAGTTGGCCACCTGGTTTGCACACATCTCAGGAGGGATTTTGTCCCACTCCTCTTTGCAGATCTTCTCCAAGTCATTAAGGTTTCGAGGCTGATGTTTGGCAACTCGAACCTTCAGCTCCCTCCACATATTTTCTATGGGATTAAGGTCTGGAGACTGGCTAGCCCACTCCAGGACCTTAATGTGCTTTTTCTTGAGCCACTCCTTTGTTGCCTTGGCCGTGTGTTTTAGGTTATTGTCATGCTGGGATACCCATACAGGACCCATTTTCAATGCCCTGGCTGAGGGAAGGAGGTTCTCACCCAAGATTTGACGGTACATGGCCCCGTCCATTTTCCCTTTGATGCGGTGAAGTTGTCCCGTCCCCTTAGCAGAAAAACACCCTCAAAGCATAATGTTTCCACCTCCATGTTTGACGGTGGGGATGGTGTTCTTGGGGTCATAGGCAGCATTCCTCCTCCTCCAAACACGGCGAGTTGAGTTGATGCCAAAGAGGTCCATTTTGGTCTCATCTGACCACAACACTTTCACCCAGTTGTCCTCTGAATCACTCAGATGTTCATTGGCAAGCTTCAGACAGGCATGTATATGTACTTTGTTTTGCAGGGGGACCTTGCGGGCGCTGCAGGATTTCAGTCCTTCACGGCGTAGTGTGTTACCAATTGTTTTCTTGGTGACTATGGTCCCAGCTGCCTTGAGATCATTGACAAGATCCTCCCGTGTAGTTCTGGGCTTATTCCTCACCGTTCTCATGATCATTGCAACCCCACGAGGTGAGATCTTGCATGGGGCCCCAAACCGAGGGAGATTGACAGTTCTTTTGTGTTTCTTCCATTTGCGAATAATCGCACCAACTGTTGTCACCTTCTCACCAAGCTGCTTGGCAATGGTCTTGTAGCCCATTCCAGCCTTGTGTAGGTCTACAATCTTGTCCCTGACATCCTTGGAGAGCTCTTTGGTCTTGGCCATGGTGGAGAGTTTGGAATCTGATTGATTGCTTCTGTGGAAAGGTGTCTGTTATACAGGTAAGCTGAGATTAGGAGCACTCCCTTTAAGAGTGTGCTCCTAATCTCAGCTCGTTACCTGTATAAACGACACCTGGGAGCCAGAAATCTTTCTGATTGAGAGGGAGTCAAATACTTATTTCCCTCATTAAAATGCCAATCAATTTATACAATTTTTGACATGCGTTTTTCTGGATTTTGTTGTAGTTATTCTGTCTCTCACTGTTGAAATAAACCTACCATTAAAATTATAGACTGATCATTTCTTTGTTAGTGGGCAAACGTACAAAATCAGCAGGGCATCAAATACTTTTTTCCCACACTGTAGTTCAGTGGGCCTTGCCTGGTAAAATAAAAATAGTTCAGTTTAGCTTTTAACTTCAAGGTAGATGAAAATCAGACCTGGATTTAAGTGTATGAAGATATAGTTCATATGGATTAGTTGAATGTGTTTGTGTATTAATAATGCTTGTCTTTGTAAACATGGTTGTGTGACGTGAGTTACATGTTAACATTACCAAAGACAACACCAAAGCAAATAATAAGAAAAAAACATGAAAGTTTAAAACAAAAAGATAGATTTAGACTCTCAGAAACATGTTAATAGCCTTAGCAAAGCACAGTAAATGTATGGATGTCATCACTTAAAATAGTTATCGCGCATTGAAAGAGTATCCTGAAAGTAATAAGGCAATTATAAAACAAACAATATGAACCACTAAAGCAAGGTAAAGGAGAAGTGTGAAATGGGATGAAAATGCCAACCTTTGTAAAACCACCAGAAATGAATAAAAAAATGGATGAGAATACAAACAAAAATAATGAAGTTGTAATAAACAGTGAGTGCAAGCAGAAAAATAAAGCCGTCACTTGATAAATTACAATGGAATAACACATGGTGAAGATTGTAAAACTAGGAAAATAAATGTCCGTGAATGACAATGTCCAGGTACACTAAGCAAAATAAAATAATTATTGGAGGGTCAATATCATGGAAAACACAAAAAATATGCATAATGGCAACTTCTGAAGGTGGAACAGGATCAAGAGCACTTTTGGAATATGAATTTGATAATGAAAAGTTGCAATGTGCTACAGGATGAAAGATTCCAATCTAGTGCATATTACCTACTATGAAACACTGATTACAAATAGAAACACTGACAAATGGAACAAAACCAAAAAGTACACAAAGCGTGGAGAGAAGTATGTTGAGAATTACAGTGAGAAACTGAAAGAGGAACACGTTGGTCAAATCAAAACGGCAAATTAGAGACAACATATTGACTGTTGTAAATATAGATTGGGCTTGGACAGGACACATCGCTAAATGGGATGGTTGATGGATGAGACTAGTGGTCGAATAGGAAGAAAAGTAGAGTACATGCCCAAGACGATGTCAAACGTAGACAGCTCATGTGAAGGATGAGGGATGGTGTTCGTAAGGTTTATACAATGTTTCAAGCAGTCGATAAATAATGGCTGATTATGATATAATCCTGTTACCAAATACACATATGACGTGAATTGATACTTAAATACAAGTAGTTTCACCCATAGCCTTGGTTTCCTCTCCCTTGGCATTAAGAATAGAAACCTTGAACTTGGCGTAGACTTCACTCTTGGGACAGCTGACCAATAACAAGTACAACGATAGGTAATCTTTACTCTCTTCGTCAAGACCCTTGGGGTGTATGCGTAGGCACCTGATTGAACATATAAACAAGACATATTAGGTGTGTATGTACGCGCAGACTACATTGCTAAAACAATATAGTATGAACTAAAACATGCACTATGCAAAATTGTTCTAGTAAAGCACCTCCGTGAGCATTGTGATTTTTTTTTAATGTCATAAAATAGCCAGAATTTACTGTACCATTTCAATGTATCATTGGTGCCTGCTGAAAATGTAGAACTCTTGAGAACTTGGCCCATTTCTTCACGACAGAAGCTGAAATTGTTGATGGTCCACATATAAGAGAACTTTACAACCTTAACCTGAAATACACGAGCACATAACAGCTATAAAGCTCATTCATTACCATAAATACATGACCATTGACAAACCCTCAAGTATTTCACCCACACATCTGAATATTGTGCTCAAAAACACAAACTGCCTATAAGGAAAGAAACATTACTGTACATGAAAGGGTCTTATTAGTGTTCTGGGATTACCTTGCATGTTCATTACTGCACAGCGTTAACACAAGTCTCAACATGTCATAGATTAGAGTGTGCAATAAAAGGCCTTTTTATTTTTTTTATTTGATAAAAACTGCTGCCCCTTTTGTAAAAATACACTACCAGTCAAAATCAGAGACAATTATCTAGTATAATGTTGTTAGTGCAATTCTATGAACTTTGCAATCTGATGTACAAAAATAGCCTGTACAATGATAATCCATAATTGCACTTACACATAATTATGAAACCATTTTGTATGGCTTTGCGATGAACAAAAAACGTGTAAAAGTTAAATGCATTAGCCATGCGCATACTTTGACCGGCACAAGACGGAGACCCGTTGAATGTGATTGGCCACAGGGGAACAAGTTACCTGTGTGTAGCACCAGCTTTCTGCGATGGGCGCATTGGACATTTCAGACGGAGGTGGGGGGCTCGGGGCCCTGGACATGTTTGCATTGAATGCGAGGGAAGTGACATCATCAGGTGACATTAAGAGGGAAGTGACATCATGAGGTGACATTAAGCAGGAAGTGACATCATCAGGCGACATTAAGAAGGAAGTGACATCAGGCGACATTTAGACGGAAGTGACATCATCAGGTGACATTGAGAGGGAAGTGACATCAATAGGCAACAATAAGAGGGAAGTGACATCATTAGGCGACATTAAGAGGGAAGTGACATCTTCAGGCGATATTAAGAGGGAAGTGACATCATCAGGCGATATTAACAGGGAAGTGACATCATTAGGCGACATTAAGAGGTAAGTGACATCATCAGGCGACATTAAGAGGGAAGTGACATCATCAGTCAACATTAAGAGGGAATTGACATCATTAGGCGACATTAAGAGGGAAGTGACATCATCAGGCGATATTAACATGTAAGTGACATCATCAGGCGATATTAACACGTAAGTGACTACGAGATTACGAGTTAAATGTTCTTGCTGTGGTTTTCACACCTGACGATGATTGCTTGTGTTGCGGTCGAAACGTCGTAAGAATTTTATTGTTTTATATATTTTTTTATTATTTTATTGTTTCCCTTCTACGTGGTGACTTTACCGAAAGAACAAAGAATATGAATCGCCGCAGTCACGAAAGATTTAAATAATTAAATAAAATTGCAAGAGATTGATTATTCGTGCAAAAGAGCGT
Organism: Petromyzon marinus; assembly: GCF_048934315.1. Classification (NCBI taxonomy): domain Eukaryota; kingdom Metazoa; phylum Chordata; class Hyperoartia; order Petromyzontiformes; family Petromyzontidae; genus Petromyzon; species Petromyzon marinus. The sequence goes on along the minus strand of NW_027422999.1, from coordinate 427,334 downwards.
CGCGTAACCTATCACTCAGGAGTGGGACCTGCGCCTTTAGTGGCACCCCGACGTGAAACGAGCACACGGCACCAACTGTCCCCACTTCCTGAAACGGAACGGGGTTTTACAATCGATGCACGTGCAACTAGTCTCAATGATTGTTGCGCACAGGAGTGCTTCAGGAGAGCATCAGCGAGGTTTTACTGTTCCTCCTCCACTGGAGGGGCGCAGGCTACAGCACAGCGGTTTACCACAAGGCACTCCGTAATTTGGGTTGTGTGGACACAACATCGCAGGGCTGTGAGACTTCTTGAAGGAGGAGATGTGGCACATCAGCCTGTTGATGTTTTGATTTAAAGCTTTCCTTACTGCAGTAATTCATATTCTTAGCTCTTTCGGTAAAGTCACGTTGAAGGGAAACAATAAAATATATTTTGATCTAAAGCTTTCGTGACTGCAGTAATTCATATTCTTAGTTTTTTCGGTAAAGTCACGTTGAAGAGAAACAACAAAATAACAAAATATATATAAAACAATAAAAAATTCTCACGACGTTTCGACCATAACTCAAACGGTCATCATCAGGTGTGTTGGTTTGCATAAATTTATTTTTAAACGGCACATTTATTTATAAATTATGATGACCGTTTGAGTTATGGTCGAAACGTCGCGAGATTTTTTTTATTGTTTTATATATATTTTGTTATTTTGTTGTTTCTCTTCAACGTGACTTTACCGAAAAAACTAAGAATAATAAAATATATATTGTGTTATATATATATTTTATTGTTTTATTGTTTCCCTTCAACGTGACTTTACCGAAAGAGCTAAGAATATGAATTACTGCAGTCACGAAAGCTTTAAATCAAGAGTCCATCTATGTTCTGAAAAGAGGAAGGGGGAGACGAAAAATGAATTTATGCTGTCTGAAAGCCACCGTAAGCGTGAACAATAAATTAAGACCTGAAATGGTTGATCAAATCCTTCCAATGATTGCTAAGCCAGAGTCCATTTTCTCGGTTGAAAGTGTCTCTGTGTTTGTATATGTGGATAGCCTCATGAACAAATCTCTCATGGTAGCCAGATGGATTGCAAAGAACCTCTGTCTTGGAGAAGTCAATGTCATGTGAGCCTACTGAATTATAACAGTGATCTGCCATGGCCGAGGTGTTGGTCCTACCGTGTTTAAGGTCTGCTTTGTGTTCACGAATGCGGTCCGAGACATGGCGTTTGGTTTCTCCAATGTAACTACTACCACAGAGGCAACTTAGTTTGTAGACACCAGGGTACTGTATGTCGTGATAGCGAACTAATGCGTATAATGCTCCCACATTTATAATGAACTTAGGTGGGTGACCACTATTGATTCCCATGTCACAGGGCTATACCTAATACATGAAAACTTTAAATGAAACTTGAATAACAGACTGTTGAGGCAATTGCTGTTGGCGAGTAACAGCGTCTATGAAGGCTGGCACAGCACACGAGCAGTGGGTGGCCAACAGCAGGCCGGGCCACCAGAGACCCACAGAGACCCACAGGGAAACATAGAGACTGACAGAGACACACAGAGACCCACAGAGACTCAGAGAGACCGACAGAGACACACAGAGACCCAGAGACACCCACAGAGACACACTGAGATACACAGAGACCAACAGACACAGAGACTCATAGAGACCCACAGGGACACACAGAGACCCGTACAGACCCGTAGAGACTCATAGAGACCCATATAGACCCAGAGTGACTGAGACTCGTAGACACCCATAGAGGCTCAGGGACTCACAGAGACCCATAGAGACACCATCACCACCACCATCACAACCATGATCATCACCACCATCACAACCACCACCACGATCACACTGCACCAGGTACTCATTTAAAGCCATACCGACCCATGGAAAGCGGTTTAAATATTCGGCACCATTATTGGTCGTGAGTGGGGAGGAATTGAACTCTGTTCACTGGGTTCGCAACACAGCATTGCAAGCCACCACACTGCCGCTCCCCATTAGGACGACGCACACGGCATTGACAACCTTGATGCTTCCGGTTGCTTGCGATGAAGTGACCGGTTGGCTCAGCCTGTCAAGAGCACCGAGCTGTACCGCTGAGACCATGGGTTTGAAATTCAGGCAACTTGCTTGTGATTTTAAACCAGGTTTTTCAAGCGTATTGCATTTGGCTAAATTCCAGCTGAGAATGAAAATATCAGTTTCACTCTCGTACGTGAAACATTTTTCTCGGTGGCAGGGCGTGTGGGGAGGTGCTGCTCATGACTGTTTGGGGGGGGGGGGGTGGTGGTGACACGTGGCCCCCCAATGATCCGATCAAAATCCCTAATTTCGATCGGATCATTGGGGTTTACAGTGAGGGAAAAAAAGTATTTGATCCCCTGCTGATTTTGTACGTTTGCCCACTGACAAAGAAATATAATTTTAAGAAATATAATTTTAAGAAATATAATTTTAATGGTAGGTTTATTTGAACAGTGAGAGATAGAATAACAACAACAAAATCCAGAAAAATGCATGTCAAAAATGCTATAAATTGATTTGCATTTTAATGAGGGAAATAAGTATTTGACTCCCTCTCAATCAGAAAGATTTCTGGCTCCCAGGTGTCTTTTATACAGGTAACGAGCTGAGATTAGGAGCACACTCTTAGAGGGAGTGCTCCTAATCTCAGCTCGTTACCTGTATAAAAGACACCTGTCCACAGAAGCAATCAATCAATCAGATCCCAAACTCTCCACCAGTCAACGCCCTACCTGGTTGATTGACGTTGAGAGACCACGCCCACACACGTGATCGTCTAACGTGGTCGATTCCCACGTCTACACAGTAGGAATCGATTAATGAAGGTTCATTTTAGACCACTGTTGATTCCCATGTTATCCCAATGCAAATCGATTTTATTAGCCTAAGCCACAAATAAATCGGTTCCCATGTTGTCCCAATTGAAATCGACTCATACATCCGTAATTCTATTATAATCGATTCCTAATGTTATCCCATTAGGAATCGGCGCGAGAATAGTTAATCGAAATTTGAATCGATTTTCTCTGCAGGTGACTTGGCGCAGCAGCCACAGTAAGCCGAGCCGATCGATACATCATCGGGTGCCAGGTTGTGGTGGACGTGGGGAGCGGTGGTGCAGTGGTTAGCGCACTGTGTGTGTGTGGGGAGCGGTGGTGCAGTGGTTAGCGCACTGTGTGTGTGTGGGGAGCGGCGGTGCAGTGGTTAGCGCACTGTGTGAGTGTGTGTTGAGTTTATGTGTGAGTTGGGGTGGTAGCTGTGAACACAGTGGGTACTGTGTGGTTAGTAGTGACAAGTACATTATTATACAGCAGTGCCTTAAACTTGTTATTAGATTCAAGTATAACGTTGCAATGACTATTGTTTGCTAAACATAACTTAACATTTTTAATGACTGAGTTGAGTTTATGCGTGCATTGGGGTGGTAGCTGTGAACACAGTGGGGACTGTCTGTGTACTCAGTAGTGAGTAGTACATTATTATACAGCAGTGCATCTCATACACACACACACATCTCATACACACACACACGCATCTCATACACACACGCATCTCATACACACACACACATCTCATACACACACACATCTCATACACACCCACGCATCTCATACACACACATGCATCTCATACACACACACGCATCTCATATACACATGCATCTCATATACACACACATCTCATACACACACATCTCATACACACACACACATCTCATACACACACACTCGCATGCATCTCATACACACAAAGACAAAGACCCCCGTATAGCCTTAACAGACTCGGGGCAATCGCTGGGAGCCAACACCTATGAAGGCCGGCCCAGCACACGATGGGGTGGGTGGCCAAACACCACGCCCGGCCGCATTTGTCTCCCAAGTGGCGATGTTCACACCCTGCACCAAGTACTCATTTAAGGCTGAGTTGACTTCAAAGACGGAAACAGGAATACTTCTTCACAATTATGGCAAATCGCCTGATGAAGCTGGTTGTAATAATCAGTGAAACGTCATACTCTAATGGTAAATGTTCTGGGTTTACTATCCAATACACAACCAGTGTGCTGAAGCAGTAACTAATTGGCACGTTTTGTTTACGTGACAAACCTTACTAATTGGCTGTGTCAGGTGGTGGCGGGTTTAACGACACATTTATATTTACGCAATCTAACCCAAAAAAAGGTCCCTTTATTATGGATGATATTGGTCGCAAAAGCCTACTAGGTTTTAAACTGAGTCGACCCAGGGGAAGCCCAGGACTGGTTCAGATCATCGTCGCTGGTGTTGGCCGTGAGTGGGAATCACTCAGGTCGCCAGGTTCGTAGTGCAGCACGCTCACCGCTGCACTACCGCTTCCCATATACACACACACACATGCATCTCATACACACAACAAAGACAAATATTTCGATTTAAAGCTTTCGTGACTGCAATGATTCATCTTCTTTGGTTCTTTCGGTAAAGTCACGTAGAATAAGAATAAAATAATAAATTGATAAAATAAAATAACACAATAATATTCTCACGACGTTTCGGCCACAACACAAGCGGCCTTCATCAGGTGAAGGGACGAGACTGTCTGGTAGGACAGTGCTGGAGTGAAAGAGCCACGTTCAGATCACGGCCTTTAAGCCTCAACTTTAGCACCACGGATAGCTACGGGCCCCGTTCAGACGGACGAGTTCGTCCATGGTCGGAACAGAGGAGGGGGAGAGAGACAGCTGTGAGGCCCTAGTATACTCCATGTTGTAAAACCATACCATTAACCGTGGTGTGAGAGGTATTAAGAGGCAATGCTGGCGAAAGAGCTGCGGTCTGAAGGTCATCGTAAAAATTCAATTAATTAAGAACAGAAATGATTTAAAACATCTTTCCAGTGGTTACTAAGCCAGAATCCATCTTCTCGGTTGAAATTGTCTCTGTGCTTGTATATGTGAATGGCCTCATGAACGAATCTCTCATGGTAGCCGGTTGGTTTGCAAAGAACCTCCGTCTTGGAGAAGTCAATGTCATGTGAGCCCACTGAATTATAACAGTGATCTGCCACGGCAGAGGAGTTCGTCCTACCGTGTTTCAAGTCTGCTTTATGTTCGCGGATGCGGTCCGAGATATGTCTTTTGGTTTCTCCAATGTAGCTACTACCACAGAGGCACTTTAGTTTGTAAACGCCCGGATACTGTATGTCTGGAACAGCATCTTTTACAGATGGAACTAAATCACGGATTTTATGTACTGTGTTGAATCGGACCTGGATCTTGTGTTTATTCAGGATTTTGGAGATCTTTTTTAGTGACCCCTGCAATGTAGGGTAAGGTAATAGTTTTGAGTGGCTCCACAAGAGGATCCTTCTTCATGACTGGAGTGATGGCTTTGCGGATTGTGTAGTCGGAGTAGCCATTAGCCCTGAGAGCCTGGTGTACCTGCTTGAGTTCACTGGTAATGTGTTCCTGGTCGGAAATGCATTGGGCTCTATGGTATAGAGTCTTGATGAGGGAGTTCTTCTGGGATGGATGGTGGTGGGAATCCGGTTTCAAGTAAGCATCTGTATGGGTAGCTTTCCTGTAGACAGAGTGGCTCATTGAACCATCATGTCTCCTTTTAATTAAGACATCCAAAAAGGGTAGTTTGCCATCTTTTTCGACCTCCATGGTAAATCTGATGGCTGGGTGTATGGAATTGATGTGGTCGCGGAATTGGTCTAGAGCAGGCTGGCCATGTGGCCAGATGACAAAGGTGTCATCAACGTACCTCTTCCATAAGGTCGGGCGTAGAGTGGCAGTCTGGATGGCGTCAGTTTCAAATTTTTCCATGAATACGTTGGCTACAACCGGAGATAGGGGGGAGCCCATTGGGGTGCCCTCAGTTTGTAGAAAGTTCCATTCCAGGTGAAGTATGTGTTGGTTAAGCAATGTCTCACCAGGGGGGGTACATCAGTATGCAGTCCTTGATGAACCAGGTCTTCAATGATAGCGATGGTGTCAGGTACCGGGACTTTGGTGAACAAGGACACCACATCAAAACTGACAAGCAGGTCGTTTGGGGACAGGGAAATGCCTTTGATTGTCGATACCAGGTGAGTAGAATTTAGTACCGCAGAGGTGGTTTTTCCAGTGAAAGGTCGCAGTATATCAGCCAGAAAACGTGCCAGTTTGTAGGTGGGGGAGCTGATAGTAGAGACGATGGGACGAAGGGGTGTATCTTCTTTGTGTATCTTTTGAAGGCCATATAATCTTGGTGGTCTGGCAGCAGAGGGTTTCAACGAGAACTGTTTGATCTCATCAATTAATGCTGTTGAATCAGAGATGATTTTGTTCGTTTTGGTGACCAGGCTGTTGGTGGGATCTCTTTTTATTTTTGTATAGCTGCCATCGTCGAGTAGTTCTTGAATTTTGTTGTTATATTCTGTTTTGTCCATGATGACAGTGGCATTGCCTTTGTCGGCTGAGAGGACGACAATATCATCCCTCTTTTTTAATTGAGATAATTCAAAACGTTCGTCTTTGCTGATGTTGCTGGGTGGCAACTTAGCATTTTTGAGGGTTGCAGCGATTTCAGATCTTGCTACGTCTGCAGAGATGTGACTCAAGCCCTTGAGTGCAACGTCGACATGGGCAATGATATCATTAACCGGTAAGTGTCTCGGTGTGACAGCAAAGTTTAGACCTTTAGCTAAAACGGATTTCAGACCATCAGAAATGGAACTGTTACTGCGATTAATTACGACTTTGTTGACGTCTATCTTTTCGGTGTGTGGATCCGATTTTTTGCTGGAGAGGTGATTGAATTTGGAAATCAAATTGTCCCTACATTTGTTCGACATAGTGGCAGCCGAAGAGGTAGTCATATTGTCTACATGTTCCCAATCCGATGTAGACATTGTTGCTGTCAATTTTAAGTGTGATTTGTAGAGTGTCTTGTCTAACTGATCGAGTTCGGTGCGTGTAAGTCTGATTTTTTCCGAGATAAGAGCGAAGCTAGTTCTAGCTAGAATTCGTTTTGCATTGAGAGAAGTTGCAACAGCAGAGGTTAGTGTAAATGCGGTTGGTATTACCTTAGAGTCGCGGCATCTCTTCAGAAAGGTGAGAGACTCGATTAGTTGAGCCTTCTTATCCCGGAGTCTTTTGAATGATCTTAAGGATGTGTGGAATCCCTCCCCGTAGAGGCGGTTAAATTTCGATTTAAAGCTTTCGTGACTGCAATGATTCATCTTCTTTGGTTCTTTCGGTAAAGTCACGTAGAATGAGAATAAAATAATAAATTGATAAAATAAAATAACACAATAATAATTTCAGATGGTCTGAAATCCGTTTTAGCTAAAGGTCTAAAGTTTGCTGTCACACCGAGACACTTACCGGTTAATGATATCATTGCCCATGTCGACGTTGCACTCAAGGGCTTGAGTCACATCTCTGCAGCGTAGCAAGATCTGAAATCGCTGCAACCCTCAAAAACGCTAAGTTGCCACCCAGCAACATCAGCAAAGACGAACGTTTTGAATTATCTCAATTAAAAAAGAGGGATGATATTGTCGTCCTCTCAGCCGACAAAGGCAATGCCACTGTCATCATGGACAAAACAGAATATAACAACAAAATTCAAGAACTACTCGACGATGGCAGCTATACAAAAATAAAAAGAGATCCCACCAACAGCCTGGTCACCAAAACGAACAAAATCATCTCTGATTCAACAGCATTAATTGATGAGATCAAACAGTTCTCGTTGAAACCCTCTGCTGCCAGACCACCAAGATTATATGGCCTTCCAAAGATACACAAAGAAGATACACCCCTTCGTCCCATCGTCTCTACTATCAACTCCCCCACCTACAAACTGGCACGTTTTCTTGCTGATATACTGCGACCTTTCACTGGAAAAACCACCTCTGCGGTACTAAATTCTACTCACCTGGTATCGACAATCAAAGGCATTTCCCTGTCCCCAAACGACCTGCTTGTCAGTTTTGATGTGGTGTCCTTGTTCACCAAAGTCCTGGTACCTGACACCATCGCTATAATTGAAGACCTGGTTCATCAAGGACTGCATACTGATGTACCCCCCCTGGTGAGACATTGCTTAACCAACACATACTTCACCTGGAATGGAACTTTCTACAAACAAACTGAGGGCGCCCCAATGGGCTCCCTCCTATCTCCGGTTGTAGCCAACGTATTCATGGAAAAATTTGAAACTGACGCCATCCAGACTGCCACTCTACGCCACCTTTGTCATCTGGCCACATGGCCAGCCTGCTCTAGACCAATTCCGCGACCACATCAATTCCATACACCCAGCCATCAGATTTACCATGGAGGTCGAAAAAGATGGCAAACTACCCTTTTTGGATGTCTTAATTAAAAGGAGACATGATGGTTCAATGAGCCACTCTGTCTACAGGAAAGCTACCCATACAGATGCTTACTTGAAACCGGATTCCCACCACCATCCATCCCAGAAGAACTCCCTCATCAAGACTCTATGCCATAGAGCCCAATGCATTTCCGACCAGGAACACATTATCAGTTACCTCAAGCACGTACACCAGGCTCTCAGGGCTAATGGCTACTCCGGCTACACAATCCGCAAAGCCATCACTCCAGTCATGAAGAAGGATCCTCTTGTGGAGCCACTCAAAACCATCACCTTACCCTACATTGCAGGGGTCACTAAAAAAGATCTCCAAAATCCTGAATAAACACAAGATCCAGGTCCGATTCAACACAGTACATAAAATCCGTGATTTAGTTCCATCTGTAAAAGATGCTGTTCCAGACATACAGTACCCAGGCGTTTACAAACTAAAGTGCCTCTGTGGTAGTAGCTACATTGGAGAAACCAAAAGACATATCTCGGACCGCATCCGCGAACATAAAGCAGACTTGAAACACGGTAGGACGAACTCCTCTGCCGTGGCAGATCACTGTTATAATTCAGTGGGCTCACATGACATTGACTTCTCCAAGACGGAGGTTCTTTGCAAACCAACCGGCTACCATGAGAGATTCGTTCATGAGGCCATTCACATATACAAGCACAGAGACAATTTCAACCGAGAAGATGGATTCTGGCTTAGTAAGCACTGGAAAGATGTTTTAAATCATTTCTGTTCTTAATTAATTGTATTTTTACGATGACCTTCAGACCGCAGCTCTTTCGCCAGCATTGCCTCTTAATACCTCTCACACCACGGTTAATGGTATGGTTTTACAACATGGAGTATACTAGGGCCTCGCAGCTGTCTCTCTCCCCCTCCTCTGTTCCGACCATGGACGAACTCGTCCGTCTGAACGGGGCCCGTAGCTATCCGTGGTGCTAAAGTTGAGGGTAAGAATCCACCCATTTTTTCGCCATATAGCATTGTGATATATAACGACTTATTGTTGGTAGCTTAGCTGATTGGAGAATATAGAGTTTATTGATAACATTAAGGTAATTTATATTTTAGTTGTTTATTGGTTCACTATATAGTACTGTGAATAGCTCAGATGTGTAGGCCTTGACTTCAACATAGTCATTTCTGTGACCAGTCACTAGCTAATCACTCAGTTATTTCAATGCTAAATTCGCCTAGTTATTTCAATGCTAAATTCTCCTGTTTGATTTGTACTAAGTGCCTCGGTGAATGTGTATGGTCTGACTTTAACGTAGCTATTTCTGTGAGCAGTTACAAGCTAATCACTCAGCTATTTCAATGCTAAATTCTATGCTAATTCCATTGTCAAGGGGTGCCTCTGCGGATGTGTATGCTTTAACTTAGCTATTTCAATGCTAAATTCTATGCTAATTCCATTGTCAAGGGGTGCCTCTGCGGATGTGTATGCTTTAACTTTTAACATAACTATTTCTGTGACCAGTCACAAGCTAATCATTCAGCCATTTCAATGCTAAATTATATGCTAATTCCTTTGTCAAGGCGCTTTGTTCCTCTCACACAGCTTAAAGGCCGTGATCTGAACGTGGCTCTTTCACTCCAGCGCTGTCCTACCAGACAGTCTCGTCCCTTCACCTGATGAAGGCCGCTTGTGTTGTGGCCGAAACGTCGTGAGAATATTATTGTGTTATTTTATTTTATTTTATCAATTTGTTATTTTATTCTCATTCTACGTGACTTTACCGAAAGAACCAAAGAAGACAATGTTTCTACTTGCTCTGATGTCCGTGATCTTTGTGTTTGATATAAATTTCACCCCCTTTTGCAACGTTAGCTGATTCGATGGCTTCGTTATGTTTTCTTCACCATCGTCTAAATTGTTGCTCTCGGCATATACGCGATGCCACCGCAAGATCAGTGACGCGCACGCCGCTGTCATACTTTTTTCTACGATCTCTTATTTCACGTCGACAGTGATCCTCGCCATTTTCTTCGCAGCTTGGCTTTCCTCACTAACCTTCTTGAATGAATTGCCCAAAAAAATTAACGTTAAAATGACAAAAAACACCACGTGGAAATTCACGGAGAGTTGTAGCAAAAGGGTTGCGCACTGAACGAGATCTACTGGACAGGCAGACTGAGGAGCGGCGCTTTGTTTAAGTCGTGAACGGGCTCTACTCTACGCGGTGACTCATCCCGACCCATACAAGTTGCAGCAAGCGCGTCGTACCCCAAGCAAGACGTATCCCAAGACATTTTTTCTCTCGTCAAATACACGACGTGGACCAAATTCAACGTATTCCAAAGCGGTCGTCCACTGTAAATGCGTTTTGGTGAGGAGAGTGCGATGTTGCTGTGATGTAACAGTCGATAACGCTGGTGTTGTTGACGAGGTACAAGAACCAATGGTCGCTGCCTCAGAGCTGAATGTGAACGTCCATTTCAATGCTATAAAATACTGTGAATTATTAAGGTCTAAAATATGAAGCGCGGTGGAAGGATGGTGTCTGATCGACTTATTGCAGGTTAGAGATGTTAACTTATTTGTATTGTATAATGTCATTGTAGTGGTGTGTGCATTGTCTTAATCAATAATCTAATGGTGTGAAATGCATTGTGTTTTAATACGCAACATACATAGGGTTCACGGCGGGAGGAGAAGGGGACGGTGGTGGTGTACCAGCTACACCAGCGGCAGCAAGAACGCACCGGCCACGCCATGTTGCCGCGGTGTCTAGCGGTGCTCCTTCTGGCCTCCGTCGCGGTCCGAGGTAACAACCACCGTGAACACCGACCAGTCCAGTTCGCTTATTGGTTAGAGCCCTGTGAGCCATGCGGCTCTTGAATCGGGTTGCAACCGCAACGAAACAATAACACGAACAAGAAACCGCAGCGGCAGCATCCAGCAAGCGTCACCGTGACGGTAATCGTCATTGACGCCGTTCTTCGGCATCGTCTTGTCTAGCGTCGTCATCGTCGTCGTCATCCGTAGACGCGTCAGCACCGCCATCGTATAATCCGTAGTTGTGGCAGCAGGTTTCCGACATCGCTGTTATCAGCAGAGTTCATCATTTGGAGAGGCTAATAGGGTGGCTGGAATCGCCAGTGTTCTGTGCATTGAACAAATAAACAGCCCAGGGCCTGCGCTTGAGCAATGGCGAGCTACAGGAGAATGCCACACGTATCGGAGCATTCATAGCTCAGGGTGAGCAGCTCTATCATGGGATACCTTTTCACCAGTATCAAAGTATTAAATATAAGAATAGATTTGACCCTTTTGACCAAGAAAACAGATGTTATTATATTTTGATTTAAAGCTTTCGGGACTGCAGGGATTCATATTCTTGGTTCTTTCGGTAAAGTCACCATGTAGAAGGGAAACAATAAAATAATAACAATATAAAACAATAAAATTCCCTTCTATGTGACTTTACCGAAATGACCAAGAAAACATGTTATTATGTTCAAATACCAAATAGATAACTTTGTCAAGGAATCAATTACTGCATCAGCTACACGTACTTGTGGTGAACATGCAAACAGACATGGTCTGATAAAAAAAAATATATATAGTGCATTGTACTCTTTGGTTTTTTCGGTAAAGTCACGTAGGTAAAAAAAAAATCTAGAATCTAAATGATAACAGCTGAATTAAACAACTAAATTAAATGATTTAATTTAGTTGTTTTCATTTATTTTATTGATTTTTTTTTACCCACGTGACTTTCCCGAAAAAACCAAAGAGTATGAATCCTTGCAGTCACGAAATCTTCAAATCTAGAAATAGCGCATTGTCTTTGTACTGTTGTTGGCGTTCCCTGGTCTGACAATGGTGAGGCTAGGCCATTAAGAACAAGGCTGTCTCTGGTGTAGACCAATCGGTTTCTCAAAGACAATGCATATAACATTATAGTCACGTTACTTTTTTTATTTAAAGCTTTCGTGACTGCAGGGATTCATATTCTTGCTTCTTTCGGTAAAGTCACCACGTAGAAGGGAAACAATAAAATAATATATATAAAACAATAAAATTATCACGATGTTTAGACTGCAACACAAGCAATCATCATCAGGTGTGAAAAACCACGGCAAGCAATGTATTTATTATTTTATTGTTTCCCTTCTACTTGACTTTACCGAAAGAACCAAGAATATAGTTACATTATTATTATTAAAGCACTGCATATATTATCAGAGGTTGTTTGCATGGTCACCACACGTACCGTATGTGTGGTCATTTTCAGACTTGGTTCCCTGCAAAAGGTGTCTATTTGGTGTTGGAACATCTTAACACAACTCCTCTTTGATTAGTTTAACACGTAGGCTTTCGCGACCAATATTATTCATAATAAAGGTTTTTGGGTTAGATCGCGTTATTTATAAATGTGTCGTAACCCTCCACCACCCGACACGGCCAATCAGCAAAAAAAAGTGTCACGTTGACAAAAGACAAATAATTCACTACTTTAGCCCACCGGTGTGTTAAAGAGTGAATCCACATTTACAGTTTGAGTACGACGTTTCGCTGGTAAATACATCCAGCATCATCGGGCAATTTGCCAGAATGGTAAAGCCCTCGCTTGCTCCCGGTCTTAAATAGAGCAGCAGGGTGACGTCATCATTTAACTCATATCAGGTGCAGTGATGAGAGGCAGGGGGGGAATTGTAATTATATAATCGATTGGTAATCAGCCATTGGTTATGATTAGTAATGAGTTGTAGATTAGTAATTAGTTGTAATGTGTGTTAGTGATTATATGCTACGTTAGTAATCCGTTAATTAGCATGTGTTTCCCCTATAAGGAATTGTAATATGTATTATTTAATAATACTCAAACTGTAAATGTTGTGGATTCACTCTTCAACACCACCGGTGTGGGGCTAAAGTAGTGAACTATTTGTCTTTTGTCAACGTGACACTTTTTTTTTGCTGATTGGCCGTGTCGGGTGGTGGAGGGTTACGACACATTTATAAATAACGCGATCTAACCCAAAAACAACCTTTATTGTGAATAATATTGGTCGCGAAAGCCTACTACGAGTTAAACTCTCTTTCTCCTCTCTTCCCGTGCAGATGTAACGTTCGCAGCAAAGCTCCGGCTCTCCCTGCCGGAGAGGCTGGACGTGACGGAGGGGGTGAGCTTGACCATCAACTGCTCTTTCTCACCGCCGCCGACCGACCCGAATCACGTCATCGTCAAGTGGTCCGTGTTGCCCGCGTTCTACTCGAAGAACACGCCCATTGGCGACGTCATCCAGGTGATGGGCGGACCTCATCCCGGCTCTAACTTTGAACGACCTGACTCCCCCGTCCGTGTCGCCGCTGGCATTGACACGCCGCGGTTTTTGTTTAACCGGCGGCGCGTTATTTGCGCGTGTTTGTTTTGCTCCGGAGGAGTGACGGTGTCACTTAACGACCCAGCTAACGTCTCGTCGAGTGCCACTTTTTTGTTGTTTTAAATAAGGATCTCGTTTTAAGAAGTTTGCCTAATTTCGTAATTGAACGGCTTCCTATTGAATGAAACTGGCACACCCAAGGGATAAAGCCCCACGTGCACAAGGAAAGAGCGTGCGATGTTCCAAACAAATAAAGTGGACTCTTTGATTATCCGCACTTACAGATCGGGAAGACGGCCGTGGATAATTCAAAGTCACGGATAATCCACAACTTTAACCAGTTTCTGTGGATCTCTATGCCAGAAACCACTAATATAAGTTATACATTACTAGACTTAAGGCTTTTGTCACTTTACGAGTTCATATTCTTTGGGTCTTTCGGTAAAAATTCGATTTAAAGCTTTCGTGACCGCAGGGATTCATCTTCTTGGTTCTTTCGGTAAAGTCGCCACGTAGAAGGGAAACAATAAAATAATAAAAATAAAACATAATAATTTTATTATGTTTTATTATTTTATTATTTCCCTTCTTTCGGCAAAGTCACGTAGATATGTTCATTTTCTTTGAACCTATCTGCGTGACTTTTACCGAAAGACCCAAAGAATATTTACACGTCACTGACGAGACGCGCATGCCGAGTGATAACACTTTACTGCCCCTGCCCAGCAGAAGGCTCTGCCCACTTAAGCGGATGACGGCGGGGCCACGGCCAATCGGCATCAATCAAACCGCGGCCGAATTCATACGCCGCGGGAATAAAAAACAAAAAAATCGCGAGACTTCGCCGCCTCCTCCGCACCGGAGTCTGGGAACGCTGCGCGAGCCGCCGGGAGCCGCTGTGGGAGGCTCGGGAGAGACGGGCCGGAGACGGGTGGGCGGGCGGGCGGGCGGGCGGGCGGCAACACCGGATCGCGGCCCTTTCCTTTTTTCTCGTCCGCAGATCTACAACTCGGGCGTCGACGTCGTCGGCGTCGGGGTGGCCGCGCTCGTGGGCGACGTGGCGAAGGGCGACTGCTCCGTGAGGCTCCGGCGCGTCTCCGCGGGCCTCGGCCCCGTGATTGGGTGCATGGTGGTCTGCGGGCGGTGCAACACGGAGGACGTTGCGGTGGCACGGGAGGCGACGCTGAACGTGACGGTCGCAGGTGAACGGAGCGAGCGGTGTTTGGGGGGACCGTCCAATCACGAAGGCCACTTGGCAAAAGATGGTGAGTGGCAAAACTGACACCTTATTTTGTTACTGGCAAATGAGGTTTCCACTGGGGTAAATGCTTACCCCGAGCTCTCATACTCTGATGGTGCATTGCCTTTTAGTTGTGCGCCTTTTGGCGTCTTCTGGTCCAACACCATGTGAGACGAGGCTCTAAAGAAAGCTGTCTCGGGTGTGGACCAATCAATTTCAAGGACAGTGGTCAAGATGGCGCCGATGATGGCAGCCTCGGCCGGTTGGTGCGCCCTGTTTTGTCCAGTTTTGTCCAGTTTTGTCTTGAGAGGGGCTTGCTGTTCAACACACTCGTGCTGGTGAGAGAGGCCTGTTGTTCATCACACCCGTGCTGGTGAGAGAGGCCTGCTGTTGTGGGGCCTGCTGTTCATCACACCCGTGCTGGTGAGAGAGGCCTGCTGTTCAGTACACCCGTTTTGAGGGGCCTGCTGTTCAGCACACCCTTGGTGGTGAGAGAGGCCTGCTGTTGAGGGGCCTGCTGTTCAGCACACCCGTGCTGGTGAGAGGGGCCTGCTTTTGAGCACACCCGTGCTGGTGAGAGGGGCCTACTGTTCAGCACACCTGTGTTGGTGAGAGAGGCCTGCTGTTCAGCACACCCGTGCTGGTGAGAGAGGCCTGCTGTTCAGCACACCCGTGTTGAGGGGCCTGCTGTTCATCACATCCGTGTTGGTGAGAGGGGCCTGCTGTTCAACACACCCGTGCTGGTGAGAGAGGCCTGCTGTTCAGCACACCCGTGTTGAGGGGCCTGCTTTTCAGCACACCCGTGTTGGTGAGAGAGGCCTGCTGTTCAGCACACCCGTGCTGGTGAGAGAGGCCTGCTGTTCAGCACACCCGTGTTGAGGGGCCTGCTGTTCAGCACACCCGTGCTGGTGAGAGGGGCCTGCTGTTGAGGGGCCTACTGTTCAGCACACCCGTGTTGGTGAGAGAGGCCTGCTGTTCAGCACACCCGTGCTGGTGAGAGAGGCCTGCTGTTCAGCACACCCGTGTTGAGGGGCCTACTGTTCAGCACACCCGTGCTGGTGAGAGGGGCCTGCTGTTCAACACACCCGTGCTGGTGAGAGGGGCCTACTTTTCAGCACACCCGTGCTGGTGAGAGGGGCCTGCTGTTCAACACACCCGTGCTGGTGAGAGGGGCCTGCTGTTCAACACACCCGTGCTGGTGAGAGGGGCCTGCTGTTCAACACACCCGTGCTGGTGAGAGGGGCCTGCTGTTCATCACACCCGTGCTGGTGAGAGGGGCCTGCTGTTCATCACACCCGTGCTGGTGAGAGGGGCCTGCTGTTCATCACACCCGTGCTGGTGAGAGGGGCCTGCTGTTCATCACACCCGTGCTGGTGAGAGAGGCCTACTATTCATCACACCCGTGCTGGTGAGAGGGGCGTGCTGTTCATCACACCCGTGTTGGTGAGAGGGGCCTGCTGTTCACTCCCATGCTGGTGAGAGAGGCCTACTGTTCATCACACCCGTGTTGGTGAGAGGGGCCTGCTGTTCACCACTCCCATGCTGGTGAGAGGGGCCTACTGTTCAACACACCAGTGCTGGTGAGAGAGGCCTGCTGTTCAGCACACCCGTGCTGGTGCGAATATGGCGCTGATGATAGTAGCCTCAGCCGGTCGGTGCGCCCTGTTTTGTCTTGTTTTGTCTGTCAATTCAGTGTTTTGCCAAGATTTTCGGAGTTCTCTAACAAGAGACGAACTTTTAAATATCAGGGAAACAACTCCTGTGGATTTAATTCCTACTTTTCTGCTTCCAGCGGCAGAATTAGTAGGCATTCTAGTCAATGCCGCGCTAGGCTTTGCTCAAGCAACGAAACGCCGCCCAAGGGGTAAACGGTCGGGGGCTCTCGTACGGCTACGCAGACGCGGGATCCGAACAGTGCTTCCGAGCTTTTTCCTCTCCAACGTACGTTCACTGTACAACAAAATGGATGAACTTCAGCTACTGATGGTAAAAAACAAAGACTTTCTTTCAGCTTCTGCATTGTGCTTCACGGAAACATGGCTGTGTGATTTGATTCCGGACACTTCGCTACAACTAGCAGGATTCCATCTTGTAAGATCGGATCGTGACATAGCACTCTCCGGCAAGACGAAAGGTGGTGGTATTTGTTTTTACATTAATAGTGGCTGGTGTGTAGATGTCACAGTGATTCTGCAACATTGTTCTCCACTCCTTGAATAAATTTTTATAACCTGTAAACCGTTTTACTCGCCTCGCGAGTTCGCGTCGCTCATTTTGGTCGGAGTTTATTTGCCGCCTTGTCCTCAGGTTAAAGAGGCCCAACGCATGCTCGCCGATCAGATTCTGAGTGTGGAGCGAGCAAATCCAGATTCGTTGGTTATCGTACTTGGCGACTTTAACAAAGGTAATCTCAGCCACGAACTCCCCAAATACATACAATTCATTAAATGCCCAACCAGAGAAGGGAACACTCAGTTCATATTATTAGCTCTTTCGGTAAAGTCACGTTGAAGGGAAACAATAAAATATATATAAAACAATAAAAATTATCACGACGTTTCGACCATAACACAAACGGTCGTCATCAGGTGTGTCGGTTAGCATTAATTTATTTATTTTTTAACGGTGCTTTTATTTATATAAAACGTCACCGCCACGCACAGCGATTTGGCAGTTTATTTAGAAGGACTAGTCCATCTATATTCTGAAAAGAGGAGGGGGGAGACGAAAAATTAATGTATGCTGTCTGAAAGCCACTGTAAGCGTGAACAATCAATTAAGACATGAAATGGTTTATCAAATCTTTCCAATGATTGCTAAGCCAGAATCCATCTTCTCGGTTGAAATTGTCTGCCTGCCGCAGGCGAAGTTTCAAGTTTTTTTTTTCATTTCATTTATCGGGCGTAGCCCTGCGAGCCGTGCGGCTCTCAAGTCGGGTGCAACAACAGCGAACGAACAAAACGCGAAGCCGCGTTGAGCCGGTGGCGCCGCGTGCTGGTCTCACCGA
Source organism: Petromyzon marinus (assembly GCF_048934315.1). Taxonomy (NCBI): domain Eukaryota; kingdom Metazoa; phylum Chordata; class Hyperoartia; order Petromyzontiformes; family Petromyzontidae; genus Petromyzon; species Petromyzon marinus. The sequence goes on along the minus strand of NW_027422999.1, from coordinate 409,354 downwards.
GCCCCTTCTTTGTCGCCGCCCCGGTTCTCTGTCAGCCCCGCGGCGGTGCAGTTGCGACGCCGCCTCCGACCCCACAGCGACCGCGCCGCTCCCCTCGTCCACGAAGGGGACGTCGCTGATGATGGTGGTGGTGGTGGCGGTGGCGACGTTGACAGCGCTGGGCTTGGTGGCCGGGGCTGCTGCCGTCGTCGCCGCGTTCGTCTGCAAGGTGCGCTGACGCCCGCCACCTGTTCTGTATTTTGAATTTGTGGTGTCTCTCATCATCACGGTGGCTAGGAGATGTTAACTACCTCGCCCGGTATGCAGGAGGTCATGGGTCTGACCCTGATGTCTGCTGTACATTTGAAGTCTGCGTCTCTCTCTTTCTAAACACGAGATTTTGATCCTGTCCATAGTAGAGTTTGTTTGGGTGAGATGGTGTAAATATAAATGCTCTGTCGTTAAACCCGCCATCACCTGACACAGCCAATTAGTAAGGTTTGTGTCACATAAACAAAACGTGCTCAGTAGTTACTCGTTTATCGTATAGTGTATAGTGTAGTATACAGTGTAGTGTATAGTGTAGTATACTAGTTCAACACTAACTCGTTGTGTGTTGGAGCGTAAACCCACTGCAACATTTACAATTATAGTGTAGTATATAGTGTAGTGTAGTATACAGTGTTTAGTGTACTGTACAGTGTAGTGTATAGTGTAGTCTACTAGTTCAGTACTAACTGATTGTGTGTTGGAGAGTAAACCCACTACAACATTTAAAATTATAATGTAGTTTATAGTGTAGTGTAGTATACAGTTTCATGTATAGTGGAGTGTATAGTGTACTGTACAGTGTAGTGTATAGTGTAGTATACGAGTTCAACACATACCGTTTGTGTGTTGGAGAGTAAATCCACTACAACATTTACAATTATAGTGTAGTTTATAGTGTAGTGTAGTATACAGCGTATAGTGTACTGTACAGTGTAGTGTATAGTGTAGTCTACTAGTTCAGTACTAACTGGTTGTGTGTTGGAGAGTAAACCCACTACAACATTTACAATTATAATGTAGTTTATAGTGTAGTGTAGTATACAGTTTCATGTATAGTGGAGTGTATAGTATAGTATACAGTGTAGTGTATAGTGTAGTATACTAGTTCAACACTAACTCGTTGTGTGTTGGAGCATAAACCCACTGCAACATTTACAATTATAGTGTAGTATATAGTGTAGTGTAGTATACAGTGTTTAGTGTACTGTACAGTGTAGTGTATGGTGTAATCTACTAGTTCAGTACTAACTGGTTGTGTGTTGGAGAGTAAACCCACTACAACATTTACAATTATAAAGTAGTTTATAGTGTAGTATACAGTTTCATGTATAGTGGAGTGTATAGTGTACTGTACAGTGTAGTGTATAGTGTAGTATACGAGTTCAACACATACCGTTTGTGTGTTGGAGAGTAAATCCACTACAACATTTACAATTATAGTGTAGTTTATAGTGTAGTGTAGTATACAGTGTATAGTGTACTGTACAGTGTAGTGTATAGTGTAGTCTACTAGTTCAGTACTAACTGGTTGTGTGTTGGAGAGTAAACCCACTACAACATTTACAATTATAATGTAGTTTATAGTGTAGTGTAGTATACAGTTTCATGTATAGTGGAGTGTATAGTGTACTGTACAGTGTAGTGTATAGTGTAGTATACGAGTTCAACACATACCGTTTGTGTGTTGGAGAGTAAATCCACTACAACATTTACAATTATAGTGTAGTTTATAGTGTAGTGTAGTATACAGTGTATAGTGTACTGTACAGTGTAGTGTATAGTGTAGTCTACTAGTTCAGTACTAACTGGTTGTGTGTTGGAGAGTAAACCCACTACAACATTTACAATTATAGTGTAGTTTATAGTGTAGTGTAGTATACAGTGTATAGTGTACTGTACAGTGTAGTGTATAGTGTAGTCTATAGTGTAGTATACTGGTTCAGTACTAACTGGTTGTGTGTTGGATAGTAAATCCACTACAACATTTACAATTATAGTGTAGTTTATAGTGTAGTGTAGTATACAGTGTATATGATTACTGTTGTTACATTGTTTTTACAGCTTTATTTTGGTGATTCGAAAACATATGGTTAATCTAAATTGTCTTATGGTTGTTGTTGTTGTTGGCTTGCACCACATTGATTTTAACACACAGCGTTTTAATACGTTTTTTTTAGTGGAATATTTCCTGGTTTATTCCAGGATGTTTCTGTTACGCGTTGTCGCTTTAAGATGTTCTGTGTTCAAGTTTTGTTTGTTGCGGTTGCACCCGACTTAAGAGCCGCATGGCTCACAGGGCTATACCTAATAAATGAAACTTGAAACTTAGTGTACTGTACAGTGTAGTGTATAGTGTAGTCTATAGTGTAGTGTATAGTGTAGTCTATTGTGTAGTATACTAGTTCAGTACTAACTGGTTGTGTGTTGGAGAGTAAATCCACTACAGCGTTTTACAATTCGAGTACCTGGTGACATTTCACCGGTAACTACGACAACAACAACAAGCAGACACATCAACAGACCTGACGATGCTGCTGCTGCTTGCTGCTGCTTGATGCTGCTGTTGTTGTATTTCGGGAAGCGTCAACGGAGTTCCGTGCGTTGTTGAGTTTTTCTCCCCACCCTGCGCGTGATGTTCTCATTCCCCCAGCGAGGGAGCGACGGAGCGCCCCAATCCTGGTTCCCGAGTGCCTGCTGATGAGTGACGCCGTCTCTGCCGAGTGTAGGTAGCCACCGCCACCACCACCACCAGCAGCTCCACCATCACCATTCCCAACACCACCACCCCCACCACCACCACCAGGAGCTCCACCATCACCATTCCCAACACCACCACCGCCGCCGCTGCTGCTGGCGATAGTTTTGATGTAGTCTCTTTGTTTATCAAAGTTCCTGTGCCGGACACCATTGCAAGCATTGGAGATTTGGTCCAACAAGGGCTGAATGCTGATGTACCGGCCCTGGTGACACACTGCCTCACCAACGCTTACTTTACCTGGAATGGAACATTCTGCAAACAAGTTGAAGGTACCCCAATGGGTTCTCCCTTATCTCCAATCCTAGCCAGTGTTATCATGGACAGTTTTGTAAGGAATGCCGTCCAGGCATCCACCCTACGTTCATCCTTGTGGTACGTGGATGACAAATTCATCATCTAGCCACATGGCCGACCAGCACTAAACAGATTCCTCAACCGCATCAACTCTCCATACACCCAGACATCAAATTCACAATGGAAGTGGAAAAGGATGGCAAGCTACCGTTCTTGGATGTTTTAAGAGACCAGATGGCTCAGTGGGACACTCTGTCTACAGGAAAGCCACCCATACGGGATGCTTATCTAAAACCTGACTCCCACCACTATCCCTCCCAGAAGAATTCCCTCATCAAAGCTCTACACCATGGAGCTCAATGTATTTCCAACCGTCATCACCGAGCCAGTGAACTTGAACACGTACACCAAGCTCTCAAGATGAATGGATATTCAGACTACACAATCCGTAAAGCTATCACCCCAACCGTTGGGAAAGAACCGTCTGAGGACCCAATCAAAACCATCACCTTGCCATACATAGCAAGAGGTCACTAAAAATAATTAAAAAACAATGAGCAAACACAAAATTCAGGTTCGATTTAACACAGCACATAAAATTCGTGATCTGATCCCATCTGTGAAGGATGTGATCCCTGACATGCAATACCCCGGCGTCTACAAACTAAGCTGTGTCTGAGGCTGTCGTTACATTGGGGAAACTAAGCGACGTGTCTCGGACCGTTCTCGTGACAATAAGTCAGATCTGAAACACGGTAGGACCAATACCTCGGCCGTGTGCTGATCATTGTTTTAACGTGGTGGGCTCACACGACATTGATTTCTCTAAGACGAAGGTACTTTGCAACGGCATTGAAGGCAACAACCATCTACAGGCAACGATGACGATGGTAATTGTTGTTGTTGTTCCATTGGAAACCTCATTTGCCAGTAACAAAATATGATAATTGTTTTTTTACCCTTTTATCTGGCAACAAAACTGACACCTTTTTTTACAAGGAGTCATGTTTACATTGACCACTATACCTGCGGTCGGAACGCAAACACAAAACAACAACTCTGATAATGTATGCACGAGGCTCTAAAGAAAGCTGTCTCGGGTGTGGACCAATCAATTTCAAGGACAGTGCCACATACATTATCAGTGTTTTGTGTTTGCGTTCCGACCGCAGGTATTGTCGTCAATGTAAACACGACTCCTTGTACAAAAGGTGTCAGTTTTGTTGCCAGATAAAAGGGTAAAAAAACAATTATATATTATTGTTGTTGTTTTCCCGGCAGGAGAGGGGGAGGAAGTGGAGGTTTGGCCGATGAAGACGATGAGAAAGGGTGGGGAGAGACCGCCGGTGGGTGGGGAGGGACCGCCGGTGGGTGGGGAGAGACCGCCGATGGGTGGGGAGGGACCGCCGGTGGGTGGGGAGAGACCGCCGATGGGTGGGGAGGGACCGCCGGTGGGTGGGGAGAGACCGCCGATGGGTGGGGAGGGACCGCCGGTGGGTGGGGAGGGACCGCCGATGGGTGGGGAGGGACCGCCGGCCTTCGGATCTTCATTCCTTGTTCTTTGTGGCGGGGTTCTTTTCCCTTTAAGGTTTTGCAAACGGCGTCAAAGTGCAGACATCCGGAGGGCATCCCGACTCCGCCCAGTGCCACAAGACAACGGAGACAAGTTTGGGAAGCCCCGGTGCATCCGTTACAAAAACCTCGTTCTTTTCTTGAATACCCAACGATGCCCATGCACATCGTATAATTAGATTATTATTATTATTATAATGCGTTGTTTACGTTGTTTTACGTTCTAATGATATAAAAATGTTTGGGGGGGGGGGGGGTGGGGCGGGAATGGCACGGAAACCACCACGAAATCCACGGTGTGGTTTCTGCGGCGCGATCGTGACGGAGTCGCGTGTCGCACGTCGGGAAGGAGGTTGTTGCGTGTACCTCGGGCGGGTGTCCACGAGGGGCTGAGCTCCGTCAGTGGACTGGGGGACCACCGAGGACCACGGGCTCCACTCCCGCGGTTCGATCGCGGCTTCAGCCGGCGTTGGTTCCTCACGGACACGGCTCGCCCTTTCGGCGCGAGCGCGCGGCGAGTTGACGGCGAGCCGATGGGCTTAACCTCCATCGCCAACAGCCTCGCAGAATCATTCTCATTATGAGACCTCCTTTGTCAGTAACAAGATATAGGAATAGGTTTTACCCTTTTAATTGGCACAAAAACTGACACCTTTATTCAAGGCACCGTGTTTGCAATAACCACAACACAAGCAGTCAAAATGCAAACAAACAAAAAGACAACTCTGATAATAATATTGGCACTGTCCTTGAATTTGATTGGTCCACACCCGAGACGGCTTTTCTTAAAGCCCAGTCTCCACTGGTGTTGGACCTTTTGGCGTCTTCGTGGTTATTGCAAACATGATGCCTTGAATAAAGGTGTCAGTTTTTCTGCCAGTGGTGACTTTACCGAAAGAGCTAAGATATGTAATGGGGGGGTTGCGAGGCCATACTTCACCGTGCCGGTCGGCGCGGGTTGCTGAAGGGGACCGATCCGGACATCGCTTGCCATTTAAGTTAACCGCGGCCGGCAATGAAGGTCGGGTCAGCGGGTTCAGAGGACGGCGCGCTAACCGTTCTTCTGATGATGACGATGATGCGTCGTCGATTTCCCGGGAAAGCCTCGCCCGAGTCTCGGGACGCACGCTTCAGGAGGGTGCTTGCGTGAGGATGCGTTGCGCTATAATTGTTGTTCATTTTAAATTTCGACTTAAAGCTTTCGTGACTGCAAGGATTCATCTTCTTTGGTTCTTTCGGTAAAGTCACCACCACGTAGAATGAGAATTAAATGATAAAATAACACAATAAAATTCTCACGACGTTTCGGCCACAACACATGCGGCCCTCTTCAGGTGAAAGGAACAGACCTGCCGAGACGACAGAGCTTCAATGTAGCTCTGTGAACAGAGAAGAGGCTCCGTCGTCCTGACAGGTCTGTTTCTTTCACCTGAAGACGGCCGCTTGCGTTGTGGCCGAAACGTGAGAATTTTATCGTGTTATTTTATTATTTTATTCTCATTCTACGTGGTGGTGACTTTACCGAAAGAACCAAAGAAGGTTGTTCATTTCCCCCGCTGCCGTGTGACCGCTGCCGTGTGACCGTGCGTAGCGTGCTGTACGATGGCGAGTTGAATAAATGTTGGTGATGTTTTTCATACCGACCGTGTGTCTGCCGTACCTCGACGGAGTGTCTCGTTTCAGAGACTGAGCCTCAAGCGAGCGCTGAGCTCCGTCACCGCCTCTTCCCTGTTCACGCTCCTGAATTGAATTTTTTATTTAAAGCTTTCGTGACTGCAGGATTCATGTTCTTGGTTCTTTCGGTAAAGTCACCAGCACGTAGAAGGTAAACAATAAAATAATAAAAATATAAAACAATACAATTAAATCACCACGTTTCGACTGCAACACAAGAAGCAATCATCATCAGGTGTGAAAAACCACGGCAAGAAAATTTGAAAAAAGTGGCGTTTTTTTTTTCAAATGGTTCTTGCTGTGGTTTTCACACCTGATGATGATTGCTTGTGTTGCTGTCGAAACGTCGTGATTTAATTTTTATAATTTTATTGTTTCCCTTCTACGCGGTGACTTTACTGAAAGAACCAAGAATATGAGGTCCTGAATTGGTCTGTGGAAATTCCACATTGCTACTAAAGCACTGTCACCGGTCGCTCCATGCACGACAACCGCTCCCCCTCCCTTCCTCAAACACTCCCCACCCCCACGATGCTCTCGTTGAGACGTAAGAAAGAGCTGCAACGCCAACGTGCCCGCGCCTGATTTGTGTTTCCGATTTGCCTTCTAAAGAAACGTCTGGCCGTGTCGTCTCGCACGCCCAGAGAGGGCATCTCGCATCCCCCCTGGGGGCGATGAAGAACGCCCGATGATCTAGAGACAGAAACCTGCATCAGGATTTGCGTCGTATTCATAGGCAGCGTTTGATTTTCATATTTACCGGGGGGGGGGGGGTGGGGGGGTGGTAGTTAGTGGCAGGGGGTTTGTGTAATAATTTAATAAGTACTTGTCGAGTTTGAACAGGAGAATGTGGTGGATTATTTTGCATCGCTCTCTATGCAAGATGCAGCGGAATGGAAGCACAGTTGGGTTCCAGTTCGCTTTGTCCCTCGCGTTCGGAATCGCGGGTCCATTTAATAAAACTTCCACCCCCCCCGCCCCTAACTTGTAAACTACTGAACATACATTGATGAAGGTGTGCAGGTTAGGAGGGGCATTGCCCCCCACCCCACCCCAAAACTCCGCCCGTGGGTGTAGTCCATTGTTGTTGAGGGGTCACGTGAGGAGAGTTGCTTGGTCCACCGGTGACGATGACGGTGATGGTGATGATGACGGTGACGGTGATGACGGTGATGATGGTGATGATGGTGACGGTGATGATGGTGATGGTAATGATGATGGTGATGATGATGGTGATGGTGATGATGATGATGACGGTGATGATGATGATTACGGTGATGATGATGGTGACGGTGGTGATGACAGTGATGGTGATGATGACGGTGATGGTGATGACGGTGATGACGGTGATGATGATGACGGTGATGACGGTGATGACGTGGTGATGATGACGGTGATGATGGTGGTGATGATGACGGTGATGATGGTGGTGATGATGACAGTGATGGTGATGATGGTGATGATGACGGTGATGAGGTTGATGATGGTGATGGTGATGATGACGATGATGATGATGATGGTGACGACGGTGATGATGACGGTGACGGCGATGACGGTAATGGTGATGATGATGGTGGTGATGGTGATGATGGTAATGATGATGACGGTGATGATGGTAATGATGATGTTGACGGTGATGGTGATGATGATGGTAATGATGATGTTGACGGTGATGGTGATGATGGTAATGATGACGGTGATGATCGTGACGGTGACAGTGACGATGACGGTGGTGGTGATGATGATGGTGACGGTGATGATGACGGTGACAGTGATGACGGTGATGATGATAACGGTGATGATGGTAATGATGATGTTGACGGTGATGACAGTGATGGTGATGATGATAACGGTGATGGTGATGATGATGACGATGATGGTGATGACGATGATGGTGATGATGGTGAATGATGACGGTAAGGGTCAAAGGTCGGGCAAAAGTCGGCTCGTTGCTTTTGACCTTTAACCTTGCCGAGGTCTTAGGGAAGGGGGAGGGTCCTTGTAAAGAGGGGCGTGGTTGGGGCGGGGGTCTACCGGAGCTCCACCCCTCGCCCACGTGACGTGTTGAGAGGGTAGGGGTGGGAGAGAGAGAGGGTAGGGGTGGGAGAGAGAGAGGGTAGGGGTGGGAGAGAGAGAGGGTTGGGTGAATGGGGTGAGGGGCGTGGCCGTGGGTGGGTGGGGGTAGTTTCATGGGTGGGGGTTGCGTGAGGGGGGGTGAAGGGGTGAATCCACCGGAGCTCCGCCCCTCACCCACGTGACGTGTTGAGAGCGTAGGGGTGGGAGATAGAGGGGGTTGGGTGAATGGGGTGAGGGGCGTGGGTGGGGGTAGTGTCGTGGGTGGGGGTTGCGTGTGGGGGGGGTGAAGGGGTGAATCCACCGGAGCTCCGCCCCTCGCCCATGTGATGCGTGACGTCAGGGCGCGAGAGAGACGAGGAGACAAGATGACGGCTATGGCGGTGTCTCGCTCTGCGCTGCTGCTGCTGCCGCTGCTGCAGACGACTGCGATCGCTATGAGCGGTGAGTCGGCGGCTGTCTCGGTGGTCGTGCCATCTTATTGGCGAGGCTTTGTGTGTGTGTTTATTTAGGTACGTTTGTTCTGTTTTGCCAAGTGCACCTAGCCTGGCACGAGCGGCGTTGGTAACGGTGGTGGTCGGTGCGGGCGGTGCGGATCTGTGAGGAGGTGTTCGATGTCTCAAAGTGAACCTAGCCTGACACACGAGGCTGGTGCGGTAACGGGGAGCGGTGGCGCAGTGGTTAGCGACTGGGTTGAACGTCGCCACTGGGGGGGGGGGTGGGAGGGAGGGAGACAAAGGCGGCCGGGCGTGGTGCTGTGTCACATGTTGTAGCAGCTGCTGCTGACTCGCTAGCAGCACTTGCCCCTACAGCCTGTTGAAGGCTACACGGGGGAGCTTTGTCTTTCCTGGACACAGTCTCCCTCGCGTGTCAGACCTTCATCATAGGTGACACTTCATAGGTGACACTTCATAGGTGACACTTCATAGGTGATACTTCATAGGTGACACTTCATAGGTGATACTTCATAGGTGATACTTCATAGGTGACACTTCATAGGTGACACTTCATAGGTGACACTTCATAGGTGATACTTCATAGGTGACACTTCATAGGTGATACTTCATAGGTGATACTTCATAGGTGACACTTCATAGGTGACACTTCATAGGTGACACTCATAGGTGACGCTTCATAGGTGACACTTCATAGGTGACACTTTATAGGTGACACTTCATAGGTGATACCACAGGTGATACTTCATAGGTGATACTTCATAGGTGACACTTCATAGGTGACACTTCATAGGTGACACTTCATAGGTGATACTTCATAGGTGACACTTCATAGGTGATACTTCATAGGTGACACGTCATAGGTGACACTTCATAGGTGACACTTCATAGGTGATACTTCATAGGTGATACTTCATAGGTGACACTTCATAGGTGACACTTCATAGGTGACACTTCATAGGTGATACTTCATAGGTGATACTTCATAGGTGACACTTCATAGGTGACACTTCATAGGTGATACTTCATAGGTGACACTTTATAGGTGACACTTCATAGGTGATACATCATAGGTGATACTTCATAGGTGACACTTCATAGGTGACACTTCATAGGTGACACTCATAGGTGACGCTTCATAGGTGATACTCATAGGTGACACTTCATAGGTGATACTCATAGGTGACACTTCATAGGTGACGCTTCATAGGTGACACTTCATAGGTGACACTTCATAGGTGACACTTCATAGGGGACACTTCATAGGTGACACTTCATAGGTGATACTCATAGGTGACACTTCATAGGTGACGCTTCATAGGTGACATTTCATAGGTGATACTTCATAGGTGACACTTCATAGGTGACACTTCATAGGTGACACTCATAGGTGACGCTTCATAGGTGATACTCATAGGTGACACTTCATAGGTGATACTCATAGGTGACACTTCATAGGTGACGCTTCATAGGTGACACTTCATAGGTGACACTTCATAGGTGACACTTCATAGGGGACACTTCATAGGTGACACTTCATAGGTGACACTTCATAGGTGACACTTCATAGGTGACACTTCATAGGGGACACTTCATAGGTGACACTTCATAGGTGATACTCATAGGTGACACTTCATAGGTGACGCTTCATAGGTGACACTTCATAGGTGACGCTTCATAGGTGACATTTCATAGGTGACACTTCATAGGTGACACTTCATAGGTGACGCTTCATAGGTGATACTCATAGGTGACACTTCATAGGTGACGCTTCATAGGTGACACTTCATAGGTGACACTTCATAGGTGACACTTCATAGGTGATACTTCAATGTGTGATGTCCACTTCCGTGGGTTCCGTTCCCAGTGAACCACAGAGAGTCACTTGAAGAAGCAGGCAGCTCAGAGGCAGCTCTGTGATGTCCACTTCCGCGGGTTCCGTTCCCAGTGAACCACAGAGAGTCACTTGAAGAAGCAGGCAGCTCAGAGGCAGCTCTGTGTTGTTCATGGCCACCGCGAGGAGGGAGCTTTCGCGACGAGAGTCTAGCAACCACCACCACCACAACAACAATCTGCTTTTAACGTTTAGTTTTTTGTCCTTCCCCCGCACCTCCGATTCGCACGGTTGGCTACGTTACGGTGGTGCGAAAGAAGTTCAGCGTGCATATAGACGTACCCCTCCGCCCAGGAGTGGGTCACCTTAGCTGATTTTGTTTCAAGCGGGTGAAAACGCAAGAGGCCACGATAGAATCTTATCGGTCCCCATGTAATTCTCTGGGTATGGGTCTCTGTGTGAGTCTACGGGTCTCTGTGTGAGTCTATGGGTCTCTGTGTGAGTATACGGGCATCTGTGTGAGTCTAAGGGTATCTGTGTGAGTCTACGTGTCTCTGTGTGAGTCTACGGGTCTCTGTGTGAGTCTACGGTTCTCTGTATGAGTCTACGGGTATCTGTGTAAAGTCTATGGCTCTCTGTGAGTCTTTGGGTCTCCGTGTGAGTCTATGGGTCTCTGTGTGAGTCTACGGGCATCTGTGTGAGTCTACGGGTCTCTGTGTGAGTCTACGGGTCTCTGTGTGAGTCTACAGGTATCTGTGTGAGTCCACGGGTCTCTGTGTGAGTCTACGGGTCTCTGTGTGAGTCTACGGGTCTCTGTGTGAGTCTACGGGTCTCTGTGTGAGTCTACGGGTCTCTGTGTGAGTCTACGGGTCTCTGTGTGAGTCTACGGGTCTCTGTGTGAGTCTACGGGTATCTGTGTGAGTCTACGGGTGTTTGTGTGAGTCTATGGGTATATGTGTGAGTCTACGGGTATCTGTGTAAAGTCTATTGGTCTCTGTGAGTCTATGGGTCTCCGTGTGAGTCTACAGGTCTCTGTGTGAGTCTACGGGTGTCTGTGCGAGTCTACGGGTGTCTGTGTGAGTTTACGGGTATCTGTGTGAGTCTATGGGTCTCTGTGTGAGTCTATGGGTATATGTGTGAGTCTATGGGTATCTGTAAAGTCTATGGGTCTCTGTGAGTCTATGGGTCTCCGTGTGAGTCTACAGGTCTCTGTGTGAGTCTACGGGTCTCTGTGTGAGTCTACTTGAAGATATTACTTCACAACCGTGTCACCACCACCACCCCCTTTCCCCCCTCTTTGCAGCCGTCTCGTGGATAGAGAAAGTGCAGGGGGAGACGGTGGTGCTGGGCTGCACCTGGACGGGCGACCCCACAGACACCGAGGTCCTGGACGTGGAGTGGTTCCTGCAGATGCCCACTACGAACATCTACGTGAGGAAGAGAGAGGGATACAGAGACGCACATCGCTACTCAGAGATGCCTGTAGCTTCTACTCAGAGACGCCCGTAGCTCCTACTCAGAGACGCCCGTAGCTCCTACTCAGAGACGCCCGTAGCTCCTACTCAGAGACGCCTGTAGCTCCTACACAGAGACGCCCATAGCTCCTACTCAGAGACGCCTGTAGCTCCTACTCAGAGACGCCTGTAGCTCCTACTCAGAGACGCCCATAGCTCCTACTCAGAGACGCCCGTAGCTCCTACTCAGAGACGCCCTTAGCTCCTACTCAGAGACGCCTGTAGCTCATACTCGGAGATGCCTGTAGCTCCTACTCAGAGACGCCTGTAGCTCCTACTCAGAGACGCCCGTAGCTCCTACTCAGAGACGCCTGTAGCTCCTACTCAGAGACGCCTGTAGCTCCTACTCAGAGACACCCGTAGCTCCTACTCAGAGATGCCCATCGCACACGCAGAGACGCCCGTACATCCTACTCAGAGACGCCTGTAGCTCCTACTCAGAGACGCCTGTAGCTCCTACTCAGAGACGCCTGTAGCTCGTACTCAGAGACGCCTGTAGCTCCTACTTAGAGACACCCGTAGCTCCTACTCAGAGACGCCTGTAGCGCCTACTCAGAGATGCCTGTAGCTCCTACGCAGAGACGCACATCGCTACTCAGAGAAGCCTGTAGCTCCTGCTCAGAGACGCCCGTAGCTCCTACTCAGAGACGCCCGTAGCTCCTACTCAGAGATGCCTGTAGCTCCTACTCAGAGATGCCTGTAGCTCCTACTCAGAGACGCCCGTAGCTCCTACTCAGAGACGCCTGTAGCTCCTACTCAGAGACGCCTGTAGCTCCTACTCAGAGACGCCCGTAGCTCCTACACAGAGACGCCCGTAGCTCCTACTCAGAGACGCCCGTAGCTCCTACTCTGAGACGCCCGTAGCTCCTACTCAGAGACGCCCGTAGCTCCTACACAGAGACGCCCGTAGCTCCTACTCAGAGATGCCTGTAGCTCCTACTCAGAGACGCCTGTAGCTCCTACTCAGAGATGCCTGTAGCTCCTACTCAGAGACGCCTGTAGCTCCTACTCAGAGACGCCCGTAGCTCCTACTCAGAGACGCCCGTAGCTCCTACTCAGAGATGCCTGTAGCTCTTACTCAGAGACGCCCGTAGCTCCTACACAGAGACGCCCGTAGCTCCTACTCAGAGATGCCCGTAGCTCCTACTCAGAGACGCCTGTAGCTCCTACTCAGAGACGCCCGTAGCTCCTACTCAGAGACGCCCATAGCTCCTACTCAGAGACGCCCGTAGCTCCTACTCAGAGACGCCCGTAGCTCCTACTCAGAGATGCCTGTAGCTCCTACTCAGAGACGCCCGTAGCTCCTACTCAGAGACGCCCGTAGCTCCTACTCAGAGATGCCTGTAGCTCCTACTCAGAGACGCCCCTAGCTCCTACTCAGAGACGCCTGTAGCTCCTACTCAGAGACGCCCGTAGCTCCTACTCAGAGACGCCCGTAGCTCCTACTCAGAGACGCCCGTAGCTCCTACTCAGAGATGCCTGTAGCTCCTACTCAGAGACGCCCGTAGCTCCTACTCAGAGACGCCCGTAGCTCCTACTCAGAGATGCCTGTAGCTCCTACTCAGAGACGCCCGTAGCTCCTACTCAGAGACGCCTGTAGCTCCTACACAGGCACCAGCAGGCTCCTACACAGGCACCAGCAGGCTCCTACACAGGCGCCAGCAGGCTCCTACACAGGCGCCAGCAGGCTCCTACACAGGCACCAGCAGGCTCCTACACAGGCACCAGCAGGCTCCTACACAGGCACCAGCAGGCTCCTACACAGACACCAGCAGGCTCCTACACAGGCGCCAGCAGGCTCCTACACAGGCACCAGCAGGCTCCTACACAGGCACCAGCAGGCTCCTACACAGGCACCAGCAGGCTCCTACACAGGCACCAGCAGGCTCCTACACAGGCACCAGCAGGCTCCTACACAGACACCAGCAGGCTCCTACACAGACACCAGCAGGCTCCTACACAGGCACCAGCAGGCTCCTACACAGGCACCAGCAGGCTCCTACACAGACACCAGCAGGCTCCTACACAGACACCAGCAGGCTCCTACACAGGCACCAGCAGGCTCCTACACAGGCACCAGCAGGCTCCTACGCAGGCGCCCGTAGGATCCTACACAGGCACCAGCAGGCTCCTACACAGACACCAGCAGGCTCCTACACAGGCACCAGCAGACTCCTACACAGACACCAGCAGGCTCCTACACAGACACCAGCAGGCTCCTACACAGACACCAGCAGGCTCCTACACAGGCACCAGCAGGCTGCTACACACACACCAGCAGGCTGCTACACAGGTACCAGCAGGCTCCTACACAGAAGCCGCCCCCACAGGCTCCTACACAGGCACCAGCAGGCTCCTACACAGACACCAGCAGGCTCCTATGCAGGCACCCGTAGGATCCTACACAGAAGCCGCCCCCACAGGCTCGTACACAGGCACCAGCAGGCTCCTACACAGACACCAGCAGGCTCCTACACAGAAGCCCCCCCCCCAGGCTCGTACAGAATCAGAATTCACCTTCTTGGTTCTTTCGGTAAAGTCACCGCCACGTAGACTGGAAATAAAATAATGAAATAAAAGAATAATAATGCAATTCTCACGACGTTTCGGCGACAACACAAGTGGGCCTTCTTCAGGTGAAGAAACAGGGCTATCAAGAAGACGGAACTTGAATGAACGCTGTCAGGCAAGGACCGCGTCTTTTGAAGCTGTGTGGGCGGAGTTGAATTAGCATGTTACCAGCCTCACATCCGGAGAGGGAGGTGGGATGGTAACATGCTAATTCAACTCTGCCCACACATATTCTTAGCTCTTTCGATAAAGTCACGTTGAAGGGCAACAATAAAATAATAAAATATATTAAAATAATCAAATATATAACAAGAATTTTTTTTGTTTTATATATATTTCATTATTTTATTGTTTCCCTTCAACGTGACTTTACCGAAAGAGCTAACAATATGAATCACTGCAGTCACGAAAGCTTTAAATCAAAATTCCGCCCACACAGCTTCAAAAGACGCGGTCCTTGCTTAACAGCATTCATTCAAGCTCCGTCTTCTTGATAGCCCTGTTTCTTCACCTGAAGAAGGTCACTTGTGTTGTGGCCGAAACGTCGTGAGAATTGCATTATTACTTGACTTCATTATTTTATTTCCAGTCTACGTGGCGGTGACTTTACCGAAAGAACCAAGAATGTGAATCCCTGCAGTCACGAAAGCTTTAAATCGAAACAGAATCGGAATATGTATCTACACTGCAGGAGGAATCCAATGAGCTGTAAAGCTCTTTGTTCACAGATGGGGTGGGTCAGAACGTTCCAACAACAAACGGCTACAAGAACACGTGACAGGAGTGCAACGTATAGGAAAACAAATCAATTGAACAGTATAAAAATAAATATAAATTTAAACCTGGTAAAGCCCACTGAACTATTAGGGTCTTATTCTTGGTTCTTTCGGTAAAGTCACCGCCACGTAGAAGGTAAACAATAAAATAATAAAAATATAAAACAATAAAATTCTCACGACGTTTCGACTGCAACACAAGAAGCAATCATCATCGTCAGGTGTGAAAACCACAGCAAGAACAATTTGAATAAAAGTGGCGGGTTTTTTTTAACGTCAGCACCACGGAGAGCGATTTGTAAGTTTGTTCAGATGGACGAGTCCATCTATGTTCGGAAAAGGAATCTCTCTTGGTAACCGTAAGCGTGAACAATCAATTAAGACCCCAAATGGATTATCAAATCCTTCCAACGATTGCTAAGCCCAGAATCCATCTCCTCGGTTGAAATTGTCTCCGTGTTTGTACATGCGGATAGCCTCATGAACGAATCTCTCTTGGTAACCGTAAGCGTGAACAATCAATCAAGACCCCAAATGGTTTATCAAATCCTTCCAACGATTGCTAAGCCCAGAATCCTTCTCCTCAGTTGAAATTGTCTTCGTGTTTGTACGTGCGGATAGCCTCACGGCGGCGGCGGTGGCGATGGCGGAGCCCTTTTTGTCCGTCCCCCACCCCCCTGCCCTCAGGTGGCCACGTTCGCCGGGGGCGAGGGGCACATCTACCCGGACTTCGCTTCCCGCGTGCGCTTCGCCCGCAACGTGACGCGGAGGGACGCGTCGCTGCAGATCGCCGGGCTGCGGGCGAGCGACGCCGGCGTCTACACGTGCAAGGTGAAGTTCGGCACTTTCATCAAGCAGGAGACCATCAGGCTCACCGTGCTGGGTAACGAACGCACGCACGCGCACACGCACGTACGCACGTACACACACACGTACACGCACGCACACGCACACACACGCACGTACATGCACGCACGAACACACACGCACGTACATGCACGCACGCACACGCACACGCACGTACAACAACAACAACCGCCATTTGCCACTAAGTGGCGGTGACGTCACCACGACGCTTGTGCCAGGCTATGTGCACCCTGAGGCCACGTGAAGTGTCGAACGCCCGCTGGCAGGAGGTCACGGGGCAGACCCAGGTGCCACGGGTCGACTGACTGCGGCAACCTGCTGTGCTTTAGCCACCCGGCGCTCCGCTCGTTGTTCTGAGCGTCGCTCCTCCGCCCTCCGTTGTTGTTGGAGGGCGACTGCCTCCAACTGCCCAGTAGCGTCCTTCACGAGCCTCCTCCACAGAGGCCGATCTTGACACTGCTGGTACCAGTCATCGGCAAGTCCACTCAGCTCCACGTCCTCCTGTACCACATCACTCCATCTCTTCTCTAGCCCGTGCCGCGCCCGCTTAGCCCCCTCAATCCGGCCGAACAAAAGCTGTTTCGGCATGCGGTGGCTGGGCATGCGGGCTACATGACCCAGCCATCGCAGCCTTCCCCGCCGGAGGAGCTCACCGATGGGACCTTGCCCAGATCTTTCAAGGATTTTTGAGCTCCTCACACAATCCAGTCTGGTTAAACCCAGGATGGATCGTAGGCAGGCCAGCCTAAATGTTCCTAACCGGCGAAGATGTTTCATTAGGGGGGTCCACGTTTCGCAAGCGTAGAGAAGGGAGGGAATGACCGTGGCCGAGAAGACCTAAAGCTTAGTGTGGAGCGACAGACCAAGTAGCTTCCACACAGCGTTACGCAACCGATGAAAGATATTGCCGCTCGACCGATTCGGAGTGAGACCTCTGCTGTTAAACTGGAGCCAGTCATAAGCACACTGCCCAGGTATGGGAAACTCTCCACTCTCTCCACAACGGCCCCATCACCGATTGGGAGTTGTGGGGGCAGAGTGTCCGATGGTACAAAATACCCAGGCAGGTGCTTAGTTTTGGTGGGGCTGATGGTAAGGCCCCACCTCTTAGTGGCACGCTCCAGTCTCAGCAACAGCGTCTCTAACTCCTCCTCTGAATGAGCAGCTATTACCAAATCATCAGCATACATAACGTGGTTGAGCAATAGGGAGCCATCCCTTGACCGCACCCGGGCGTCGATCAGCCTTCCATTATATCTGTACCATATGGAGATTCCCCAGGACCTTTCCCGCACACTGAGGAGTGAGATGCCCCTGTAGTTTTTAATGCCCTGCACGCTGAACGCCGCGCGCCCAAGTGCGTGTGAGTGTTTAGTTTTGTTTTAATTATTTTAATTATTAAAGTTCGCGAGTGTCAAGGTAAGCTACGTTGACTTTATTTTTTAAAGCATTTTCTCAAGAGAACCGTTGTTGCTGCTGCTGTTGTTGTGAAAGGCCCGGTACACCCTGAGGCCTTGCCTAGACTAGGACAGCCTTGATGTCACGTGGGTCCACACTCTTTGTGTCTTTCGGTAAAGTCACGGAGGTAGAAAATAAAAGTTATTTATTATTTAATTTAATTACATTTTTTTACCTACGTTAAATGTAATTTAAATTAAATTAATTAAAATGTATTTTATACCTACGTTAAATTTAATTTAAATGTGTAATAAATTAAATTTTATTTCATACGTTAAATTAATTGCATTTTTTTATAAATTACATTTATTTAAATTTATTTTATACCTACGTTTAATTTAAATTTTTAATAAATTACATTTATTTACATTTAATACCTACGTTAAATTAAATTTTTAATCAATTACATTTATTTACATTACATTTATTTTATACCTACGTTAAATTAAATTTTTTATAAATTACATTTATTTACATTTATTTTATACCTATGTTAAATTTTTTTTGGTAAATTTATTTAAATTACATTTATTTTATACCTACGTTAAATTAAATGCTTTAATAAATAAAATGTATTTAAATTAAATGTATCTTATTTCATACCTACACATGTACAGTCATTTAACTGCTCTGACTGCTTCAAGCTAAGTGCGGCCTGGAATCGTATTATTAAGTAATACATTTTACAATTACAATTCCTTATAGAGGAACCCCATACTAATGAACTGACTACGTATCTATATATTATTAAAAGACCGCACGCAGATATCACAAAAGCGGACCCCGTTGTCAACGATATTATTTGATGTACGTACACCAGTTGCTGTACGTACATCATTAAAATTACACCGATTGCAATACGTCACCAAAGACGACACAATTTTAATTTGACCCCCGGGTCTGATCGCGTTAACTATGCAGGTGGCGGGTCGAGAGGTTATTTGCACGTGTGTGCAGCTTATTGAATATTGACGTGCGATGACTTGTGGAGAGGAAGAATGATGATGATGATGATGGCGATGCAAGTGTTGAAGTCTGACGTTGTTCTCTGAGTCGTGTAGCCTACCTCGTGCGACTTTGGGGATTGCGTAATGTCATTTTAGTTTCCTCTGTGGAACTTTTTATTTTGTTGATTCTAACGATTGAACTAACGTAGGGCGGGCTTGGGAGCGGCGTTGACGATGTGTTTTGGCGTTGCACCAACCAGCACCTTTGCATTCAGAAGTTGGAGGTGCTTTGATTGTTACAGCGAGAGGTGGAATCATCACCGCCATCGTCATGGGTTTAAGTGGGCACGGAGCCCGTCAAGGGAATGGGTAGGTAGAGGAATGGGGTTGGAGAGTATACACAACTTGCATTTCTAGTCATTTCAACAATTTATGGGCATGCGCATCATTAACAGTATCCTGATTGATGAGCAAAACAAAATCGCACTTTAATCATCAATCTATTGTCATAAATGAGTCCGAAATATCAATCAATAGTCATGCTCAAAACCACATTCCTATTATAAAAATCATTGAACCGCCATTCATGATGACAATTCCAATGTGGTCATTATGATGCTCAGAATTACGCTTATATTCTCAGAATCTATTACAACAGCAGTGTGCTCAAAATGCAAATTTACCAATTTCAACATGTACACAATCAATTCCAAGATTCTTATCAAAGTAAGTCCTATGTATCGTGGTGTTTTCATGCTTATACATTATTACGCACCCCCCCCAAAAAATATATACAAAAGTGTATTTTTATAATGTTTGCATGGTGTACAGTCTGGAAATTACCCACATGGCAAATTTCAAGTTTGGTGCGTGTCAGGAAGTACGCTAAACATTTTGAACAGACACACAATCACAACTTTGCCTTTGATATATATGGAGATTAGTAATAAATTGTTAATTTAACTACTTTCAAGTTTACGGATTGGAAATAGGAATAGCACTGGCTCACCACGGGGCTTATCGCGTGGTATCTGGGCACTTTATTTGAATCGTAAACCCCACAGTTTGTGAGTACAATTCCTCGCAAGTTGCGTCCACAGATACAGAGACAGACAGACAAATAATAACGTTTATAGGTAAAACTAAGAAATGAATCTACATGTCGAGGAGAGAGGAGAGAGCCAAGAGGTCACCTCGGGAGACGGTGCGGCGCGTTAACCTTAGTCACGTGACTGAAGGAGTGTGGGCGTGTCGTGCGTGTGTGTATACTCTGCGTGTGTGTGTGTACCGTTTGTGTGTGTGTATACTGTGCGTGTGTGTGTACTGTGCGTGTGTGTGTGTATTGTGCGTGTGTGTACCGTGTGTGTGTACCGTGCGTGTGTACTGTGCGTGTGTGTGCACCGTGTGTGTGTACTGTGCGTGTGTACCGTGCGTGTGTGTGTGTACCGTGTGTGTGTGCACCGTGTGTGTGTGTACTGTGCGTGTGTGTGTAACGTGTGTGGCGGTAGTCTAGCGGTTAGTACGCTGCTCTACGAACATAACGACCCGAGTTTGATTCGCGCTCACAGCCAACACCCAGTGACGATTATTTGAACCGGTTCTGGGCCTCCCCTAGGTCGACTCAGCCTCAAATGAGTACCCGGTGTGGTGTGGAAACATCGCCACTTTGGGAGACAAAGGCGGTCGTGCACGGTGCTGGCCACCCATCCCCTCGTGTACCGTTCCGGCCTTCATAAGTGGTGCTGCTACTTGCTAACAGCACTTGCCCCAACAGTCTGTTAAGGCTACACGGGGGATCTTTGTCTTTGCATCACCACCCAGGAGTCACAGAGCTTTTGAGGCTCCGAGCCACGTGGGGATCCACAACAGCGTGAGGCGGTGCCACTCACAGGTGAGACTCGGGGATATGTGATTTCTAATCGATAGCCATCCGTCAGTTAACCCATCACAACTGCTGAGTCTGTCACGCGACTTCCTCCTTCCAGCGAGCCTTTGACACTTCACGTGGCCTCAAAGTGTACCTGGCCTGGATGCAGGCATGTCCGAGGATTCAGATGCCTTCTATGACCCCCTGTCACAGGTGTTAGCTAAAAGTGGCCCCTCGGGATAGAGTCATCATGTTGGGTGACTTCAATGCCCGAGTTGGTGATGATGCTGGCACCTGGTCTGGAGCGATTGGAAGGCATGGGCCAGATCAACTCAATAACAACGGTAGGAGGCTGTTAGACTTCTGTGCAGCCTGTGGGCTTGTCATTGCCAACACGCTGTTCTGGCATCTATGCATCCAGACAACATCATGGATTCACGCCGGGTCCAAGCAAGAACATCCGCTGGACTATATAGCCAGTGGACCAGCGAATGCAGGCCCATGTCCTTGACACCAGAACCTACAGTGCTGCTGACCTCACTGACCATTAGCTTTTCATATGTATGATCTGTGGGCTGGGTAAATCTGTGAGCAGGAGCAAGAGACAATTAAGCTGCCAAGCATTCACTACGTTATAAACAACATATTTGCACTCATAAGTCGCTTGCCTAATTGCCTCAGCAACTCGGTGTTTCGTATCGAATCTCATCTCAAACAATCGAAGGGCGCCCCCTAGTGGCAGCTGCCCCTGTTGGTTCCACATAGACTCTAGACGCACGTTGTTGTTGGTTCCACATAGACTCTAGAGTCTAGACGCACGTTGTTGTTGGTTCCACATAGACTCTAGACGCACGTTGTTGTTGGTTCCACATAGACTCTAGACGCACGTTGTTGTTGGTTCCACATAGACTCTAGACGCACGTTGTTGTTGGTTCCACATAGACTCTAGACCAGTGGTTCTTAACCTTGTTGGAGGTACCGAACCCCACCAGTTTCATATGCGCATTCACCGAACCCCTCTTTAGTGAAAAATAAAATGTGATTTTTTTCAAATTCAAGACATAGATATGTTTTTTTTACTGGTACACAAAATGAGCCGTGCATGAACATTACCTTGTTCAAAGAATAAAACCAACACAATGCATAAACTCACAACAAATTACATACCTGGAAATCAATGTGACTTCTGCTGTTGCCTTTGAGAGATCAGTTCAGATATGCGTGGCTTCACCTTGGCAAGTGCCACTCTCATGTCATTTTCACAGCAAAGTCTGTTCCTTTTCTTCGTTTTTATGTCCAGCATCCTCGAAAAGGATTGCTCACAAAGATATGTTGTAACAAATGGTATAAAAAAATCCAGGGCTTTCTTAGCAATAACTGGATACTTGTTCATTTGTCGACACCAAAACGTTGAGAGCGTTGTTGTTCTGAAGAGTTGCTGTTGAACCTGGCTCTGCTGAATTTCAATGATTTCGTCGAGGAATTCATCATTGACATCTGCTGTTTCAACAGCAAACGTGAACGGCTGTCTCACCCATGCTGGATATGACTCTCTTGTAGGGAAATATCCGTCGAGAGACTTTGCAAGCTCATCTAAGTGCGTGGCAATTGTTTTCTTCAGTTCCGTGGATACAGAAATATCTCCGATTCCAGACACATCTTCGATCTTACTTGCACAGTCGTCCAGAAGCGGGAAGTTTGCGAAGTTATTGTTCTCTGTTCGTCGTTTCCATAACGGTAGCTTTTTTTGAAAAGCCTTCAGGTGTTCTTCCGCTTCCATGATATTGACTCCACCACCCTGCATCTGCTGATTGAGATGATTGAGAGCTGCGAATATATCAGCCATGTACGCTAAAATGAGAATGAACTCAGGATTTTTGAAGCAATCTGCATGGCAGTGTTGGTGCTCTTGCAAAAACAGGGCTAATTCCACACGCATGGCAAAAACACGATTCAGCACCTGTCCCCGGGATAACCACCGAATATTAGAATGGAGCAGAAGTACCTCAAATTCAGAGCCCATTTCTTTACACAGCTCACTGAAGATGCGGTGCCTCAGAGCACTTTTTCGCACATAGTTCACACATTCCACCACAGTTTTTAATACTTCTGCCATTTTTGGAGGTAAGGTTTTTGTTGCCAACGCATGCCTGTGCAGAATACAATGCGTCACAATGATGTGTGGTGCATCGGCCTTTACTAGCGCACCAAAACCAGACTTTCTTCCCAGCATGACTGGAGCTCCGTCCGTACAAACTGCAGAAACCATATCCCATGAAAGATTGTTGTCTCTGAAGAAGTCATCCACAAGCTTCTTCACATCGGCTGCCTTCGTTGTTGTTGTAAGAGGCTTACAAAATAAAAACTTATTTTATCATGTCGTCTTTCACATAGCGTACAAAAACAGCAAGCTGGCTTAGATCAGAAACGTCTGTGGTTTCGTCGAGTTGAAGGCTGAATTTTGCCGGGCTTGAAATCAGATCCGCGACTACTTGAGCCAAGATGTCTTTACTCATGTCTTCTATTCTGTCACTGATGGTGTCATTTGAAAGGGGAATTTGGGATAATTTACCTTCGGCCGCTGTTCCGAGTATCATATTCACCATCTTTAATGCAGCTGGTTTCACAAGTGTTTCACCAATGGTGTGTGGCTTGCCCTGCTTTGCGATCAGGTAAGCAACTTCGTACGATGCTGTCAGGATCGGTTTGTTAACAGGTACAAATCCAAGAGCAGGCAGAGTGGCCCTTTCATCGAATCTGGCTCTCTTCACCCTGAATTCAGCAAGTGTTGTGTTCTTGTATTCCCCGTCTCCATGCAGCTTCAAGAAGTGTTCCTTTAGTTTTGCCGGTGCAAGGCTAGAGTTGCTCAACTTGGCGTTGCAAATCATGCAGATAGGACGCTCACTCCCATCACGTTCCGTGATACATGAGAATCCATGTTGTACATATTCGTCCGACCACTTTCTTCTTTTGCCCGACATAGTATGGATAAAATATTAAAGAAATCACACGATGTACGACAACAACAGTCACACGTTGACTACTGAGTACGCACTAAATTCCCCGCAGCGCTGATTGGCCAAGCAGTGTAGCATGATCATCTGCAGCCAGTGATGGCCAAGCGGGCCGTGTGTGTCATCACAAATTTACACAATAATTCAAGTGTGTCCGGACCTCCGTGGCGGGGGCTCTGCCGAACCCCTGAGATCGACTCACCGAACCCCTGGGGTTCGATCGAACCCAGGTTAAGAACCACTGCTCTAGACGCACGTTGTTGTTGGTTCCACATAGACTCTAGACGCACGTTGTTGTTGGTTCCACATAGACTCTAGACGCACGTTGTTGTTGGTTCCACATAGACTCTAGACGCACGTTGTTGTTGGTTCCACATAGACTCTAGACGCACGTTGTTGTTGGTTCCACATAGACTCTAGACGCACATTGTTGTTGGTTCCACATCGACTCTAGACGCACGTTGTTGTTGGTTCCAAATGTGGAGGGGAGAAACCGAAGGACCCAGAGACAAATCCAGACGACCACGGGGAGAGCATCCAGACTCCAAATACACAGCAAAGCAATTTGCTTATTGATCCCCCTCCCCCCATCACTTCCGACTCAAGAGCTCTCTCAGCATCTGGTTGTAATCGTGCTGCATGCCAAGCAGCTCTCCAAGAGAGACGAACAGCGCCTTCTTGACACCACCACCAGCGCCAGCGTCAGTGTCAGTGTGGGCTGATTGACGTCGTTTGGACGCTGGCCGAGGAGCTGCTGAAGCAGGAGCAGCAGCTGCAGCGGCTACTGCTGCTGCTGCTCCGCATGCTCCAGGGCATGCCCCAGTGGCTGCTGCAGTATCTCCTGCTGCAGCTGCATCAGGAGATACTGCAGCATGTTGTCCAATCAATGCCACACGTTGTCCAATCAATGCCACATGTTGTCCAATCAATGCCACATATTGTCCAATCAATGCCACGTGTTGTCCAATCAATGCCACGTGTTGTCCAATCAATGCCACGTGTTGTCCAATCAATGCCACATGTTGTCCAATCAATGCCACATGTTGTCCAATCAATGCCACGTGTTGTCCAATCAATGCCACGTGTTGTCCAATCAATGCCACATGTTGTCCAATCAATGCTACATATTGTCCAATCAATGCCACATGTCCAATCAATGCCACATTGTCCAATCAATGCCACACGTCCAATCAATGCCACATGTTGTCCAGTCAATGCCACATGTCCAATCAATGCCACATGTTGTCCAATCAATGCCACACGTCCAATCAATGCCACATGTTGTCCAATCAATGCCACATGTTGTCCAATCAATGCCACATGTTGTCCAATCAATGCCACATTGTCCAATCAATGCCACATTTTGTCCAATCAATGCCACATGTTGTCCAATCAATGCCACATGTTGTCCAATCAATGCCACGTGTTGTCCAATCAATGCCACATGTTGTCCAATCAATGCCACATTGTCCAATCAATGCCACACGTCCAATCAATGCCACATGTTGTCGAATCAATGCCACACGTCCAATCAATGCCACACATTGTCCAATCAATGCCACATATTGTCCAATCAATGCCACATTGTCCAATCAATGCCACACGTCCAATCAATGCCACATGTTGTCCAATCAATGCCACACGTCCAATCAATGCCACACATTGTCCAATCAATGCCACATGTTGTCCAATCAATGCTACATATTGTCCAATCAATGCCACATGTTGTCCAATCAATGCCACATTGTCCAATCAATGCCACACGTCCAATCAATGCCACATGTTGTCCAGTCAATGCCACATGTCCAATCAATGCCACATGTTGTCCAATCAATGCCACATATTGTCCAATCAATGCCACATGTTGTCCAATCAATGCCACATGTTGTCCAATCAATGCCACACGTCCAATCAATGCCACATGTTGTCCAATCAATGCCACATGTCCAATCAATGCCACATTGTCCAATCAATGCCACATGTTGTCCAATCAATGCCACGTCCAATCAATGCCACGTCCAATCAATGCCACATGTTGTCCAATCAATGCCACATGTTGTCCAATCAATGCCACATGTTGTCCAATCAATGCCACACGTTGTCCAATCAATGCCACGTGTTGTCCAATCAATGCCACATATTGTCCAATCAATGCCACATGTTGTCCAATCAATGCCACATGTCCAATCAATGCCACATGTTGTCCAATCAATGCCACATATTGACCAATCAATGCCACATGTCCAATCAATGCCACATGATGTCCAATCAATGCCACATGTCCAATCAATGCCACATATTGTCCAATCAATGCCACGTGTTGTCCAATCAATGCCACGTGTTGTCCAATCAATGCCACATGTTGTCCAATCATGCCACATGTCCAATTAATGCCATATGTTGTCCAATCAATGCCACGTGTTGTCCAATCAATGCCACGTGTTGTCCAATCAATGCCACATGTTGTCCAATCAATGCCACATGTTGTCCAATCAATGCTACATATTGTCCAATCAATGCCACATGTCAAATCAATGCCACATGTTGTCCAATCAATGCCACATATTGTCCAATCAATGCCACATGTCCAATCAATGCCACATGTCCAATCAATGCCACATGTCCAATCAATGCCACATGTCCAATCAATGCCACATGTTGTCCAATAAATGCCACATGTTGTCCAATCAATGCCACATGTTGTCCAATCAATGCCACGTGTTGTCCAATCAATGCCACATGTCCAATCAATGCCACATGTTGTCCAATCAATGCCATATGTTGTCCAATCAATGCCACATGTTGTCCAATCAATGCCACATGTTGTCCAATCAATGCCACATGTTGTCCAATCAATGCCACATGTTGTCCAATCAATGCCACATGATGTCCAATCAATGCCACATATTGTCCAATCAATGCCACATTGTCCAATCAATGCCACGTGTTGCCCAATCAATGCCACATATTGTCCAATCAATGCCACATGATGTCCAATCAATGCCACATGATGTCCAATCAATGCCACATATTGTCCAATCAATGCCACATTGTCCAATCAATGCCACACGTCCAATCAATGCCACATGTTGTCCAGTCAATGCCACATGTCCAATCAATGCCACATGTCCAATCAATGCCACACGTCCAATCAATGCCACATGTTGTCCAATCAATGCCACATGTTGTCCAATCAATGCCACATGTTGTCCAATCAATGCCACATTGTCCAATCAATGCCACATGTTGTCCAATCAATGCCACATGTTGTCCAATCAATGCCACGTGTTGTCCAATCAATGCCACGTGTTGTCCAATCAATGCCACGTGTTGTCCAATCAATGCCACATGTCCAATCAATGCCACGTGTTGTCCAATCAATGCCACACGTCCAATCAATGCCACACATTGTCCAATCAATGCCACATATTGTCCAATCAATGCCACATATTGTCCAATCAATGCCACATGTTGTCCAATCAATGCTACATATTGTCCAATCAATGCCACATGTTGTCCAATCAATGCCACACATTGTCCAATCAATGCCACATATTGTCCAATCAATGCCACATATTGTCCAATCAATGCCACATGTTGTCCAATCAATGCCACACATTGTCCAATCAATGCCACATGTCCAATCAATGCCACATGTCCAATCAATGCCACATGTCCAATCAATGCCACATGTCCAATCAATGCCACATGTTGTCCAATAAATGCCACATGTTGTCCAATCAATGCCACATGTTGTCCAATCAATGCCACGTGTTGTCCAATCAATGCCACATGTCCAATCAATGCCACATGTTGTCCAATCAATGCCATATGTTGTCCAATCAATGCCACATGTTGTCCAATCAATGCCACATGTTGTCCAATCAATGCCACATGTTGTCCAATCAATGCCACATGTTGTCCAATCAATGCCACATGATGTCCAATCAATGCCACATATTGTCCAATCAATGCCACATTGTCCAATCAATGCCACGTGTTGCCCAATCAATGCCACATATTGTCCAATCAATGCCACATGATGTCCAATCAATGCCACATGATGTCCAATCAATGCCACATATTGTCCAATCAATGCCACATTGTCCAATCAATGCCACACGTCCAATCAATGCCACATGTTGTCCAGTCAATGCCACATGTCCAATCAATGCCACATGTCCAATCAATGCCACACGTCCAATCAATGCCACATGTTGTCCAATCAATGCCACATGTTGTCCAATCAATGCCACATGTTGTCCAATCAATGCCACATTGTCCAATCAATGCCACATGTTGTCCAATCAATGCCACATGTTGTCCAATCAATGCCACGTGTTGTCCAATCAATGCCACGTGTTGTCCAATCAATGCCACGTGTTGTCCAATCAATGCCACATGTCCAATCAATGCCACGTGTTGTCCAATCAATGCCACACGTCCAATCAATGCCACACATTGTCCAATCAATGCCACATATTGTCCAATCAATGCCACATATTGTCCAATCAATGCCACATGTTGTCCAATCAATGCTACATATTGTCCAATCAATGCCACATGTTGTCCAATCAATGCCACACATTGTCCAATCAATGCCACATATTGTCCAATCAATGCCACATATTGTCCAATCAATGCCACATGTTGTCCAATCAATGCCACACATTGTCCAATCAATGCCACATATTGTCCAATCAATGCCACATTGTCCAATCAATGCCACACGTCCAATCAATGCCACATGTTGTCCAATCAATGCCACACGTCCAATCAATGCCACACATTGTCCAATCAATGCCACATGTTGTCCAATCAATGCTACATATTGTCCAATCAATGCCACATGTCCAATCAATGCCACATTGTCCAATCAATGCCACACGTCCAATCAATGCCACATGTTGTCCAGTCAATGCCACATGTCCAATCAATGCCACATGTTGTCCAATCAATGCCACATATTGTCCAATCAATGCCACATGTTGTCCAATCAATGCCACATGTTGTCCAATCAATGCCACACGTCCAATCAATGCCACATGTTGTCCAATCAATGCCACATGTCCAATCAATGCCACATTGTCCAATCAATGCCACATGTTGTCCAATCAATGCCACGTCCAATCAATGCCACATGTTGTCCAATCAATGCCACATGTTGTCCAATCAATGCCACATGTCCAATCAATGCCACATGTTGTCCAATCAATGCCACACGTTGTCCAATCAATGCCACGTGTTGTCCAATCAATGCCACATATTGTCCAATCAATGCCACATGTTGTCCAATCAATGCCACATGTCCAATCAATGCCACATGTTGTCCAATCAATGCCACATATTGACCAATCAATGCCACATGTCCAATCAATGCCACATGATGTCCAATCAATGCCACATGTCCAATCAATGCCACATATTGTCCAATCAATGCCACGTGTTGTCCAATCAATGCCACGTGTTGTCCAATCAATGCCACATGTTGTCCAATCATGCCACATGTCCAATTAATGCCATATGTTGTCCAATCAATGCCACGTGTTGTCCAATCAATGCCACGTGTTGTCCAATCAATGCCACATGTTGTCCAATCAATGCCACATGTTGTCCAATCAATGCTACATATTGTCCAATCAATGCCACATGTCAAATCAATGCCACATGTTGTCCAATCAATGCCACATGTCCAATCAATGCCACATGTTGTCCAATAAATGCCACATGTTGTCCAATCAATGCCACATGTTGTCCAATCAATGCTACATATTGTCCAATCAATGCCACATGTCAAATCAATGCCACATGTTGTCCAATCAATGCCACATGTCCAATCAATGCCACATGTTGTCCAATAAATGCCACATGTTGTCCAATCAATGCCACATGTTGTCCAATCAATGCCACGTGTTGTCCAATCAATGCCACATGTTGTCCAATCAATGCCACATGTTGTCCAATCAATGCCACATGTTGTCCAATCAATGCCACATGTTGTCCAATCAATGCCACATGATGTCCAATCAATGCCACATATTGTCCAATCAATGCCACATATTGTCCAATCAATGCCACGTGTTGCCCAATCAATGCCACATATTGTCCAATCAATGCCACATGATGTCCAATCAATGCCACATGATGTCCAATCAATGCCACATATTGTCCAATCAATGCCACATGTTGTCCAATCAATGCCACATGTTGTCCAATCAATGCCACATGTTGTTCAATCAATGCCACATGTCCAATCAATGCCACATGTTGTCCAATCAATGCCACATATTGACCAATCAATGCCACATGTCCAATCAATGCCACATGATGTCCAATCAATGCCACATGTCCAATCAATGCCACATATTGTCCAATCAATGCCACGTGTTGTCCAATCAATGCCACGTGTTGTCCAATCAATGCCACATGTTGTCCAATCATGCCACATGTCCAATTAATGCCATATGTTGTCCAATCAATGCCACGTGTTGTCCAATCAATGCCACGTGTTGTCCAATCAATGCCACATGTTGTCCAATCAATGCCACATGTTGTCCAATCAATGCTACATATTGTCCAATCAATGCCACATGTCAAATCAATGCCACATGTTGTCCAATCAATGCCACATATTGTCCAATCAATGCCACATGTCCAATCAATGCCACATGTCCAATCAATGCCACATGTCCAGTCAATGCCACATGTCCAATCAATGCCACATGTTGTCCAATAAATGCCACATGTTGTCCAATCAATGCCACATGTTGTCCAATCAATGCCACGTGTTGTCCAATCAATGCCACATGTCCAATCAATGCCACATGTTGTCCAATCAATGCCATATGTTGTCCAATCAATGCCACATGTTGTCCAATCAATGCCACATGTTGTCCAATCAATGCCACATGTTGTCCAATCAATGCCACATGTTGTCCAATCAATGCCACATGATGTCCAATCAATGCCACATATTGTCCAATCAATGCCACATATTGTCCAATCAATGCCACGTGTTGCCCAATCAATGCCACATATTGTCCAATCAATGCCACATGATGTCCAATCAATGCCACATGATGTCCAATCAATGCCACATATTGTCCAATCAATGCCACATTGTCCAATCAATGCCACACGTCCAATCAATGCCACATGTTGTCCAGTCAATGCCACATGTCCAATCAATGCCACATGTCCAATCAATGCCACACGTCCAATCAATGCCACATGTTGTCCAATCAATGCCACATGTTGTCCAATCAATGCCACATGTTGTCCAATCAATGCCACATTGTCCAATCAATGCCACATGTTGTCCAATCAATGCCACATGTTGTCCAATCAATGCCACGTGTTGTCCAATCAATGCCACGTGTTGTCCAATCAATGCCACGTGTTGTCCAATCAATGCCACATGTCCAATCAATGCCACGTGTTGTCCAATCAATGCCACACGTCCAATCAATGCCACACATTGTCCAATCAATGCCACATATTGTCCAATCAATGCCACATATTGTCCAATCAATGCCACATGTTGTCCAATCAATGCTACATATTGTCCAATCAATGCCACATGTTGTCCAATCAATGCCACACATTGTCCAATCAATGCCACATATTGTCCAATCAATGCCACATATTGTCCAATCAATGCCACATGTTGTCCAATCAATGCCACACATTGTCCAATCAATGCCACATTGTCCAATCAATGCCACATTGTCCAATCAATGCCACACGTCCAATCAATGCCACATGTTGTCCAATCAATGCCACACGTCCAATCAATGCCACACATTGTCCAATCAATGCCACATGTTGTCCAATCAATGCTACATATTGTCCAATCAATGCCACATGTCCAATCAATGCCACATTGTCCAATCAATGCCACACGTCCAATCAATGCCACATGTTGTCCAGTCAATGCCACATGTCCAATCAATGCCACATGTTGTCCAATCAATGCCACATATTGTCCAATCAATGCCACATGTTGTCCAATCAATGCCACATGTTGTCCAATCAATGCCACATGTTGTCCAATCAATGCCACATGTTGTCCAATCAATGCCACATGATGTCCAATCAATGCCACATATTGTCCAATCAATGCCACATATTGTCCAATCAATGCCACGTGTTGCCCAATCAATGCCACATATTGTCCAATCAATGCCACATGATGTCCAATCAATGCCACATGATGTCCAATCAATGCCACATATTGTCCAATCAATGCCACATTGTCCAATCAATGCCACACGTCCAATCAATGCCACATGTTGTCCAGTCAATGCCACATGTCCAATCAATGCCACATGTCCAATCAATGCCACACGTCCAATCAATGCCACATGTTGTCCAATCAATGCCACATGTTGTCCAATCAATGCCACATGTTGTCCAATCAATGCCACATTGTCCAATCAATGCCACATGTTGTCCAATCAATGCCACATGTTGTCCAATCAATGCCACGTGTTGTCCAATCAATGCCACGTGTTGTCCAATCAATGCCACGTGTTGTCCAATCAATGCCACATGTCCAATCAATGCCACGTGTTGTCCAATCAATGCCACACGTCCAATCAATGCCACACATTGTCCAATCAATGCCACATATTGTCCAATCAATGCCACATATTGTCCAATCAATGCCACATGTTGTCCAATCAATGCTACATATTGTCCAATCAATGCCACATGTTGTCCAATCAATGCCACACATTGTCCAATCAATGCCACATATTGTCCAATCAATGCCACATATTGTCCAATCAATGCCACATGTTGTCCAATCAATGCCACACATTGTCCAATCAATGCCACATATTGTCCAATCAATGCCACATTGTCCAATCAATGCCACACGTCCAATCAATGCCACATGTTGTCCAATCAATGCCACACGTCCAATCAATGCCACACATTGTCCAATCAATGCCACATGTTGTCCAATCAATGCTACATATTGTCCAATCAATGCCACATGTCCAATCAATGCCACATTGTCCAATCAATGCCACACGTCCAATCAATGCCACATGTTGTCCAGTCAATGCCACATGTCCAATCAATGCCACATGTTGTCCAATCAATGCCACATATTGTCCAATCAATGCCACATGTTGTCCAATCAATGCCACATGTTGTCCAATCAATGCCACACGTCCAATCAATGCCACATGTTGTCCAATCAATGCCACATGTCCAATCAATGCCACATTGTCCAATCAATGCCACATGTTGTCCAATCAATGCCACGTCCAATCAATGCCACATGTTGTCCAATCAATGCCACATGTTGTCCAATCAATGCCACATGTCCAATCAATGCCACATGTTGTCCAATCAATGCCACACGTTGTCCAATCAATGCCACGTGTTGTCCAATCAATGCCACATATTGTCCAATCAATGCCACATGTTGTCCAATCAATGCCACATGTCCAATCAATGCCACATGTTGTCCAATCAATGCCACATATTGACCAATCAATGCCACATGTCCAATCAATGCCACATGATGTCCAATCAATGCCACATGTCCAATCAATGCCACATATTGTCCAATCAATGCCACGTGTTGTCCAATCAATGCCACGTGTTGTCCAATCAATGCCACATGTTGTCCAATCATGCCACATGTCCAATTAATGCCATATGTTGTCCAATCAATGCCACGTGTTGTCCAATCAATGCCACGTGTTGTCCAATCAATGCCACATGTTGTCCAATCAATGCCACATGTTGTCCAATCAATGCTACATATTGTCCAATCAATGCCACATGTCAAATCAATGCCACATGTTGTCCAATCAATGCCACATGTCCAATCAATGCCACATGTTGTCCAATAAATGCCACATGTTGTCCAATCAATGCCACATCTTGTCCAATCAATGCTACATATTGTCCAATCAATGCCACATGTCAAATCAATGCCACATGTTGTCCAATCAATGCCACATGTCCAATCAATGCCACATGTTGTCCAATAAATGCCACATGTTGTCCAATCAATGCCACATGTTGTCCAATCAATGCCACGTGTTGTCCAATCAATGCCACATGTTGTCCAATCAATGCCACATGTTGTCCAATCAATGCCACATGTTGTCCAATCAATGCCACATGTTGTCCAATCAATGCCACATGTTGTCCAATCAATGCCACATGATGTCCAATCAATGCCACATATTGTCCAATCAATGCCACATATTGTCCAATCAATGCCACGTGTTGCCCAATCAATGCCACATATTGTCCAATCAATGCCACATGATGTCCAATCAATGCCACATGATGTCCAATCAATGCCACATATTGTCCAATCAATGCCACATGTTGTCCAATCAATGCCACATGTTGTCCAATCAATGCCACATGTTGTTCAATCAATGCCACATGTCCAATCAATGCCACATGTTGTCCAATCAATGCCACATATTGACCAATCAATGCCACATGTCCAATCAATGCCACATGATGTCCAATCAATGCCACATGATGTTCAATCAATGCCACATATTGTCCAATCAACGCCACATATTGTCCAATCAATGCCACGTGTTGTCCAATCAATGCCACATGTTGTCCAATCAATGCCACATATTGTCCAATCATTGCCACATGTCCAATCAATGCCACATGTCCAATCAATGCCACATGTTGTCCAATCAATGCCACATGTCCAATCAATGCAACATGTTGTCCAATAAATGCCACATGTTGTCCAATCAATGCCACATGTTGTCCAATCAATGCCACGTGTTGTCCAATCAATGCCACATGTTGTCCAATCAATGCCACATGTTGTCCAATCAATGCCACATGTTGTCCAATCAATGCCACATGTTGTCCAATCAATGCCACATGTTGTCCAATCAATGCCACATGTTGTCCAATCAATGCCACATGTTGTACAATCAATGCCACATATTGACCAATCAATGCCACATGTCCAATCAATGCCACATGATGTCCAATCAATGCCACATGATGTCCAATCAATGGCACATATTGTCCAATCAATGCCACATATTGTCCAATCAATGCCACATATTGTCCAATCAATGCCACATGTTGTCCAATCAATGCCACATTGTCAAATCAATGCCACACGTCCAATCAATGCCACATGTCCAATCAATGCCACATGTCCAATCAATGCCACATGTTGTCCAATCAATGCTACATATTGTCCAATCAATGCCACAAGTCCAATCAATGCCACATGTCCAATCACTGCCATATGTCCAATCAATGCCACATATTGTCCAATCAATGCCACGTCCAATCAATGCCACACGTCCAATCAATGCCACACGTCCAATCAATGCCACATGTTGTCCAATCAATGCCACATGTCCAATCAATGCCACACGTTGCACACGAACTCAGATCCCGTGACGAGAGCCACTCGGCACCGAAAAGAGGAGAAGCCCTGGAGGAGACCTCCCGTCATCGTCAAAACTCCCTCCTCCTCGTCGTCGTCGTCGCCAGCTCTGTCCTCTTCGCGATGAGGTTGCTGCTGCTGCTGGTGTTGGCCGTCGCCCTGTTGCTCCGCGGCTCTGTGGGGTCGCGCGAGGCCACGGCGCCGCGCCTCTCCTACAGGAGCCGGAGAGGTGCGGAGTGTGCGCGTGTGTGTATGTATGTGTGGTGTGTGTATGTAGTGTGTGTGTGTATGTGTGGTGTGTGTATGTAGTGTATGTGTAGTGTGTGTATGTAGTGTGTGGTGTGTATGTGTGTGTATGTATGTGTGGTGTGTGTATGTAGTGTGTGTGTGGTGTGTATGTGTGTGTATGTAGTGTGTGTAATGTGTATGTGTGTTCGTGTGTATGTGTGTGTGTATGTGTGTTCGTGTGCGTGTGTAGTGTGTGTGTATGTGTGTGTATGCATGTGTGTATGTGTGGTGTGTAGTGTATGTGTGTGTGTATGTAATAGCTGCTCAGTCAGAGGAGGAGTTGGAGACGCTGCTGCTGAGACTGGAGCGTGCCACTAAGAGGTGGGGCCTTACCATCAGCCCCACCAAAACTAAGCACCTGCCTGGGTATTTTGTACCATCGGACACTCCACCCCCACAACTCCCAATCGGTGATGGGGCGGTTGTGGAGAGAGTGGAGAGTTTCCCATACCTGGGCAGTGTGCTTATGACTGGCTCCAGTTTAACAGCAGAGGTCTCACTCCGAATCAGTCGAGCGGCAATATCTTTTCATCGGTTGCGTAACGCTGTGTGGAAGCTACCTGGTCTGTCGCTCCGCACTAAGCTTCAGGTCTTCTCGGCCACGGTCATTCCCTCCCTTCTCTACGCTTGCGAAACGTGAACCCCCCTAATGGAACATCTTCGCCGGTTAGAAACATTTAGGCTGGCCTGCCTACGATCCATCCTGGGTTTAACCAGACTGGATTGTGTGAGGAGCTCACAAATCCTTGAAAGATCTGGGCAGGGTCCCATCGGTGAGCTCCTCCGGCAGGCAAGGCTGTGATGGCTGGGTCATGTAGCCCGCATGCCCAGCCACCGCATGCCGAAACAGCTTTTGTTTGGCCGGATCGAGGGGGCTAAGCGGGCGCGGCACGGGCTAGAGAAGAGATGGAGTGATGTGGTACAGGAGGACGTGGAGCTGAGTGGACTTGCCGATGACTGGTACCAGCGGTGTCAAGATCGGCCTCTGTGGAGGAGGCTCGTGAAGGATGCTACTGGGCAGTTGGAGACAGTCGCCCTCCAACAACAACGGAGGGCGGAGGAGCGACGCTCAGAACAACGAGCGGAACGCCGGGTGGCTAAAGCACAGCAGGTTGGCACAGTAGGGGGCACAGGTGGTGCATCAGCCAGTCATCTCAGTCAGTCGACCCGTGGCACCTGGGTCTGCCCCGTGACCTCCTGCCAGCGGGCGTTCGACACTTCACGTGGCCTCAGGGTGCACATAGCCTGGCACAAGCGTCGTGGTGACGTCACCGCCACTTAGTGGCGAATGGCGGTTGTTGTTGTATGTATGTATGCCTGGTTATTTTGTACCATCGGACACTACACCCCCACAACTCCCAAACGGTGATGGGGCAGTTGTGGAGAGAGTGGAGAGTTTCCCATACCTGGGCAGTGTGCTTATGACTGGCTCCGGTTTAACAGCAGAGGTTTCACTCCGAATCAGTCGAGCGGCAATATATTTTCATCGGTTGCGTAACGCTGTGTGGAAGCTACCTGGTTTGTCGCTCCGCACTAAGCTTCAGGTCTTCTTGGCCACGGTCATTCCCTCCCTTCTCTACGCTTGCGAAACGTGGACCCCCCTAATGGAACATCTTCGCCGGTTAGAAACATTTAGGCTGGCCTGCCTACGATCCATCCTGGGTTTAACCAGACTGGATTGTGTGAGGAGCTCACAAATCCTTGAAAGATCTGGGCAGGGTCCCATCGGTGAGCTCCTCCGGCAGGCAAGGCTGCGATGGCTGGGTCATGTAGCCCGCATGCCCAGCCACCGCATGCCGAAACAGCTTTTGTTTGGCCGGATCGAGGGGGCTAAGCGGGCGCGGCACGGGCTAGAGAAGAGATGGAGTGATGTGGTACAGGAGGACGTGGAGCTGAGTGGACTTGCCGATGACTGGTACCAGCGGTGTCCAGATCGGCCTCTGTGGAGGAGGCTCGTGAAGGATGCTACTGGGCAGTTGGAGACAGTCGCCCTCCAACAACAACGGAGGGCGGAGGAGCGACGCTCAGATCAACGAGCGGAGCGCCGGGTGGCTAAAGCACAGCAGGTTGGCACAGTAGGGGGCACAGGTGGTGCATCAGCCAGTCATCTCAGTCAGTCGACCCGTGGCACCTGGGTCTGCCCCGTGACCTCCTGCCAGCGGGCGTTCAACACTTCACGTGGCCTCAGGGTGCACATAGCCTGGCACAAGCGTCGTGGTGACGTCACCGTCACTTAGTGGTGAATGGCGGTTGTTGTTGTTGTTGTCCCCTCTCATGCCTCTTCATCTTGCACCGCGACAAGCCACGTGGGTCTGTCTCCCAGCCCCCCCACCAGGTTCCGAGAGCTGCTGATGCCTGAGGCTTTTTTGGGCATACTGAAGAAGCTTCGGTGTTGATATACGAGGCCTGGAGCCAAATCAAGAAAGTTGTTTTTAATTCTTAATGTTCAACGTTAATGCCTGGTGACTGGAATCACCGTAAACAAATAATTTATTTAGTTTATTTAGTTCACTGTTCATGTATGAAGCTCGTACACCCAAAGGGCAGTGACTTTGATATTTATAATTAGGTTTTAATATTTTGGGGCTATTGTAGAGTGAGACTTTAGGAATCGCAGGTCAGTGTAGATGCGGCGATATGCCGGGAAGGGGATCTTTAATCCATCGGTGACCATGTGGGACTATAACCTACTGGTTGCATCACTTGCGGGTGACCAATCGCCCCAACCGTGTGACCCAACGCCATACGGCGGGTGACCTACGGCTGCCCCACATGTTGCCCATCGCCCCCCTCAACATTCCCATGGTCGTGTGGGTGACCCATCGCCCCCCCCCCCCCCCACCGTGTGATCGCGTGTGCCCTGGCGCGGTGGTGTAGTAGTCAGCGCTACGCTGCGCTACGAACCTGGCGACCCAGGGTTCGATTCCCACTCACTGCCAACGCCCAGTGACGATTATCTGAACCGGTCCTCCCCGAGGTCGACTCGGCCTGACATGAGCACCTGGTGTAGCGCTGTGTAGTCAACATCGCCACCGGGGAGACAAAGGTGGTCGGGCGTGGTTGCTGGCCCACCCACCCCTTCGCGTACCATTACCGGCCTTCACAGGTGCTGCTCGCGACCAGCACTTGCCCCCCCTCCTCCCGCAGTCTGTCATGGCTACACGGTGGGGGGAGGGGGGTCTTTGTCTTTGCCCTGCCCCGGCTGCCGTGACCAGATCTGTCGGCGGGGAAGGCGCCGCTCTCGTGCCCGCCGGGCTGCTCCGTCTGCTCGGCCGCCAATGGTTGCCTGCAGTGCGCCCCGCGCCTCTTCCTGCACCTGCAGCGCCTGGGCATGCGGCAGCTGGGCCGGTGCCTCCTCGCCTGCCCCGCCGGCCACTACGGCAAGGGCGGCGGCGTCATCGGACCCCGCTGCTTGCGTGAGCTGCGCCCCCTCCTCAACGCCCTCCTCGAGATGCGCGTCCCCATTGCATGCAGTGTGCCACAATTGACCTGGGATTTCACTGAACTCGCACGTCCCTCGCTGCACCGCCAATGTCCGGCACCGATCTCCACGAGCTTCGTGTATGCGGCAGCCCTGCCGACGCTAACCCAACCACTCGTCTCTGGTGGCCCGTGCTGACCCAAAGCCCCTCGCCAGACTGTGAGCTCCTGACCTTCAGCCGACACGACCTTGCGGTCCCCCGCTTGCACTCGCTTGAACTGAACTTCACCCACTAGCTCCTCGGTGCCCGCCGGCTGTTGTTCGCCGACTTAGACGAGCGCCCCGTACTCGTCGGGCTGCCGTGCAGACCTTGATGGGCGCTCGCCGACACACCCGCTCGCCGTGCCGACCTTTACCGGGCGCTCGCTAGCACTCGGCCCGCTGTCCCCCGCAGGCTGCCAGGTCCCGCACTGCGACAGCTGCTACGGACAATCGTCGTGCGAGCGCTGCTCGCGGGGGCACTTCCAGCACCGTGGCCGCTGCGTGACCAGCTGTCCCAGCGGATACGAGGGGAACAGCCTCACGCAGGGCTGTCTCCCCGCAGGTACGCTGGGCGGGTGGGGGGGAGGTGGGGACTATGGACATCGCGGGGTCATTGTGACCAGAGGGACGCGCAACCGCCGCTGATCGTCATGGCTGGCTAAGTATCTAACCCAAACACACCTTTATTGTGAATGATATTCGTCGCGAAAGCCGAAGTGTTTAAACAAAAAAAAAGTTCAACTTGCGTACATGTAACCGTACGGAATGACGAGAGAGGGAGAGAGAGGACATGGGGGACGCAATGGATGTGGACCCGCCTGCCGACTTGTACGGATCACGACACGGGGACCCAACCACTGCAGTTACAAACCAAGCCATTGGGATATGGTTAGTCAGGGTGGTGGTGGGGGGGAGGTTTGAACACACAGCCACAGCCAGGTCTGCCCACCGCTATACGGGAGACACGCCGGGGGGTGAAGGGAGTTGGGGACAACCGCAAATGTCCGAGTTCATCCTTCGCGGAATATCGTGGATAATAAAACAAAGACTCCTGTCTGTTTGACCACGTTAACAACAGCATAAACATCGCCACCACCAGGGCAATGGTTCACCACGTAGCCACATTATAGGCCGTTGGGTACAAGTGCGGTTCAGCCAAGATCTATGAATGCCGGTGAGGCGTTATGGTCGGTGCAATGCCCGGCCAGCGACCTTTGGCTCGCCAGCGCCGATGTCCGCATCCCGTGCCAGGTTGTAATTTTAAGGCCGAGTTGACCCAAGGGAGGCGCGGAACTGTGAGATATCACTACCCAGAGAAGTTGGCCGTGACCTAGGGGTCAAAGTTGGTAGGGCATTGAGGTGGGGGACCAATACAGCACCCCTCCCTATTGCTACTACCAAAGATAAAGACAAAGATCCCCCGTGTAGCCTTAGCAGACTTGGGGCAAGTGCTGTTAGCGAGCACCTTTTTGAAGGCCAGAACGCGGTGGGTGGTCAGCGCCCCATCCCAGGGGGCAATGTTCCACACTGCACCAGGTACTCATTTGAGGCCGAGTCGACCTAGGAGAGGCCCTGGACGGGTTCAGATAATCGTCAGTGGTTTTGGCCGTGAACGGGCATCGTAATCTGGCCGCTGGTTCCTGGCGCAGCGTCGTGCTAACCGCTCCACCACTGCCACCGGTGGTGGCGTCGTCAACTGCAACAAACGCCTCGAGTCTTCACGGCTACAGCTGCTTCGTGGAGTTTGCTCTTGTTGCCTGCGTTGCCGTCATCCTTGCCGTGTCCCCACACGTGGGCCGGCAGCGTCCGTAAATAAAATCGTCAAGGGGCAAGGGTCGGTTTCCGCCGTGTGGAAAAAAAAGGTTGACGTTCGGCTCAAAGCATTAAGATTCTCTTGGAACAAAGTTTTTTCCATAAGCAATCCCTGGGCTGGTTTCTAACTTGACCAGAGTCTCATGCAGCAGTGTGTGGCCTGTCTTTAAAAACAAAATTTACACTGGTCCAAAGTTTGTCGCCTAAATTGCAAACTCTGCTGGAAAATGTTGGTCCAGAATGCACATAGACTGTGGGAGTGGAATGCTGTTGTAATTTCATGTTGAGTGACTCTTGCTTGTTCATGATTTCATTACTGAACGGAGCACGTGGGTGAGCACTTGGGAGGGGGGCACTGGTGGGGCCACTGGTGGGGCACAAGGAGAGGGGGCATGAGGGGGACATGAGTAACCCTGAAATGATGCACGCTATATTTACATTCAGTAGATGTGGAGGTGGTCTCTGTGCGTGGTCGAAATTGTTTTTGAGTGTACCGTATAGGATTGCTGCCTTGGTGTTGGTGAAATTCGCGATTGTTTGTTGTGCTGATGATGAACTTGGTTGTTGTTATAATCGTGGTCATGCCACTGCTGACGCTGATGCTGATGGATGCTTCTGAGGTTAATGGGAATGATGCCGGTGGTGGTGGTCGTCTTGGTGGTTTGGTGAGGATGATAATTCTGCTGCTGCTGCTGGCGAGACTGATGTTTGAATCCCCAGGGAACTGCGAGGTGTCCACGTGGGGGCCATGGTCCACGTGTGAAAGGGGGGGGAGGATGTGCAGCTTCATGTGGGGGGCCCAGGAGAGGAGGCGCAGTGTGAAGAAGAGTGCCCCCACTGCCCCCCATGGGCAGCGCTGCCCGCCACTCCGGCAGGCTCGGCGCTGCCGCGTGCAGCCCCGGTTTGCCCCGGGGATGGTGAGGATCTTTGATCCATCATCATCGTCATCCTCGTCATCGTAATCGATGACGCTGCCCGCATTGGATGCAATTGTAATCGTTGATACGATCGGTAGATTCCCATCGTTGTCACCATCGTTGCGTTTCCATTCATCACAGCTGATATTACGTGACCGGTGCATTAACACGTGTGT
This sequence comes from Petromyzon marinus, assembly GCF_048934315.1. Classification (NCBI taxonomy): domain Eukaryota; kingdom Metazoa; phylum Chordata; class Hyperoartia; order Petromyzontiformes; family Petromyzontidae; genus Petromyzon; species Petromyzon marinus. The sequence continues at coordinate 367,587 of NW_027422999.1, read as the reverse complement.
CCTCAACGGCGCTTCGTGAACAATAATTGCCAATGCAATTATACATTGCGACAGCATGCTGTATTGGGTTGTGTATCGTTCTGCTTGCGAAATTGCAATAATATTTAGCGTTTATCACAAACACGTTGGCCATTACCAACATTGATACATTTTTTTACGTGTAATCCGAGTGCAACGTTACCGCATCGGTTCCATCAATAAGTTTCACACATCCACATTAATATCAACCACACCGTGCACTCTCATCATTCGGGGTTGTCATTAGAGGCGTCTGAATTCAACCGCGCCTCGACATGCGCTCCGCCGCGTGTTTAAGTTGCAAGCTGATGAAGTTCAACCAGGCGAGCGCTCGGGATACCGGGCGAGGTGACCTACGGCCCCGAAACGAAGACGGTGAAAACCAAGCAGAGAAATTATGTAAAAACAGCAATCGGAAATTAAAATAAGGCCTACGAGCCATAGAAAGTATTGCTCGAACATAAATCGACGTTAAATCGAAGCTAAATATTTAAATCCCCTGCAGCTCTGAACAGATTCAGCACCGAGACTAACCCCCTGATACAAGTTACAAAACTACGTCTTGTAAAAACGAACATAAATTGACGTTAAATCGAAGATAAATATTAATATTCCCTGCAGCTCCGACAGATTCAGCACCGAGACTAACCCCCTGATACAAGTTACAAAATTACGTCTTGTAAAAACGAACATAAATCGACGTTAAATCGAAGCTAAATATGAATATCCCCTGCAGCTCTGAACAGATTCAGCACTGAGACTAACCCCCTGATACAAGTTACAAAATCACGTCTTGTAAAAACAAATATAGGCTCCACCCATAGCGCTCTCACGCGAACAAACAAAGATTCTGTAGAGGATTTGCATCGCGCCCCTTTCAAGGGCATGTGCCATGAGTATCGGTGTGTAAACCAACACGTGCAGAAAGACGCGTCAGTGATGTCAATACGTCAAATGCCATCGTGCCGTGTGCGCGTTGCAGAGCTGGGTCTGCTGAGGCAGAACGTTTGGAGCAGAAGAGGAGGCGACCGTTTCACGGTGACGACATTCGAGGTCGAGCCCTGACATCAACCCGCGACTGTGCGTCACCAACAGCCACAACAACAACCACCACCACCTGCACCACCACAATGACCAGCAACGCCAAACTGACGAGCGGCAGCAGTATACCAACAACAACCGCCACCACCTGCACCACCACCACCACAATGACCAGCAACGCCAAACTGACCAGCGGCAGCAGTATACCAACATCAACAACAACAACCACCATTCGCCGCTAAGTGGCAGTGGCGTCACGACGACGCTTGTGCTAGGCTGGGCTGTACAGTGAGGGAAAAAAAGTATTTGATCCCCTGCTGATTTTGTACGTTTGCCCACTGACAAATGATCAGTCTATCATTTTAATGGTAGGTTTATTTGAACAGTGAGAGACAATAACAACAACAAAATCCAGAAAAACGCATGTCAAAAATGTTATAAATTGATTTGCACCTTTGTCATCTGGCCACATGGCCAGCCTGTTCTAGACCAATTCCTTGACCACATAAATTCCATACAACCAGCCATCAGATTTACCATGGAGGTCGAAAAAGATGGCAAGCCACCCTTTTTTGATGTCTTAATTAAAAAGAGACCTGATGGTTCAATGAGCCACTCTGTCTACAGGAAAGCTACCCATACAGATGCTTACTTGAAACCGGATTCCCACCACCATCTATCCCAGAAGAACTCCCTCATCAAGACTCTATACCATAGAGCCCAATGCGTTTCCGACCAGGAACACATTGCCAGTGAACTCAAGCACATACACCAGGCTCTCAGGGCTAATGGTTACTCCGACTACACAATCAGCAAAGCCATCACTCCAGTCATGAAGAAGGATCCTCTTGAGGAGCCACTCAAAACCATCACCGTACCCTACATTGTAGGGGTCACTAAAAAGATCTCCAAAATCCTGAATAAACACAAGATCCAGGTCCGATTCAACACAGTACATACAATCCGTGATCTGGTTCCATCTGTAAAAGATGCTCTTCCAGACATACAGTACCCGGGCGTTTACAAACTAAAGTGCCGCTGTGGTAGCAGCTACATTGGAGAAACCAAACGACATATCTCGGACTGCATCCGCGAACATAAAGCAGACTTGAAACACGGTAGGACGAACTCCTTTGTCGTGGCAAATCACTGTTATAATTCAGTGGGCTCACATGACATTGACTTCTCCAAGACGGAGGTTCTTTGCAAGCCAACCGGCTACCATGAGAGACTCGTTCATGAGGCCATCCACATATACAAGCACAGAGACAATTCCAACCGAGAAGATGGATTCTGGCTTTGTAACCATTGGAAAGATGTTTTAAACCATTTCGTTTCTTAATTGTATTTTACGGTGACCTTCAGACCGCAGCTCTTTCGCTGGCACACCACGGTTAATGGTATGGTTTATAACATCGAGTATAATAGCTGTTTTTCTCCCCCCTCCTCCGTTCCGAGCATGGATGGACTCCTCCATCTGAACGGGGCTCGTCGCTGTCCGTGGTGCTGACGTTGAGGGGAAGAAACCGCCACCGAATTTTTCGCCATATGGCATTGTGATATATAACGACTTATTGTTGGTGGCTCAGCTGATTGGAGAGTATATAGAGTTTATTGATAACATTGAGGTAGTTTATATTTTAGTTTTTTTATTGGTTTACTATATGGTATTCATTATATAGTGTAGTGTATACCAAGTTGCTTTGTATTAATAGCTCACCTTATTGTTAGAATATATTGAGTACATTTATTATATTCTTAGTTTTTTCGGTAAAGTCACGTTGAAGAGAAACAACAAAATAACAAAATATATATAAAACAATAAAAAATTCTTACGACGTTTCGACCATAACTCAAACGGTCATCATCAGGTGTGTCGGTTTGAATTACTGCAGTCACGAAAGCTTTAAATCAAAATTTACATTTATTATATTGATGTAATTTAGACTTAGTTTTTTCATATTGGTTTACTGTATGATAGTTGGGTAGTTGCAGCCCTTTAGCATCCATATACTACATGCCTCTGTTGATATGTAAACTTTGACTTTAACATAGCTATTTCTGTGACCAGTCACAAACTAATCCCTCAGCTATTTCAAGGCGCTTCACTTCTCTCACCTAGCTTAAAAGACGCTACGAATCTTAGCAGCGTTCATTGAAGCGCTGTCGTCCCGACAGTTCTGTTTCTTCACGTGAAGAAGGCTACTTGTCAGTTTAACACGTAGGCTTTCGCGACCAATATTATTCATAATAAAGGTTTTTGGGTTAGATCGCATTTATTTATAAATGTGTCGTAACCCTCCACCACCCGACACGGCCAATCAGCAAAAAAAGTGTCACGTTGACAAAAGACAAATAATTCACTACTTTAGCCCACCGGTGTGTTAAAGAGTGAATCCACATTTACAGTTTGAGTACGACGTTTCGCTGGTAAATACATCCAGCATCATCGGGCAATTCGCCAGAATGGTAAAGCCCTCGCTTGCTCCCGGTTTTATATAGAGCAGCAGGGTGACGTCATCACTTAACTCATATCAGGTGCAGTGATTAGAGGCGGAGAGGGGGGGGGTATTGTAATTATATAATCGATTAGTAATCAGTCATTGGTTATGATTAGAAATGAGTTGTAGATTAGTAATTCTTTAAATCAAAATGTAATGTGTATTATTTAATAATACGCTTCCAGGCCGCATTAAGCCGGTAGCTGTCAGAGCGATTAAAGTTATTCTTGTTCCTCTCAATTTCAATGGATTCTCTAATTAGTCTTTGCCAGTAATAATTAGTTTTACACACCACTGCAACATTGTCAAAATCAATTGAGTGTCCTTGTTGACAAGCATGTTCTGCCACTGCCGACAGTTGTGTTTGAGATAATTTAATATTTCTCTGATGTTCTTTTAGTTTTACACTGATGTTACGTCCCGTCTGCCCAATGTAGCAGCTGCCACATGAACAATTAATCCGATATACACCTTCTGTTGATAGTTTAGGTAATGCGTCTTTAGTGCAAGATACTAGTTTTTGAATTTTGTGTACTGTACCAAATCTTACTGTAATGTTTTGCTTTTGCAAAACACCGGCTAATTTGTCAGTTACTCCTGAGATATATGGAATTTTTATTGTTTTAACAATCTGGTCGCTTTCATGCCGATGAGGTCATGCTGAGTGGTGACGTCACAGAGCGGGGATGGAGTTTAAGTTGATTTAGCTTAATTTTCCATTGCCCCCTCCCTTGAGTGCGTGAACTCAGCAACAACAACGTGGACATTGTTATGTATACACACTGTGTGTGTGTACATACACACACAGTGTGTGTACATACACACACAGTATGCACGTATACACAGTGTACAAACACTGTGTGAGTGTAGTGGGGGGCAAAGGCGGTGCATTGGCCAGTCATCTGAGTCAGTCGACCCATGGCATCTTCTCATCAATTTATTTAAAAAAATGTATTATTTTTATTTATTTGTATTTATTTGTATCTTTTTAATCTTTTTTTTGTTTTCTATCTACGTGACTTTACCGAAAGAATCAGGAATATGGTAGCGCATTCTCTATTTGTTGCAGAGGTTCAAAGTTCAAATCCGACAGGCACACCTGGCTACACCAGTAACATTCACCACAATATGCGCTGTTCTGCTTCACGGCGGATGTAAAACAGAGTATTGTGTCACTCACAACGCACAGGTCATTGCATGTTGGTGTCACGGTCAAAATTGTGGTAATTCCAAAACATTATCCAGAAACTCTACAACGGAAATGTTTGGCTACGTACGGTTTGAAAGAAGTGTTAGTCAAACAGAATGTGTATTTGCGTGCGCGTGTTTAAACGTATCTTTGTACGAGCGGTAGGGCAGCGGTTAGCGCTATGCTGCGCTACGAACCCGGAGACCCGGGTTCGTTTCCCGCTCACGGCCAACACCGCCAGTGACGATTATCTGAACCGGTCCTGGGCCTTCCCTAGGTCGACTCAGCCTAAAACTGAGTACCCAGTGTGATGTGAGCATCGCCACTCGGGATACAAAGGCGGCCGGGCGCGGTGCTGGCTTCCCACCCCCTCGTGTGCCGTGCCAGCCTTCATAGGTGCTCGCTAACAGCACTTGCCCCTAGAGTCTGTTAATGCTCTACCGGGGATCTTTGTTCTTGTCGTTGTGTACGAGTGGGGAGCAGTAATTTAGTGGCTATCGCACTGAACTCCGTAATCCGGTGACCCAAATTGGATTCCTGCTCATGACACACAACAGTGGCAGATATTTAAACCAGTCTTGGGTTTTCCCTACACCGATGTAGTCTTGAATGACTTCCTAGTGTGGTAAATGAAGTAATCCAGTTTTGTTAATATGCCTGTCAATAATTTAGAATGTATACTTGTCTGGTTTTGTGCATACTTGTAACATTTGATCTGTAAGGGTCAAATATTGAATAAGTGATGTTAGGACAAAGTGTGCGTGTGTGTTTGAAAGTAACCTGTACAGAGAACTCGGGTGAGACCCGTTGTTCTTGTGATACAGGTCAAACGGTGTTTTTGTGTCCCACGAAGCATCTGGAGCAACTCATTGTCTTTTAAATAGGTGGCACACTCGGATCATTCATCAGTTACAAGGCATACCACTTAAAAGTTACACGTATAGGAGGAGGTACATTCTCTACAACACGAATTTTAGTTTTGTCTTACGTGTTGAGGCCACGTGATGTGTCGAAGGCTCTCTGCCAGCTCAGGACAGACCCAAGTTGCCATGTGCTCAATAAGATGACTGACAGAGGCACCACTGCACCGACTTGGTGTGGCTGACGCTCCGCTCGTTGTCGTGAGCATCGCTCATCCGCCCTCTGTTGTTACTGGAGGGCGACTGCCTCCAATTGCCCAGCAGCGTGCTTCATGAGCCTCCTCCACAGAGGCCGATCTTGACACCGCTGGTACCAGTCATCGGCAAGTCCACTCAGCTCCACATCCTTCTGTACAGCATCAGTCCATACATCTTTAAGAGGGTTATCTAAATGCCATGCTACAGACAGATGGGCAGATATGAACGAACGGAGCAAATGCATTAACATCTCAACCTTGGTTGGAAAGCGTTAAAAAGGAATGTCTTATTTGACCTGAACTGCATATTGTTTGATTTGAGTTAAGGACAATAAAAAAAACTAATACAGAGATTGTGCACTCACATCAGTCTGGGTTAGCACGTGAGAGGACCTCCTGTAATACTATGATCTTACCAGATGCGGAGACAAATTGCCATTAATGCAGATTTGAGGCTATGCGGATGGCTTTGAACCCAATGCACCCTTCAATGGCAATGCACATAATAGAGACATGCTTTGTTCACTTTTCTAAACCCATGCTTTTAAAATAATCTCAAGCAATTTTCTCTGCCAGTTATGTTGCCTGATCTTATTGCACTAACACAAAGACAAAGATCCCCCATATAGCCTTAACAGACTGTAGGGGCAAGTGCTGTTAGCGAGCACCTATGAAGGCCGGAACAGTACACGAGGGGGTGAGTGGCCAGCACCACGCCCGACTGCCTTTGTCTCCCTAGTGGCAATGTTTACACGCCGTACTAGGTACTCACACACTCACACACACACACAAAGATCCCCCGTACAGCCTTCAACAGACTGCTGGGGCAAGTGCTGTTGGTGAGCTCCTATAAACGCCGGCACGCACGGCACTCGAGGGGGAGGGTGGCCAACACCGCACCGGGCCGCCTTTGTCTCCCCTGGTATTTACCACACTAGGAAGTCATTCAAGACTACATCGGTGTAGGGAAAACCCAAGACTGGTTTAAATATCTGCCACTGTTGTGTGTCATGAGCAGGAATCCAATTTGGGTCACCGGGTTACGGAGTTCAGTGCGATAGCCACTAAATTACTGCTCCCCACTCGTACACAACGACAAGAACAAAGATCCCCGGTAGAGCATTAACAGACTCTAGGGGCAAGTGCTGTTAGCGAGCACCTATGAAGGCTGGCACGGCACACGAGGGGGTGGGAAGCCAGCACCGCGCCCGGCCGCCTTTGTATCCCGAGTGGCGATGCTCACATCACACTGGGTACTCAGTTTTAGGCTGAGTCGACCTAGGGAAGGCCCAGGACCGGTTCAGATAATCGTCACTGGCGGTGTTGGCCGTGAGCGGGAAACGAACCCGGGTCTCCGGGTTCGTAGCGCAGCATAGCGCTAACCGCTGCCCTACCGCTCGTACAAAGATACGTTTAAACACGCGCACGCAAATACACATTCTGTTTGACTAACACTTCTTTCAAACCGTACGTAGCCAAACATTTCCGTTGTAGAGTTTCTGGATAATGTTTTGGAATTACCACAATTTTGACCGTGACACCAACATGCAATGACCTGTGCGTTGTGAGTGACACAATACTCTGTTTTACATCCGCCGTGAAGCAGAACAGCGCATATTGTGGTGAATGTTACTGGTGTAGCCAGGTGTGCCTGTCGGATTTGAACTTTGAACCTCTGCAACAAATAGAGAATGCGCTACCATATTCCTGATTCTTTCGGTAAAGTCACGTAGATAGAAAACAAAAAAAAGATTAAAAAGATACAAATAAATACAAATAAATAAAAATAATACATTTTTTAAAATAAATTGATGAGAAGATGCCATGGGTCGACTGACTCAGATGACTGGCCAATGCACCGCCTTTGCCCCCCACTACACTCACACAGTGTTTGTACACTGTGTATACGTGCATACTGTGTGTGTATGTACACACACTGTGTGTGTATGTACACACACACAGTGTGTATACATAACAATGTCCACGTTGTTGTTGCTGAGTTCACGCACTCAAGGGAGGGGGCAATGGAAAATTAAGCTAAATCAACTTAAACTCCATCCCCGCTCTGTGACGTCACCACTCAGCATGACCTCATCGGCATGAAGTGCCAGCGGGAGGTGTACCTCGCTAGTGACGTCATGTCACCAAGGTATTCACACTCCCCCAACCCCGTCCACAGCACTCTTGAGCGTGACGTCACCTCCGCTTGGGTCACTGCCGATATCAATCCAGTGGCAATCCTTATTTGGGCAAAGCTACGCCCAGTGACTGCAGCTCATTAACATAATGTGTTCGTTGTAGCCGTCGGGTTTAGCAGCCACGCCCCATCACTCGACACATGGCCAGTTAACATTAACATAATTTATTCAGTTACAGAGCCGCTTATTATGGGAGGGGTGTGTCTCTTTCCCCGGAAGTGACGTCTTGTTACCTGCTTACCCGCGTGACGTCGCGAGGTAACAGGAGGCTACCGATCTGCCCTTCCACTGAAATCCGAGGTGAGAAATTCTCATGGTGGTTTTGGTGGTGGTTCTTGTTGTTGTTTACCAAGGTAGAGCCTCTCTCTCTCGTAGGGATGTCAGTTGAGTAGCAGCGAGCATGGGAATCGATGTCCAGGTTGGAACTTTACAACGCGGGGCCTAGCCACGCGGGGCCTTGCCTCCTGCCCTCGCCTGATTGCATTTACTTTAATTATCTCGCTTAAGTTTAATTTGTCTTCACCCGGCTCGCCACTTTGTAACTTTGTTTTATTGTAAATATTCACGCAGTTTTAATTTTATTTTGTTAGCAGGCCAAGCCCGCTTGAGCTGCTATACCGCTCTTGTTATCAGAAGCGACCTGCCCACAACAACACAAGGTGAGGCTTTGTCAACGTGTGTGAATGTTTTGACTAAAAACTTTGGTGACTGCAGGAATTAATATTATTGGCTTATTAGGTAAAGCCACGTAGATAGAAAATAAAATAAAAATAACAATAATAAAATTAAATGAAAAATAAAAAATTTAAAATCAAGCAAAAAACCCACGACGTTTCAATCGCAACACAAGTGGTCTTTATCTTATTAAATTTAATCTGTTATTTTTATTTTCTATCTACGTGACTTTACTGAAAGAACCAACAATACGTGCGTCAATGTATCTATCGGTCAAAGACGCTAAGCGCGTGCCGCTGTTGACTCTGAATGTGTGGAGGGGAACACCTTCACCACGGGGAGAGAGAGACAGAGACACGGATAGCCTCGGCTATGTTGATTGATCCTCGATTCATTACTTGGTGGAGTGAGGAAGAATTAATGCTGAGCAGATGAAGGTGGCCAGGCATGGTTCTGGTCACACCACCACCACCTGTTTACTCATGGCAGTGTGTGATAGTGTCAAGTTTGTGTTTGCAGTAAAGTCTATTAACTCTGTTAAACATGGAGGTTATATCAAAACAATAGTTTATTTTTGTTTTCCTCTGGAACTCTTTATACGAATGGAAACAAGAAGTTAACAGCACACACATTCAGCTGAAGTCAGAACTGTTCAACCCCAGCATTCAAGGACATAGCCTGGATTTACACCTCTAAGTTGCGATTGAACATTAATTAATGCATTTCTGCATAACAGCAATAGTATTATATTCTTAGTTTTTTCGGTAAAGTCACGTTGAAGAGAAACAACAAAATAACAAAATATATATAAAACAATAAAAAATTCTCACGACGTTTCGACCATAACTCAAACGGTCATCATCAGGTGTGTCGGTTTGCATAAATTTATTTTGAAAACGGCATATTTATTTATTTATAAAAAAATAACGTTTGCGTCACGCGCAACGATTGGCAGTTTGCCCAGGACTAGTCCATCTATTTTTTGAAAAGAGGAGGGGGGAGACGAAATTTGTTTTTATGTATGCTGTCTGAAAGCCACTGTAAGCGTGAACAATCAATCAAGAACTGAAATGATTTATCAAATCTTTCCAATGATTGCTAAGATAGAATCCATCTTCTCGGTTGAAATTGTCTCTGTGTTTGTATATGTGGATAGCCTCATGAACGAATCTCTCAACACCCTTTGCTATGTCAGCCGAATTTAGCTTTCGTAAATATTCCTTTTGTAGTCAGCCAAAATTGTGTGCTTAGAGTTTTGGGTTAACATTCATCTTAAAGATATGAAGGCTTCCAGGCAGATTAATGACATTTTCCCTCTCACTGTGTGCCATAGCAGCCCGTGGAGAGAAACCCTTCAGGTGCACTCTGTGCACCTGAAGGGTTTCGTTCATCAAATCTGATGAATTTGGGAAACTTTTCATTACATCATGAATATATTAATAAGTATAGACGTGTAAGTCTCGTGTGCATTCCTCTGTGCCTGACGTGTAGATGGTGTGGATATTCTTTTTTTCTGTCTGCAGCTGACGCTTCCTCTGCAGAATTGTTCTGATGGAGCAAAGGCACTCAGCACAGCTCGGTACGACAAGTCAACAATGCGACCAGCGTGCATACAGCACGGATCGGACTGGAAATTTGACACGGCACCAGAGAACTCACAGGAGAGAAACCCTTCAAGTGCACTGTGTGTGACAAGGCATGTGCATGGCCATCAGTTCTTGAGACCCACCAGAGAACACACACGGGAGAGAAACCCTTCAGGTGCAGTGTGTGTGGGAAGGCGCTTGCACAGTCATGTAATCTTGTAACACACCAGAGAACACACACGGGAGAGAAACCCTTCAAGTGCACGATGTGCGGGATGGCGTTTACACAGTCATGTAATCTTGTAACACACCAGAGAACACACACGGGAGAGAAACCTTTCAAGTGCAGTGTTTGTGGGAAGGCATTTTCACGGTCATCTGCTCTTAAAAAACACCAGAGAACACACACGGGAGAGAAACCTTTCAGGTGCACTCTGTGCGGGAAGGCGTTTGAACGTTCATCAAATCTTGAAGTACACCAGAGAACACACGAGAGAGAAACCCTTCAAGTGCAGTGTGTGCGTGAAGGCGTTTGCACAGTCATCTGCTCTTGTAAAACACCAGAGAACACACATAGGAGAGAAACCCTTCAGGTGTACTCTGTGCAGGAAGCCGTTTGCAGATTCATCAAATCTTCGAAGACACCAGAGAACACAAAAGCATCGGAAGATCCACAAGGAGCGGAGTCGGAGTCTGAGATCAGCTTGTGAAAGTCAAAGTGCCGCAATGAGCCCATCCCTCATGAAACAAGAACCGGACGAAAATCCCAGCTTGGACACTTTTAAAGGTATCGAGGTGAAATATGAAGAGGTGATGGTGAAATGTGAAGAAGTGATGAGCGAAGAAGTGAAGGTAAAATGTGAAGATGAAGATCCAACTCCAAAATGGGACCTTCACATCGTGAAGCAGGAGGAGAATTCTGACTGAGGCAGAGCGAGGCAACTCCCAGCAGTTTGTGGAAGTGGAGGTGTGGGTGGACTTGCTCCTAGACAATACAAAGTCAAGTGGAGACCTGGTAGATGTGTAAGCCAGAGACGATGTCGCTACAATAGATACACCTTTGTCACAGGCCTTTAATGACAAGAATGTGAAGTTGAACACTTTGTGGGCCCATGGGTTGGGTAGATCTCTAACCAGGAGCAAGAGCCAATAAGCTCCCAAGCATTCACTATGTAATCATAATAATTTATTTTACATGGTGCTTGCTTAATCATCTCAGCAACTCGGAGTTCTGTGTCGTACCTCGCCTGAAACACTGAAAGAGCATCCCCAAGTAGCAGCTGCCCCTGTGTGGCACAAGGTGGTGGCCCTGCACCGGCCTGCATGTGGACAAGAGCCTGTCCGTAGGGGGCGATGATTGATGTGTAATCTCAGTTGTGTTGTTTGTAGGTAATGTTTAGAATTTGCTACATTTTCACTCAGACGCCAGCATGCAATGGCCTACTCGTTTTGAATGACACAATAGTATGTTTTACATACACTGTGAAGCAGACTGTGCATTTTTTTTTAAAGCTTCTTGTTAATACGATGTAACGTGATGCAGGATATTTCACTGAAGTAATCCAATTTTGTTAATATGCCTGTCAATAATTTAGAATGAATACTTGTCTGATTTTGTGCATACTTGTAACATTTGATCTGTAAGGGTCAAACATTGAATAAGTGATGTTAGGACAAAGTGTGTCTGTTTGGAAGTAACCTGTACAGAGAACTCAGGTGAGAACCGTTGTTCTTGTGATACAGGTCAAACGGTGTTTTTGTGTTCCACGAAGCATCTGGAGCAACTCATTGTCTTTGAAATAGGTAGCACACTCGGATCATTCATCAGTTACAAGGCATACCACTTGAAAGTTACACGTATAGGAGGAGGTACATTCTCTACAACACGAATTGTAGTTTTGTCTTACGTGTTGACGTAGATTTTGTCTAACTAGGACTAGAAATGCTCCTTGCTGATTCACGTCTGGATGTTCGAAGGAAACCCCACTGCTGTTGTTGAGACGCTGTGCACCAATTAATGGTCCAACACATTGACGGCCTTCAGGCCAGGAAAGTCACAACATTTGCACACAAAGGACGCATTCACGCAAGCACCCCATGCTCCGTTTTGAAGTTATAAAATGAAACATCTTTGAATTGTGTTGTGTTTTGAATTAGATTATTTTATTTCTTCATTAAAAGCTTGTATCAATTTACATCTGGAAGACTTCATTGAAAAGGACATTCCGAGTGAATTTTCTCTCAACGTTAAGTAGACGGCCTTGCCGGGGGTTCGGTTCGATGCGGCCCTTCACCTGTTTGGGATTGCGGGATCGAGATAAGGCGACACGGAGCTGGCCGTGCGAGAAGACCGCCGTCTGCAGATCGATTCCAACGTAATCGAACGTCTGTCCCTGCGCCTCCGTCGTCCATGCAGGGGGTGCGTAGGTTTGCAGCGCCCCCTGCATGAAAACAATGGAAAGTGCAGCGCTCATCACAGATAAAGTTGCGCGCTTATTTCTAGATTTGAAGCTTTCGTGACTGCAAGGATCCATACTCTTTGGTTCTATTCGGTAAAGTCACGTAGGTAAAAAATAAAACAACATATTTAAAATGTTATTCTTTTATAAGGTGATGTTGAAATCGAAAAGTGTTTGGCCAGTTGATGATTTCAATCAGATTGATTCATTTATTATGAACCACATATCTGAGCTTTTGTGGTCCTGTTGTGCTAAAGTTGGAAAAAGTCCGTGACTATAACTTCGCTCAATATTGTAAAAGTGTTTCTTTTATTTAGTTATTGTTTAATACAAAGTACTTCAGATAATGGGTTTCAAGATGTACTTGAATGGCACGTTTGTTGTTCCGGTGTTTAATGGCTTGGACGTCATGGCAAATGGCTTCCATCGATGTGGAAATCAATGGTGGATGATAATTTGACATTTCGGTGTTGATTTGGAGTAGATTGTTTAACTGTTGCATACCGGGTGGTGAAATGCTTTGCCGAGTACCTGAACTGTTTGACCAAGTGAATTCATGAAGAGTTCGATATGAGTTTGAGCGTTAATATTCTTGCGGAACAACAAAGGTCTGATATTTTAAACATTCCTGATCGTACGTTTATTGCGACAACGTTCAAGGGGAACACGTGTGGAGGCGAGTTCCGGGTGAAGTCTCCGCTTACCTGGCAACCATGGTGGCTGTCCGCTGATCACTCTCGCTCCGTCACAGCTACGAGCTGTAGGGACGGGACGCTCCACCCCGGCGCTGTTTTAATTCACGGCACCAAGAGCGGAGAGCCTCATCCCTGCAGTTCCCTCCTGTTGTGCCGCATCATTTACCGCGTAACGAGGCAACGTTTTCATGAGCAGTGCGTTCCACTAGACACCCACACGAGCGAACCATGTGCAACAGTGTGCGTACATACAGACACGAACAAACGCGGGTGCACATACACACACGAGCGCTTACTTGTAAACACGGATGAGTGGAGATGCACGCACGAGTGTGGTCACCACCTGGCTAGCTACACTAGTCACGTGATAACTAGTATACTAAACTATACACTACACTATACACTCCACTATACACTACACTACTATACACTACACCAGGGGTGTCCAAAGTTTTTTTAGTGAGGGCCAAATACAGAAAAATAAACAAAAGGCCGGGCCACACACTAGAGGTGACATATTGACACATGAATACTGTGTGTATTTCTAACTCACCCATAATGTGAAGAACATTGCACTCAGTGGGAGCAGTGATGCTGTCCGTTGGATTGAAGGATGGCTGACATGTCAGGAGAAAGTTTGGTGGTTGAGACACGAAGGACTTCACAGAGATGGCTATCAGTCATTCTGGTTCTCAGTCTGCTTTGTTCTTATTTAACAGAGAAAATGTTTGTTCAAATATGTATGTTGAGCCGAACAGGCTCATTCTTTTTGCATGGTGTCTCATCAGAGGAAACTTGGCATTATCCAAACTCTGATAGAAGTCAGGGAGGGAGAGAAGCTGATGTTGACTCTTCAGAGAATCATCACATTGCATTTCAATCAGTTCTAACTGCAGACTCTCTTCCACTTCTTCTGCATCCACCAGGAAGGGGGTCGAGAACAGCTTGATTTGTTTTTCAATGACAGAAAAATATTGGAAACGCTGGTTGAATTCTGTCACGAGAGGTACAATCACAGACACATTTCTCCTTTTTAGCAGAAAGGTCGGCCTTTGGAAAAGCAGACTTGATTTCAGACAGCGCAGGGAAGTGTGCAGCATTAAAGCTTCGTAGTTGTCTCTCAAACAGGCGTAGCTTTACACAGAAGGCTTTCATGTGCGCATGCAGGTGTGGCACCAGCTGTTCTTTGCCTTGTAGGTTCTTGTTCAGTGTATTCAGATGATGCGTAAGATCAACTAAAAATGCCAGGTCTGCCAGCCACAGAGGGTCACTCAGTTCATGAAGAGGTCGGCCCTTCTCTTTCAAAAACTGGTCGATTTCTGATCTCAGCGAATAAAACTGCTGCAGCAGAGAGCCGCGGCTGAGCCAGCGCACATCAGAGTGGTAGAGTCCATCCCCGTATTCAGCATCCACATCAGATAGGAAAGCTTGAAATTCTCTGTGGTACAGTCCTCTAGCTCGAATTATGTTGACAGTTTTTACAACAGTGTTCATCACATCGCCCAGCTAGACAGTCTTGGCACACAGTGCTTCTTGGTGGATTATACAGTGCATCCTAACAGCCTCACCTCCGCTCTCTTTTACCTTGGCGCACACCATCGATGCCATTCCTTTGCGCTCGGCCGTCATGGCCGGAGCTCCATCCGTTGTTACTCCACAGAGCTTGTCCC
This sequence comes from Petromyzon marinus, assembly GCF_048934315.1. Lineage (NCBI taxonomy): Eukaryota > Metazoa > Chordata > Hyperoartia > Petromyzontiformes > Petromyzontidae > Petromyzon > Petromyzon marinus. The sequence goes on along the minus strand of NW_027422999.1, from coordinate 352,438 downwards.
ATTTAAGCCCCATCTTTTCAACTGCCTCTGACACAGCTTCAAAAATATCTCTACCCGTCGTTGTGCCTTTTAGGCTCATCATATCAAGCAGTTCCTCCGTACAGCAAAAATTATCATCTACTCCCCGCAAAACAATTAACAGCTGCGCGGTGTCTGTGGCATCTGTGCTCTCGTCGCATGCTATCGAGTAAAAATCAAAAGCACAAGCTTTGTCTCTCAGCTGAAGTTTCAAGTTAGCTGACAAGTCCTCGATTCTCCGCACCACTGTATTTCTGGATAAGCTCACGCTGTTGAAATCCTGCACTTTTTCCGGGCACATTATTTCTGTGACTTTGATGAGGCACTGCTTTATGAAATCCCCGTCTGAGAACGGTTTGCCGTGCTGGGCAATAAGTTTAGTGACTTCATAGCTTGCTGTTGTGGCATTTTCCTGTATTTTGTTAGCACGAAAAAAATTGTTGTTGAGCTTGCAGGCTAGCCGCCATTTGCTTGACTTTCTGTGTTCGTTCGGCACCGGTGTACGATGTGTAGCTCTGATGTTTGGTCTCATAGTGCCGACGGACATTATACTCTTTCATCACAGCAACATCTTCATTGCAAATCAAACAGACACACTTTCCGTTGATTTCTTTGAAAAAATATTCATTTTCCCACCGTGTTTGAAATCTTCTACTCTCACTTGCTATTTTGCGTTTCTTCGGTGCTGCCATTTCTGGTGACTAGCGGTAAAAGTTTTTCTTTGCTTAATTTTGTTTAGTGGAGAAGCACGGTTTTCAGTGGCTGGCTCCATCTAGTGTTGAAACTGAGAAGTGCAACAGAGTTGAGCTCAAGCTTCTTGTGCGGCCCATATTCTATTATATTTTCAGAATTTGCTGCGGGCCGTAGTTTGGACACCCCTGGTTTAGAAGGACGAGTCCATGTATGTTCGGAAAAGAGGAGGGGGGAGACGAAAAATTAATGCATGCTGTCTGAAAGCCACCATTAAATTAGCGCTCGTTTACCATTGATTTACTTATTGTTAGCGAGACTATCCTTGCCAAATTACTTGTTTAAGAGATAGCAACTCGCCAGGTTTTTAAGAGGAAAAACCAAAGAGGCAAATTTCTGGGAGGTGCGGCCACAGGCCAAAGAGTGACGCACCTTGAATGTCGTCATTCAAGGGCGGGCACGTCAAAGTTGTTTCCCACTGAAGCAAGTTGAGTGGTGGGTGTTGATTGGTTACTCGCGATGAGCACCTGCCCCAAGTCTGTTACGGCTACACGGGGGGGGGGGGGGGTTTCTGTCCTTGCCTTTGGTCAGAATCAGAATCTCAATCAATATTCACACTGGAGGAATACGATGAACTATAAAGCTCGTTCTCACAGATGTTCAGTACCCTTGGTTCGCCTCGTAGACCGCGACCGCTTCGGCCCAAGTGGCTGTGGATGAGGACCTCACAGGCTTCTTAGAATCCGGAGTCAAAAGGGAGGGAACTGGGGGCGGAGGAAAAAAAAAAGTTGTGAAGCGTGCCACTAAGCACGCTCCTCACGTACAGCTGCAGAGACGAAGATCCCCGCCTGGTAGCCTTGGGCCAGAGCTGTGCTGAAGACCAGCACGGCACACCGCGCCTGGCCACCTTTGTCTCCCCTATGCTGATGCCTTCAAGGGGAGGTCTCCACATTGGTAATGTTTTAACACGTTGAATCAGATGCTGTAATCGTTTTGAGTCTGATTGGATGTAGAGGAGGCCCATGACTTAAAAAAAAAACTCAACAACTGGAATATAAATTCGCGCTAATCCTGCCGACTCCCCACACGGGAATCTACACACACACAGCGACACTCACTCCACTCACCATGTCAATGTCTTTCTATGCAATCTTCTCGTACGAGGTCATTCTTCGGGAATCTTGAGCGTCGCAAGAACGCGGCTATTTGGCTGACGGCACGGCACGTCACGTGCTCCGTGGCGCACGAATCAGAGAGGAGCCCAGCACACGAACCACTAGCACGCGCCTCGCGCACCCTTCTGAACAGACTGTTGGTAGAAGGTGCGCACACACACACCCCAACAAATACACTTCATACATGACACACATGAATACGAATGTAAATACACGTTCTGCCGTCCAAATATTAAATTCAGATACCAAGTTGCAAATTCATCAGAATATTTATTTATACAAATCAATCACTCACAAAACCACCTACCCACCCTCTCAAGTTCTCACACACACACACTAGCTCATTCACCAAGCCGTGCTGGCCTGCACAGGTGCTCGCTAACAGCACCTGCCCCAACAGTCTGTTCAGGTGCTCGGGGCAGGTGCCCGCTAACAGCGCCTGCCCCAACAGTCTGTTAAGGTGCTCGGGGCAGGTGCCCGCTAACAGCACCTGCCCCAACAGTCTGTTAAGGTTGTCAGGGCAGGTGCTCGCAAACAGCACCTACCCCAACAGTCTGTTAAGGTGCTCGGGGCAGGTGCTCCCTAACAGCACCTGCCCCAACAGTCTGTTAAGGTGCTCGGGGCAGGTGCCCGCTAACAGCACCTGCCCCAACAGTCTGTTAAGGTTGTCAGGGCAGGTGCTCGCTAACAGCACCTGCCCCAACAGTCTGTTAAGGGGCTCGGGGCAGGTGCTGTGTGTGTGTACTGTGTGTGTGTGTGTACTGTGCGTGTGTGTGTGTACTGTGTGTGTCTACTGTGCGTGTGTGTGTACCGTGTGTGTGTGTACCGTGTGTGTGTACTGTGTGTGTGTACTGTGTGTGTGTGTACTGTGAATGTGTGTGAGTACCGTGCGTGTGTGTGTGTGCTGTGCGTGTGTGTACAGTGTGTGTGTGTGTGTACCGTGCGTGTGTGTACCATGCGTGTGTGTGCGTGCCGTGCGTGTGTGTATGTGTGCGTGTGTACCGTGCGTGTGTGTACCGTGAGTGTGTGTGTACCGTGCGTGTGTGTGTGTACCGTGCGTGTAACGTGCATGTGTGTGTGTACCGTGTGTGTGTGTGTGTACTGTGTGTGTGTACTGTGAGTGTGTGTGAGTACCGTGCGTGTGTGTGTGTGCCGTGCGTGTGTGTGTGTGTACAGTGTGTGTGTGTACCGTGCGCGTGTGTACCATGCGTGTGTGTGCGTGCCGTGCGTGTGTGTGTGTAACGTGCGTGTGTGTACCGTGCGTGTGTGTGTACTGTGTGTGTACTGTGCGTGTGTGTACTGTGCGTTTGTGTGTGTATACTGCGTGTATGTGTACTGTGCGTGTGTGTGTGTACTGTGTGTGTCTACTGTGCGTGTGTGTGTACCGTGTGTGTGTACTGTGTGTGTGTACTGTGTGTGTGTACTGTGAGTGTGTGTGAGTACCGTGCGTGTGTGTGTGTGCCGTGTGTGTGTGTACAGTGTGTGTGTGTACCGTGCGTGTGTGTACCATGTGTGTGTTTGTGTGCGTATGTGTGCGTGTGTACTGTGCGTGTGTGTACCGTGAGTGTGTGTGTACCGTGCATGTGTGTGTGTACCGTGCGTGTGCGTGTAACGTGCATGTGTGTGTGTAACGTGCGTGTGTGTACTGTGCGTGTGTGTACTGTGCATTTGTGTGTGTACTGTGTGTGTGTACTGTGGGTGTACTGTGCGTGTGTGTGTGTGTAACGTGTGTGTACCGTCTGTGTGTGTACTGTGTGTGTGTACTGTGTGTGTGTGTACTGTGCGTGTGTGTGTACTGTGTGTGTGTACTGTGTGTATGTACTGTGTGTGTGTGTGTACTGTGCGTGTGTGTGCACCGTGCGTGTGTGTGCACCGTGTGTGTGTCCCGTGCGTGTGTGTACTGTGCGTGTGTGTACTGTGTGTGTGTACTGTGTGTGTGTGTGTACTGTGTGTGTGTACTGTGTGTGTACTGTGTGTGTACTGTGCGTGTGTGTGTGTGTAACGTGTGTGTATTGTGTGTGTGTGTACCGTGTGTGTGTGTACTGTGTGTGTGTGTACTGTGTGTGTGTGTACTGTGCGTGTGTACTGTGTGTGTGTGTACTGTGTGTGTGTATTGTGTGTGTGTGTGTACCGTGTGTGTGTACACTGTGTGTGTGTGCACCGTGTGTGTGTACTGTGCGTGTGTGTGTAACGTGTGTGGCGGTAGTCTAGCGGTTAGTGCGCTAGCAACCTCAGCGTGCTAGCAACCTCGGTTTCAGATAAGCATGGTTCTGGTCACACCACCTGTTTACTCATGGCAGTTTTGATGTAGTTTCCTTATTCACCAAGGTTCCTGTACCTGACACCATTGCAATCATTGAAGACTTAGTTCATCAAGGACTAAACACTGAGGTACCCCCCCTGGTGAGACATTGTTTAACCAATACATACTTCACTTGGAATGGAACTTTCTACAAACAAACTGAGGGCACCCCAATGGGCTCCCCCCTTTCTCCAGTTATAGCTAACATTTTCATGGAGAAATTTGAGACTGACGCCATCCAGACTGCCACTCTGCGCCCAACCTTATGGAAGAGGTACGTGGATGACACTTTTGTCATCTGGCCACATGGCCGGCCTGCTCTAGACCAATTCTTCGACCACATCAATTCCATACACCCAGCCATCAGATTTACCATGGAAGTCGAAATAGATGGCAAGATACCTTTTTTGGATGTCCTAATTAAAAAGAGACCTGATGGTTCAATGAGCCACTCTGTCTACAGGAAAGCTAATCATACGGATGCTTATCTGAAACCGGATTCCCACCACCATCCATCACAGAAGAATTCTCTCATCAAGACTCTGTATCATAGAGCCCAATGCATATCCGACCAGGAACACATAAGCAGTGAACTCAAGCACGTACACCAAGCTCTTAGGGCTAATGGTTACTCCGACTATATAATCCGCAAAGCTATCACTCAAACCATGAAGAAGAACCCTCTTGAGGAGCCTTTCAAAACCATCACTTTACCCTACATTGCTGGGATCACAAAAAAGATCTCCAAAATCTTGAATAAACACAAGATCCAGGTCCGTTTCAACACATTACATAAAATCCGTGATCTGGTTCCGTCTGTAAAAGATGTGCTTCCGGACATACAATACCCTGGTGTCTACAAACTAAGTTGCCTCTGTGGTATTACATTGGAGAAACCAAACGCCATGTCTCGGACCGCATTCGTGAACACAAAGCAGACCTTAAACACGGTAGGACCAACACCTCGGCCGTGGCAGATCATTGTTCTAATTCAGTAGGCTCACATGCCATTGACTTTTCCAAGACAGAGGTTCTTTGTAAGCCATCTGGCTTCCATGAGAGATTCGTTCATGAGGCTATCCACATATACAAGCACAGAGACAATTTCAACCGAGAAGATGGATTCTATCTTAGCAATCATTGGAAAGATTTGATAAACCATTTCAGGTCTTAATTGATTGTTCACGCTTACAGTGGCTTTCAGACAGCATACATTATAAAAAATTTCGTCTCCTCCCTCCTCTTTTCAGAATATAGATGGACTAGTCCTGGGTAAACTGGCAAATCGTTGCGCGTGGCGCTAACGTTTTTATGATACCTGCTTACCCGCGTGACGTCGCGAGGTAACAGGAGGCTGCCGATCCGCCCTTCCACTGAAATCCGAGGTGAGAAATTCTCGTGGTGGTAGTGGTGGTGGTTGTTGTTGTTTACCAAGGTAGAGCCTCTCTCTCTCTCGTAGGGATGTCAGTTGAGTAGCAGCGAGCATGGGAATCGATGTCCAGGTTGGAACTTTACAACGCGGGGCCTAGCCACGCGGGGCCTTGCCTCCTGCCCTCGCCTGATTGCGTTTACTTTAATTATCTCGCTTAAGTTTAATTTGTCTTCACCCGGCTCGCCACTTTGTAACTTTGTTTTATTGTAAATATTCACGCAGTTTTTATTTTCTTTTGTTAGCAGGCCAAGCCCGCTTGAGCAGCTATACCGCTCTTGTTATCAGAAGCGACCTGCCCACAACAACACAAGGTGAGGCTTTGTCAACGTGTGTGAATGTTTTGACTTAAAACTTTGGTGACTGCAGGAATTAATATTCTTGGTTCTTTCTGTAAAGTCACGTAGATAGAAAATAAAATAAAAATAACAATAAAATGAAAAATTGAAAATAAAGCAAAAAACCCACGAGGTTTCGATTGCAACACAAGTGGTCTTTATCGTATTAAATTTAATCTGTTATTTTTATTTTCTATCTACGTGACTTTACTGAAAGAACCAACAATACGTGTGTCAATATCTATCGGTCAAAGACGCTAAGCGCGTGCCGCTGTTGACTCTGAATGTGTGGAGGGGAACACCTTCACCACGGGGAGAGAGAGACAGAGACACGGATAGCCTCGGCTATGTTGATGATCCTCGATTCATTACTTGGTGGAGTGAGGAAGACTTAATGCTGAGCAGATGAAGGTGGCCAGGCATGGTTCTGGTCACACCACCACCTGTTTACTCATGGCAGTGTTTGACAGTGTCAAGTTTGTGTTTGTAGTTTAGTCTATTAACTATATTGCACACGGAGGTTATATCAAAACAATAGTTTATTTTTATTTTCCTCTGGAACTCTTTATAAGAATGGAAACAGGAGGTGAACACAGCACACACATGCAGCTGAAGTCTGATCTGTTAATCCCAGCATTCAAGGACATCTGAGCCTGGATTCACACCTCTAAGTTGCGATTGAACATTAATTTATGCATTTCTGCATCACACAAATAGTATTGTTTTCAACACCCTTTGCTATGTTAGCTGAATTTAGCTTTCATAAATATTCCTTTTGTAGTCAGACAGCCGAAATGGTGTGCTTAGAGTTTTGGGTCAACATTCATCTTGATGATATGAAGGCTTCCAGGCATATTAATGACATTTTCCCTCTCATTGCGTGCCATAGCAGCCCGTGGAGAGAAACCCTTCAGGTGCACTCTGTGCGGGAAGGCGTTTGCACGTTCATCAAATCTGATTAATTTGGGAAACTTTTTCACTACATCATGAATATATTAATAAGTATAGACGTGCAAGTCACGTGTGCATTCCTCTGTGCCTGACGTGTAGATGGTGTGGATATTCTTTGTTTCTGTCTGCAGCTGACGCTTCCTCTGCAGAATTGTTCTGATGGAGCAAAGGCAGTCAGCACAGCTCGGTACGACAAGTCAACAATGCGACCAGCGTGCATACAGCACGGACCGGACTGGAAATCTGACACGGCACCAGAGAAGTCACACAGGAGGGAAACCCTTCAAATGTACTGTGTGTAACAAGGCATTTGCATGGCCATCAGTTTTTCAGAACCACCAGAGAACACACACGGGAGAGAAACCCTTCAGGTGCACGATGTGCGGGATGGCGTTTACACAGTCATGTAATCTTATAACACACCAGAGAACACACACGGGAGAGAAACCCTTCAAGTGCAGTGTTTGTGGGAAGACATTTTCAGGTTCATTTGCTCTTAAAACACACCAGAGAACACACACGGGAGAGAAACCCTTCAAGTGCAGTGTTTGTGGGATGGCGTTTTCATGGTCATCTGCTCTTAAAACACACCAGAGAACACACACGGGAGAGAAACCCTTCAAGTGCAGTGTGTGTGGGAAGGCATTTTCTGATTCATCTGGTCTTAAAACACACCAGAGAACACACACGGGAGAGAAACCCTTCAGGTGCACTGTGTGCGGGATCGCGTTTGCACAGTCACCACATCTTCAAGTACACCAGAGAACACACACGGGAGAGAAACCCTTCAAGTGCAGTGTGTGCATGAAGGCATTTGCACAGTCATCTGCTCTTGTAACACACCAGAGAACACACACGGGAGAGAAACCCTTCAAGTGCAGTGTTTGTGGGAAGGCATTTTCACGGTCATCTGCTCTTAAAAAACACCAGAGAACACACACAGGAGAGAAACCTTTCAGGTGCACTCTGTGCGGGAAGGCGTTTGCAGATTCATCAAATCTTGAAGTACACCAGAGAACACACACGGGATAGAAACCCTTCAAGTGTACTCTGTGCGGGAAGCCGTTTGCAGATTCATCAAATCTTCAAGTACACCAGAGAACACACACGGGAGAGAAACCCTTCAGGTGCACTCTGTGCAGGAAGGCGTTTGCACAGAAACTACATCTTCAAGTACACCAGAAAACACAAAAGCATCAGTAGATCCACAAGAAGTGGAGTCTGAAATCAGCTTGTGAAAGTCAAAGTGCCGCAATGAGCCCATCCCCCATGAAACAAGAACCGGACGAAAATCCCAGCTTGGGCACTTTTAAAGGTATCAAGGTGAAATATGAAGAGATGATGGTGAAATGTGAAAAAGTGATGAGCGATGAAGTGAAGGTAAAATGTGAATATTCAACTCCAAAATGGGACCTTCACATCGTGAAGCAGGAGGAGGATTCTGACTGTGAGGCAGAGTGAGGCAACTCCCAGCAGTTTGTGGAAGTGGAGGTGTGGGTGGACTTGCTCCTAGACAATACAAAGTCAAGTGGAGACCCGGTAGATGTGTAAGCCAGAGACGATGTCGCTACAATAGATGCACCTTTGTCACAGGCCTTTAATGACAATAATGTGAAGTTGAACACTTTGTGGGCCCATGGGTTGGGTAGATCTCTAACCAGGAGCAAGAGCCAATAAGCTCCCAAGCATTCACTATGTTATAATAATTGCATTTACACGGTGCTTGCTTAACCGCCTCAGCAACTCGGAGTTTTGTGTCGTACCTCGTCTGAAACACTCGAAGAGCATCCCCAAGTAGCAGCTGCCCCTGTGTGGTACAAGGTGGTGGCCCTGCACCGTTCTGCATGTGGACAAGAGCCTGTCAGTAGGGAGCGATGATTGATGCGTCATCTCAGTTGTGTAGTTTGTAGGCAATCTTGATTCGAAGCTTTCGTGACTGCAGGAATCCACACTCTTGAGTTCTTTCGGTAAAGTCACCACGTGGGTAGAAACATAACAGATCACGGCGTTTAGATCACAACACGAGCAATCGTCATCAGGTGGGACAACCACAGCAAGAAGAAGACGCTGAAGTAGTAGGCGCCTACTCCAGCAGTTTCTACTTATTGCTGCTGTGCTTGTCCCACCTGATGACGATTGCTTGTGTTGCCATTGAAACTCCGTTATCTATTATTTGTAGCGTAATGTTTAGAGTTTGCTACATTTTGACCCAGACGCCAGCATGCAACGGCCTACTCGTTTTGAATGACGCAACAATAGTACGTTGTACATACACTGTTAAGCAGACGGTGCGTATTTGTAAAATAACTTCTTGTTAATACGATGTAACGTGATGCAGTCAATTTCGCTGCAGTAATTCAATTTTGTTAATATGCCCGTCAATGATTTAGAATGAATACTTGTCTGATTGTGCGCGTAAATGTAACATTTTGTTTGAGGGTCAAACATTGAATAAGTGATGTTAGGACAAAGTGTGTGTGTGTTTGGAAGTAACCTGTACGGAGAACTCAGGTGAGACCCGTTCTTGTGATACAGGTCAAAGGGTACTTTTGTGTTTCACGAAGCGTCTGCCTCTGGAGCAACTCATCATCTTTGAAATAGGGAGCACGCTCAGATCATTCATCAGTTACAAGGCATACCACTTAAAAGTTACACGTATAGGAGGAGGTACATTCTCTACAACACGAATTGTAGTTTTGTCTTACGTGTTGACGTAGATTTTGTCTAACTAGGACTAGAAATGCACCTTGCTGATTCACGTCTGGATGTTCGTACCTATCGGTTGAAGCAAACCCCACTGCTGTTGTTGAGACGCTGTGCACCAATAAGGGTCCAACACATTGACGGCCTTCAGGCCAGGAAAGTCACAACATTTGCACACGAAGGACGCATTCACGCAAGTACCCCATGCTCCGTTTTGAAGTTTTAAAATAAAACATCTTTGAATTGTGTTGTGTTTTGGATTAGATGATTTTATTTCCTCATTAAAAGCTTGTATCAATTTACATCTGGAAGACTTCATTGAAAAGGACATTTCGCGTGAATTTTCTCTCGTCATTAAGTAGATGGCCTTGGCGGGGGTTTGGTTCAATGTGGACACACACAGTGTACACACACACACAGTGACACAGTGTATACACATAGTGTACACACAGTGTATACACAATAATGTCCACGTTGCTGAGCCCACGCACCCAAGGGAGGGAGCAATAGAAAATGAATCTAAATCAACTTAAACTCCAACTCTGTGATGTCACCACTCTGCATTACCTCATCGGCGTGAAACGCCAGGGGGAGGTGTACCTCGCTAGTGACGTCATGTCACCAAGGTATTCACCCTTCCCCCGTCCACCGCGCTCTTGAGCATGACGTCACCTCTGCTCGGGTCACTGCCGATATCGGTCCAGTGGCAATCCTTATTTGGGCAAAGCTACGCCCAGTGACTGGCGACTCATTAACATAATGTGTTCGTTAAAGCCGTCGCGAGATTATTCAGCGCCCACGCCCCCATCCCTCGACATATGGGCCGGCCTCATTAACATAATTTATTCAGTTGGAGAGCCGCTCGGGAGGAAAGTGACATCATACTACTTCCTGCTGTCGAGACGCAACAGGAAGCTGCCGTGTGCGCGCTTGCACTGAAATCCGAGGTGAGAAATTCTCATCGTTGTGGTGGTGGTGGTCGTTGTGGTGGTGGTGGTTGTTGTTGTTTACCAAGGTAGAGCCTCGCTCTCTCTCTCGTAGGGATGTCAATTGAGTAGCAGTGAGCATGGGAATCGATGTCCAGGTTGGAACTTTACTCCAGGTTGGAACTTTACTCTTAAAACACACCAGAGAACACACACGAGAGAGAAACCCTTCAAGTGCAGTGTGTGTGGGAAGGCATTTTCAGATTCATCTACTCTTAAAACACACCAGAGAACACACACGGGAGAGAAACCCTTCAGGTGCAGTGTGTGTGGGAAGACATTTTCAGGTTCCTCTGCTCTTAAAAAACACCAGAGAACACACACGGAAGAGAAACCTTTCAAGTGCAGTGTGTGTGGGAAGACATTTTCAGATTCATTTGCTCTTAAAACACCAGAGAACACACACGGGAGAGAAACCCTTCAGGTGCAGTGTGTGTGGGAAGACATTTTTAGGTTCATTTGCTCTTAAATCACACCAGAGAACACACACGGGAGAGAAACCTTTCAAGTGCAGTGTGTGCGGGAAGGCGTTTGCACATTCATCAAATCTTCAAGTACACCAGAGTACACACACGGGAGAGAAACCCTTCAAGTGCAGTGTGTGCAGGAAGGCATTTGCACATTCATCAAATCTTCAAGTACACCAGAGTACACACACGGGAGAGAAACCCTTCAAGTGCAGTGTGTGCGGGAAGGCATTTGCACATTCATCAAATCTTCAAGTACACCAGAGAACACAGAAGCATCAAAAGATCTGCAAGGAGTGGAGTCTGAAATCAGCTTGTGAAAGTCAAAGTGCCGCAATGAGCCCATCCCTCATGAAACACGAACTGGAAGAAAATCCCAGCCTGGACACTTTTAAAGGTATCGAGGTGAAATATGAAGAGGTGAAATGTGAAGAAGTGATGGTGAAGAACAAAGAAGTGAAGGTGAAATGTGAAGATGAAGATTCAACACCAAAATGGGACCTTCACATCGATGGAGGGAGCGTGAAGCAGGAGGAGAATTCTGACTGGGAGGCAGAGCGAGGCAACTCCCAGCAGTTTGTGGAAGTGGAGGTGTGGATGGACTTCCTCCGAGACAATCCAAAGTCAAGTGGAGACCCGGTAGATGTGTAAGCTTGAGACGATGTCGCTCCAATTGATACACCTTTGTCACAGGCCTTTAATGACAAGAATGTGAAGTCGAACACTCAGTTCCTAGGTGCAACCTGCAGAGTAAGGGCGTTCAATCTTTGTGGACCTGTGGGTTGGGTAGATCTCTAGCCAGGAGCGAGAGACAATAAGCTCCCAAGAATTCACTATGTTATAATATTTGCATTTACACGGTGCTTGCTTAACCGCCTCAGCAACACGAAGATTTGTGTCGTACCTCGTCTGAAACACTCGAAGAGCATCCCCAAATAGCAGCTGCTCCTGTGTGGCACAAGGTGGTGGCCCTGCAGCAGCCTGCATGTGGACAAGAGCCTGTCAGTAGGGGGTGATGATTGATGCGTCATCTCAGTTGTGTAGTTTGTAGGTAATCTTGATTCAAAGCTTTCGTGACTGCAGGAATCCACACTCTTGAGTTATTTCGGTAAAGTCACCACATGGGTAGAAACATAACAGATCACGGCGTTTAGATCGCAACACAAACAATCGTCATCAGGTGGGACAACCACAGCAAGAGAAACTGCTGAAGTAGTAGGCGCCTACTCCAGCAGTTTCCTCTTATTGCTGCTGTGCTTGTCCCACCTGATGACGATTGCTTGTGTTGCCATCAAAACGCCGTGATCTATTATTTGTAGCGTAATATTTAGAATTTGCTACATTTTGACCCAGACGCCAGCATGCAACGGCCTACTCATTTTGAATGACGCAACAATAGTACAGTGTACATACACTGTTAAGCAGACGGTTCGTATTTGTAAAATAACTTCTTGTTAATACGATGTAACGTGATGCAGTCAATTTCGCTGCAGTAATCAATGTTAATATGCCCGTCAATCATTTAGAATTAATACTTGTCTGATTGTGCGCGTACATGTAACATTTTGTTTGAGGGTCAAACATTGAATAAGTGATGTTAGGACAAAGTGTGTGTGTGTTTGGAAGTAACCTGTACGGAGAACTCAGGTGAGACCCGTTCTTGTGATACAGGTCAAAGGGTACTTTTGTGTTTCACGAAGCGTCTGCCTCTGGAGCAACTCATCATCTTTGAAATAGGGAGCACGCTCAGATCATTCATCAGTTACAAGGCATACCACTTAAAAGTTACACGTATAGGAGGAGGTACATTCTCTACAACACGAATTGTAGTTTTGTCTTACGTGTTGACGTAGATTTTGTCTAACTAGGACTAGAAATGCACCTTGCTGATTCACGTCTGGATGTTCGTACCTATCGGTTGAAACAAACCCCACTGCTGTTGTTGAGACGCTGTGCACCAATAAGGGTCCAACACATTGACGGCCTTCAGGCCAGGAAAGTCACAACATTTGCACACGAAGGACGCATTCACGCAAGTACCCCATGCTCCGTTTTGAAGTTTTAAAATAAAACATCTTTGAATTGTGTTGTGTTTTGGATTAGATGATTTTATTTCCTCATTAAAAGCTTGTATCAATTTACATCTGGAAGACTTCATTGAAAAGGACATTTCGCGTGAATTTTCTCTCGTCATTAAGTAGATGGCCTTGGCGGGGGTTTGGTTCAATGTGGACACACACAGTGTACACACACACACAGTGACACAGTGTATACACATAGTGTACACACAGTGTATACACAATAATGTCCACGTTGCTGAGCCCACGCACCCAAGGGAGGGAGCAATAGAAAATGAATCTAAATCAACTTAAACTCCAACTCTGTGATGTCACCACTCTGCATTACCTCATCGGCGTGAAACGCCAGGGGGAGGTGTACCTCGCTAGTGACGTCATGTCACCAAGGTATTCACCCTTCCCCCGTCCACCGCGCTCTTGAGCATGACGTCACCTCTGCTCGGGTCACTGCCGATATCGTTCCAGTGGCAATCCTTATTTGGGCAAAGCTACGCCCAGTGACTGGCGACTCATTAACATAATGTGTTCGTTAAAGCCGTCGCGAGATTATTCAGCGCCCACGCCCCCATCCCTCGACATATGGGCCGGCCTCATTAACATAATTTATTCAGTTGGAGAGCCGCTCGGGAGGAAAGTGACATCATACTACTTCCTGCTGTCGCGACGCAACAGGAAGCTGCCGTGTGCGCGCTTGCACTGAAATCCGAGGTGAGAAATTCTCATCGTTGTGGTGGTGGTGGTCGTTGTGGTGGTGGTGGTTGTTGTTGTTTACCAAGGTAGAGCCTCGCTCTCTCTCTCGTAGGGATGTCAATTGAGTAGCAGTGAGCATGGGAATCGATGTCCAGGTTGGAACTTTACTCCAGGTTGGAACTTTACTCTTAAAACACACCAGAGAACACACACGGGAGAGAAACCCTTCAGGTGCAGTGTGTGTGGGAAGACATTTTCAGGTTCCTCTGCTCTTAAAAAACACCAGAGAACACACACGGAAGAGAAACCTTTCAAGTGCAGTGTGTGTGGGAAGACATTTTCAGATTCATTTGCTCTTAAAACACCAGAGAACACACACGGGAGAGAAACCCTTCAGGTGCAGTGTGTGTGGGAAGACATTTTTAGGTTCATTTGCTCTTAAATCACACCAGAGAACACACACGGGAGAGAAACCTTTCAAGTGCAGTGTGTGCGGGAAGGCGTTTGCACATTCATCAAATCTTCAAGTACACCAGAGTACACACACGGGAGAGAAACCCTTCAAGTGCAGTGTGTGCAGGAAGGCATTTGCACATTCATCAAATCTTCAAGTACACCAGAGTACACACACGGGAGAGAAACCCTTCAAGTGCAGTGTGTGCGGGAAGGCATTTGCACATTCATCAAATCTTCAAGTACACCAGAGAACACAGAAGCATCAAAAGATCTGCAAGGAGTGGAGTCTGAAATCAGCTTGTGAAAGTCAAAGTGCCGCAATGAGCCCATCCCTCATGAAACACGAACTGGAAGAAAATCCCAGCCTGGACACTTTTAAAGGTATCGAGGTGAAATATGAAGAGGTGAAATGTGAAGAAGTGATGGTGAAGAACGAAGAAGTGAAGGTGAAATGTGAAGATGAAGATTCAACACCAAAATGGGACCTTCACATCAATGGAGGCAACGTGAAGCAGGAGGAGAATTCTGACTGGGAGGCAGAGCGAGGCAACTCCCAGCAGTTTGTGGAAGTGGAGGTGTGGATGGACTTCCTCCAAGACAATCCAAAGTCAAGTGGAGACCCGGTAGATGTGTAAGCTTGAGACGATGTCGCTCCAATAGATACACCTTTGTCACAGGCCTTTAATGACAAGAATGTGAAGTTGAACACTCAGTTCCTAGGTTCAACCTGCAGAGTAAGGGCGCCCAATCTTTGTGGGCCTGTGGGTTGGGTAGATCTCTAGCCAGGAGCGAGAGACAATAAGCTCCCAAGCATTCACTATGTTATAATATTTGCATTTACACGGTGCTTGCTTAACCGCCTCAGCAACACGAAGATTTGTGTCGTACCTCGTCTGAAACACTCGAAGAGCATCCCCAAGTAGCAGATGCTCCTGTGTGGCACAAGGTGGTGGCCCTGCACCGGCCTGCATTTGGACAAGAGCCTGTCAGCAGGGGACGATGATTGATGCGTCATCTCAGTTGTGTAGTTTGTAGGCAATCTTGATTCGAAGCTTTCGTGACTGCAGGAATCCACACTCTTGAGTTCTTTCGGTAAAGTCACCACGTAGTAGAAACATAACAGATCACGGTGTTTAGATCAGAACACGAGCAATCGTCATCAGGTGGGACAACCACAGCAAGAGAAACTGCTGAAGTAGTAGGCGCCTACTCCAGCAGTTTCTTCTTATTGCTTCTGTGCTTGTCCCACCTGATGACGATTGCTTGTGTTGCCATCGAAACGCCGTGAACTATTATTTGTAGCGTAATGTTTTGAATTTGCTACATTTTGACCCAGACGCCAGCATGCAACGGCCTATTCGTTTTGAATGACGCAACAATAGTACGTTGTACATACACTGTTAAGCAGACGGTGCATATTTGTAAAATAGCTTCTTGTTAATACGATGCAACGTGATGCAGTCAATTTCGCTGCAGTAATTCAATTTTGTTAATATGCCCGTCAATGATTTAGAATGAATACCGTGTCTCATTGTGCGCGTGCATGTGTAGAGGTGTTAACTACGCGCTGTTGCGTAACCTGCGTTGCCACCAGGGCGGTGCAGCATTACCCCTGGGTACAACGGTTGGGGTCAGTCGAGGTGAAACGGATCGTGGCCAGGGTTTGGTGCGAACCAATCAGACGGTTCCACGTGGGAATGTATGATTGGTTCTACCTGGCCACGAAGGGGTATAAGACGGGTGACCCAACGGACCTCGGGGAGTTCTCTCCCTGCACGAGGACAGAAGACTGGGCTGAAGCCTAGCTAGGACCCTGGACCTGCCTTCCAGCCCTTCTAAGGGCTAAGGCTCGGCATACCCAGTGGTCAGGACCCACCGGGCCAGCGGTGGGTCAGATAGCCTCCCCTAGGTCCTAGCCGGAGGACTAGGATAGTGGTAGACGTGTGAGTCCCGCCAAGTCCGGAGGTTGTACCTCCTTAAGTATCAAGGAGGTTAGCGGTAGACTGTGAGTCCCGCCAGGTACGGAGGCTGTACCTCCCTAGGGTATCGGGTGAGGGGACCGAATATCCCTCTGTGTGTGTTAAGCGTTGCATAAGGAAATAATACAATAAACAGAGTGTGCCTCCTAAAGAAGTCTGCTCGTCCTTACAACACTACAACTGGAGTCAGTGGTTGGAAATGGAAACCAGAAGTTCAGCCCACGCGCGGAGCCAGAACGAAGATAACGCTGTCTCACCTGCAAGCACCACTAGCTCCGCTGAAAACGCTGCCGCGTTGACGGCCGCCCAGCCACCGGTTGCTCCCCCTGCCATGGGGGACGGACTCAGGGCAGCACACGGCCGTCTCGCTCAACTCCTACACGCCGCGGCCTCCATTCTCGAAGAGATCAACTTGGAGGTTGCGGGCAGGCCGAGTCAACCGCCGGCAGGCGTTCCCGCCATCGGCCGGGGCAGACATTTTGATTTTCCCGCCGGGGAACCACGTGATTCCGCCGGAAGCGGAAGCCAGGGGCATCCTGGGAACACGGGGGGCCGATCACAACCCGCAACGTCATCAGCACGCGACGCTGCGGATTCAAGTTCCTCAGCAGACGCCGCGTCATCACTGTACCGACACGGTACAGTAGACTCTATCGGCCGGGAAATCGCCGATCTCCGGCTCGAGACGGTACAAGCTGAGGGGGAGACGACGTCCGCCCTCCAACAACGCCTGCCCATCTTCCGAGAATTCACATCTGAAGGGGGCGACTGGGCGGCGTTCCAGCGTCGCTTCCTGAGCCACCAAGAGATGGTAGGCTGGTCAGACGCACAGGCGCTCCGAGCACTACCGGCCACTTTGGATGACGACGCTCTCGCCTCGCTCCTCACCATCCCCAGGCAACAAAGGGCGACTCTTCAATCGGCCCTCCGACGGATGTCCGACGTGTACGGGCCTCCATCCGACGTCCGCAGCCGATTTTACGACAGGCGACGCCGCCCTAAAGAGTCTCAGTTGGCATTCCGGACCGCTCTACTGGCGATGGCAAGAGCGGGTTACCCTCGCATGGACAACGAGGCCATCGATGCCATCGTTCTCCAGAAGATGCTGGAGCTGGCGCGCGAGCTGCGCATCGTCATCCAAGCGGTGGACGACGACGGTATGTGCTCGCTACGAGCCGCTCGGTGCATCCACGCACATCTGCTGCTCCACACGGAATCGACCATCGCCGCCTCGGCTTCGACGTCGGAGCCTGCCAGCAGGGACGCCGAGTTCTCCCCCGACCGGGCCTTCATGGCGACCAGGTCAACGGGCCGGCGATCGCCCGACCACGCTGGTCGCCGCAACGACCAGCAGCGGGGACGGCCTGCTCCACGCGGCGACTTGACGTGCTTCAACTGTGGCCGACGAGGCCACATCTCCTCTGACTGCCGTGCGCCTCGACGACGCCCCTCCGCATCCCGGGGCCAGGACTACAGGACGTCCACGGCATCGCGGCAAAACCAGGCAAGTCGCGACGCCTCTCACGCTCGGCCCTCATTCACACCATACACACTGCAACGCACCATAAGAAGGGCTCGCGATTCGGCGTGTGATGGGGGGTATTCTGGCGTTTGTTCGCGGCCACTCGGACCTGGGCAGTGGTCTGAGTTGGCCCATAGGGTAGTCGCAGCGACGGCAGGTTCGTCCGTGGTTGTCGGATCAATCGAGGGTGTGGAATTTCGCGTGTTGGTCGATACTGGTGCGTCGGCTACGATCTTTTCGGATCTGATTTACAATATACTGCCCGTACGATGCCGTCCCTTGGAACGGGTTTCTATCCCGTGTTTCGCCGCTAATGGCAGTTCACTTGGCATTATTGGGCAAATTCGGGCGCAAATTTCGATTGGAGACATTAAATTGGCAGGGCCTATTTTGGTCTCTTCCTCCCTCGCCGTGCCGTGATTGTTAGGCACTGATTTTCTCGCGAAAATGCCTATTAAGATCCTTGTAGATCAAGGCTGCATCGAACTCCCGTCGGGTCGACGGATGGCGTTCTTGCCCACACCCTCACATCCGCGCATGGCTAGTGCCTCGGTGCAGGCGTTTGTTGCGAGCACAGTCCGCATTCCACCAGGGACACAAATGCTCGTGCCCTTGCAACTTAAAAAACGCTAGCCCCGGAGGCCTCGGCACATGGCATTTTGCTGGGGCCTTCAAACGCAGCTGCTAAGGGGTTAGATTTGGTGGCTGCACAGACCCTCGTAGCAGCCGACAGGGAGCCGTTCTTGCAGGTTTTGAATGTCGGATTGTCCACAACCGTCATTCCGCAAGGAACTGTGCTCGCTCACGCGACCCCGGTGCCGTTGGGGACCGGAGTCGCGGGACACGTGCATGACACGCCGCAGGTCCCACCTCCTTCCGAATCGGATGAGAGATGGTTGGACGCGCTCTGCACAGACACGGGTGATCTGTCTCATTCGCAGCGAATTAAATTGCGCGCTCTTCTGCGAGAATTTTCCGATGTCTTTAGTAAATCTAAATTTGATATTGGCTGCACCAAGCTGCTGCGTCACCACATTGATACTGGTGACGCTGCCCCGATTCGACAAAACCCGTTTCGGCTTAGCCCGGCGGAGAAACAGCATGTTAAATCGGCTGTGGATGACATGCTGAAGGCCGATATAATTTCTCCCTCCACTAGTCCCTGGGGTGCTCCAATAGTGCTGGTCAAAAGCACGATGGCAGTCTCCGTTTTTGCGTTGATTTTCGGCGCCTAAATAAAATCTCGGTAGCGGACGCCTACCCTCTCCCTCGTATGGACGAGTCATTGGATGCCCTGGCAGGGGCGCACTATTTCTCCACCTTGGACCTTCAATGCTTATCTTATCTGAAACCGGATTCCCACCACCATCCATCACAGAAGAATTCTCTCATCAAGATTCTGTATCATAGAGCCCAATGCATATCCGACCAGCAACACATAAGCAGTGAACTCAAGCACGTACACCAAGCTCTTAGGGCTAATGGTTACTCCGACTATATAATCCGCAAAGCTATCACTCAAACCATGAAGAAGAACCCTCTTGAGGAGCCTTTCAAAACCATCACTTTACCCTACATTGCTGGGATCACAAAAAAGATCTCCAAAATCTTGAATAAACACAAGATCCAGGTCCGTTTCAATACATTACATAAAATCCGTGATCTGGTTCCATCTGTAAAAGATGTGATTCCGGACATACAATACCCTGGTGTCTACAAACTAAGTTGCCTCTGTGGTAGTAGTTACATTGGAGAAACCAAACGCCATGTCTCGGACCGCATTCGTGAACACAAAGCAGACCTTAAACACAGTAGGACCAACACCTCGGCCGTGGCAGATCATTGTTCTAATTCAGTAGGCTCACATGCCATTGACTTTTCCAAGACAGAGGTTCTTTGTAAGCCATCTGGCTTCCATGAGAGATTCGTTCATGAGGCTATCCACATATACAAGCGCAGAGACAATTTCAACCGAGAAGATGGATTCTATTTTAGCAATCATTGGAAAGATTTGATAAACCATTTCAGGTCTTAATTGATTGTTCACGCTTACAGTGGCTTTCAGACAGCATACATTATAAAAAATTTCGTCTCCCCCCTCCTCTTTTCAGAATATAGATGGACTAGTCCTGGGTAAACTGCCAAATCGTTGCACGTGGCGCTAACGTTTTTTATAAATAAATAAATGCGCCGTTTAAAAATAAATTTAAGCGAACCAACACACCTGAAGACGACCGTTTGAGTTATGGTCGAAACGTCGTGAGAATTTTTTTATTGTTTTATACATATTTTATTATTTTGTTGTTTCTCTTCAACGTGACTTTACCGAAAAAACTAAGAATATGAATTACTGCAGTCACGAAAGCTTTGAATCAAAATTTAATCGCCTCTACGGGGAGGGTTTTCACATAACTTTAAGATCCTTCAACAAACTCCGGGATAAGAAAGCTCAGCTGATCGAGTATTTCACCTTCCTGAAGAGATGCCGCGACTCTGGGGTAATACCAATCGCATTTACACTGACCTCTGCTGCTGTAACTTCATCTAATGCGAAACGAATTATTTTCAAAACTAGCTTAGCTCTTATCTCAGAAAAAATCAGACTTATACGCACCGAACTAGATCAGTTAGACAAGACACTCTACAAATCACACTTATCATTGACGGCAAACAATGTCCACATCGGATTGGGAACATGTAGACAATATGACTGCCTCTTCAGCTGCTACTATGTCGACCAAATGTAAGGAAAACCTGATTTCCAAATTTAACCTCCTCTTCAACAAAAGACCGGACCCACACACCAAAAAGTTAGATGTTAATAAAGTCGTAATTAATCGCAGTAACAGTTCTATTTCCGATGGTCTGAAATCCGTTTTAGCTAAAGGTCTAAACTTTGCAGTCACACCTAAACACATACCAGTTAATGATATAATTGCCCAAGTAGACGTTGCTCTCAGGGGCCTGGGTCACATCGCTGCAGACGTAGCAAGATCTGAAATCGCTGCAACCCTCAAAAACGCTAAGATGCCAGCTAGCAACCTCAGCAAAGATGAGCGTTTTGAATTATATAAATTAAAAAAGAGGAATGATATTGTAGTCCTCTCAGCTGACAAAGGCAATGCTACTGTCATCATGGATAAAATAGAATACAACAACAAAATTAAAGAATTACTCGACGATGGTAGTTATACAAAAATAAAAAGAGATCCCACCAACAGCCTCGTCACACAAACCAACAAAATAATTTCTGATTCAACCGCATTAATTGATCAATCTAAACAGTTTTCGTTGAAACCTTCTGCTGCCAGGCCACCAAGATTATATGGCTTACCAAAAATACATAAAGTAGATACACCCCTTCGTCCCATAGTCTCTACTATCGGCTCCCCCACCTACAAACTAGCTCGTTTTTTTTGTCTGAAATCCTGCGTCCTTTCACTGGAAAGACCACCTCTGCGGTACAAAATTCTACTCACCTGGTATCGACAATCAAGGGTATTTCCCTGTCCCCAGACGACCTGCTTCAAAACGCTCATCTTTGATGCGCGCTAGCAACCTCAGCGTGCATACAGCACGGACCGGACTGGAAATTTAACACGGCACCAGAGAACTCACACAGGAGAGAAACCTTTCAAATGTACTGTGTGTAACAAGGCATTTGCATGGCCATCAGTTTTTCAGAACCACCAGAGAACACACACGGGAGAGAAACCCTTCAAGTGCGGTGTGTGCGTGAAGGCATTTGCACAGTCATCTGATCTTGTAAAACACCAGAGAACACACACGGGAGAGAAACTCTTCAGGTGCACGATGTGCGGGATGGCGTTTACAGTGTCATGTAATCTTGTAACACACCAGAGAACACACACGGGAGAGAAACCCTTCAAGTGCAGTGTTTGTGGGAAGGCATTTTCATGGTCATCTACTCTTAAAAAACACCAGAGAACACACACAGGAGAGAAACCCTTCAAGTGTACTCTGTGCGGCAAGGCGTTTTCAGATCCATGTCATCTTGTAACACACCAGAGAACACACACGGGAGAGAAACCCTTCAAGTGCAGTGTGTGCGTGAAGGCATTTGCACAGTCATCTGTGCTTGTAAAACACCAGAGAACACACACGGGAGAGAAACCCTTCAGGTGCACGATGTGTGGGATGGCGTTTACACAGTCATGTAATCTTGTAACACACCAGAGAACACACACGGGAGAGAAACCCTTCAAGTGCAGTGTTTGTGGGAAGGCATTTTCACGGTCATCTGCTCTTAAAAAACACCAGAGAACACACACGGGAGAGAAACCTTTCAGGTGCACTCTGTGCGGGAAGGCGTTTGCACGTTCATCAAATCTTGAAGTACACCAGAGAACACACACGAGAGAGAAACCCTTCAGGTGCAGTGTGTGTGGGAAGACATTTTCAGATTCATCAAATCTTCAAGTACACCAGAGAACACAGAAGCATCAGAAGATCCACAAGGAGTGCAGTCTGAAATCAGCTTGTGAAAGTCAAAGTGCCGCAATTAGCCCACCCCTCATGAAACACGAACCGGAAGAAAATCCCAGCTTGGACACTTTGAAAGGTATTGAGGTGAAATGTGAAGAGGTGATGGTGAAATGTGAAGAGGTGATGGTGAAATGTGAAGAGGTGATGGTGAAGAGGGAAGAGGTGATGGTGAAGAGGGAAGAAGTGATGGTGAAGAGCGAAGAAGTGAAGGTAAAATGTGAAGATTATTCAACTCCAAAATCGGACCTTCACATCGATGGAGGCAACGTAAAGCAGGAGGAGAATTCTGACTGTGAGGCAGAGCGAGGCAACTCCCAGCAGTTTGTGGAAGTGGAGGTGTGGGTGGACTTCCTCCGAGACAATACAAAGCCAAGTGGAGACCTGGTAGATGTGTAAGCTTGAGATGATGTCGCTCCAATAGATGCACCTTTGTCACAGGCCTTTAATGACAAGAACGTGAAGTTGGACACTCAGTTGCTAGGTTCAACCTGCAGAGTAAGAGCGGCCAGTCTTTGTGGACCTGTGGGTTGGGTAGATCTTTAACCAGGAGCGAGAGACAATACGCCCCCCAGCATTCACTATGTTATAATTGCATTTACACGGTGCTTGCTTTATCGCCTCGGCAACTCGGAGTTTCGTGTCGTACCTCGTCTGAAACCCTCGAAGAGCATCCCCAAGTAGCAGCTACCCCTGTGTGGCACAGGGTGGTGGCCCTGCACCGGCCTGCATGTGGACAAGAGCCTGTCAGTAGGGGGCGATGATTGATGTGTCATCTCAGTTGTGTAGTTTGTAGGTAATGTTTAGAATTTGCTACATTTTCACTCAGACACCAGCATGCAATGGCCTACTCGTTTTGAATGACATAATAGTATGTTTTACATACATTGTGAAGCAGACTGCAACTTTTTTTTAAAAGCTTCTTGATTCGAAGCTTTCGTGACTGCAGGAATCCACACTCTTGAGTTCTTTCGGTAAAGTCACCACGTGGGTAGAAACATAACAGATCACGGCGTTTAGATCACAACACAAGCAATCGTCATCAGGTGGGACAACCACAGCAAGAGAAACTGCTGAAGTAGTAGGCGCCTACTCCAGCAGTTTCTTGTTGCTGCTGTGCTTGTCCCACCTGATGACGATTGCTTGTGTTGCCATCGAAACGCCCTCATCTATTATTTGTAGCGTAATGTTTAGAATTTGCTACATTTTGACCCAGACGCCAGCATGCAACGGCCTACTCGTTTTGAATGACGCAACAATAGTACGGTGTACATCACTGGTAAGCAGACGGTGCGTATTTGTAAAATAGCTTCTTGTTAATACGATGTAACGTGATGCAGTCAATTTCGCTGCAGTAATTCAATGTTAATATGCCCGTCAATATGCCCGTCAATAATTTAGAATTGATACTTGTCTGATTGTGCGTGTACATGTAACATTTTGTCTGAGGGTCAAACATTGAATAAGTGATGTTAGATTTCGATTTAAAGCTTTCGTGACTGCAATGATTCATCTTCTTTGGTTCTTTCGGTAAAGTCACGTAGAATGAGAATAAAATAATAAATTGATAAAATAAAATAACACAGTAATATTCTCACAACGTTTCGGCCACAACACAAGCGGCCTTTATCAGGTGAAGGGACGAGACTGTCTGGTAGGACAGCGCTGGAGTGAAAGAGCCACGTTCAGATCACGGCCTTTAAGCTGTGTGAGAGGAACAAAGCGCCTTGACAAAGGAATTAGCATATAATTTAGCATTGAAATGGCTGAATGATTAGCTTGTGACTGGTCACGGAAATAGCTATGTTAAAAGTTAAAGCATACACATCCGCAGAGGCACCCCTTGATAAAGGAATTAGCATAGAATTTAGCATTGAAATAGCTAAGTTAAAGCATACACATCCGCAGAGGCACCCCTTGACAAAGGAATTAGCATAGAATTTAGCATTGAAATAGCTGAGTGAATAGCTTGTAACTGGTCACAGAAATAGCTACGTTAAAGTCAGAGCATACACATTCACCGAGGCACTTAGTACAAATCAAACAGGAGAATTTAGCATTGAAATAACTAGGCGAATTTAGCATTGAAATAACTGAGTGATTAGCTAGTGACTGGTCACAGAAATGACTATGTTGAAGTCAAGGCCTACACATCTGAGCTATTCACAGTACTATATAGTGAACCAATAAAAAAAACTAAAATATGAATTACCTTAATGTTATCAATAAACTCTATATTCTCCAATCAGCTAAGCTACCAACAATAAGTCGTTATATATCACAATGCTATACGTGACTTTACCGAAAGAACGAAAGAAGAAGTGATGTTAGGACAAAGTGCGTGTGTGTTTTGGAAGTAACCTGTACAGAGAACTCGGGTGAGACCCGTTGTTCTTGTGATACAGGTCAAAGGGTACTTTTGTGTTTCACGAAGCGTCTGCCTCTGGAGCAACTCATTGTCTTTGAAATAGGGAGCACGCTCGGATCATTCATCAGTTACAAGGCATACCACTTGAAAGTTACACGTATAGGAGGAGGTACATTCTGTACAACACGAATTGTAGTTTTGTCTTACGTGTTGACGTAGATTTTGTCTAACTGGGACTAGAAATGCTCCTTGCTGATTCACGTCTGGATGTTCGTAACCATCAGTTGAAGCAAACCCCACTGCTGTTAAGACGCTGTACACCAATAAGGGTCCAACACATTGACGGCCTTCAGGCCAGGAAAGTCACAACATTTGCACACGAAGGACGCATTCACGCAAGTACCCCATGCTCCGTTTTGAAGTTTTAAAATGAAACATCTTTGAATTTTGTTGTGTTTTGAATTAGATGATTTTATTTCCTCATTAAAAGCTTGTATCAATTTACATCTGGAAGACTTCATTGAAAAGGACATTTCGTGTGAATTTTCTCTCGTCATTAAGTAGATGGCCTTGCCGGGGGTTTGGTTCAATGTGGACACAAACAGGGTACATACACAGTGTATACACACACAGTGTACACAGTGTACACACACACACACAGTGGCACACAGTGACACAGTGATACTGTGCACACGCAGTGTACACACTGTGTCACAGTGTACACACTCAGTGACACACAGTGACAGTGACACAGTGACACAACAACCGCCATTCGCCACTAAGTGGCGGTGACGTCACCACAACGCTTGTGCCAGGCACAGTGACACACACACAGTGACACAGTGACACACACAGCGACACACAGTGACACACAGTGTATACACATAGTGTACACACACAGTGACACACAGTGTATACACAGTGTACACACACACACAGTGTACACACACAGTGACAGTGACACAGTGACACACATAGTGTGCACACACAGTGACACACACAGTGACACAGTGACACACAGTGTACACACACAGTGTACACACACAGTGTACACACAGTGACACAGTGACATAACCGCCATTCGCCACTAAGTGGCGGTGACGTCACCACGACGCTTGTGCCAGGCACAGTGACACACACACAGTGACACAGTGACACACACAGCGACACACAGTGACACACAGTGTATACACATAGTGTACACACACAGTGTACACACACAGTGACACACAGTGTATACACAGTGTACACACACAGTGACACAGTGACACACATAGTGTGCACACACAGTGACACACACAGTGACACAGTGACACACAGTGTACACACACAGTGTACACACAGTGACACAGTGACATAACCGCCATTCGCCACTAAGTGGCGGTGACGTCACCACAACGCTTGTGCCAGGCACAGTGACACACACAGTGACACAGTGACACACAGCGACACAGTGACACAGTGTATACACACAGTGTACACACAGTGTATACACAGTGACACACAGTGTACACACACACAGTGTACACACACAGTGTACACACAATGTATATACGTACACACAGTGTACATACACTGTACACACACAGTGTACACACACAGTGTACACACACAGTGACACACACAGTGTACACACACACACAGTGTACACATACACACAGTGTACACACACAGTGTACACACACACAGTGTATACGCAATAATGTCCACGTTGTTGCTGAGCTCACGCACCCAAGGGAGGGAGCAATGGAAAATGAATCTAAATCAACTTAAACTCCAACTCTGTGACATCACCACTCTGCATTACCTCATCGGCGTGAAACGCCAGGGGGAGGTGTACCTCGCTAGTGATGTCATGTCACCAAGGTATTCACCCCAACCCCGTCCACCGCGCTCTTGAGCATGACGTCACCTCCGCTTGGGTCACTGCCGATATCGTTCCAGTGGCAATCCTTATTTGGGCAAAGCTACGCCCAGTACTCTTTGGTTCTATTGGGTAAATTTTAGATTTAAAGCTTTCGTGACTGCTAGGATCCATACTCTTTGGTTCTATTGGGTAAAGTCACGTAGGTGAAAATAAAATAATAAAATTAACAAAAAATCACGACGTTTTGGCCACAACACAAGCGGCCTTCATCAGGTGAAGGGACGAGACTGTCTGGAGAACAGCGCTGGAGTGGAAGAAGCCACGCTTAGATCACGACCTTTAAGCTGTGTGAGAAGAAAAAGACCAAGTGCCTTGACATACAGATTAAAATTAATTAGCATACCAAAATTAGCATAGGACAACCGTTGACCAATCGCTGCGCACCATCGCCGGAGACGCGCCCAGGTTTGCCTCTCGACCAATCGGATCGCTGGGCCCTCCCCCCCCTTCCCACTTTGGCACGCGGCGACCAATCAGATCGCGGGAGGACGCTACCATTTTTAATGCCCTACACGCTGAACGCCACGCGCCCATGTGCGTGTGAGTGTTTAGTTTGTTTTAATTATTTTAATCATTAAAGTTCGCGAGTGTCAAGGTAAGCTACGTTGACTTTTCTTTTTAAAGCATTTTCTCAAGAGAACCGTTTTTGCTGCTGCTGCGGCTGTTGTTGTGAAAGGCCTGGTACACCCTGAGGCCTTGCCTAGACTAGGACAGCCTTGATGTCACGTGGGTCGAGACTCTTTGTGTCTTTCGGTGAAGTCACGGAGGTAGAAAATAAAATTTATTTATTATTTAATTTACTTTATACCTACGTTAAATTTAATTTAAAATTGTAATTACGTTAATTGAAACTTATTTTATACCTACGTTTTTATAAATGAATATTTTTTATAATTTAAATTTAATTAATTGTATTTTATACCTACGTTAAATTTAATTTAAATTTGTAATAAATTACATTTTATTTAAATTTATTTTATTTCATACCTACGTAAAATTTAATTGAAATTTTTAATAAATTAAATTTATTTAAATTAATTTTATTTTATACGTATGTTGAATTAAATTTTTAATAAATTAAATTCATTTTATTTAAATTAAATTTATGTTATACCTACGTAAATATTTTTATAAATTATTTTTTTAAATTTAAATTTATTTTATCTTATACCTACGTTAAATTAAATGTTTTAATAACGAAAATTTATTTTATTTAAATTACATTTATTTAATACCTACGTTTAATTTAATTTTTAAAATAAATTACATTATTTTATTTAAATTAATTTTATTTTACACCTACGTTAAATTAAAATTTTAATAAATTAAATTATTTTATTTAAATACTTTTTTAAAATAAATTACATTTATTTTATTTAAATTACATTTATTTTGTACCTACGTTAAATTAAATTAAATGTTTTAATCACATTTATTTTACATGTAGTCATTTTAACTGCTCTGACTGCTACAAGCTAAGTGCGGCCTGGAAGCGTATTATTAAGTAATACATTTTACAATTCCTTATAGAGGAACCCTATACTAATGAACTGACTACGTATCTATATAATTAAAAGACCGCACGCAGATATCGCACAAGCGGACCCCGTTGTCAATGATATAATTTGATGTACGTACAGCAGTTGCTGTACGTACATCATTAAAATGACACCGATTGTAATACGTCACCAAAGACGACACAATTTAATTTGACCCCCGGGTCTGATCGCGTTAACTGTGCAGGTGGCGGGTCGAGAGGTGACTTGCACGTGTGTGCAGCTTGTTGAATATTGACGTGCGATGACTTGTGGAGAGGAAGAATGATGATGAATGCGATGCAAGTCTTGAAGTCTGACGCTGTTCTCCGAGTCGTGTAGCCGACCGCGTGCGACTTTGGGGATTGCGTAATGTCATTTTAGTTTCCTCTGTGGAACTTTTTATTTTGTTGATTCTCACGATGTAACTAACGTAGGGCGGGCTTGGGAGCGGCGTTGATGATGTGTTTTGGCGTTACACCAACCAGCACCTTTGCATTCAGAAGTTGGAGGTGCTTTGATTGTTACAGCGAGAGGTGGAATCATCACCGTCATCGTCATGGGTTTAAGTGGGTACGGAGCCCGTCAAGGGAATGGGTAGGTAGAGGAATGGGGTTGGAGAGTATACACAACTTGCATTTCTAGTAATTTCAACAATTTATGGGCATGCGCATCATTAACAGTGTCCTGATTCATGAGCAAAACAAAATCGCAATTTAATCATGAATCTATTGTCATAAATGAGTCCGAAATATCAATCAATAGTCATGCTCAAAAACCGCATTCCTATTGTTATAAAAATCATTGTACCCCCATTCATGATGACAATTCCAATGTGGTCATTATGATGCTCAGAATTACACTTATATTCTCAGAATCATGAACATTTATTAAAACAGCAGTGTGCTCAAAATGCTCATTTACCAATTTCAACATGTACACAATCAATTCCAAGATTCTAATCAAAGTAAGTCCTATGTATCGTGGTGTTTTCATGCTTATCCATTATTGCGCCCCCCCCCCAAAAAAAATATACAAAAGTGTATTTGTATAATGTTTGCACGGTGTACAGTCTGGAAATTACCCACATGGCAAGTTTCAAGCTTGGTGCGTGTCGGGAAGTACGCTAAACATTTTGAACAGACGCACACATTCACAACTTTGCCTTTGATATATATGGAAATTAGTAATAAATTGTTAATTTAACTACTTTCAAGTTGACGGATTGGAACTAGGAATAGCACTGGCTCACCACGGGGCTTATCACGTGATATCTGGGCACTTTATTTGAAACGTAAACCCCACAGTTTGTGAGTACAATTCCTCGCAAGTTGCATCCACAGACACAGACAGACAGACAATGACGTTTCTAGGTAAGAGTAAGAAATGAATCTACGTGTCGAGGAGAGACGAGAGAGCCAAGAGGTCACCTCGGGAGACGGGGCGGCGCGTCAACCTTAGTCACGTGACTGAAGGAGTGTGGGCGTGCCGTGCGTGTGTGTGTACTGTGTGTGTGCACTGTGCGTGTGCGTGTGTGTGCACCGTTTGTGTGTGTGTGTACTGTGTGTGTGTGTACTGTGTGTGTGTGTACCGTGTGTGTGTGTACCGTGTGTGTGTACTGTGCGTGTGTGTACTGTGCGTGTGTGTGTGTACCGTGCGTGTGTGTGTGTACCGTGCGTACGTGTGTACCATGCGTGTGTGTGTACTGTGAGTGTGTGTGCGTGTGTGTGTGTACTGTGCGTGTGTGTGTACCGTGCGTGTGTGTGTGTACCGTGCGTGTGTGTGTGTACCGTGCGTGTGTGTGTACTGTGAGTGTGTGTGCATGTGTGTGTGTGTACTGTGCGTGTGTGTGTACTGTGCGTGTGTGTGTACTGTGCGTGTGTGTCGTGCGTGTGTGTCGTGCGTGTGTGCACCGTGTGTGTGTACTGTGTGTGTGTGTACTGTGTGTGTGTGTGTGTACTGTGTGTGTGTGCTGTGTGTGTACTGTGTGTGTGTGTAACGTGTGTGTGTGTAACGTGTTCGGCGGTAGTCTAGCGGTTAGTATGCTGCTCTACGAACATAACGACCCGAAACCCTTCAGGTGCACTCTGTGCGGGAAGGCGTTTGCACAGTCACCACATCTTAAAGTACACAAGAGAACACACACGGGAGAGAAACCCTTCAAGTGCAGTGTGTGCGTGAAGGCGTTTGCAAAGTCATCTGATTTGGTAAAACACCAGAGAACACACACAGGAGAGAAACCCTTCAAGTGTACTCTGTGCAGCAAGGCGTTTTCAGATTCATGGCATCTTGTAACACACCAGAGAACACACACGGGAGAGAAACCCTTTAAGTGCACTGTGTGCGGGATTGCATTTGCACAGTCATCACATCTTGAAGTACACCAGAGAACACACACGGAAGAGAAACCCTTCAAGTGCAGTGTTTGTGGGAAGAAGTTTGCACATTCATCTGATCTTGTAAAACACCAGAGAACACACACGGGAGAGAAACCCTTCAAGTGTACTCTGTGCGGGAAGCCGTTTGCAGATTCATCAACTCTTCGAAGACACCAGAGAACACAAAAGCATCAGAAGATCCACAAGGAGCGGAGTCGGAGTCTGAAATCAGCTTGTGAAAGTCAAAGTGCCGCAATGAGCCCATCCCTCATGAAACAAGAACCGGACGAAAATCCGAGCTTGGACACTTTTAAAGGTATCGAGGTGAAATATGAAGAGGTGAAGGTGAAATGTGAAGAAGTGATGAGCAAAGAAGTGAAGGTGAACTGTGAAGATGAAGATTCAACTCCAAAATGGGAGCTTCACATCATAAAGCAGGAGGAGAATTCTGACTGAGGCAGAGTGAGGCAACTCCCAGCAGTTTGTGGAAGTGGAGGTGTGGGTGGACTTGCTCCTAGACAATACAAAGTCAAGTGGAGACCCGGTAGATGTGTAAGCCAGAGACGATGTCGCTACAATAGATGCACCTTTGTCACAGGCCTTTAATGACTAGAATGTGAAGTTGAACACAGTTTCTAGGTTCATCCTGCAGAGTAAGGGCGGCCAGTCTTTGTGGGCCCGTGGGTTGGGTAGATCTCTATCCAGGAGCAAGAGCCAATAAGCTCCCAAGCATTCACTATGTTATAATAATTGCATTTACACGGTGCTTGCTTAACCGCCTCAGCAACTCGGAGTTTTGTGTCGTACCTCGTCTGAAACACTCGAAGAGCATCCCCAAGTAGCAGCTGCCCCAGTGTGGCACAAGGTGGTGGCCCTGCACCGGCCTGCATGTGGACAAGAGTCTGTCAGTAGGGGGCGATGATTGATGTGTCATCTCAGTTGTGTAGTTTGTAGGTAATGTTTAGAATTTGCTACATTTTCACTCAGACGCCAGCATGCAATGGCCTACTTGTATTGAATGACACAATAGTATGTTTTACATACACTAGGAAGCAGACTGTGCAACTTTTTTTTAAAAGCTTCTTGTTAATACGATGTAACGTGATGCAGTATATTTCACTGCAGTAATCCAATTTTGTTAATATGCCTGTCAATAATTTAGAATGAATACTTGTCTGGTTTTGTGCATACTTGTAACATTTGATCGATAATGGTCAAACATTGAATAAGTGATGTTAGGACAAAGTGTGTCTGTTTGGAAGTAACCTGTACAGAGAACTCGGGTGAGACCCGTTGTTCTTGTGATACAGGTCAAATGGTGTTTTTGTGTTCCACGAAGCGTCTGCCTCTGGAGCAACTCATTGTCTTTGAAATAGGTAGCACACTCGGATCATTCATCAGTTACAAGGCATACCACTTGAAAGTTACACGTATAGGAGGAGGTACATTCTCTACAACACGAATTGTAGTTTTGTCTTACGTGTTGACGTAGATTTTGTCTAACTGGGACTAGAAGTGCTCCTTGCTGATTGACGTCTGGATGTTCGTTACCTATCGGTTGAAGCAAACCCCACTGCTGTTGTTGAGACGCTGTGCACCATTTAATGGTCCAACACATTGACGCCCTTCAGGCCAGGAAAGTCACAACATTTGCACACGAAGGACGCATTCACGCAAGTACCCCATGCTCCGTTTTGAAGTTTTAAAATGAAACATCTTTGAATTGTGTTGTGTTTTCAATTAGATGATTTTATTTCCTCATTAAAAGCTTGTATCAATTTACATCTGGAAGACTTCATTGAAAAGGACATTTCGTGTGAATTTTCTCTCAACGTTAAGTAGACGGCCTTGCCGGGGGTTCGGTTCAATGCAGACTTTCACCTGTTTGGGATTGCGGGATCGAGATAAGGCGACACGGAGCTGGCCGTGCGAGAAGACCGTCGTCTGCAGATCGATTCCAACGTGATCGAACGTCTGTCCCTGCGCCTCTGTCGTCCATGCAGGGGGTGCGTAGGTTTGCAGCGCCCCCTGCATGAAAACAACGGAAAGTGCAGCGCTCATCACAGATAGATAAAGTTGTGCGCTTATATTTAAAATGTTATTCTTTTATAAGGTGATGTTGAAATCGAAAAGTGTTTAGCCAGTTGATGATTTCAATCAGATTGATTCATTTATTATGCACCACATATCTGAGCTTTTGTGGTCCTGTTGAGCTAAAGTTGAAAAAAGTCCGTGACTATAACTTCGCTCAATATTGTAAACGTGTTTATATTATTTAGTTATTGTTTAATACAAACTTCTTCAGATAGTGGGTTTCAAGATGTACTTGAATGGCACGTTCGTTGTTCCGGTGTTTAATGGCTTGGATGGCATGGCAAATGACTTCCATCGATGTGGAAGTCAATGGTGGATGATGATTTGACATTTCGGTGTTGATTTGGAGTAGATTGTTTAACTGTTGCATACCGGGTGGTGAAATGCTTTGCCGAGTACCTGAACTGTTTGACCAAGTGAATTCATGAAGAGTTCGATACGAGTTTTAGCGTTAATATTCTTGCGGAACAACAATGATCTGATATTTTAAAGATTCCTGATCACACGTTTATTGCGAGAATGTTCACGGGGAACATGTGTGGAGGAGAGTTCCGGGTGAAGTCTCCCTTTACCTGGCAACCATGGTGGCTGTCCGCTGATCACTCTCACTCCGTCACAGCTACAAGCTGTAGGGACGGGACTCTCCACCCTGACGCTGTTTTAATTCACAGCACCAAGAGCGGAGAGCTTCATCCCTGCAGTTCCCTCCTGATGTGCCGCAGCATTTACCGCGTAACGAAGCAACGTTTTCATGAGCAGTGCGTTCCACTACACACCCACACGAGCGAACCACGTGCTACAGTGTGCGTACATACAGACACGAACAAACACGCGGGTGCACATACACACACGAGCGCTTACTTGCAAACACGGACGAGTGGAGATGCACGCAGTAGTGTGGTCACCACCTGACTAGCTACACTAGTCACGTGATAACTAGTATACTAAACTATACACTACACTATACACTACACTATACACTGCACTATATACTACACTTCTATACACTACACTATACACTACACTACTATACACTACACTACTATACACTATACACTACACTACTATACACTACACTATACACTACAGTAAACACTATTATACACTATACAATACACTATACACTACTATACACCACACTATACACTTATATACTACAATATACACTACACTATACACTACACTAAACACTTATACACTATACAATACACTATACACTACTATACACTACACTATACACTTATACACTACTATACACTACAATACACTATTATACACTACACTATTATACACTACACTATACACTTATACACTACAATATATACTACTATACACTACAATATACACTATTATACACTACACTATACACTTATACACTACAATATACACTACTATACACTACACTATTATACACTACACTATTATACACTACACACTTATACACTACAATATACACTACTATACACTACAATATACACTTATACACTACTAATTCAAAGCGTTCATCTTTGCTGATGTTGCTAGGTGGTAACTTAGCGTTTTTGAGGGTTGCAGCGATTTCAGATCTTGCTACATCTGCAGAGATGTGACTCAAGCCCTTGAGTGCAACGTCGACATGGGCAATGATATCATTAACCGGTATGTGTCTCGGTGTGACAGCAAAGTTTAGACCTTTAGCTAAAACGAATTTCAGACCATCAGAAATGGAACTGTTACTGCGATTAATTACGACTTTGTTGACGTCTATCTTTTCGGTGTGTGGATCCGATTTTTTGTTGGAGAGGTGATTTGAATTATCAATTAAAAGGAGATATTGTCGTCCTCTCAGCCGACAAGGGCAATGCCACTGTCATCATGGACAAAACAATATAACAACAAAATTCAAGAACTTCTCAACGATGGCAGCTATACAAAAATAAAAACAGATCCCACCAACAACCTGGTTACCAAAAGAACAAAATCATCTCTGATTCAATAGCATTAATTGATCAGACCAAACAGTTCTCGTTGAACCCCTCTGCTGCCAGACCACCAAGATTATATGGCCTTCCAAAGATACACAAAGAAGATACACCCCTTCGTCCCATCGTCTCTACTATCAACTCCCCCACCTATAAACTGGCACGTTTTCTTGCTGATATACTGCGACCTTTCACTGGAAAAACCACCTCTGCGGTACTAAATTCTACTCACCTGGTATCGACAATCAAAGGCATTTGCCTGTCCCCAGACGACCTGCTTGTCGTGATATAGTGTAGTGTATAGTAGTGTATATTGAAGCTCTGTCGTCCTGACAGTTCTGTACCTTTCACCTGAAGACGGCTGCTTGCGTTGTGGCCGAAACGTCGTGAGAATTTTATTGTGTTATTTTATTATTTTATTCTCATTCTACGTGGCGGTGACTTTACCGAAAGAACCAAAGGAGATGAGCTCGATTTATTTGGGGCGGATAAAGGCCACCGGCGCAGGCACTCTAGATCCCGGGGACGTGAATAACTCCACGCGCATTCAGGGCGTCCACATTGCCCTGTCAAGAGGCTGCAGGAGAGCGGGCGAAACAAAGAGCCCTGTGCTCGCCACGCGGACGGTCGCCCAGACAAACAACAAACTCTTCCAGGCTTCATCTTCTTTAGTTCTTTCGGTAAAGTCACCACGTAGAATGAGAATAAAATAATAAATTAATAAAATAAAATGACAATTTAATTCTCACGACGTTTCGGCCACAACACAAGTGGCCTTCTTCAGGTGAAAGGAACAAACCTGTCGGGACGACAGAGCTTCAATTAACATTGTGTTATTTTATTAATTTATTAATTTATTCTCATTTTACGTGGTGGTGACTTTACCGAAAGAACCAAAGAAGATGAATCCTTGCAGTCACGAAAGCTTCAAATCGAAACTCTTCCAGGCTTCACGCGGGCCGGACGAGCGGCATGCAGGAAGAAAAACATCACAACCATTATTAGCGCGGACGTCCAGAATAAAAAACAAACTCGTTCAAAAACCCCAAAACACGGCAACCCTCCTGGCTTTGGCGTTCCTCGGAAGACACCTGCTTCATCGACAACCGCATCAGAACACCACCAGGCCGATGCGCACCCGAATTGATCCATCAGCGACTGACACGGGGACTGCGTCGCGATCGTCACGTGGACGGTTCAATCGTCGCGGGCAGCCATCGCCTTGGCGCGTCGTCTCCGCGGCGTCGATACAAAACAACGACTTGGTGAGAGGTCAACGGCGTTTGTCCTTTTTGAAACACTCGTCCCTGCCGCGCGAGTGTGGAATTTCCACTTAAGTGTGAGAGGGCGCACCGACTGCCTGCCAGTGGTTTCACATTCAGTCCTCCAGGGGGCGAACACGAATTGGGCATCAGACAAAGCGGTGCCTTCAATAGTAGGTTCAGTTCATATTCTTAGCTCTTTCGGTAAAGTCACCACGTTGAAGGGAAACAATAAAATATATATAAAACTATAAAAATTCTCACGACGTTTCGACCATAACACAAACGGTCGTCATCAGTTCAGTTTTATTCAGTTCAGTTTATTTTGGTATAGCCCTGTGAATTCTATATTTAAAGCTTTCGTAACTGCAAGGATCCATACTCTTTGGTTCTATTGGGTAAAGTCACGTAGGTAAACAATAAAACAACAAAAATCACGACGTTTCGGCCACACCTGATGAAGCCCGCTTGTGTTGTGGCCGAAACGTCGTGATTTTTGTTGTTTTATTTTTTACCTACGTGACTTTACCGAATAGAACCAAAGAGTGTAGCCCTGTGAGCCATCCGGCTCTTGAATCGGAGTGCAACCACAACAAACAAAAAAACGAAAACACGAACAAGAAAAACATCTTAAAGTGACTACTTTGTGTTGACTGTGCAAAACAGAAAATCAATGGAGAAAAAAAACAGCAAAAATATTCCTGAAAAAAATCACCGTGCACCACCAA
This sequence comes from Petromyzon marinus, assembly GCF_048934315.1. NCBI lineage: Eukaryota > Metazoa > Chordata > Hyperoartia > Petromyzontiformes > Petromyzontidae > Petromyzon > Petromyzon marinus. Next base: position 315,898 of record NW_027422999.1, on the reverse strand, counting down.
GGCTGTGTGCAAAAAATCCCAGTGGGATGCAAGTCAAACAACAACCACAACAACCATAAAAACTTAGATTAAGGCCATCAGTACTACAACAAAACAAACATGTCCAACGAGGTTGTTGTTGTGTGTGTGTATGCATGGGTGTATTACCACTCGGGAGACAAAGGCGGCCGGGCGTGGTGCTGGCCACCCACCCCCTCGTGTGATGTGCCGGCCTTCATCGGCGCCACTCGATAACGGCACTTCCCCCTAAAATGTGTTAATGCTGTACAAGGGATACTTGTGTGTATCTATCATGGGGGGAGTGGTGGGTGGAGTAGCGAGACAACATCACGATTCTGTTCGTCTCGGTCCTGGGTCTCCCCTGGGTCTACTCGGCATGGGGAGACAAAGGCGGCAACCGGGAATGGAGTTGGCCACGCCACCCTTCCGTGCGCCGCGCGGGCCTTGAGATTCGCCGCCCACCCAGCAGCACGTCCCACCGGCCAATCAAGTCTGGGGCAAGCAGGCGGGGAGACGCGGTGGCTGTGGTAAGGGCTGACCCCGGTGTCTTGTGCGCATGGCCAGGATTTGCATATACCACGATCCAGAGGCGGAGCCAGGGGCTGACAGGGGGGGGGGGGGTGACATTCTGCGTGTAAGTGCACGACACTCGGTCTGGCGAACTCCGTGCAACTGCATTGTCAGAGCGTGTCGCCAACCGATGGCGTCCGGTTCAACAGCCCGACTCTCTCTAAATCATTCTTGAAATTAACATTTGTTGAATGTCACCCCGGGCTGAAAATCCTGGTTCCGCCCCTGCCACGATCGCCACCCGCCGAGCTTAAAGGTCAAGAAGGAATTGGCTGGAGGCCCTGTCAGGACGGGCAGATTGTGTAGCACGACGGGAGGGTGGGGTGGCTGTGGGGGATGACAGGGTGCAAGTGGTTGCGTCACCACCCCCGTTGGGTCGTCAAAGACATAATCACGTGACATTCTCTCCTGGTTTGTTTTAGTTTTAGTCTCATTTATTTTGGTATAGCCCTGTGAGCCATTCGGCTCTTGAATCGGGTGCAACCTCAACAAACAAAAACACGAACAAGAAAACATCTTACAGTGACTTTGTGTGACTGTGCAAACAGAAAATCCAGGAAAAAAAAACATCAAAATATTCCTGAGATAGCACCGTACACCACCAACGCTGTGTGCAAAAATCCCAGTGGGATGCAAGTCAAACAACAACAACAAGACAACTAAGATTAAGGCCATCAGTCTAACAAGGCCCGTGTGTCATTGGAACACACGGGCCGTCACGGATACGCGATTGTGTTGCCGTCACGTGACACGTCCCGCAGTCACGTCGCAGCCCCGTGTCAAGCCATTAACAAGAAAGCAACACGTCACATGATTGTGTCACTGCCACACTGCCGATGCAGCGTCACCGAATAACGAGCAATTACATGTCGTAGAATCCATTGTTGTTTTGTGGTGTGACCAGAACCATGTCTTCAATGATTGCAATGGTGTCAGGTACAGGAACCTTGGTGAATAAGGAAACTACATCAAAACTGCCATGAGTAAACAGGTGGTGTGACCAGAACCATGCCTGGCCACCTTCATCTGCTCAGCATTAATTCTTCCTCACTCCACCAAGTAATGAATCGAGGATCAATCAACACAGCCGAGGCTATCCGTGTCTCTGTCTCTCTCTCCCCGTGGTGAAGGTGTTCCCCTCCACACATTCAGAGTCAACAGCGGCACGCGCTTAGCGTCTTTGACCGATAGACATTGACGCACGTATTGTTGGTTCTTTCAGTAAAGTCACGTAGATAGAAAATAAAAATAACAGATTAAATTTAATAAGATAAAGACCACTTGTGTTGCGATCGAAACGTCGTGGTTTTTTTGCTTTATTTTCCATTTTTTATTTTTCATTTAATTTATAATCTGTTATTTTATTTTCTATCTACGTGACTTTACCGAAAGAACCAAGAATATTAATTCCTGCAGTCACCAAAGTTTTAAGTCAAAACATTCACACACGTTGACAAAGCCTCACCTTGTGTTGTTGTGGGCAGGTCGCTTCTGATAACAAGAGCGGTATAGCAGCTCAAGCGGGCTTGGCCTGCTAACAAAAGAAAATAAAAACTGCGTGAATATTTACAATAAAACAAAGTTACAAAGTGGCGAGCCGGGTGAAGACAAATTAAACTTAAGGCGAGATAATTAAAGGAACTTAAGGCGAGATAATTAAAGGAATTAGCATATAATTTAGCATTGAAATGGCTTATTGAAATAGCTAAGTTAAAGTATACACATCCGCAGAGGTATTTCTTGACAAAGGAATTAGCATAGAATTTAGCATTGAAATAATTGAGTGATTAGCTTGTAACTGGTCACAGAAATAGCTATGTTAAAGGCAGAGCATATACATTCACCGAGGCACCTAGTACTCATCACGCCCAGTGACTGGCGGCTCATTAACATAATGTAACCGTTAAAGCCGTCGCGAGTTTATTGCGACGGGTTCAGCGCCCACGGCCCCATCCCTCCACATATGGGCCGGCTTCATTAACATAATTTATTCAGTTAGAGTGCGGCTCGTGGGAGGGAAGTGACGTCATATTACTTCCTGCTGTCGCGAGGTAACAGGAAGCTGCCGTGTGCGCGCTTGCACTGAAATCCGAGGTGAGAAATTCTCATCGTTGTGGTGGTGGTGGTGGTTGTTGTGGTGGTTGTTGTTGTTTACCAAGGTAGAGCCTCTCTCTCTCGTAGGGATGTCAGTTGAGTAGCAGCGAGCATGGGAATCAATGTCCAGGTTGGAACTTGTCAACGCGGGGCCTAGCCACTTGGGGCCTTGCCTCCTGCCCTCGCCTGATTGCGTTTACTTTAATTATCTCGCTTAAATTTCGATTTAAAGCTTTCGTGACTGCAATGATTCATCTTCTTTGGTTCTTTCGGTAAAGTCACGTAGAATGAGAATAAAATAATAAATTGATAAAATAAAATAACACAATAATATTCTCACGACGTTTCGGCCACAACACAAGCGGCCTTCATCAGGTGAAGGGAGCGAGACTGTCTGGTAGGACAGCGCTGGAGTGTTCACCTGATGAAGGCCGCTTGGGTTGTGGCCGAAACGTCGTGAGAATATTATTGTGTTATTTTATTTTATCAATTTATTATTTTATCTCGCTTAAGTTTAATTTGTCTTCACCCGGCTCGCCACTTTGTAACTTTGTTTTATTGTAAATATTCACGCAGTTTTTATTTTTTTCACCAGGCCAAGCCCGCTTGAGCTGCTATACCGCTCTTGTTATCAGAAGCGACCTGCCCACAACAACACAAGGTGAGGCTTTGTCAACGTGTGTGAATGTTTTGACTTAAAACTTTGGTGACTGCAGGAATTAATATTCTTGGTTATTTCGATAAAGTCACGTAGATAGGAAATTTAATAAAAATGACAAAAATAAATTGTAAATAAAGCAAAAAACTCACGTCGTTTTGATCGCAACACAAGTGGTCTTTATTTAATGTAATTGTATTATCTGTTATTGTTATTTTCTATCTACGTAACTTTACCGAAATCAACAAGAATACGTGTGTCAATGTCTATCGGTCAAAGACACTCAGCGGAGAGACGTGCAAACTCCAAATATACAGCAGGCGTCAGGGTCGGGATCGAACCCACGACTTCCTGTATACCAGGTGAGGTAGTTAACATCTCACCACGGAGAGAGACACGCAAACTCCAGTTAGCCTCGGCTATGTTTATTTATCCTCGATTAATTACTTGGTGTAGTGAGGAAGCATTAATGCTGAGCAGATGAAGGTGGTCAGGCATGATTCTAGACACGCCACCGCCAGTGTGTAACAGTGTCAAGTTTGTATTTGCAGTAAAGTCTATTAACTATTGAACACGGTGATTATATCAAAACAATAGTTTATTTTTGTTTTCCTCTGGAACTCTTACTAAGAATGGAAATAGGATGTGAACACAGCACACACTTGCAACTGAAGTCGGAGCTGTTCATCCTAGCATTCAAGGACATCTGAGTTGCGATTGAACATTAATTCATGCATTTCTGCATAACACAAATAGTATTGTTTTCAACACCCTTTGCTATGTCAGCTGAATTTAGCTCTCATAAATATTCCTTTTGTAGCCAGACAGCCGAAATTGTGTGCTTAGAGTTTTTGGTGAGCATTCATTTTGAAGATACGAGGGCTTCCAGGCATGTTTATAACCATTTGCCCTCTCATTGTGTGCCATAACAGCCCGTGTGATGAATTTGGGACACTTTTTCACTATATCATGAATATATGAATAAGTATAGACGTGTAAGTCACGTGTTACTGTGTATATATGCTTTCCTCTGTGCATCGATACTGACGTGTAGATGGTGTGGATATTCTTAGTTTCTGTCTGCAGCTGACGCTGGTCTGATGGAGCAAAGGCCCTCAGCACAGCTTGGTATGACAAGTCAACAATGCGACCAGCGTGCATACAGCACGGATCGGACTGGAAATTTGACACAGCACCAGAGAACTCACACAGTAGAGAAACCCTTCAAGTGCACTGTGTGTGACAAGGCATTTGCATGGCCATCAGTTCTTGAGACCCACAAGAGAACACACACAGGCGAGAAACCCTTCAAGTGCAGTGTGTGTGGGAAGGCATTTTCACAGTCATCTGCTCTTAAAAAACACCAGAGAACACACACGGGAGAGAAACCCTTCAAGTGCAGTGTGTGTGGGAAGGCATTTCCAGATTCATCTAATCTTCAAAGACACCAGAGAACACACACGGGAGAGAAACCCTTCAAGTGCAGTGTGTGTGGGAAGGCATTTTCACGGTCATCTGCTCTTAAAAAACACCAGAGAACACACACGGGAGAGAAACCCTTCAAGTGCAATCTGTGCGGGATGGCGTTTGCACAGTCCCCACATCTTCAAGTACACCAGAGAACACACACTGGAGAGAAACCCTTCAAGTGCACTGTGTGTGGGAAGGCGTTTGCACATTCATCAGTTCTTCAGACCCACCAGAGAACACACACGGGAGCGAAACCCTTCAGGTGCACCTTGTGCGGGAAGGCGTTTGCACATTCATCAGTTGTTCAGACCCACCAGAGAACACACACAGGAGAGAAACCCTTCAAGTGCAGTGTGTGTGGGATGGCGTTTGCACAGTCATCTGTTCTTAAAAAACACCAGAGAACACACACAGGAGAGAAACCCTTCAGGTGCACTCTGTGCGGGATGGCATTTGCACAGTCATCACTTCTTAAAGTACACCAGCGAACACACACAGGAGAGAAACCCTTCAGGTGCATTCTGTGCGGGATGGCGTTTGTACATGTGTCACATCTTCAAAGACACGAGAGAACACACACGGGAGAGAAACCCTTCAGGTGCACTCTGTGCGGGATGGCGTTTGCAGATTCATCAAATCGTCAAAGACACCAGAGAGCACACACGGGCGAGAAACCCTTTAAGTGCAGTGTGTGTGGAAAGGCATTTTCACAGTCATCTGTTCTTCAAAAACACCAGAGAACACACACAGGAGAGAAACCCTTCAAGTGCACTCTGTGCGGGAAGGCATTTTCACAGTCACCACATCTTAAAGTACACCAGAGAACACACACGGGAGAGAAACTCTTCAGGTGCACTCTGCAGGAAGGCGTTTACACATTCATCAAATCTTCATGTACACCAGAGAACACAAAAGCATCAGAAGATCCACAAGGAGTGGCGTCTGAAATCAGCTTGTGAAAGTCAAAGTGCCGCAATGAGCCCATCCCTCATGAAACAAGAACCGGAGGAAAATCCCAGCTTTGACACTTAAAGGTATCGAGGTGGAATGTGAAGAGGTGATGGTGAAGAGGGAAGAAGTGATGAGCGAAGAAGTGAAGGTAAAATGTGAAGATGAAGATTCAACTTCAAAATCCGACCTTCACATCGATGGAGGCAACGTGAAGCAGGAGGAGAATTCTTACTGTGAGGCAGAGCGAGGCAACTCCCAGCAGTTTGTGGAAGTAGAGGTGTGGGTGGACTTCCTCCTAGACAATACAAAGTCAAGTGGAGACCCGTTAGATGTGTAAGCTTGAGATGATGTCGCTACAATAGATGGACCTTTGTCACAGGCCTTTAATGACAAGAACGTGAAGTTGAACACTCAGCTCCTAGGTTCAACCTGCAGAGTAAGGGCGGCCAGTCTTTGTGGACCTGTGGGTTGGGTAGATCTCTAACCAGGAGCGAGAGACAAAAAGCTCCCAAGCATTCACTATGTTATAATAATTGCTTTTACACGGTGCTTGCTTAACCACCTCAGCAACTCGGAGTTTTGTGTCGTACCTCGTCTGAAACACTCGAAGAGCATCCCCAAGTAGCAGCTGCCCCTGTGTGGCACAAGGTGGTGGCCCTGCACCAGCCTGCATGTGGACAAGAGCCTGTCAGTAGGGGGCGATGATTGATGCGTCATCTCAGTTGTGTAGTTTGTAGGCAATCTTGGTTCGAAGCTTTCGTGACTGCAGGAATCCACACTGTCTAGTTATTTCGGTAAAGTCATCACGTGGGTAGAAACAACAGATCACGGCGTTTAGATCACAGCACAAGCAATCGTCATCAGGTGGGACAACGACAGCAAGAGAAACTGCTGAAGTAGTAGGCGCCTACTCCAGCAGTTTCCTCTTATTGCTGCTGTGCTTGTCCTACCTGATGACGATTGCTTGTGTTGCCATCGAAACGCCGTGATCTATTATTTGTAGCGTAATGTTTAGAATTTGCTACATTTTGACCCAGACGGCAGCATGCAACGGCCTACTCGTTTTGAATGACGCAACAATAGTACGTTGTACATACACTGTTAAGCAGACGGTGCGTATTTGTAAAATAGCTTCTTGTTAATACGATGTAACGTGATGCAGTCAATTTCGCTGCAGTAATTCAATTTTGTTAATATGCCCGTCAATGATTTAGAATGAATACCGTGTCTGATTGTGCGCGTGCATGTAACATTTTGTCTGAGGGTCAAACATTGAATAAGTGATGTTAGGACAAAGTGTGTGTGTGTGTTTGGAAGTAACCTGTACAGATCACTCGGGTGAGACCCGTTGTTCTTGTGATACAGGTCAAAGGGTATTTTTTTGTTTCACGAAGCGTCTGCCTCTGGAGCAACTCATTGTCTTTGAAATAGGGAGCACGCTCGGATCATTCATCAGTTACAAGGCATACCATTTAAAAGTTACACGTATAGGAGGAGGTACATTCTCTACAACACGAATTGTAGTTTTGTCTTGCGTGTTGACGTAGATTTTGTCTAACTGGGACTAGAAATGCTCCTTGCTGATTCACGTCTGGATGTTCGTACCTATCGGTTGAAGCAAACCCCACTGCTGTTGTTGAGATGCTGTGCACCATTTAATGGTCCAACACATTGACGGCCTTCAGGCCAGGAAAGTCACAACATTTGCACACGAAGGGCGCATTCACGCAAGTACCTCATGCTCCGTTTTGAAGTTTTAAAATGAAGCATCTTTGAATTGTGTTGTGTTTTGAATGAGATGATTTTACTTCTTCATTAAAAGCTTGTGTCAATTTGCATCTGGAAGACTACATTGAAAAGGACATTTCGAGTGATTTTTTTCTCAACGTTAAGTAGACGGCCTTGCCGGGGGTTCGGTTCGATGCGGACTTTCACCTGTTTGGGATTGCGGGATCGAGATAAGGCGACATCGAGCTGCTGGCCGTGCGAGAAGACCGGCGTCTGCAGATCGATTCCAACGTAATCGAACGTCTGTCCCTGCGCCTCCGTCGTCCATGCAGGGGGTGCGTAGGTTTGCAGCGCCCCCTGCATGAAAACAACGGAAAGTGCAGCGCTCATCACAGATAGATAAAGTTGTGCGCTTATATTTAAAATGTTATTCTTTTATAAGGTGATGTTGAAATCGAAAAGTGTTTAGCCAGTTGATGATTTCAATCAGATTGATTAATTTATTATGAACCAATATCTGAGCTTTTGTGGTCCTGTTGAGCTAAAGTTGGAAAAAGTCCGTGACTATAACTTCGCTAAATATTGTAAATGTGTTTCTATTATTTAGTTATTGTTTAATGCAAAGTACTTCAGATAATGGGTTTAAAGATGTACTTGAATGGCGCGTTCGTTGTTCCGGTGTTTAATGGCTTGGACGTCATGGCAAATGGCTTCCATCGATGTGGAAGTCAATGGTGGATGATAATTTGACATTTCGGTGTTGATTTGGAGTAGATTGTTTAACTGTTGCATGCCGGTTGGTGAAGTGCTTTGCCGAGTACCTGAACTGTTTGACCAAGTGAATTCATGAAGAGTTCGATACGAGTTTGAGCGTTAATATTCTTGCGGAACAACAAAGGTCTGATATTTTAAAGATTCCTGATCGTACGTTTATTGCGACAATGTTTACGGGGAACACGTGTGGAGGTCGAGTTCCAGGTGAGGTCTCCCCTTACCTGGCAACCATGGTGGCTGTCCGCTGATCACTCTCGCTCCGTCACATCTACGAGCTGTAGGGACAGGATTCTCCACTCTGGCGCTGTTTTAATTCATAGCACCAAGAGCGGAGAGCCTCATCCCTGCAGTTCCCTCCTGTTGTGCCGCATCATTTATCGCGTAACGAGGCAACTTTTTCATGAGCAGTGCGTTCCACTACACACCCACACGAGCGAACCATGTGTAACTGTGCGTACATACAGACACGAACAAACACGCGGGTGCACATGCACACACGAGCGCTTACTTGCAGACACGGACGAGTGGACATGCACGCACGGGTGTGGTCACCACCTGGCTAGCTACACTAGTCACGTAATAACTAGTATGCTAAACTATACACTACACTATACACTACAATAAACACTATTATACACTACACTTCTATACACTACACTATACACTACACTATACACTACACCACTATACACTACGCTATACACTACACTAAACACTTTTATACACTACACTAAACACTATTATACACTACACTATAAACTACAATAAACTCTATTATACACTACACTATACACTACAGTACTACACACTACACTATACACTTATACACTACTATACACTACACTATACACTACTATACACTACACTATACACTACTATACAATACACTATTATACACTACACTATACTATACACTACACTATACACTACACACTATACACTACACTACAATATACACTACACTACTATACACTACTATACACTACACTACACTATACACTACTATACACTACACTATACTACTATACACTACTATACACTACACTATATACTACACTATACACTAAACTACTATACACTACACTATACACTACTACACACTAGTGCTGCACTAGTCCCCAAACTGCAAAGACAAAGGCTCCCCAATGTAGACTGACGCATCCACAGACCCACACGTGGACCCACGGACTCACACAGAAACCCACGGACTCATCGACTCCCACTGGGCGTGCGCTGTTAGCGAGCACCGGTGAGGGTCGTGATGGAACAACACCAGGGGCTGGTGTGGACAGAACCACGTCTGGCCGCTCGTCTCTCCAATTCTGATGTTAGCACCCCCACCCACCTCACCACCTCCTTAATTATGGCTGAGTCCACCTAAGTGACGCTCAGGACTGCTTCAGGTAAGGGGCCGACCTTAAATGACGTCACGCGATTTTAGAGGATTTTTGACCCCGCCCCCATCATCACACGACGTCACAAAGTCAGACCCCTCCCCCCTCAATTATGACGTCACAAAGCTCTGCCCCCCCCCCCCAAAAAAATATAAAACATGCTTCAAACCGCTTTAAACTATTGTTGTCACTGTAGTGCGTAGTTAATGTGGCGCTGCATACTGATGTAGGTAGAAAACATTACAAAGTCTCATTAAGTTGAACGTGTTTATATTTATTTAAAGTTGCGCAATTTGATGTGACGTCACTTTTCTCAACCCCCCCCCCCCCTTGTCACACATCGTCACAAACGTCTGACCCCGCCCCCCCCCCCCCCCTAGGTGCGTGACGTCATTCACGGACGGCCCCTAATTGTCGCTGGTATTGGCCGTGAGCGAGAATGGCGCAGCGCCGCTAACCGCTACGCCGTGATGGTGCCCTTACCTGCATGAACGGAGACGCGGTCAGACGATGCGTGAGCCGCTGGTGCGGGCAGGACGAGTATCTCGGGCGTACCTCCTGACGTGGAAGGCGAGGGAGGTCGGAGTGCGCGAGTGAAGAGAGACGGCAAGGGGCGGGAGGAGAAGGGGGCGATCGGACGGAGCGGAAGCAGGAGGACGAGGGCAGGAGAGACAGCGGAGCCGTGGAGGAGTCTGGGCGCGCTTGATGGTGAAAGTTGACGTGGATGCACGCCGCAGAAGTGAAGAAAATCTTCACGCTCGGCGCCACACACAGCCACACGTAGCTCATCTCATCCGTCTTGCTGACGATGTGTAGGACGACTAGACTCTGATTGTCTTGTAGCTCTGTGGAAAGAAGGAGAGGTGTCTTGGGTCCAACAAGGCCCTCTGCCACCGGTGTGGGCGGGGGGGGGGGGTACCCTAGTGGAGGGCTGAGCGTGGGAGTGAGTCGAGGGGAGGGTGAGTGGTGGTTGACATGAATATGAATTCTTATACATGCTATGTATTGTAACATTTATTGTCGTATGGGTTTACATATGGTAGAACATATAGGCTATTAGACGAGGACCAATTCAGTGCTTACATCGTTAACACGGACCCAAATCGTGATCAGGGACCCACATCATCAACAGGGATGCTCGCCTCGTCAATAGAGACCCACATCAAAAGGGACGCTCACCTCTTTAATCCGGACCCATATCTTCAATCAGGACCCACAACATGAATATGGACACTCACCTCGTCAGTAGGGACCCACAACATGAATATGGACACTCACCACGTCACTAGGGACCCACATCGTCAACAGTGACCCACAACATGAATATGGACACTCACCACGTCACTAGGGACCCACATTGTCAACAGCGACCCACAACATGAATATGGACACTCACCTCGTCAGTAGGGATCCACGTCAACAGTGACCCACAACATGAATATGAACACTCACCTCGTCAGTAGGGACCCACATCGTCAACAGTGACCCACAACATGAATATGCTCACGTTTTTGTTTTGTTGCGGTTGCACCCGAGTCAAGGGCCTCACGGCTCACAGGGCTCTACACCTGACACGTGAAACTTAAATTAAACTGAAGACGACGTCCCGTCAGCATGCATCTATCCTCCACTCGTGGCTTCTGTCATGCGACTTCCACGATTTCACCTGAGAGTCTCCCGCCACGTGCCCCCATAGGTCTTCTCCATCGGTCGCTCGACTCGCGTAGACCATTCATCCGCGTGGTCCACGTGGTCAAAGAAGAAGTTGGTACCAGCCGAGGCAGCACAACACCAGTCACACAGACTCATGTTAATGGTCGATAAGAGTGAAGTACAGTCAGTCTTAACCCACTCATTTCAAATGCTTGCCACATTATTCGTTGCTATTGGTCACATAAAGAACTTGGAATTGCTAATGCTATCCCAACCTCAGGTTCTAAGGCAAAGTGAAATGTCTGCTCTGGGCCGGTCAAGAACACCATTTCTGGGATGAAACTATCACATTCACGACACGTGATGAAGCATATAAGCAGTATGCAATGCTGTAACCTTAGCAGGTACCCACCACAGTCAGTATGCACTGCTGTAGTGAAAGCAGGTACCACCACAGTATGCACTGCTGTAATCATATCAGGTACCAACACAGTATGCACTACTGTAATTATAGGTACCACCACAGCCAGTATGCACTGCTGTTATAGCATAAAAAATATAACGATACTATCATAGAATGTTAACTAAACGAGCATACATTATTAACTAATTTAGGATAAACATTAAACTTAATGAGTATGGATAAATATACCGCATTAGCATACAGATTAAAATTAATTAGCATACCAAAATTAGCATAGGACAACCGTTGACCAATCGCTGCGCACCATCGCTGGAGACGCGCCCAGGTTTGCCTCTCGACCAATCGGATTGCTGGCCCTCCCCCCCTCCCCACTTTGGCACGCGGTGACCAATCAGATCGCGGGAGGACGCTACCATTTTTAATGCCCTACACGCTGAACGCCGCGCGCCCATGTGCGTGCGAGTGTTTAGTTTTGTTTTAATTATTTTAATCATTAAAGTTCGCGAGTGTCAAGGTAAGCTACGTTGACTTTATTTTTTAAAGTATTTTCTCAAGAGAACCGTTGTTGCTGCTGCTGCTGTTGTGAAAGGCCCGGTACACCCTGAGGCCTTGCCTAGACTAGGACAGCTTTGATGTCACGTGGGTCCACACTCTTTGCGTCTTTCGGTAAAGTCACGGAGGTAGAAAATAAACAAAAATGTATTATTTAATTTAATTACATTTTATTTTATACCTACGCGAAAGTTTGTATTATTAATTTAATTAAAATTTATTTTATGCCTACGTTAAATTGAATTTAAAATTTTAATTAATTAAAAATTTATTTTATACATACGTAATTTTTTATACATGATTATTTTTTTATAATTTTAATTAATTTTATTTTTTACTTACGTTAAATTTAATTTAAATTTGTAATAAAAAAATTATTTTATACATACGTTAAATGAAATTGAATTTTTTAATAATTTAAATTTATTTAAATTTATTTTATACCTACGTTTAATTTAATTGTTAATGAATTACATTTATATTCTTAGTTTTTTTGGTAAAGTCACGTTGAAGAGAAACAACAAAATAACAAAATATATATAAAACAATAAAAAATTCTCACGACGTTTCGACCATAACTCAAACGGTCATCATCAGGTGTGTCGGTTTACATCATGCAAACCGACACACCTGATGATGACCGTTTGCATCATGCAAACCGACACACCTGATGATGACCGTTTGAGTTATGGTCGAAACGTCGTGAGAATTTTTTATTGTTTTATATATATTTTGTTATTTTGTTGTTTCTCTTCAACGTGACTTTACCGAAAAAACTAAGAATATGAATTACTGCAGTCACGAAAGCTTTAAATCAAAATTGAATTACATTTATTCAAATTACATTTATTTTATTTTATACCTACGTTAATTTAAATTTTTAATAAATTACATTTATTTAAATTTATGTTATACCTACGTTAAATTTCATTTTTTAGTAAATTAAATTAATTTTATTTAAATTTATTTTATACCTACGTTAAATGAAATGTTTTAATAAATAAAATTTATTTTATTTAAATCTATTTTATTTCATACCTACATATGTACAGTCATTTTAACTGCTTTGACTGCTACAAGCTAAGTGCGGCCTGGAAGCGTATTATTAAGTAATACATTTTACAATTACAATTCCTTATAGAGGAACCCCATACTAATTAACTGACTACGTATCTATATAATTAAAAGACCGCACGCAGATATCGCAAAAGCGGACCCCGTTGTCAATGATATAATTCGATGTACGTACAGCAGTTGCTGTACGTACATCATTAAAATGACACCGATTGCAATACGTCACCAAAGACGACACAATTTTTATTTGACCCCCGGGTCTGATCGCGTTAACTGTGCAGGTGGCGGGTCGAGAGGTTACTTGCACGTGTGTGCAGCTTGTTGAATAATGACGTGCGATGACTTGTGGAGAGGAAGAATGATGATGATGATGGCGATGCAAGTCTTGAAGTCTGACGCTGTGCTCCGAGTCGTGTAGCCTACCGCGTGCGACTTTGGGGATTGCTGCGTAATGTCATTTTAGTTTCCTCTGTGGAACTTTTTATTTTGTTGATCATAACGCTTTAACTAACGTAGGGCGGGCTTGGGAGCGGCGTTGACGATGTGTTTTGGCGTTGCACCAACCAGCACCTTTGCATTCAGAAGTTGGAGGTGCTTTGATTGTTACAGCGAGAGGTGGAATCGTCACCGTCATGGGTTTAAGTGGGCACGGAGCCCGTCAAGGGAATGGGTAGGTAGAGGAATGGGGTTGGAGAGTATACACAACTTGCATTTCTAGTCATTTCAACAATTTATGGGCATGCGCATCATTAACAGTATCCTGATTGATGAGCAAAACAAAATCGCAATTTAATCATCAATCTATTGTCATAAATGAGTCCGAAATATCAATAGTCATGCTCAAAACCGCATTCCTATTATAAAAAATAATTGAACCCCCATTCATGACAATTCCAATATGGTCATTATGATGCTCAGAATTACACTTATATTCTCAGAATCATGAACATTTATTAAAACAGTAGTGTGCTCAAAATGCTCATTTACCAATTTCAACATGTACACAATCAATTCCAAGATTCTAATCAAAGTAAGTCCTATGTATCGTGGAGTTTTCATGCTTATCCATTATTGCGTGCCCCCCCAAAAAAATATACAAAAGTCTATTTTTATAATGTTTGCATGGTGTACAGTCTGGAAATTACCCACATGGCAAATTTCAAGCTTGGTGCGTGTCGGGAAGTATGCTAAACATTTTAAACAGACACACACATTCACAACTTTGCCTTTGATGTATATGCAGATTAGTAATAAATTGTCAATTTAACTACTTTCATGTTGACGGATTGGAAATAGGAATAGCACTGTCTCACCACGGGGCTTATCGCGTGGTATCTGGGCACTTTATTTGAAACGTAAACCCCACAGTGTTTGAGTACAATTCCTCGCAAGTTGCGTCCACAGAGACAGACAGACAATGACGTTTCTAGTGTGTACTGTTCGTGTGTGTGTATTGTGCGTGTGTCGTGTGTGTGTGTACCGTGTGTGTGTACTGTGCGTGTGTGTGTACTGCGCGTGTGTACTGTGCGTGTGTGTGTACCGTGTGCGTGTGTGTGTACCGTGCGTGTGTGTGTGTACTGTGCGTGTGTGTGTACTGTGTGTGTGTACTGTGCGTGCGTGTGTACTGTGTGTGTGTACTGTGCATGTGTGTGTATTGTGTGTGTGTGTACCGTGTGTGTGTACCGTGTGTGTGTACCGTGTGTGTGTGTACTGTGCGTGTGTGTGTACTGTGTGTGTGTACTGTGTGTATGTACTGTGTGTGTGTGTGTACTGTGCGTGTGTGTGCACCGTGCGTGTGTGTGCACCGTGTGTGTGTCCCGTGTGTGTGTGTACTGTGCGTGTGTGTGTACTGTGTGTGTGTACTGTGCGTGCGTGTGTACTGTGTGTGTGTACTGTGCATGTGTGTGTATTGTGTGTGTGTGTACCGTGTGTGTGTACCGTGTGTGTGTACCGTGTGTGTGTGTAGTCTAGCGGTTAGTGCGCTGCTCTACAAACATGACGACCCGAGTTTGATTCCCGCTCACAGCCAACACCCAGTGACGATTCTTTAGGATATGTTTTTCAAACGAACAGTTGTTTGGGTTGCGTTGTGTTCATTAAAGTTACTTGCAATTCAAATACAGGTGTGTTGTTGGTGGTTGTGATGCCAGACGATAACATTGCGAGGAGCAATGCCTGAATCCTTACCCTTGGGGTTCCTCTAGAAATGGCAAAAAACCACTGAGAGTGGCCACGTGGAGGAGAGGCTGCTACTCTGTACAGAGCTGGACCGGTACCGCCTGGATCTCTGTGGCATTCAGGAGATCCAGTGGACCGGCTCTGACTCCAATCATCATGAGGGGTGCAGAGTCCTCCACTCGGGGCAGGAGACTGCCAAACAACAAGGAGTGGCTCTTATTCTGATAAAAAGAATGAAGGCGGCGTGGGAAGGTGGCGGCGAGGTGTGGGAAGCTGTAAGCCCCAGGCTACTTTGGGCTCGCCTCCCCATCAACAGGAGGCAGAGAATGGTGGTGGTGGCTGCTTACGCCCCCACCAAAGATGAACATCAGTGGAGGGATGCAAGCAAGCCCGTGGATTGAGATTCCTTCTATGACCTCCTGTCACAGGTGTTAGCTAAAAGTGGCCCCTCGGGATAGAGTCATCATGTTGGGTGACTTCAATGCCCGAGTTGGTTATGATACTGGCACCTGGTCTGGAGCGATTGGAAGGCATGGGCCAGATCAACTCAATAACAACGGTAGGAGGCTGTTAGACTTCTGTGCAGCCTGTGAGCTTGTCATTGCCAACACGCTGTTCTGGCATCTGTGCATCCAGACAACATCATGGATTCACGCCGGGTCCAAGCAAGAACATCCGCTGGACTATATAGCAGTGGACCAGCGAATGCGGGCCCATGTGCTTGACACCAGAACCTACAGTGCTGCTGACCTCACTGACCGTTAGCTTTTCATATGTAAGATCTGTGGGCTGGGTAAATCTGCGAGCAGGAGCAAGAGACAATTAAGCTCTCAAGCATTCACTACGTTATAAACAACATATTTGCACTCAAAAGTCGCTTGCCTAATTGCCTCAGCAACTCGGTCAGTGGTTCTTAACCTGGGTTCGATCGAACCCCAGGGGTTCGGTGAGTCGATCTCAGGGGTTCGGCAGAGCCCCCGCCACGGAGGTCCGGACACACTTGAATTATTGTGTAAATTTGTGATGACACACACGGCCCGCTTGGCCATCACTGGCTGCAGATGATCATGCTACACTGCTTGGCCAATCAGCGCTGCGGGGAATTTAGTGCGTACTCAGTAGTCAACGTGTGACTGTTGTTGTCGTACGTCGTGTGATTTCTTTAATATTTTATCCATACTAACTATGTCGAGCAAAAGAGGAAAGTGGTCGGACGAATATGTACAACATGGATTCTCATGTATCACGGAACGTGATGGGAGTGAGCGTCCTATCTGCATGATTTGCAACGCCAAGTTGAGCAACTCTAGTCTTGCACCGGCAAAACTAAAGGAACACTTCTTGAAGCTGCATGGAGACGGGGAATACAAGAACACAACACTTGCTGAATTCAGGGTGAAGAGAGCCAGATTCGATGAAAGGGCCACTCTGCCTGCTCTTGGATTTGTACCTGTTAACAAACCGATCCTGACAGCATCGTACGAAGTTGCTTACCTGATCGCAAAGCAGGGCAAGCCACACACCATTGGTGAAACACTTGTGAAACCAGCTGCATTAAAGATGGCGAATCTGATACTCGGAACAGCGGCCGAAGGTAAATTATCCCAAATTCCCCTTTCAAATGACACCGTCAGTGACAGAATAGAAGACATGAGTAAAGACATCTTGGCTCAAGTAGTCGCGGATCTGATTTCAAGCCCGGCAAAATTCAGCCTTCAACTCGACGAAACCACAGACGTTTCTGATCTAAGCCAGCTTGCTGTTTTTGTACGCTATGTGAAAGACGACATGATAAAAGAAGAGTTTTTATTTTGTAAGCCTCTTACAACAACAACGAAGGCAGCCGATGTGAAGAAGCTTGTGGATGACTTCTTCAGAGACAACAATCTTTCATGGGATATGGTTTCTGCAGTTTGTACGGACGGAGCTCCAGTCATGCTGGGAAGAAAGTCTGGTTTTGGTGCGCTAGTAAAGGCCGATGCACCACACATCATTGTGACGCATTGTATTCTGCACAGGCATGCGTTGGCAACAAAAACCTTACCTCCAAAAATGACAGAAGTATTAAAAACTGTGGTGGAATGTGTGAACTATGTGCGAAAAAGTGCTCTGAGGCACCGCATCTTCAGTGAGCTGTGTAAAGAAATGGGCTCTGAATTTGAGGTACTTCTGCTCCATTCTAATATTCGGTGGTTATCCCGGGGACAGGTGCTGAATCGTGTTTTTGCCATGCGTGTGGAATTAGCCCTGTTTTTGCAAGAGCACCAACACTGCCATGCAGATTGCTTCAAAAATCCTGAGTTCATTCTCATTTTAGCGTACATGGCTGATATATTCGCAGCTCTCAATCATCTCAATCAGCAGATGCAGGGTGGTGGAGTCAATATCATGGAAGCGGAAGAACACCTGAAGGCTTTTTAAAAAAAGCTACCATTATGGAAACGACGAACAGAGAACAATAACTTCGCAAACTTCCCGCTTCTGGACGACTGTGCAAGTAAGATCGAAGATGTGTCTGGAATCGGAGATATTTCTGTATCCACGGAACTGAAGCAAACAATTGCCACGCACTTAGATGAGCTTGCAAAGTCTCTCGACGGATATTTCCCTACAAGAGAGTCATATCCAGCATGGGTGAGACAGCCGTTCACGTTTGCTGTTGAAACAGCAGATGTCAATGATGAATTCCTCGACGAAATCATTGAAATTCAGCAGAGCCAGGTTCAACAGCAACTCTTCAGAACAACAACGCTCTCAACGTTTTGGTGTCGACAAATGAACAAGTATCCAGTTATTGCTAAGAAAGCCCTGGATTTTTTTATACCATTTGTTACAACATATCTTTGTGAGCAATCCTTTTCGAGGATGCTGGACATAAAAACGAAGAAAAGGAACAGACTTTGCTGTGAAAATGACATGAGAGTGGCACTTGCCAAGGTGAAGCCACGCATATCTGAACTGATCTCTCAAAGGCAACAGCAGAAGTCACATAGATTTCCAGGTAAGTAATTTGTTGTGAGTTTATGCATTGTGTTGGTTTTATTCTTTGAACAAGGTAATGTTCATGCACGGCTCATTTTGTGTACCAGTAAAAAACATATCTATGTCTTGAATTTGAAAAAAATCACATTTTATTTTTCACTAAAGAGGGGTTCGGTGAATGCGCATATGAAACTGGTGGGGTTCGGTACCTCCAACAAGGTTAAGAACCACTGAACTCGGTGTTTCGTATCGAACCTCATCTCAAACAATCGAAGGCCGCCCCCTAGTGGCAGCTGCCCCTGTGTGGTACAAGGTGGCCCTCCACCAGCCTGCACGTGGCATGAGTCTGTCGGTAGAGGGCGATCATTGACGCGTCATCTACATTGTGGAGTTTCCGGATAATGTCTGGAATTAACCACAATTTTGACCGTGACACCAACATGCAATGACCTGTGCGTTGTGAATGACACAATACTCTGTTTGAGATCCGCCGTGAAGCAGAACAGCGCATATTGTGGTGAATGTTACTGGGGTAGCCAGGTGTGCCTGTCGGATTTGAACTTTGAACCTCTGCAACAAATAGAGAAGACGCTACCATATTCCTGGTTCTTTCGGTAAAGTCACGTAGATAGAAAACAAAATAAAAGATTTTAAAAATAAAAAAATTTATACAAATAAAAATAAATTTAAATAAATAAGTTGATGATAAGATGCCATGGGTCGACTGACTCAGATGACTGGCCAATGCACCGCCTTTGCCCCCCACTACACACACAGTGTGTGTACGTACGTGGACAATAATGTCCACGTTGTTGCTGAGTTCACGCACCCAAGGGAGGGGGCAATGAAAAATGAAGCTAAATCAACTTAAATTCCATCCCCGCTCTGTGACGTCACCACTCAGCATGACCGCATCGGCATGAAGTGCCACCGGGAGGTGTACCTCGCTAGTGACGTCATGTCACCAAGGTATTCACACTCCCCCAACCTGCTTTCGCGTGACGTCGCGAGTAACAGGAGGCTGCCGATCCGCGCTTGCACTGAAATCCGAGGTGAAAAATTCTCATGCTGGTGGTAGTGGTGGTTGTTGTTGTTTACCAAGGTAGAGCCTCTCTCTCTCTAGTAGGGATGTCAGTTGAGTAGCAGCGAGCATGGGAATCGATGTCCAGGTTGGAACTGTTGTATATGTAGTGATTGTAGAATCACTACTGTGTACACACGCACAAGCGTGACGTCACTATGCGGGGGAGCGTCATGACCACGCGGGTCTACACACACGCATGACGTCATCCCGGCTGGAGGCGGGAATGACGTCAGGGCCGGTTCTGGGCTCCGGGAGGCCACGAGGGTGGTGTGAGGCCGTGGCACTCTCTGTGACCCCGGCTGGACACGTGACTGGACCCCAGTGGGGGCTGGGGGCCTAGGGGGCACCTCGGAGGGCACGTGGACAGCAGGGGGGCTTCGAGAGGGTTCTCGAAGGGAGGCGTGGCCGGGGTGGGGCCCGGGCACGGCGAGGCCCATATAAGCAGCCTCCTCACGAGGTTCGAGGCTGCCCGTATCAAGAACGAAGATGCATCGTGAAGACGCCAAGAAGAGTCAAGCCTCCAGTCAGCGGACCTGGCAGTAGCCACCTGGCTGGGTCACGCTAGAGTATTTGAGAAGTATGTGTTAGCTAGAGTAGGTCGGTGGTCACCATCTTATGTGCAGTGTTATATTACTTACCGTTCTAATAAATCAGCGTTGCTTCCCAAAGGAGTCGTGTGTGCACCTAATTCGAACTCACTACATTTGGTGTCAGAAGTTGCGGAAAAATAAATAACGTTAGGTGTTATCCTAGTCAGTATAATATGTGCACGATTACTACAACTTACCTGCTCGCTTTCACACGACGAGGAGGCGAGACGATCATCTTCGGGGCAGCCCCGGGGTTCTGCAGCCTCGGTGAAGGAGGGAGATGGCGCTGCAGGCGGGGCAGCAGCACGCACGTCACGTCGCTGCTTCGCCGCCATCGAGAGAGAGGAGAGAGAGTGACGGAGCTGGAGGAGAGAGGACGCCGCCGCCGCCGCTGCTGCGGGTGCCTGGGCGGGAAATTCGCGCGCGCATGGTGCACGCGCGGCCGCCATCTTGGCGGGCGGTCGGGACGCGGTTCCCGCCAAAACGCCGCTCCCGCCATTCTCAACGCCTGTGGAGGGAGATCTTGGGCCGTCTTGGTGGCATCCTGTGCTCACCATCCAAGAGTCTTCAAGTTCCACAGTGCAGCCTCCGTTCCTCACAGCCTCTCAGGCGAGTCGTGACACAATGCACCCGGCCCTAAAAACACACTTCACCCATCTTGCGTGCGCCGGGTTGCGATTAGGTGTTTTTTTTACTCGCTGGGTTGCGAAGCGTGTTAGTTGGGTTGGGTGCGTGGCAGATTGACGCAGCGCCCGTGCATGTGTCTGCTTTGTAACAGTGTTAAGTACTGCGTCGGGATTGTTATCTTAAGGAGCCAGTTCATTATTAATTCGGCTATGTGGGGGGTCTCGGGCTCCGTTAAGGTCCAGTGAATTGCCGGGTTAATGATTTGTTGACACTTTGTTTGATTGCCGTTGCGGAGTCGCGATTGTTTTTGGATATACAGTATGGAGCTTCGCTCGTGAATGTTGTCAATGTGTGACTGTGCGAAACTTTGCTTGTGAGTGTTAACAATGTATGCTTTGTATGGAGCTTTGTTCGTGATTGTTAATATATAGCTTGTGCCACATTTGTTAAGGAAGTGTTTGTATGGGATTTTTCTCGAGATCGCGATGTGTGGACTGTATGTACTGCATAGACTCTCTCTCTGCACTGATACGGGTTGTGACGTACATTGTTGTGATCCTTGGTACGGATCGTTAAATTGTGATGATGACATGGTGCCAGTGATTTGGATTGTGTGCTGGCTGTGGCTAATCTGGGCCAAAGATCCTGACCAGAATGCCCCTGTCATTGTTGCGTGTTGACACGAGTGTGGTCCCGTCATGGTGTGGCTGACGGCTTGACCTGACAGCCCGGAGATTGAGACACTCCGTGGCGTGTCTATCCTAGTGGGCAGTTCGCTCACATGGCTCGGAGAGTGTGGTCCCGTCATGCTGTGGCTGATGGCTTGACCTGGCGGCCCGGAGATCGAGACACTCCGAGGCGCGTCTGAGACAGTGAACCAGAGGCTCAGGGAGCTCGTGGTGAGTTGCTCTCTCAGCTCGGTTGGTACAGCTAAATGCTGCAATGCGAGGCTTGGAGAGAGGGGTTGGTGTGTCCTCTCAACCCGGTTGGGACAGCTGATTGCTGCAATGCCAGTCCTGGAGAGAGGTGTTCTTGGCTTCTCAGCTCGGTCGGAACAGCTACATGCTGCGATGCGAGTCTTGGAGAGAGACTGGGTTATAATTCCCCCGATACGGCCGACACGTGCGCGTCGGAAAGGCGGGGGGTGCTACCGAGTGGCATGAGATGTCTGGGTTGGCCTTCAAGGGAGGGCTTCTGAGTTGTGCGAGCGCGGAAAACGCGCGTGGGGCCGCCATTTTGTGTGAGCGCGGGAAACCGCAGGGGATGCGGCTCGTGCATGCGGCCGCCATTTTGTACGTGCATGGGTATTTGAGTGAACCATTTCTGGGCAAGAGCAGGCATTTTTTTGTCACGTCGATTTAACATTTTTTTTTACTAAAAATGTACAAAAAATGTAGATACTGAGGCAACGCTGAAGTGCGACTTCTTTGCCCAGTACATGGGTCAACCTGGAAGCATGACTTCCTTGACCCGGGATGTTGTACAACATCCAACGGTTGTACCTTTGGTTGCAGCATACTGGCTCGACCTTGGAAGAGTGACTTCCTTGAGCCAGTACATGGGTCGACCCTGAAGTGCGACTTCTTGACCTGGGACGTAGGGAGACGTCCGGAATGTTAAGTGGTGTTTGTAGGTGGGTGTTAGACTTTCGGTCTTCGCCCTATTGCCACCTGTGTGGTGGAACGGTAACAGGGCGGTGTGAGACCCTGCCATCTATGGGGTGGTTGTGTGGTTTTGGTTTGATTTACCGGTGTTGGTTGTGCATACAACGCGTCGGAATCTATGTATTTTTGTTTTTATTTCTTCCGCCGGGCGGAATACGATCATCTCCACTTCCCTGGGCCGGGTGGCTGTCGTGTCCGATGAGCTGAGGCGTGGGCTTGTGGTGCTGTGCCTCAGGAGGTGGTTTCTCCTTGTCACAGGATTCCTGCACCTGCCGCCCTTGGAGTCGCCGGTTGTGCTGACCGGATGTGGACTTGAAGGGAGGAGTGGAGCGCCCGTACGTCACTCCTGCTCATCCTGTTGCCCAACTCCTGGGGAGGGGCCGTGCCCTTTTTGGGCCTTTTTCAAGTTCCCCCAGGACCTCCAGGGAGAGCGTGCTCGCCTCCCCTGGAGGCTCGGCCACGCGAATTCGTTTGAAGACTGGCCGCTGTCCATGACTCTCACACCTTGTTGATTGCCTACACCGTTGTAAAGCAGCCACATTCATATGTCGGTGCATGCGTACAAATTCACACGGATGGGCTGTGCTAAGGGATAAGTGGGTTGACCAGTTCTTTTGGTGTACATGTTGTTGTTGGTTCCCCTCATTCCATACATTCTTCCCTTCCCCTCTCGGTGTGTGTACGTATGTTTCTCGGGGTGATTATTGTCGGTCGCCGGTTGTTTGTTGACGTTGTTGTTGGAGGCACACTGTTTTTTTTCCTGTATTGTCACAGCCGAGACGGCTGGTTTTTTTTGACATGGGGGAGGGTGATGTAGTGATTGTAGAATCACTACTGTGTACACACGCACAAGCGTGACGTCACTATGCGGTGGAGCGTCATGACCACGCGGGTCTACACACACGCATGACGTCATCCCGGCTGGAGGCGGGAATGACGTCAGGGCCGGTTCTGGGCTCCGGGAGGCCACGAGGGTGGTGTGAGGCCGTGGCACTCTATGTGACCCCGGCTGGACACGTGACTGGGGGCCTAGGGGGCACCTCGGAGGGCACGTGGACAGCAGGGGGGCTTCGAGAGGGTTCTCGAAGGGAGGCGTGGCCGGAGTGGGGCCCGGGCACACCGAGGCCCATATAAGCAGCCTCCTCACGAGGTTCGAGGCTGCCCGTATCAAGAACGAAGATGCATCGTGAAGACGCCAAGAAGAGTCAAGCCTCCAGTCAGCGGACCTGGCAGTAGCCCACCTCGCTGGGTCACGCTAGAGTATTTGAGAAGTATGTGTTAGCTAGAGTAGGTTGGTGGTCACCACCTTATGTGCAGTGTTATATTACTTACCGTTCTAATAAATCAGCGTTGCCTCCCAAGGAGTCGTGTGTGCACCTATTTCGAACTCACTACACACCCAAGGGAGGGAGCAATGGAAAATGAATCTAAATCAACTTAAACTCCAACTCTGTAACGTCACCACTCTGCATTACTTCATCAGCGTGAAACGCCAGGGGGAGGTGTACCTGGCTAGTGACGTCATGTCACCACGGTATGCATCCCTCCTCCGTCCACCGCGCTCTTGAGCATGACGTCACCTCCGTTTGGGTCACTGCCTATATCGTTCCAGTGGCAATCCTTATTTGGGCAAAGCTACGCCCAGTGACTAGTGGCTCATTAACATAATGTGTCCGTTAAAGCCGTCGCGAGTTTATTGCGACGGGCTCGGCGCTCACGCTCCCATCCCTCGCAGTTTGGCCCGGTCTCATTAACATAATTTATTCAGTTAGAGAGCCGTTCGTGGGAGGGAAGTGACGTCATACTACTTCCTGCTGTCGCGAGGCAACAGGAAGCTGCCGTGTGTGCGCTTGCACTGAAATCCGAGGTGAGAAATTCTCATCGTTGTGGTGGTGGTCGTGGTGGTGGTTGTGGTGGTTGCTGTTGTTGTTTACCAAGGTAGAGCCTCTCTCTCTCGTGGGGATGTCAGTTGAGTAGCAGCGAGCATGGGAATCGATGTCCAGGTTGGAACTTTACAACGCGGGGCCTAGCCACGCGGGGCCTTGCCTCCTGCCCTCGCCTGATTGCGTTCACTTTAATTATCTCGCTTAAGTTTAATTTGTCTTCACCCGGCTCGCCACTTTGTAACTTTGTTTTATTGTAAATATTCACGCAGTTTTTATTTTTTTGTTACCAGGCCAAGCCCGCTTGAGCTGCTATACCGCTCTTGTTATCAGAAGCGACCTGCCCACAACAACACAAGGTGAGGCTTTGTCAACGTGTGTGAATGTTTTGACTTAAAACTTTGGTGACTGCAGGAATTAATATTCTTGGTTCTTTCGGTAAAGTCACGCAGATAGAAAGTTAAATGAAAATAACAATGAAAATTAACAAATAATTGTAAATAAAACAATAGGAATAGGTTTTACCCTTTTAACTGGCACAAAAACTGACACCTTTATTCAAGGCATGTTTGCAATAACCACAACACAAGCAGTCAAAATGCAAACAAAAAAGACAACTCTGATAATAATATGCACTGTCCTTGAATTTGATTGGTCCACACCCGAGACAGCTTTTCTTAGAGCCTAGTCTCCATTGATGTTGGACCAGAAGACGCCAAAAGGCGTACAACTCAAAAACAGCGCACTATCAGAGTATTGAGGGCTCGGGGTGAGCATTAACATTATGAGACCTCCTTTGCCAGAAACAAGATATAGGAATTGGTTTTACCCTTTTAACTGGCACAAAGATTCAGGACAATCAAATTCAAGGACAGTGCATATTATTATCAGAGTTGTCTTTTTTGTTTGCATTTTGACTGCTTGTGTTGTGGTTATTGCAAACATGATGCCTTGAATAAAGGTGTCAGTTTTTGTGCCAGTTAAAAGGGTAAAACCTATTCCTATATCTTGTTTCTGGCAAAGGAGGTCTCAATGAAAAAAGCAAAACAACTCACGTCGTTTTGATCGCAACACAAGTTGTCTTTAATTTTCGATTTAAAGCTTTCGTGACTGCAAGGATTCATCTTCTTTGGTTCTTTCGGTAAAGTCACGTAGAATGAGAATAAAATAATAAATTGATGAAATAAAATAACACAATAATATTCTCACGAAGTTTCGGCCACAACGATGAAGGCCGCTTGTGTTGTGGCCGAAACGTCGTGAGAATATTATTGTGTTATTTTATTTTATCAATTTATTATTTTATTCTCATTCTACGTGACTTTACCGAAAGAACCAAAGAAGAAGTAGTCTTTATTTAATGTAATTGTATTATCTGTTATTGTTATTTTCTGTCTACGTAACTTTACCGAAAGAAACAAGAATACGTGTGTCAATGTCTATCGGTCAAAGACGCTAAACGGATTGACGCGCAAACTCCAAATATACAGCAGGCGTCAGGGTCGGGATCGAACCCACGACTTCCTGTATACCAGGTGAGGTAGTTAACATCTCACCACGGAGAGAGACACGCAAACTCCAGTTAGCCTCGGATATGTTCGTTGATCCTTAATTAATTACTTGGAGTGAGGAAGCATTCATGCCAAGCAGATGAAGGTGGCCAGGCGTGATTCTAGACACGCCACCGCCTGTTTACCCAGTGACAGTGTACAGTTTGTGTTTGCAGTAACGTCTATTAACTCTGTTGAACACGGAGGTTATATCATAACAATAGTTTACTTTTGTTTTCCTCTGGAACTCTTTGTAAGAATGGAAACAGGAAGTTAACACAGCACACACATGCAGCTGAAGTCGGAACTGTTCATCCCAGCATTTAAGGACATCTGAGCCTGGATTCACACCTCTAAGTTGCGATTGAACGTTAATTTATGAATTTCTGCATTACAAAAATAGTATTGTTTTCAACACCGTCTGCTATGTCAGCTGAATTTAGCTCTCATAAATATTCCTTTTGTAGCCAGACAGCTGAAATTGTGTGCTCGGAGTTTTGGGTTAACATTCATTTTGAAGATACGAGGACTTCCAGGCATGTTTATAACCATTTGCCCTCGCATTGTGTGCCATAACAGCCCTGTGATGAATTTGGGAAACGTTTTTACATCCTGAATATATGAATAAGTATAGACGTGTAAGTCACATGTGACTATATATGCATTCCTCTGTGCCTCGATACTGACGTGTAGATGGTGTGGATATTTTTTTTCTGTCTGCAGCTGACGCTTCCTCTGACGCTTCCTCCGCAGAATTGGTCTGATGGAGCAAATGCACTCAGCGCAGCTCGGTATGACAAGTCAACAATGCGACCAGCGTGCATACAGCACGGATCGGACTGGAAATTTGACACGGCACCAGAGAACTCACACAGGAGAGAAACCCTTCAAGTGCACTGTGTGTGACAAGGCATTTTCAGATTCATCGACTCTTAAAAAACACCAGAGAACACACACGGGAGAGAAACCCTTCAAGTGCAGTATGTGTGTGAAGACATTTTCAGATTCATTTGCTCTTAACACACACCAGAGAACACACACGGGAGAGAAACCCTTCATGTGCAGTGTGTGTGGGAAGGCATTTCCAGATTCATCTAATATTAAAAAACACCAGAGAACACACACGGGAGAGAAACCCTTCAAGTGCAGTGTGTGTGGGACGGCATTTTCATGGTCATCTGCTCTTAAAGCACACCAGAGAACACACACAGGAGAGAAACCCTTCAAGTGCACTGTGTGTGGGAAGAAATTTTCAGATTTATCTACTCTTAAAACACACCAGAGAACACACACGGGAGAGAAACCCTTCAAGTGCAGTGTGTGTGGGAAGGCATTTTCACGGTCATCTGCTCTTAAAACACACCAGAGAACACACACGGGAGAGAAATCCTTCTTGTGCAGTGTGTGTGGGAAGACATTTTCTGATTCATCTGCTCTTAACAAACACCAGAGAACACACACGGGAGAGAAACCCTTCAGGTGCAGTGTATGTGGGAAGGCATTTTCAGATTCATTTGCTCTTAAAACACACCAGAGAACACACACGGGAGAGAAACCCTTCAAGTGCAGTGTGTGTGTGAAGGCATTTTCACAGTCATCTGCTCTTAAAACACACCAGAAAACACACACGGGAGAGAAACCCTTCAAGTGCAGTGTGTGTGGGAAGGCATTTTCACAGTCATCTGCTCTTAAAACACACCAGAGAACACACACGGGAGAGAAACCCTTCAAGTGCAGTGTGTGCGGGAAGGCATTTGCACATTCATCAAATCTTCAAGTACACCAGAGAACACAGAAGCATCAGAAGATCCACAAGGAGTGGAGTCTGAAATCAGCTTGTGAAAGTCAAAGTTCCGCAATGAGCCCATCCCTCATGAAACACGAACCGGAAGAAAATCCCAGCTTGGACACTTTTAAAGGTATCGAGGTGAAATATGAAGAAGTGAAGGTGAAGAGGGAAGAAATGATGGTGAAGAGCGAAGAAGTAAAGGTGAAATGTGGTGAAGTGATGGTGAAGAGCGAAGAAGTGAAGGTAAAATATGAAGATGAAGATTCAACTCCAAAATGGGACCTTCACATCGTGAAGCAGGAGAATTCTGACTGTGAGGCAGAGCGAGGAAACTCCCAGCAGTTTGTGGAAGTGGAGGTGTGGGTGGACTTCCTCCTAGACAATACAAAGTCAAGTGGAGACCCGGTAGATGTGTAAGCTTGAGATGATGTCGCTCCAATAGATGCACCTTTGTCACAGGCCTTTAATGACAAGAACGTGAAGTTGAACACTCAGTTCCTAGTTCAACCTGCAGAGTAAGGGCGGCCAGTCTTTGTGGGCCCGTGGGTTGGGTAGATCTTTAACCAGGAGCGAGAGACAATAAGCTCCCAAGCATTCACTATGTTATAATATTTGCATTTACACGGTGCTTGCTTCACCGCCTCAGCAACTCGGAGTTTTGTGTCGTACCTCGTCTGAAACACTCGAAGAGCATCCCCAAGTAGCAGCTGCCCTTGTGTGGCACAAGGTGGTGGCCCTGCACCAGCCTGCATGTGGACAAGAGCCTGTCAGTAGGGGGCGATGATTGATGCGTAATCTCAGTTGTGTAGTTTGTAGGCAATCTTGATTCGAAGCTTTCGTGACTGCAGGAATCCACACTCTTGAGTTCTTTCTGTAAAGTCACCACGTGGGTAGAAACATAACAGATCACGGCGTTTAGATCACAACACAAGCAATCGTCATCAGGTGGGACAACCACAGCAAGAGAAACTGCTGAAGTAGTAGGCGCCTACTCCAGCAGTTTGTTCTTATTGCTGCTGTGCTTGTCCCACCTGATGACGATTGCTTGTGTTGCCATCGAAGCGCCCTCATCTATTATTTGTAGCGTAATGTTTAGAATTTGATACATTTTGACCCAGACGCCAGCATGCAACGGCCTACTCGTTTTGAATGACGCAACAATAGTACGGTGTACATACACTTTTGATTTAAAGCTTTCGTGACTGCAGGGATTCATATTCTTGGTTGTTTTGGCAAAGTCACGTAGAAGGGAAACAATAAAATAATAAAAATATAAAACAATAGAATTCTCACGACGTTTCGACTGCAGTGAGAATTTTATTGTTTTATATTTTTTATTATTTTATTGTTTCCCTTCTACGTGACTTTACCGAAAGAACCACGAATATGTACATACACTGTTAAGCAGACGGTGCGTATTTTTAAAAATAGCTTCTTGTGAATACGATGGAACCTGATGCAGGATATTTCACTGCAGTAATTCAATTTTGTTAATATGCCTGTCAATAATTAAGAATGAATACTTGTCTGATTGTGCGTGTACATGTAACATTTTTTTCTATGAGTGTCAAACATTGATTAAGTGTTCAAATATAGATTAAGTGATGTTAGGACAAAGTGTGTGTGTGTGTTTGGAAGTAACCTGTACAGATCACTCGGGTGAGACCCGTTGTTCTTGTGATACAGGTCAAAGGGTGTTTTGTGTTTCACGAAGCGTCGGCCTCTGAAGCAACTCATCGTCTTTGAAATAGGGAGCACGCTCGGATCATTCATCAGTTACAAGGCATACCACTTACAATTTACACGTAGCGGAGATGCATTCTCTACAACAAGAATTGTAGTTTTGTCTTATGTGTTGATGTAAATTTTGTCTAACTGGGACTAGAAATGCCCTTTGCTGATTCACGTCTGGATGTTCGTACCTATCGGTTGAAGCAAACCCCACTGCTGTTGTTGGGACGCTGTGCACCATTTAATGGTCCAACACATTGACGGCCTTCAGGCCAGGAAAGTCACAACATTTGCACACGAAGGACGCATTCACGCAAGTTCTGAAGTTTTAAAATGAAACATCTTTGAATTGTGTTGTGTTTTGATTTAGATTATTTTATTTCTTCATTAAAAGTTAATTTTACATCTGGAAGACTTCGTTGAAAAGGACATTTCGTGTGAATTTTCTGTCATCGTTAAGTAGACGATGGCCTTGCCGGGGGTTCGGTTCGATGCGGACTTTCACCTGGTAGGGGATCCCGGGATCGGACACACACAGGAGATAAACCCTTCAGGTGCACTCTGCAAGAAGGTGTTTGCACATTCATAAAATCTTCAAGTACACCAGAGAACACAGAAGCATCAGAAGATCTGCAAGGAGTGGAGTCTGAAATCAGCTTGTGAAAGTCAAAGTGCCACAATAAGCCCGTCCCTCATGAAACACGAACCGGAAGAAAATCCCAGCTTGGACACTTTTAAAGGTCTCAAGGTGAAATATGAAGAGGTGATGGTGAAGAGGGAAGAGGTGATGGTGAAATGTGAAGATGATTCAACTCCAAAATCGGACCTTCACATTGATGGAGGCAACGTGAAGCCAGAGGTGAATTCTGACTGAGGCAGAGCGAGGCAACTCCCAGCAATTCATGGAAGTGGAGGTGTGGGTGGACTTGCTCCTAGACAATACAAAGTCAAATGGAGACCCGGTAGATGTGTAAGCTTGAGATGGTCGCTACAATAGATGCACCTTTGTCACAGGCCTTTAATGAAAAGAATGTGAAGTTGAACACTCAATTCCTAGGTTCAACCTACAGAGTAAGAGCGAGCGGCTAGTCTTTGTGGGCCCGTGGGTTGGGGAGATCTCTGACCAGGAGCGAGAGCCAAGAAGCCCCCAAGCATTCACTATGTTATAATAATTGCATTCATTCGGTGCTTGCTTAATCGCCTCGGCAACTCGGAGTTTCGGATCTCGTCTGAAACACTCGAAGAGCATCCCCAAGTAGCAGCTGATACTGTGTGGCACAGGGTAGTGGCCCTGCACCGGCCTTCATTTATTATTTTTTTCCACCTGAGGATGACCGCTTGTGTTACGATCGAAACGTCGTGATCTATTATTATTTTTTCTACCTACGTGACTTTACTGAAAGAACCAAAGAGTATGTGAACAAGAGGCTGTCAGTAGGGGGCGATGATTGATGTTTCATCTCAGTTTTGTAATTTGTTGCTAATGTTTAGAATTCGCCAGCATGCAATGGCCTACTCGTTTTGAATGACACTACAATAGTATGTTTTACATCCACTGTTAAGCAGACGCTGCATATTTTTTAAAAATAGTTTCTTAATCAGATGTTATCTGATGCAGTATATTTCACTGCAGTAATTAAATTTTGTTAAAATTCCTGTCAATAATTTAGAATGAACACTTGTCTGATATTGTGTGTACATGCATCACTTTATTTTATAAGGGTCAAGCATTAAATAAGTGATGTTAGGACAAAGTGTGTGTGTGTTTGGAAGTAACCTGTATAGATAACTCAGGTGAGACCCGTTGTTCTTGTGATACAGGTCAAAGGCTATTTTTGTGTTTCAGGAAGCATCTGGAGCAACTCATTGTCTTTGACATAGGAAGCACACTCGGATAATTCATCAGTTACAAGGCATACCACCTTAAAGTTACACGTAGAGGAGATACATTCTCTACAACACGAATTATAATTTTGTCTTACGTGTTGACGTAGATTTTGTCGAGCTCGGACTAGAAGTGCTCCTTGCTGATTAACGTCTGGATGTTCACAACCATGGCTTGAAGCAAGCCCCACTGCTGTTGAGACATTGTCCACCTAAACCGGTCCACAGTTGGCTTGCACACACAGTGTACACACACACAGTGTACACACACACAGTGTACACACACAGTGTCCACCAAAACCGGTCCACAGTTGGCTTGCACTGAAGCAATGCTGCAGTAATTATGGACTTGCACGAAGGCCGTGGGATTTATATTTCGTGTTCAACATTCCTTTGTTTCGTGGAGAGACCGATTAAATTAAATACGTCTTGTCTGCTAATCTTGTTCATATCTGTGTACATCGATATCCCACATTGCTTGCACGTACACACCACACGCAATTAAATCAATAAAAATAAGAACGACTTCCGGGCATTGCGAAGATCGAGGAATCTCTTTCAATGGAGCGAGTTCAGTGTGTTCGATTCAACATCTCTCTGTCTCTGTCCGTCTGTGTCATCTGTTTGCCTCTGTGTTTCTCTTTGCCTGTGTCTCTCTGTCGTCTCTGTGTTCCTCTTGTCTGTGTCTGTCCGCCTGTCTTGTCTGTGTGTGTGTCTATCAGCGTCTATCCAACCGTATTCAACGACTGTCAGTAGCAACACGCGCCCGGTCAACTTGCACGCCCCGTGACTTAAACTTGCTCAAAGGAGTGTTTATCTGTAATTTATTTCGCACCGTATGTTGCCAACCGTGATAATCGATGGGTCTCTGTGTGTGTATCTGTGTGTGTATCTGTGTGAGTCTCTGTGTGTGTATCTGGAACTTATTTCGCACAGTACATAACCGAACCTGCCCAGGAGGAGCGTCTGGTATCTGTGGAGCTGTGGGCTGGGTAAATCTGTGAGCAGGAGCGAGAGACAATTAAGCTCCCAAGCATTCACTACGTTATAAACAACATATTTGCACTCATAAGTCGCTTGCCTAATTGCCTCAGCAACTCGGTGTTTCGTATCGAACCTTATCTCAAACAATCGAAGGGCGCCCCCTCGTGGCAGCTGCCCCTGTGTGGCACAAGGTGGCCCTGCACCGGCCTGCACGTGGACATGAGTCTGTCGGTAGGGGGCGATCATTGACGCGTCATCTCCCTGTGGAGTTTCTGGATAGTGTCTGGAATTGCCACAATTTTGACCGTGATACCAACATGCAATGTGCGTTGTGAGTGACACAGTGGTTTGTTTGACATCCGCTGTTAAGCAGACTGCGCATGTTGTTGTGAATGTTACTGGGGTAGCCAGATATGCCTATCGGATTTGAATCTTGAACCTCGGCAATAAATAGAGAAAGCGCTACCATATTCCTGGTTCTTTCGGTAAAGTCACGTAGATAGAAAAATAAATTATAAAAATAATAAATTAACATTTTAATAATAAATAAAAATAATAAATTGAAAATAAATTGATGAAAAGATGCCATGGGTCGACTGACTGAGATGACTGGCCAATGCACCACCTGTGCCCCCCACTACACACACACAGTGTACACACACAGTGTACACACACACAGTGTACACACACACATTGTACACACACAGTGTACACACAGTGTGTATGTACATACATAGTGTATATACGTACACACAGTGTACACACACACTGTACACACTGTACACACACACACTGTATACACAGTGTACAAACACCTTACACACACAGTACACACAGTGTACACACACAGTGTACACAGACACAGTGTACACACATTGTGTACACACAGTGTACACACACACAGAGTGTACACACACAGTGTATACACACAGTGTACACACACACGGTGTACACACACACTGTGTACACACACAGAGTACACACACACAGTGTACACACACACGGTGTACACACACACACAGTGTACACACACAGAGTACACACAGTGTACACACACACACAGTGTACACACACACAGAGTACACACACACAGTGTACACACACACGGTGTACACACACACAGTGTACACACACAGAGTACACACACACAGTGTATACACACAGTGTACACACACAGAGTACACACACACAGTGTACACACAGTGTATACACACAGAGTACACACACAGTGTACACACAGACACAGTGTACAAACAGTACACACACACAGAGTGCACACACAGTGTACACACACACAGTGTACACAGACACAGTGTGTACACACACACAGTGTACACACACACAGTGTACACACACACAGTGTATACAAACACATACACAGTGTACACACACACAGTGTACACACACAGTGTACACACACACAGTGTATACACAATAATGTCCACGTTGTTGTTGTAGCTGAGCCCACGCACCCAAGGGAGGGAGCAATGTAAAATGAATCTAAATCAACTTAAACTCCAATCCCGCTCTGTGACGTCACCACTCAGCCTTACTTCATCGGCGTGAAACGCCAGGGGGAGGTGTACCTCGCTAGTGACGTCATGTCACCACGGTATTCCACCGCGTTCTTGAGCGTGACGTCACCTCCGCTGGGGTCACTGCCGATATCGTTCCAGTGCCAATCCTTATTTGGGCAAAGCTACGCCCAGTGACTGGCGGCTCATTAACATTATGTATCCGTTAAAGCCGTCGCGAGTTTATTGCGACGAGTTCAGCACCTACGATATATCGGATGATGTCAATGCCGCTGATGACACCGCAACAACTGATGGTGGCAATGTCAATGCCGCTGCTAATGAAGATGGCCATGTTTTTGTTTATTGTAGTACGGAGTTAGACTGATGGCCTTAATCTTAGTTTTCTTGTGGTTGTTGTTGTTTGACTTGCATCCCACTGGGATTTTTGCACACAGCGTTGGTGTACGGTGCTATCTCAGGAATATTTTGATGTTTTTTTCTCCTGGATTTTCTGTTTGGACAGTCACATGATCACTTTAAGATGTTTTCTTGTTCATGTTTTTTGTTTGTTGCGGTTGCACCCGATTCAAGAGCCGAATGGCTCACAGGGCTATACCAAATTAATAGAGCTATGGGCTATGTGACATTAACATAATATAATCATTCTCTAATTTATTTATCTACGGAGCAGCTCATTGTGGGAGGAGCGTGTCTCGTTTCCCGGAAAGTGACGTAATGTCACCTGCTGCTGCGTGACGTCACGAGGTAACAGGAAGCTAACAGGAAGCTATCGCTTCCTGCACTGAAATCCGAGGTGAGAAATTCTCATTGCGATTGTGGTTGTTGTGGTGGTTGTGGTGGTTGTTGTTGTTTACCAAGGTAGAGCATCGCTCTCTCTCGTAGGGATGTCAGTTGAGTAGCAGCGAGCATGGGAATCGATGTCCAGGTTGGAACTTTACAACGCGGGGCCTAGCCACGCGGGGCCTTGCCTCCTGCCCTCGCCTGATTGCGTTTACTTTAATTATCTCGCTTAAGTTGAATATGTTGAATATACCAAATTAATAGAGCTATGGGCTATGTGACATTAACATAATATAATCATTCTCTAATTTATTTATCTACGGAGCAGCTCATTGTGGGAGGAGCGTGTCTCGTTTCCCGGAAAGTGACGTAATGTCACCTGCTGCTGCGTGACGTCACGAGGTAACAGGAAGCTAACAGGAAGCTATCGCTTCCTGCACTGAAATCCGAGGTGAGAAATTCTCATTGCGATTGTGGTTGTTGTGGTGGTTGTGGTGGTTGTTGTTGTTTACCAAGGTAGAGCATCGCTCTCTCTCGTAGGGATGTCAGTTGAGTAGCAGCGAGCATGGGAATCGATGTCCAGGTTGGAACTTTACAACGCGGGGCCTAGCCACGCGGGGCCTTGCCTCCTGCCCTCGCCTGATTGCGTTTACTTTAATTATCTCGCTTAAGTTGAATTTGTCTTCACCCGGCTCGCCACTTTGTAACTTTGTTTTATTGTAAATATTCACGCAGTTTTTATTTTTTTCAGCAGGCCAATCCCGCTTGAGCTGCTATACCGCTCTTGTTATGAGAAGCGACCTGCCCACAACAACACAAGGTGAGGCTTTGTCAACGTGTGTGAATGTTTTGACTTAAAACTTTGGTGACTGCAGGAATTAATATTCTTGGTTCTTTCGGTAAAGTCACGTAGATAGAAATTGAAATAACATAATAAAAATAGTAAATAAAGCAAAAAAAACACGTTTTGATTGCAACACAAGTGGTCTTTATTTAATGTAATTGTATTATCTGTTATTGTTATTTTCTGTCTATGTAACTTTACTGAAAGAAACAAGAATACGTGTGTCAATGTCTATCGGTCAAAGACGATAGACGGACAGACGCGCAAACTCCAAATATACAGCAGGCGTCAGGGTCGGGATCGAACCCACGACTTCCTGTATACCAGGTGAGGTAGTTAACATCTCACCACGGAGAGAGATACGCAAACTCCAGTTAGCCTCGGCTATGTTCGTTGATCCTCAATTAATTACTTGGTGGAGTGAGGAAGCATTAATGCTGAGCAGATGAAGGTGGCCAGGCATGGTTCTGGACATGCCACCGCCTCTTGACCCGTGCCAGTGTGTGACAGTGTCAAGTTTGTGTTTGCAGTAAAGTCTATGCTAAATTATCCTGTTATGTAAACCCCTTTGTCAAGGTGCCTCACTTCTCTCAACCAGCTTAAAAGACGCTGCGAATCTTAGCAGCGTTCATTGTAGCTCTGTCGTCCTGACAGGTTTGTTCCTTTCACCTGAAGAAGGCCACTTGTGTTGTGGCCGAAACGTCGTGAGAATTTTATTGTTTTATTTTATTATTTTATTCTCATTCTACGTGACTTTACCGAAAGAACCAAAGAAGATCTATTAACTCTGTTGAACACGGAAGTTATATCAAAACAATAGTTTATTTTTGTTTTCCTCTGGAACTCTTTGTAAGAATGGAAACAGGAGGTGAACACAGCACACACATTCAGCTGAAGTCGGATCTGTTCATCCCAGCATTTAAGGACATCTGAGCCTGGATTCACACCTCTAAGTTGCGATTGAACATTAATTCATGCATTTCTGCAAAACACAAATAATATTGTTTTCAACACCCTTTGCCGAAATTGTGTACTCGGAGTTTTGAGTTAACATTCATTTTGAAGAGACGAGGACTTCCAGGCATATTAATGATATTTGCCCTCTCATTGTGTGCCATAACAGCCCGTGTGAGGAATTTGGGAAACTTTTTCACTGCATCATGAATACATGAATAAGTATAGACGTCAAAGTCACATGTGACTATATATGCATTCCTCTGTGCCTCGATATTGACGTGAAGATGGTGTGGATATTCTTATTTTCTGTCTGCAGCTGACGCTGGTCTGATGGAGCAAAGGCAGTCAGCGCAGCTCGGTACGACAAGTCAACATTGCGACCAGCGTGCATACAGCACGGATCGGACTGGAAATTTGACACAGCACCAGATAACTCGCACAGGAGAGAAATCCTTCAAGTGCACTGTGTGTGACAAGGCATTTGCATGGCCATCAGTTCTTGAGACCCACCAGAGAACACACACAGGAGAGAAACCCTTCAAGTGCAGTGCGTGTGGGAAGGCATTTTCACAGTCATCTGCTCTTAAAAAACACCAGAGAACACACACGGGAGAGAAACCCTTCAAGTGCAGTGTGTGTGGGAAGGCATTTCCAGATTCATCTAATCTTCAAAGACACCAGAGAACACACACGGGAGAGAAACCCTTCAAGTGCAGTGTGTGTGGGAAGGCATTTTCACGGTCATCTGCTCTTAAAAGACACCAGAGAACACACACGGGAGAGAAACCCTTCAAGTGCACTGCGGGAAGGCGTTTGCACATTCATAAAATCTTCAAGTACACCAGAGAAAACAAAAGCATCAGAAGATCTGCAAGGAGTGGAATCTGAAATCAGCTTGTGAAAGTCAAAGTGCCACAATAAGCCCATCCCTCATGAAACAAGAACCGGACAAAAATCCCAGCTTGGACACTTTTAAAGGTTTCGAGGTGAAATATGAAGAGGTGATGGTGAAGAGGGAAGAAGTGATGGTGAAGAGGGAAGAAGTGAAGGTGAAATGTGAAGATGAAGATTCAACTCCAAAATGGTACCTTCACATCGATGGAGGCAACGTGAAGCAGGAGGAGAATTCTGACTGTGAGGCAACTCCCAGCAGTTTGTGGAAGTGGAGGTGTGGGTGGACTTCCTCTGAGACAATACAAAGTCAAGTGGAGACCCGGTAGATGTGTAAGCCAGAGACGATGTCGCTACAATAGATGCACCTTTGTCACAGGCCTTTAATGACAGGAATGTGAAGTTGAACACTTTGTGGGCCCGTGGGTTGGGTAGATCTCTAACCAGGAGCAAGAGCCAATAAGCTCCCAAGCATTCACTATGTTATAATAATTGCTTTTACATGGTGCTTGGTTAATCGCCTCAGCAACTTGGAGTTTTGTACCTCATCTCAAACGCTCGAAGAGCATTCCCAAGTAGCAGCTGCCCTTGTGTGGCACAAGGTGGTGGCCCTGCACCGGCCTGCATGTGGACAAGAGCCTGTGAGTAGGGGGCGATGATTGATGTGTCATCTCAATTGTGTAGTTTGTAGGTAATGTTTAGAATTTGCTACATTTTCACTCAGACACCAGCATGCAATGGCCTACTCGTTTTGAATGACACAGTATGTTTTACATACACTGTGAAGCGGACTGTGCAACTTTTTTTAAAAGCTTCTTGTTAATACGATGTAACGTGATGCAGTATATTTCACTGCATTAATCCAATTTTGTTAATATGCCTGTCAATAATTTAGAATGTATACTTGTCTGGTTTTGTGCATTCTTGTACATTTGATCTATAAGGGTCAAACATTGACTAAGTGATGTTAGGACAAAGTGTGTGTGTGTGTGTGTTTTGGAAGTAACCTGTACAGAGAACTCAGGTGAGACCCGTTGTTCTTGTGATACAGGTCAAAGGGTACTTTTGTGTTTCACGAAGCGTCTGCCTCTGGAGCAACTCATTGTCTTTGAAATAGGGAGCACGCTCTGATCATTCATCAGTTACAAGGCATACCACTTGAAAGTTACACGTATAGGAGGAGGTACATTCTCTACAACACGAATTGTAGTTTTGTCTTACGTGTTGACGTAGATTTTGTCTAACTAGGACTAGAAATGTGCCTTGCTGATTGACGTCTGGATGTTCGTAACCATCGGTTGAAGCCAGCCCCACTGCTGTTGTTGAGACACTGTGCACCAATTAATGGTCCAACACATTGACGGCCTTCAGGCCAGGAAAGTCACAACATTTGCACACGAAGGACGCATTCACGCAAGTACCCCATGCTCCGTTTTAAAATGAAGCGTCTTTGAATTGTGTTGTGTTTTGAATTAGATGATTTTATTTCTTCATTAAAAGCTTGTATCAATTTACATCTGGAAGACTTCATTAAAAAGGACATTTCGAGTGAATTTTCTCTCGTCGTTAAGTAGATGGCCTTGCCGGGAGTTCGGTTCGATGCGGACTTTCACCTGTTTGGGATTGCGGGATCAAGATAAGGCGACACGGAGCTGGCCGTGCGAGAAGACCGCCGTCTGCAGATCGATTCCAACGTAATCGAACGTCTGTCCCTGCGCCTCCCATCGTCCATGCAGGGGGTGCGTAGGTTTGCAGCGCCCCCTGCATGAAAACAACGGAAAGTGCAGTGCTCATCACAGATAAAGTTGTGCGCTTATATGTAAAATGTTATTCTTTTATAAGGTGATATTGAAATCGAAAAGTGTTTGGCCAGTTGATGATTTCAATCAGATTTATTTATTTATTATGCACCACATATCTGAGCTTTTGTGGTCCTGTTGAGCTAAAGTTGGAAAATGTCCGTGACTATAACTTCGCTCAATATTGTAAACGTGTTTCTATTATTTAGTTATTGTTTAATACAAACTACTTCAGATAATGGGTTTCAATATGTACTTGAATGGCACATTCGTTGTTCCGGTGTTTAATGGCTTGGACGTCGTGGCAAATGGCTTCCATCGATGTGGAAGTCAATGGTGGATGATGATTTGACATTTCGGTGTTGATTTGGAGTAGATTGTTTAACTGTTGCATACCGGGTTGTGAAATGCTTTGCCGAGTACCTGAACTGTTTGACCAAGTGAATTCATGAAGAGTTCGATACGAGTTTTAGCGTTAATATTCTTGCGGAACAACAAAGATCTGATATTTTAAAGATTCCTGATCATACGTTTATTGCGACAATGTTCAAGGGAAACACGTGTGGAGGAGAGTTCCGGGTGAAGCCTCCCCTTACCTGGCAACCATGGTGGCTGTCCGCTGATTACTCTCACTCCGTCACAGCTACGAGTAGGAACGGGACTCTCCACCCTGGCGCTGTTTTAATTCACAGCACCAAGAGCGGAGAGCCTCATCCCTGCAGTTCCCTCCTGTTGTCCCGCAGCATTTACCGCGTAACGAGGCAATGTTTTCATGAGCAGTGCGTTCCACTACACACCCACACGAGCGAACCATGTGCAACAGTGTGCGTACATACAGACACGAACAAACACGCGGGTGCACATACACACACGAGCGCTTACGTGCAGACACGGACGAGTGGAGATGCACGCACGGGTGTTGTCACCACCTGGCTAGCTACACTAGTCACGTGATAACTAGTATACTAAACTATACACTACACTATACACTACACTACTATACACTACACTATACTAAACACTATTATACACTACACTATACACTATAATATACACTACTATACAATACACTATTATACACTATACACTTATACACTACAATATGCACTACTTTACACTACACTATACACTACTATACACTACACTATTATACACTACACTATACACTTATACACTACAATATACACTATTATACACTACTATACAATACACTATTATACACTACACTATACACTTATACACTACAATAAAGACTACAATATGCACTACTATACACTACACTATACACTACACACTACTATACACTACACTATACACTACACTACTATACACTACACTATACACTAAGCTATACACTACTATACACTACACTATACACTACACTACTACACACTACACTACTATACACTACATACACTACTACACACTAGTGCTGCACTAGTCCTCAAACTGCAAAGACAAATGCTCCCCAATGTAGACTGACGCATCCACAGACCCACACGTGGACCCACGGACTCGCACAGAAACCCACGGACTCATCGACTCCCACTGGGTGTGCGCTGTTAGCGAGCACCGGTGAGGGTCGCGATGGAACAACACCAGGGGCTGGTGTGGACAGAACCACGGCTGGCCGCTCGTCTCTCAAATTCTGATGTTAGCACCCCTACCCACCTCACCACCTTAATTATGGCTGAGTCCACCTAAGTGACGCTCAGGACTGCTTCAGGTAAGGGGCCGACCTTAAATGACGTCACGTGATTTTAGAGGATTTTTGACCCCCGCCCCCATGGTCACACGACGTCACAAAGTCAGACCCCTCCCTCAAATATGACGTCACAAAGCTCTCCCCCCCCCCACCCCCCCCCAAAAATAAAACATTTTTCAAATCACTTTAAACTATTGTTGTCATTGTAGTGTGTTGTTAATGTGGCGCTGCATACTGATGCTGTAGGTAGAAAACATTTATTACAAAGTCTAAGTAGAACGTGTTTATATTTATTTAAAGTTGCGCAATTTGATGTGACGTCACTTTTCTCAAACCCCCCCCCCCCCCCTGTCACACATCGTCACAAATGTCTGACCCCGCCCCCCCCCCCCCCCCTCTAGGTGCGTGACGTCATTCACGGACGGCCCCTAATTGTCGCTGGTATTGGCCGTGAGCGAGAATGGCGCAGCGCCGCTAACCGCTACGCCGTGATGGTGCCCTTACCTGCATGAACGGAGACGCGGTCAGACGATGGGTGAGCCGCTGGTGCGGGCAGGATGAATGATCTCGGGCGTACCTCCTGACGTGGAAGGCGAGGGAGGTCGTAGTGCGCGTGTGAAGAGAGACGGCAAGGGGCGGGAGGAGAGGGGGGCGATCGGACGGAGCGGAAGCAGGAGGACGAGGGCAGGAGAGACAGCGGAGCCGTGGAGGAGTCTGGGCGCGCTTGATGGTGAAAGTTGACGTGGACGCACGCTGCAGAAGAGAAGAAAATCTTCACGCTCGGCGCCACACACAGCCAGACGTAGCTCACCTCATCCGTCTTGCTGACGATGTGTAGGACAACTAGACTCTGATTGTCTTGTAGCTCTGTGGAAAGAAGGAGAGGTGTCAGGTACCACTAGTCAGTATGAACTGCTGTAATCATAGCAGGTACCACCACAGCAATATGCACTGCTGTTATCATAGCATAAAAAATATA
Organism: Petromyzon marinus; assembly: GCF_048934315.1. Taxonomy (NCBI): domain Eukaryota; kingdom Metazoa; phylum Chordata; class Hyperoartia; order Petromyzontiformes; family Petromyzontidae; genus Petromyzon; species Petromyzon marinus. Next base: position 274,117 of record NW_027422999.1, on the reverse strand, counting down.
ACGATACTATCATAGAAGGTTAACTAAACGAGCATACATTTTTAACTAATTTAGGATAAACATTAAACTTAATTAGTATGGATAAATAAACTACATTAAAATTAATTAGCGTACCAAAATTAGCATAGGACAACCGTTGACCAATCGCTGCGCACCATCGCCGGAGACGCTCCCAGGTTTGCCTCTCGACCAATCGGATCGCTGGCCCTCCCCCCCTCCCCAGATCGCGGGAGGACGCTACCATTTTTAATGCCCTGCACGCTGAACGCCGCGCGCCCATGTGCGTGTGAGTGTTTAGTTTTGTTTTAATTATTTTAATCATTAAAGTTCGCGAGTGTCAAGGTAAGCTACGTTGACTTTTTTTAAAGCATTTTCTCAAGAGAACCGTTGTTGCTGCTGCTGCGGCTGTTGTTGTGAAAGGCCCGGTACACCCTGAGGCATTGCCTAGACTAGGACAGCCTTGATGTCACCTGGGTCCACACTCTTTGTTTCTTTCGGTAAAGTCACGGAGGTAGAAAGCAATTTTTTTTATTATTTAATTTAATTACATTTTATTTTATACCTACGTTAAATTTAATTTAAAATTTTAATTAAGTTAATTGAAACTTATTTTATACCTACGTATTTTTTTTTATAAATGAATATTTTTATAATTTAAATTAAATAAATTTTATGTTATACCTACGTTAAATTCAATTTAATTTTGTAATAAATTCAATTTTCAATTTATTTTATTTCATACCTACGTAAAATTAAATTGAAATTTTTAATAAATTAAATATATTTTATTTAAATTACATTTATTTTATTTAATACCTACATTTAATTTAATTTTTAAAATATATTACATTACTTTATTTAAATTAATTTTATTTTATACCTACGTTAAATTATTTTTTTAATAAATGAAATTTATTTTATTTTATTTTTTTTGTAATAATTTAAATTTATTTTATTTAATTTGCATTTATTTTATACCTACGTTAAATTAAATGAAATGTTTTAATAAATAAAATGTATTTTATTTAAATTAAATGTATTTTATTTCATACCTACACATGTGCAGTCATTTTAACTGCTCTGACTGCTACAAGCTAAGTGCGGCCTGGAAGCGTATTATTAAGTAATACATTTTACAATTTCTTATAGAGGAACCCCATACTAATGAACTGACTACGTATCTATATAATTAAAAGACCGCACGCAGATGTCGCAAAAGCGGACCCCGTTGTCAATGATATAATTCGATGTACGTACAGCAGTTGCTGTACAGCAGTTGCTGTACGTACATCATTAAAATTACACCGATTGCAATACGTCACCAAAGACGACACAATTTTAATTTGACCCCCGGGTCTGATCACGTTAACTGTGCAGGTGGCGGGTCGAGAGGTGACTTGCACGTGTGTGCAGCTTGTTGAATATTGACGTGCGATGACTTGTGGAGAGGAAGAATGATGATGGCGATGCAAGTCTTGAAGTCTGACGTTGTTCTCCGAGTCGTGTAGCCGACCGCGTGCGACTTTGGGGATTGCGTAATGTCGTTTTAGTTTCCTCTGTGGAACTTTTTATTTTGTTGATCCTAATGATGTAACTAACGTAGGGCGGGCTTGGGAGCGGCGTTGACGATGTGTTTTGGCGTTGCACCAACCAGCACCTTTGCATTCAGAAGTTGGAGGTGCTTTGATTGTTACAGCGAGAGGTGGAATCATCACCGCCATCGTCATGGGTTTAAGTGGGCACGGAGCCCGTCAAGGGAATGGGTAGGTAGAGGAATGGGGTTGGAGAGTATACACAACTTGCATTTCTAGTCATTTCAACAATTTATGGGCATGCGCATCATTAACAGTATCCTGATGAGCAAAACAAAATCGCAATTTAATCGTGAATCTATTGTCATGAATGAGTCTGAAATATGAATAGTCATGCTCAAAACTGCATTCCTATTATAAAAAATCATTGTACCCCCATTCATGATGACAATTCCAATATGGTCATTATGATGCTCAGAATTACACTTATATTCTCAGAATCAGGAACATTTATTAAAAGAGCAGTGTGCTCAAAATGCTCATTTAACAATTTCAACATGTACACAATCAATTCCAAGATTCTAATCAAAGTAAGTCCTATGTATCGTGGTGTTTTCATGCTTATACATTATTGCGCGCCCTCCCCCCCCAAAAAAATATACAAAAGTCTATTTTTATAATGTTTGCACGGTGTACAGTCTGGAAATTACCCACATGGCAAATTTCAAGCTTGGTGCGTGTCGGGAAGTACGCTAAACATTTTGAACAGACGCACACATTCACAACTTTGCCTTTGGTATATATGGAGATTAGTAATAAATTGTTAATTTAACTACTTTCAAGTTGACGGATTGGAAATAGGAATAGCACTGGCTCACCACGGGGCTTATCGCGTGGTATCTGGGCACTTTATTTGAAACGTAAACCCCACAGTGTGTGAGTACAATTCCTCGCAAGTTGCGTCCACAGAGACAGACAGACAATGACGTTTCTAGGTAAGAGTAAGAAATTAATCTACGTGTCGAGGAGAGACGAGAGAGCCAAGAGGTCACCTCGGGAGACGGAGCGTCGCGTCAACCTTAGTCACGTGACTGAAGGAGTGTGGGCGTGCCGTGCGTACGTGTGTGTACTGTGTGTGTACCGTGTGTGTGTACTGTGCGTGTGTGTCTACTGTGTGTGTGTGTACTGTGCGTGTGTGTGTACTGTGTGTGTGTACTGTGCGTGCGTGTGTACTGTGTGTGTGTGTACTGTGTGTGTACTGTGTGTGTGTATTGTGTGTGTGTGTACCGTGTGTGTGTACACTGTGTGTGTGTATACTGTGTGTGTGTACTGTGTGTGTGTAACGTGTGTGGCGGTAGTCTAGCGGTTAGTGCGCTGCTCTACAAACATGACGACCCGAGTTTGATTCCCGCTCACAGCCAACACCCAGTGACGATTCTTTAGGATATGTTTTTCAAACGAACGGTTGTTTGGGTTGCGTTGTGTTCATTAAAGTTACTTGCAATTCAAATACAGGTGTGTTGTTGGTGGTTGTGATACCAGACGATAACATTGTGAGGAGCAATGCCTGAATCCTTACCCTTGGGGTTCCTCTAGAAATGGCAAAAAGCCACTGAGAGTGGCCACGTGGAGGAGAGGCTGCTACTCTGTACAGAGCTGGACCGGTACCACCTTGATCTCTGTGGCATTCAGGAGATCCAGTGGACCGGCTCTGACTCCAATCATCATGAGGGGTGCAGAGTCCTCCACTCGGGGCAGGAGACTGCCAAAAAACAAGGAGTTGCTCTTATTCTGAAAAAAAGAATGAAGGCGGCGTGGGAAGGTGGTGGCGCGGTGTGGGAAGCTGTAAGCCCCAGGCTACTTTGGGCTCGCCTCCCCATCAACAGGAGGCAGAGAATGGTGGTGGTGGTGGCTGCTTACGCCCCCACCGAAGACGAACATCAGTGGAGGGATGCAGGCAAGCCCGTGGATTCAGATTCCTTCTATGACCTCCTGTCACAGGTGTTAGCTAAAAGTGGCCCCTCGGGATAGAGTCATCCTGTTGGGTGACTTCAATGCCCGAGTTGGTGATGATGCTGGCACCTTGTCTGGAGCATTTGGAAGGCATGGGCCAGATCAACTCAATAACAACGGTAGGAGGCTGTTAGACTTCTGCGCAGCCTATGGGCTTGTCATTGCCAACATGCTGTTCTGGCATCTGTGCATCCAGACAACATCATGGATTGACGCCGGGTCCAAGCAAGAACATCCGCTGGACTATAGAGCAGTGGACCAGCAAATGCAAGCCCATGTCCTTGACACCAGAACCTACAGTGCTGCTGACCTCACTGACCATTAGCTTTTCATATGTAAGATCTGTGGGCTGGGTAAATCTGTGAGCAGGAGCGAGAGACAATTAAGCTCCCAAGCATTCACTATTATAAACATTTGCACTCATAAGTCGCTTGCCTAATTGCCTCAGCAACTCGATGTTTCGTATCGAATCTCATCTCAAACAATCGAAGGGCGCCCCTAAGTGGCAGCTGCCCCTGTGTGGCACAAGGTGGCCCTCCACCGGCCTGCACCTGGCATGAGTCTGTCGGTAGGGGGCGATCATTGACGCGTCATCTACGTTGTGGAGTTTCCGGAAAATGTTTGGAATTACCACAATTTTGACCGTGACACCAACATGCAATGACCTGCGCATTGTGAGTGACACAATACTCTGTTTGACATCCGCCGTGAAGCAGAACAGCACATAATGTGGTGACTGTTACTGGAGTAGCCAGGTGTGCCTGCCGGATTTGAACTTTGAACCTCTGCAACAAATATAGAATGCGCTACCATATTCCTGGTTCTTTCGGTAAAGATTAACGTAGATAGAAAACAAAAAATAAACAAAATAAAAGATTAAAAAATGAAAAAATGTAATACAAATAAATAAAAATAATACATTTAAAAAAATTAATTGATGATAAGATGCCATGGGTCGACTGACTCAGATGACTGGCCAATGCACCGCCTTTGCCCCCCACTACACACACACACAGTGTGTACGTACACACACACACACAGTGGCTGTACGTACACAGTGTGTACGTACATACACAGTGTATACGTACACACTGTATGTGTGTGTGCGTACACACACATACAGTGTGTATACACACACAGTATGTACGTACACACAATAATGTCCACGTTGTAGTTGCTGAGTTCACACACCCAAGGGAGGGGGCAATGGAAAATGAAGCTAAATCAACTTAAACTCCATCCCCGCTCTGTGACGTCACCACTCAGCATGACCTCATCGGCATGAAGTGCCAGCGGGAGGTGTACCTCGCTAGTGACGTCATGTCACCAAGGTATTCACACTCCCCCAACCCCGTCCAAAGCGCTCTTGAGCGTGACGTCACCTCCGCTTGGGTCACTGCCGATATCCAGTGGCAATCCTTGTTTGGGCAAAGCTACGCCCAGTGACTGAGGTTCATTAACATAATAAATTCGTTGAAGCCGTTGGGTTCAGCAGCCACGCCCCATCCCTCGACGTTGGCCAGTTAATATTAACATAATTTATTCAGTTACAGAGCCGCTCCTTATGGGAGGGGCGTGTCTCTTACCCCGGAAGTGACGTCATGTTACCTGCTTACCCGCGTGATGTCGCAAGGTAACAGGAGGCTGCCGTTCCAAGCTTGCACTGAAATCCGAGGTGAGAAATTCTCATGGTGGTGGTGGTTGTTGTTGTTGTTGTTTACCAAGGTAGAGCCTCTCTCTCGTAGGGATGTCAGTTGAGTAGCAGCGAGCATGGGAATCGATGTCCAGGTTGGAACTTTACAACGCGGGGCCTAGCCACGCGTGGCCTTGCCTCCTGCCCTCGCCTGATTGCATTCACTTTAATGATCTCGCTTAAGTTTAATTTGTCTTCACCCGGCTCGCCACTTTGTAACTTTGTTTTATTGTAAATATTCGCGCAGTTTTTATTTTCGTTCTTTTGTTACCAGGCCAAGCCCGCTTGAGCTGTTATACCGCTCTTGTTATCAGAAGCGACCTGCCCACAACAACACAAGGTGAGGCTTTGTCAACGTGTGTGAATGTTTTGACTTAAAACTGTCGTGACTGCAGGAATTAATATTCATGGTTTATTCGATAAAGTCACGTAGATAGAAAATAAAGTAATAAAAATAAATGAAAAATAAAATTTTTAAAATAAAGCAATAAACCCACGACGTTTCGATCGCAACACAAGTGGTCTTTATCTTATTGAATTTAATCTGTTATTTTTATTTTCTATCTACGTGACTTTACTGAAAGAACCAACAATACGTGCGTCAATGTCTATCGGTCAAAGACGCTAAGCGCGTGCCGCTGTTAACTCTGAATGTGTGGAGGGGAACACCTTCACTACGGTGAGAGAGAGACAGAGACACGGATAGCAAAGGAGGTCTCATAATGTAAATGCTCACCCCGAGCCCTCAATACTCTGATAGTGCGCTGTTTTTGAGTTGTACGCCTTTTGGCGTCTTCTGGTCCAACACCAATGGAGACTAGGCCCTAAGAAAAGCTGTCTCGGATGTGGACCAATCAAATTCAAGGACAGTGCATATTATTATCAGAGTTGTCTTTTTTGTTTGCATTTTGACTGCTTGTGTTGTGGTTATTGCAAACATGATGCCTTGAATAAAGGTGTCAGTTTTTGTGCCAGTTAAAAGGGTAAAACCTATTCCTATAGCCTCGGCTATGTTGATGATCCTCGATTCATTACTTGGTGGAGTGAAGAAGAATTAATGCTGAGCAGATGAAGGTGGCCAGGCATGATTCTGGTCACACTGCCACCTGTTTACTCATGGCAGTGTGTGACAGTGTCAAGTTTGTGTTTGAAGTAAAGTCTATTAACTCTATTGCACACGGAGGTTATTTCAAAACAATAGTTTACTTTTGTTTACCTCTGGAACTCTTTATAAGAATGGAAACAGGAGGTGAACACACCACACACATGCAGCTGAAGTCGGAACTGTTCATCCCAGCATTCAAGGACATCTGAGCCTGGATTCACACCTCTAAGTTGCGATTGAACATTAATTAATGCATTTCTGCAAAACACAAATAGTATTGTTTTCAACACCCTTTGCTATGTCAGCTGAATTTAGCTTTCATAAATATTCCTTTTGTAGTCAGACAGCCGAAATTGTGTGCTTAGAGTTTTGAGTTAACATTCATCTGGAAGATATGAGGGCTTCCAGGCATATTAATGACATTTCCCCTCTCATTGTGTGCCATAACAGTCCGTGGAGAGAAACCCTTCAGGTGCACTCTGTGCGTGAAGGCGTTTGCAGATTCATCAAATCTGATGAATTTGGGAAACTTTTTCACTACATCATGAATATATTAATAAGTTTAGACGTGTAAGTCACGTGTGCATTCCTCTGTACCTGACGTGTAGATGGTGTGGATATTCTTTTTTTCTGCCTTCAGCTGATGCTTCCTCTGCAGAATTGTTCTGATGGAGCAAAGGCACTCAGCGCAGCTCGGTACGACAAGTCAACAATGCGACCAGCGTGCATACAGCACGGACCGGACTGGAAATCTGACACGGCACCAGAGAAGTCACACAGGAGAGAAACCCTTCAAATGTACTGTGTGTAACAAGGCATTTGCATGGCCATCAGTTTTTCAGAACCACCAGAGAACACACACGGGAGAGAAACCCTTCAGGTGCACGATGTGCGGGATGGCGTTTACACAGTCATGTAATCTTGTAACACACCAGAGAACACACACGGGAGAGAAACCCTTCAAGTGCAGTGTGTGTGGGAAGGCATTTTCACGGTCATCTGGTCTTAAGTCACACCAGAGAACACACACGGGAGAGAAACCCTTCAAGTGCAGTGTGTGTGGGAAGGCATTTTCACAGTCATCTACTCTTAAAACACACCAGAGTACACACGGGAGAGAAACCCTTCAGGTGCAGTGTGTGTGGGAAGGCATTTTCAGATTCATCAAATCTTCAAGTACACCAGAGAACACAGAAGCATCAGAAGATCCACAAGTAGTGGAGTCTGAAATCAGCTTGTGAAAGTCAAAGTGCCGCAATGAGCCCATCCCTCATGAAACACGAACCGGAAGAAAATCCCAGCTTGGACACTTTTAAAGGTATCGAGGTGAAATATGAAGAAGTGAAGGTGAAGAGGGAAGAAGTGAAGGTAAAATGTGAAGATGAAGATTCAACTCCAAAATGGGACCTTCACATCGTGAAGCAGGAGAATTCTGACTGTGAGGCAGAGCGAGGCAACTCCCAGCAGTTTGTGGAAGTGGAGGTGTGGGTGGACTTCCTCCTAGACAATACAAAGTCAAGTGGAGACCCGGTAGATCTGTAAGCTTGATATAATGTCGATCCAATAGATGCACCTTTGTCACAGGCCTTTAATGACAAGAACGTGAAGTTGAACACTCAATTCCTAGTTCAACCTGCAGAGTAGGGCGGCCAGTCTTTGTGGGCCCGTGGGTTGGGTAGATCTTTAACCAGGAGCGAGAGACAATAAGCTCCCAAGCATTCACTATGTTATCATAATGCATTTACACGGTGCTTGCTTAACCGCCTCAGAAACTCGGAGTTTTGTGTCGTACCTCGTCTGAAACACTCGAAGAGCATCCCCAAGTAGCAGCTGCCCCTGTGTGGCACAAGCTGGTAGCCCTGCACCGGCCTGTATGTGGACAAGAGCCTGTCAGTAGGGGGCGATGATTGATGCGTCATCACAGTTGTGTAGTTTGTAGGTAATCTTGATTCATAGCTTTCGTGACTGCAGGAATCCACACACTTGAGTTCTTTCGGTAAAGTCACCACGTGGGTAGAAACATAACAGATCACGACGTTTAGATCACAACACGAACAATCGTCATCAGGTGGGACAACCACAGCAAGAGAAACTGCTGAAGTAGTAGGCGCCTACTCCAGCAATTTCCTCTTATTGCTGCTGTGCTTGTCCCACCTGATGACGATTGCTTGTGTTGCCATCGAAACGCCGTGATCTATTATTTGTAGCGTAATGTTTAGAATTTGCTACATTTTGACCCAGACGCCAGCATGCAACGGCCTACTCGTTTTGAATGATGCAACAATAGTACGGTGTACATACACTGTTAGGCAGACGGTGCGTATTTGTAAAATAACTTCTTGTTAATACGATGTAACGTGATGCAGTCAATTTCGCTGCAGTAATTCAATGTTGCTAATATGCCTGTCAATGATTTAGAATGAATACTTGTCTGATTGTGCATGTAACATTTTGTCTGAGGGTCACACATTGAATAAGTGATGTTAGGACAAAGTGTGTGTGTGTTTTGGAAGTAACCTGTAAAGAGAACTCAGGTGAGACCCGTTGTTCTTGTGATACAGGTCAAAGGGTACTTTTGTGTTTCACGAAGCGTCTGCCTCTGGAGCAACTCATTGTCTTTGAAATAGGGAGCACGCTCGGATCATTCATCAGTTACAAGGCATACCACTTAAAAGTTACACGTATAGGAGGAGGTACATTCTCTACAACACGAATTGTAGTTTTGTCTTACGTGTTGACGTAGATTTTGTCTAACTGGGACTAGAAATGCTCCTTGCTGATTCACGTCTGGATGTTCGTAATCATCGGTTGAAGCAAACCCCACTGCTGTTGTTGAGACGCTGTGCACCAATAAGAGTTCAACACATTGATGGCCTTCAGGCCAGGAAAGTCACAACATTTGCACACGAAGGACGCATTCACGCAAGTACCCCATGCTCCGTTTTGAAGTTTTAAAATGAAACATCTTTGAATTGTGTTGTGTTTTGAATTAGATGATTTTATTTCTTCATTAAAAGCTTGTATCAATTTACATCTGGATGACTCCATTGAAAAGGACATTTCGTGTGAATTTTCTCTCGTCATTAAGTAGATGGCCTTGCCGGGGGTTCGGACACAAACAGTGTACACACACAGTGTACACACACAGTGTACACACACAATGTACACACACAGCGTACACACAGTGCACACACAGTGTACACTCTGTGTGTGCACACAGTGTGCACACAGAGAGTGTACACACTGTACACACAGTGTACACACAGTATACACACAGTGCACACACAATGTACACACACATTGTACACACACTGTACACACACAGTGTACACACACAGTTTATACACAGTGTACACACACAATGTACACACAGTGTACACAGTGTACACACACACACAATGTATACACATAGTGTACACACACAATGTACACACACAGTGTACACACACAGTGACACAACAACAACCGCCATTCGCACTAAGTGGCGGTGACGTCACCACGACGCTTGTGCCAGGCACAGTGACACACAAAGACAAAGATCCCCCATATAGCCTTAACAGACTGTAGGGGCAAGTGCTGTTAGCGAGCACCTATGAAGGCCGGAACGGTACACAAGGGGGTGGGTGGCCAGCACCACGCCCGACCGCCTTTGTCTCCCTAGTGGCGATGTTTACACCACAGCAGGTACTCAGTGACAACGACACACAGTGACACACAGTGACACACACAGTGACACATAGTGTACACACACAGTGTACACACACACAGTGTATACACAATAATGTCCACGTTGTTGCTGAGCTCACCCAAGGGAGGGAGCAATGGAAAATGAATCTAAATCAACTTAAACTTCAACTCTGTGACGTCACCACTCTGCATTACCTCAGCGTGAATCGCCAGTGGGAGGTGTACCTCGCTAGGGACGTCATGTCACCAAGGTATTCAACCCGCCCCCGTACTCCGCGCTCTTGAGCGTAACGTCACCTCTGCTTGGGTCACTGCCGATATCGTTCCAGTGGCAATCCTTATTTGGGCAAAGCTACGCCCAGTGACTGGCGGCTCATTAACATAATGTGTCCGTTAAAGCCGTCGCGAGTTTATTGCGACGGCTTCAGCGCCCACGCCCCCACCCCTCGACATATGGGCCGGCCTCATTAACATAATTTATTCATATTCTTAGTTTTTTCGGTAAAGTCACGTTGAAGAGAAACAACAAAATAACAAAATATATATAAAACAATAAAAAATTCTCACGACGTTTCGACCATAACTCAAACGGTCATCATCAGGTGTGTCGGTTTGCATAAATTTATTTTTAAACGGCACATTTATTTATTTATAAAAAAACGTTGGCGTCACGCGCAGCGATTGGCAGTTTGCCCAGGACTAGTCCATCTATTTTTTTTCTTGAAAAGAGGAGGGGGGAGACGAAATTTTTTATAATGTATGCTGTCTGAAAGCCACTGTAAGCGTGAACAATCAATTAAGAACTGAAATGATTTATCAAATCTTTCCAATGATTGCTAAGATAGAATCCATCTTCTCGGTTGAAATTGTCTCTGTGCTTGTATATGTGGATAGCCTCATGAACGAATCTCTCATGGAAGCCAGATGGCTTACAAAGAACCTCCGTCTTGGAAAAGTCAATGGCATGTGAGCCTACTGAATTAGAACAATGATCTGCTACGGCCGAGGTGTTGGTCCTACCGTGTTTAAGGTCTGCTTTATGTTCACGAATGCGGTCCGAGACATGGCGTTTGGTTTCTCCAATGTAACTACTACCACAGAGGCAACTTAGTTTGTAGACACCAGGGTATTGTATGTCCGGAATCACATCTTTTACAGACGGAACCAGATCACGGATTTTATGTAATGTGTTGAAACGGACCTGGATCTTGTGTTTATTCAAGATTTTGGAGATCTTTTTTGTGATCCCAGCAATGTAGGGTAAAGTGATGGTTTAGAAAGGCTCCTCAAGAGGGTTCTTCTTCATGGTTTGAGTGATAGCTTTGCGGATTGTATAGTCGGAGTAACCATTAGCCCTAAGAGCTTGGTGTACGTGCTTGAGTTCACTGCTTATGTGTTCCTGGTCGGATATGCATTGGGCTCTATGATACAGAGTCTTGATGAGAGAATTCTTCTGTGATGGATGGTGGTGGGAATCCGGTTTCAGATAAGCATCCGTATGGGTAGCTTTCCTGTAGACAGAGTGGCTCATTGAACCATCAGGTCTCTTTTTAATTAGGACATCCAAAAAAGGTATCTTGCCATCTATTTCGACTTCCATGGTAAATCTGATGGCTGGGTGTATGGAATTGATGTGGTCGAAGAATTGGTCTAGAGCAGGCCGGCCATGTGGCCAGATGACAAAAGTGTCATCCACGTACCTCTTCCATAAGGTTGGGCGCAGAGTGGCAGTCTGGATGGCGTCAGTTTCAAATTTCTCCATGAAAATGTTAGCTATAACTGGAGAAAGGGGGGAGCCCATTGGGGTGCCCTCAGTTTGTTTGTAGAAAGTTCCATTCCAAGTGAAGTATGTATTGGTTAAACAGTGTCTCACCAGGGGGGGTACCTCAGTGTTTAGTCCTTGATGAACCAAGTCTTCAATGATTGCAATGGTGTCAGGTACAGGAACCTTGGTGAATAAGGAAACTACATCAAAACTGACAAGCAGGTCGTCTGGGGACAGGGAAATACCCTTGATTGTTGATACCAGGTGAGTAGAATTTTGTACCGCAGAGGTGGTCTTTCCAGTGAAAGGACGCAGGATTTCAGACAAAAAACGAGCTAGTTTGTAGGTGGGGGAGCTGATAGTAGAGACTATGGGACGAAGAGGTGTATCAACTTTATGTATTTTTGGTAAGCCGTATAATCTTGGTGGCCTGGCAGCAGAAGGTTTCAACGAAAACTGTTTAGATTGATCAATTAATGCGGTTGAATCAGAAATTATTTTGTTGGTTTGTGTGACGAGGCTGTTGGTGGGATCTCTTTTTATTTTTGTATAACTACCATCGTCGAGTAATTCTTTAATTTTGTTGTTGTATTCTATTTTATCCATGATGACAGTAGCATTGCCTTTGTCAGCTGAGAGAACTACAATATCATTCCTCTTTTTTAATTTATATAATTCAAAACGCTCATCTTTGCTGAGGTTGCTAGCTGGCATCTTAGCGTTTTTGAGGGTTGCAGTGATTTCAGATCTTGCTACGTCTGCAGCGATGTGACCCAGGCCCCTGAGAGCAACGTCTACTTGGGCAATTATATCATTAACTGGTATGTGTTTAGGTGTGACTGCAAAGTTTAGACCTTTAGCTAAAACGGATTTCAGACCATCGGAAATAGAACTGTTACTGCGATTAATTACGACTTTATTAACGTCTAACTTTTTTTCAAGAAAAAAAATGGACTAGTCCTGGGCAAACTGCCAATCGCTGCGCGTGACGCCAACGTTTTTTATAAATAAATAAATGTGCCGTTTAAAAATAAATTTATGCAAACCGACACACCTGATGATGACCGTTTGAGTTATGGTCGAAACGTCGTGAGAATTTTTTATTGTTTTATATATATTTTGTTGTTTCTCTTCAACGTGACTTTACTAAAAAAACTAAGAATATGAATTACTGCAGTCACGAAAGCTTTAAATCAAAATTTAATCGCCTCTACGGGGAGGGTTTTCACATAACTTTAAGATCCTTCAACAAACTCCGGGATAAGAAAACTCAGCTGATCGAGTCTCTCACCTTCCTGAAGAGATGCCGCGACTCTGGGGTAATACCAATCGCATTTACACTGACCTCTGCTGCTGTAACTTCTTCTAATGCGAAACGAATTCTTTTCAAAACTAGCTTACCTCTTATCTCAGAAAAAATCAGACTTATACGCACAGAACTAGATCAGTTAGACAAGACACTCTACAAATCACACTTATCATTGACGGCAATAATGTCCACATCGGATTGGGAACATGTAGACAATATGACTGCCTCTTCAGCTGCTACTATGTCGACCAAATGTAAGGAAAACCTGATTTCCAAATTTAACCTCCTCTTCAACAAAAGACCGGACCCACACACCAAAAAGTTAGACGTTAATAAAGTCGTAATTAATCGCAGTAACAGTTCTATTTCCGATGGTCTGAAATCCGTTTTAGCTAAAGGTCTAAACTTTGCAGTCACACCTAAACACATACCAGTTAATGATATAATTGCCCAAGTAGACGTTGCTCTCAGGGGCCTGGGTCACATCGCTGCAGACGTTGCAAGATCTGAAATCGCTGCAACCCTCAAAAACGCTAAGATGCCAGCTAGCAACCTCAGCAAAGATGAGCGTTTTGAATTATATAAATTAAAAAAGAGGAATGATATTGTAGTTCTCTCAGCTGACAAAGGCAATGCTACTGTCATCATGGATAAAATAGAATACAACAACAAAATTAAAGAATTACTCGACGATGGTAGTTATACAAAAATAAAAAGAGATCCCACCAACAGCCTCGTCACACAAACCAACAAAATAATTTCTGATTCAACCGCATTAATTGATCAATCTAAACAGTTTTCGTTGAAACCTTCTGCTGCCAGGCCACCAAGATTATACGGCTTACCAAAAATACATAAAGTTGATACACCTCTTCGTCCCATAGTCTCTACTATCAGCTCCCCCACCTACAAACTAGCTCGTTTTTTGTCTGAAATCCTGCGTCCTTTCACTGGAAAGACCACCTCTGCGGTACAAAATTCTACTCACCTGGTATCAACAATCAAGGGTATTTCCCTGTCCCCAGACGACCTGCTTGTCAGTTTTGATGTAGTTTCCTTATTCACCAAGGTTCCTGTACCTGACACCATTGCAATCATTGAAGACTTGGTTCATCAAGGACTAAACACTGAGGTACCCCCCCTGGTGAGACACTGTTTAACCAAAACATACTTCACTTGGAATGGAACTTTCTACAAACAAACTGAGGGCACCCCAATGGGCTCCCCCCTTTCTCCAGTTATAGCTAACATTTTCATGGAGAAATTTGAAACTGACGCCATCCAGACTGCCACTCTGCGCCCAACCTTATGGAAGAGGTACGTGGATGACACTTTTGTCATCTGGCCACATGGCCGGCCTGCTCTAGACCAATTCTTCGACCACATCAATTCCATACACCCAGCCATCAGATTTACCATGGAAGTCGAAATAGATGGCAAGATACCTTTTTTGGATGTCCTAATTAAAAAGAGACCTGATGGTTCAATGAGCCACTCTGTCTACAGGAAAGCTACCCATACGGATGCTTATCTGAAACCGGATTCCCACCACCATCCATCACAGAAGAATTCTCTCATCAAGACTCTGTATCATAGAGCCCAATGCATATCCGACCAGGAACACATAAGCAGTGAACTCAAGCACGTACACCAAGCTCTTAGGGCTAATGGTTACTCCGACTATACAATCCGCAAAGCTATCACTCAAACCATGAAGAAGAACCCTCTTGAGGAGCCTTTCAAAACCATCACTTTACCCTACATTGCTGGGATCACAAAAAAGATCTCCAAAATCTTGAATAAACACAAGATCCAGGTCCGTTTCAACACATTACATAAAATCCGTGATCTGGTTCCGTCTGTAAAAGATGTGATTCCGGACATACAATACCCTGGTGTCTACAAACTAAGTTGCCTCTGTGGTAGTAGTTACATTGGAGAAACCAAACGCCATGTCTCGGACCGCATTCGTGAACATAAAGCAGACCTTAAACACGGTAGGACCAACACCTCGGCCGTAGCAGATCATTGTTCTAATTCAGTAGGCTCACATGCCATTGACTTTTCCAAGACGGAGGTTCTTTGTAAGCCATCTGGCTTCCATGAGAGATTCGTTCATGAGGCTATCCACATATACAAGCACAGAGACAATTTCAACCGAGAAGATGGATTCTATCTTAGCAATCATTGGAAAGATTTGATAAATCATTTCAGTTCTTGATTGATTGTTCACGCTTACAGTGGCTTTCAGACAGCATACATTATAAAAAATTTCGTCTCCCCCCTCCTCTTTTCAAGAAAAAAAATAGATGGACTAGTCCTGGGCAAACTGCCAATCGCTGCGCGTGACGCCAACGTTTTTTTATAAATAAATAAATGTGCCGTTTAAAAATAAATTTATGCAAACCGACACACCTGATGATGACCGTTTGAGTTATGGTCGAAACGTCGTGAGAATTTTTTATTGTTTTATATATATTTTGTTATTTTGTTGTTTCTCTTCAACGTGACTTTACCGAAAAAACTAAGAATATGAATTACTGCAGTCACGAAAGCTTTAAATCAAAATATAATTTATTCAGTTAGAGAGCCGCTTGTGTAATGGCAATGACGTCATACTACTTCCTGCTGTCGCGAGGCAACAGGAAGCTGCCGTGTGCGCGCTTGCACTGAAATCCGAGGTGAGAAATTCTCATCGTTGTGGTGGTGGTGGTTGTTGTGGTGGCGGTCGTTGTTGTTGTTTACCAAGGTAGAGCCTCTCTCTCTCGTAGGGATGTCAGTTGAGTAGCAGCGAGCATGGGAATCGATGTCCAGGTTGGAACTTTACAACGCGGGGCCTAGCCACGCGGGGCCTTGCCTCCTGCCCTCGCCTGATTGCGTTCACTTTAATTATCTCTCTTTAAGTTTAATTTGTCTTCACCCGGCTCGCCACTTTGTAACTTTGATTTATTGTAAATATTCACGCAGTTTTTATTTTCTTTTGTTAGCAGGCCAAGCCCGCTTGAGCTGCTATACCACGCTTGTTATCAGAAGCGACCTGCCCACAACAACACAAGGTGAGGCTTTGTCAACGTGTGTGAATGTTTTGACTTAAAACTTTGGTGACTGCAGGAATTAATAGTCTTGGTTCTTTCGGTAAAGTCACGTAGATAGAAAATAAAATTAAAATAACAGCTAATAATTTTTCTTTTTTACAATGAAGCAAAAAACCCCACAACGTTTCTATGGCAACATTAATGTTGAAGATGCGAGGGCTTACAGGAATATTTATGACATTTGCCCTCTCATTGCGTGCCATGACAGTGCTGTTTGCACAGTCACACATAGTCACTGTAAGATGTTTTTCTCGGTCGTGTTTTGTATTTTTGCTTGTTGTGGTTGCACCCGATTCAAGAGCCGAATGGCTCACGGGACTATAACCAAAATAAATCAAACTGAAAATCAAAAAAACTGAAACCGCGTGATGAATTTTGGGAAAGTTTTTCACTGCATCTCCAAATATATGTAAAAGGCAAAGTTGTGATTGTGTGTGTTGTCTGTTCAAGATGTTTAGCGTACTTCCCGACATGCAACAAACTGGAAATTTGCCCTGTGGGTACTTTCCAGACTGTATACCGTGCAAACATTATACAAATACACTTTTGTGTTTTCATGGGGGGAAGGGAGCTCAATAATGTATAGATTTTTTGGACGGCAAGTGAGCTGTGACGTCAAATCTGTCACGTGACCCTCGCATGTGGAAGAGTTACGCATTGTAGTGTAGCGGTTAGCGTTGTCTGTGTGTTTGCGTGTGTGTATGTGTGTCTGTGTGTGTGTATCTGTGTGTGTGTGTCTGTGTGTCTGTGTGTGTCTGTGTGTGTCTGTGTGTGTGTGTCTGTGTGTGTCTGTGTGTGTGTGTGTCTGTATCTGTGTGTGTATGTGTGTCTGTGTGTGTGTGTCTGTGTGTGTATCTGTGTGTGTGTGTGGAAAAGTAACTCATTGTAGTGTAGCGGTTAGCGCTACGCTGCGCAACGAACCCGGCGACCCGAGTTCGATTCCCGCTCACGGCCACCACCGGTGATGATTATTTGAACCGCTTCTGGGCCTCCCCTAGGTCGACTCAGCCTCAAACGAGTAACTGTTGTGGTGTGAACATCGCCACTGGGGAGATAAAGGCGGCCGGACGTGGTAGATCCAAGTCCCGGGCGAAGCCGGGTAGTACAGCTAGTGATGAATACATGAATGAATATAGACGTGTAAGTCACGTGTGACTGTATATATTAATTCCTCCATGGCTTGATACTGACGTGTAGATGGTGTGGATATTCTTATTTTCTGTCTGCAGCTGACGCTGGTCTGATGGAGCAAAGGCCCTCAGCACAGCATCTCGGTACGACAAGTCAACAATGTGACCAGCGTGCATACAGCACGGATCGGACTGGAAATTTGACACAGCACCAGAGAAGTCACACAGGAGAGAAACCCTTCAAGTGCAGTGTGTGTGGGAAGACATTTTCAGATTCATCTACTCTTAAAACACACCAGAGAACACACACGGGAGAGAAACCCTTCAAGTGCACTGTGTGTGGGAAGAAATTTTCAGGTTCATTGCTCTTAAAACACACCAGAGAACACACACGGGAGAGAAACCCTTCAGGTGCAGTGTGTGTGGGAAGACATTTTCAGATTCATCTACTCTTAGAACACACCAGAGAACACACACGGGAGAGAAACCCTTCAAGTGCACTGTGTGTGGGAAGAAATTTTCAGGTTCATTTGCTCTTAAAACACACCAGAGAACACACACGGGAGAGAAACCCTTCAGGTGCAGTGTGTGTGGGAAGACATTTTCAGATTCATCTACTCTTAGAACACACCAGAGAACACACACGGGAGAGAAACCCTTCAGGTGCAGTGTGTGTGGGAAGACATTTTCATGGTCATCCGCTCTTAAAACACACCAGAGAACACACACAGGAGAGAAACCCTTCAAGTGCAGTGTGTGTGGGAAGACATTTTCAGATTCATCTACTCTTAAAAGACACCAGAGAACACACACAGAAGAGAAACCCTTCAGGTGCAGTGTGTGTCGGAAGACATTTTCACAGTCATTTGCTCTTAAAAAACACCAGAGAACACACACGGGAGAGAAACCTTTCAAGTGCAGTGTGTGCGTGAAGGCATTTGCACAGTCATCTGATCTTGTAAAACACCAGAGAACACACACAGGAGAGAAACCCTTCAAGTGTGCTCTGTGCAGGAAGCCGTTTGCAGATTCATCAAATCTTCGAAGACACCAGAGAACACAAAAGCATCACAAGGAGCGGAGTCGGCGTCTGAAATCAGCTTGTGAAAGTCAAAGTGCCGCAATGAGCCCATCATGAAACAAGAACCGGACGAAAATCCCAGCTTGGACACTTTTAAAGGTATAAAGGTGAAATATGAAGAGGTGAAGGTGAAATATGAAGAAGTGATGAGCGAAGAAGTGAAGGTAAAATGTGAAGATGACGATTCAACTCCAAAATGGGACCTTCACATCGTAAAGCAGGAGGAGAATTCTGACTGTGAATCAGAGTGAGGAAACTCCCAGCAGTTTGTGGAAGTGGAGGTGTGGGTGGACTTGCTCCTAGACAATACAAAGTCAAGTGGAGACCCGGTAGATGTGTAAGCCAGAGACGATGTCGCTACAATAGATCCACCTTTGTCACAGGCCTTTAATGACAAGAATGTGAAGTTGAACACTCAGCTCCTAGGTTCAACCTGCAGAGTAAGAGCGAGCGGCCAGTCTTTGTGGACCTGTGGATTGGGGAGATCTCTGACCAGGAGCGAGAGCCAAGAAGCCCCCAAGCATTCACTATGTTACAATAATTGCTTTTACACGGTGCTCACTTAATCGCCTCAGCAACTCGGAGTTTCGTATCTCGTCTGAAACACTCGAAGAGCATCCCCAAGTAGCAGCGGCCCTGTGTGGCACAGGGTGGTGGCCCTGCACCGGCCTGCATTTATTATTATTTCCGCCTGAGGACGACCGCTTGTGTTACGATCGAAACGTCGTGATCTATTATTATTTTGTCTACCTACGTGACTTTACTAAAAGAACCAAAGAGTATGTGAACAAGAGGCTGTCAGTAGGGGGCGATGATTGATGTTTCATCTCAGTTTTGTAATTTGTCGCTAATGTTTAGAATTCGCCAGCATGCAATGGCCTACAAGTTTTGAATGACACAATAGTATGTTTTACATCCACTGTTAAGCAGACCGTGCGTATTTTTAAAATAGCTTCTTGTTAATACGATGTAACCTGATGCAGGATATTTCACTGCAGTAAATCAATTTTGTTAATATGCCTGTCAATAATTAAGAATGAATACTTGTCTGATTGTGCGTGTACATGTAACATTTTGTCTATGAGGGTCAAACATTGATTAAGTGTTCAAATCTAGATTGATTAAGTGATGTTAGGACAAAGTGTGTGTGTTTGGAAGTAACCTGTATAGATATCTCAGGTGAGACACGTTCCATGTGATACAGGTCAAAGGGTACTTTTGTGTTTCACGAAGCATCTGGAGCAACTCATCGTCTTTGAAATAGGGAGCACCCTCGGATCATTCATCAGTTACAAGGCATACCACTTAAAAGTTACACGTATAGGAGGAGGTACATTCTCTACAACACGAATTATAGTTTTGTGTTACGTGTTGACGTAGATTTTGTCTAACTGGGACTAGAAATGCACCTTGCTGATTCGCGTCTGGATGTTCGTATCTATTGGTTGAAGCAAGCCCCACTTCTGTTGTTGAGACGCTGTGCACCAATGAGGGTCCAAGCATTTTAGGGCCTTCGGCCAGGAAAGTCACAACATTTACGGCACACGAAGGACGCATTCACGCAAGCGGCCCATGCTCCGTTTTCAAGTTTTAAAATGAAACATCTTTGAATCGTGTTGTGTTTTGAATTAGATGATTGTTATTTCTTCATTAAAAGCTTATTTCATATTACATCCAGAAGGCTTCATTGAGAAGGATATTTCGCGTGAATTTTCTCTCGTCGTTAAGTAGGCGGCCTTGCCGGGGGTTCGGTTCGATGCGGACTTTCACCTGTTTGGGATTGCGGGATCGAGATAAGGCGACACGGAGCTGCTGGCCGTCTGCAGATCGATTCCAACGTAATCGAACGTCTGTCCCTGCGCCTCCGTCGTTGGTACAGGGGGTGCTCGATAATGATTGGAATTACCCCAATTTTGACCGTGACACCAACATGCGTTGTGAATGACGCAACGTTATGTTTTACATCTGCCGTTTAGCAGACTGCGCATATTGTGGTGAATGTTACTGGGGTAGCCAGGTGTGCCTGTCCGTCGTTCGCATGCAGGGGGTGCGTGTAGGTTTACAGCGCCCCCTGCGTGAAAACGACAAAGTGCAGCATTCATCACGGAAAAAGTTGTGCGCTTATATTTTAAATGTTATTCTTTTATAAGGTGATGTTGATATCGAAAACTGACACATAGCTGGCATGCCATAAATAGGAAATTAACTCTGCTTATTCGAATCAATGTATTCATATATGTTGATGAACTGTTTTCAAGCAGGTTTTGTGTCTCTAACGGCGACTACAGGGACCACGTGATTGTTTAAAAATGTCTTTGATTATAACTATAATTGCCTACAATTCGTCATGTGTAGCTCATTTAGACTCTAATGTATTCACTACCCAAAATTTATTTACTTGAAAACATAGAGCTGATATTATTCTTGGTTCTTTCGGTAAAGTCACGTAGAAGGGAAACGATAACAAAAATATAAAACAATTAAATTCTCACGACGTTTCGACTGCAACACAAACAATCATCATCAGGTGTCACACACAGGCACACACACAGAGACAGGCACAAACAGAGATACAGGCACACACACAGTGTGTACACACACACATAGTGTACACACACAGTGTACACACACACAGTGTAGACAGTGTATACACAGTGTACACACACAGTGTGTACACACAGAAACTGTGTACACACAGTAATGTCCACGTAGTTGCTGAGCTCACGCACGCAAAGGGTCTCTGTTCAAGAGATGGAGCAATGGAAAATGAATCTAAATCAACTTAAACTCCATTCCCGCTCTGTGACGTCACCACTCAGCATGACCTCATCACTGTGAAACGCCAGGGGGAGGGGTGCCTCGCTAGTGACGTCATGTCACCAAGGTATTCACCCCACCCCGTCCACCGCGCCCTTGAGCGTGACGTCACCTCTGCTTGGTCACTCCCGATATCTGTTCCGGTACAATCCTTATTTGGGCAAAGCTACGCCCGGTGACCGGCGGCTCATTAACATAATGTATTCGTGAAGACCGTCGCGAGTTTATTGCGACGGGTTTCAGCACCCACGCCCCATCCCTCCACGTATGGGCCGGGCTCATTAACATAATTTATTTAAATTAGGACCCGCTCGTTCCGGGAGGGGAGTGTCTTGTACCACTCAAGTGACGTCACCTCCTGCTGCCGCGTGACGTCACGAGGTAACAGAAATCTGTCGCTTCCTGCACTGAATTCCGAGGTGAGAAATTATCATTGCGATTGTGGTGGTGGTTGTGGTGGTGGTTGTTGTGGTGGTTGTTGTTATTTACCAAGGTAGAGCCTCGCTCTTTCTCTCTGTTTTGAATTAGATGATTGTTATTTCTTAATTAAAAGCTTATTTCATTTTACATCTGGAAGGCTTCGTTGAAAAGGACATTTCGCGTGAATTTTCTCTCGTCGTTAAGTAGACGATGGCCTTGCCGGGGTTTCGGTTCGATGCGGACTTTCACCTGGTAGGGGATCGCGGGATCGAGATGAGGCGACACGGAGCGGCTGGCCGTCTGCAGAACGATTCCAACGTAATCAAGCGTCTGTCCCTGCGCCTCCGTCGTTGGTACAGGGGGTGCTGGATAATGTTTGGAATTACCCCAATTTTGACCGTGACACCAACATGCGTTGTGAATGACGCGACGTTATGTTTTCCATCTGCCGTTTAGCAGACTGCGCATATTGTGGTGAATGTTACTGGGGTAGCCAGGTGTGCCCGTCCGTCGTTCGCATGCAGGGGGCGCGTGTAGGTTTACAGCGCCCCCTGCGTGAAAACGACGGAAAGGGCAGCGTTCATCACGGTTAAAGTTGTGCGCTTATATTTTAAATGTTATTCTTTTATAAGGTGATGTTGATATCGAAAACTGACATATAACTGGCATGCCATAAATAGGAAATTAACTCTGCTTATTCGAATCAATGTATTCATATATGTTGATAAACTGTTTTCAAGCAGATTTTGTGTCTCTAACGGCGACTACAGGGACCACGTGATTGTTTAAAAATGTCTTTGATTATAACTATAATTGCCTACAATTCGTCATGTGTAGCTTATTTAGACTATAATTTATTCACTACCCAAAATGTATTGACTTGAAAACATAGAGCTAATATTTGTAAGCAATGTCTTTTTTATTTATATGTTTGAAAACATATGTTTGCACAAATTGAACTTGTTCAGATACAAGGTGAATTCACAAGGCTTTGTAAAAAATCCAATATTTCAGAATTTTTGCCTTAACGGATATTTTTTTTTTTAAATGTTGGTAAAAATAAAGATTAAGAAATATATATTGTGCCGTGTCTACAATTTTATTGTAAAGTGGAATTGGTAAAAAAAAATGATGGTTCAATGAGCCACTCTGTCTACGGGAAAGCTACCCATACGGATGCTTACCTGAAACCGGATTCCCACCACCATCCATCCCAGAAGAATTCCCTCATAAAGACTCTGCACCATAGAGCCCAATGCATATCCGACCAGGAACACATAGCCAGTGAACTCAAGCATGTACACCAAGCTCTTAAGGCTAATGGTTACTCCGACTACAATACGCAAAGCTATCACTCCAAACATGAAGAAGGACCCTCTTGAGGAGCCTTTCAAAACCATCACTTTACCCTACATTGCGGGGATCACAAAAAAGATCTCCAAAATCTCGAATAAACACAAGATCCAGGTCCGTTTCAACACATTACATAAAATCCGTGATCTGGTTCCGTCTGTAAAAGATGTGATTCCAGACATACAGTACCCTGGTGTCTACAATCTAAGTTGCCTCTGTGGTAGTAGTTACATTGGAGAAACCAAACGCCATGTCTCGGACCGCATTCGTGAACACAAAGCAGACCTTAAACACGGTAGGACCAACACCTCGGCCGTGGCAGATCACTGTTATAATTCAGTAGGCTCACATGACATTGACTTCTCCAAGACAGAGGTTCTTTGCAAGCCATCTGGCTACCATGAGAGATTCGTTCATGAGGCTATCCACATATACAAGCACAGAGACAATTTCAACCGAGAGGAAGGAATTCTGGCTTAGCAATCATTGGAAGGATTTGATAAACCATTTTGGGTCTTAATTGATTGTTCACGCTTACCGTGGCTTTCAGACAGCATACATGAATTTTTAGTCTCCCCCCTCTTTTCAAAACATAGATGGACTCATCTTCTTTGGTTCTTTCGGTAAAGTCACGTAGAATGAGAATAAAATAATAAATTGATAAAATAAAATAACACAATAATATTCTCACGACGTTTCGGCCACAACACAAGCGGCCTTCATCAGGTGAAGGGGGCGAGACTGTCTGGTAGGACAGCGCTGGAGTGAGAGAGCCACGTTCAGATCACGGCTTTTAAGCTGTGTGAGAGGAACAAAGAGCCTTGACAAAGGAATTAGCATAAAATTTAGCATTGAAATGGCTGAATGATTAGCTTGTGACTGGTCGCAGAAATAGCTATGTTAAAAGTTAAAGCATACACATCCGCAGAGGCACCCATTGTTAAAAGGAATTAGCATAGAATTTAGCATTGAAATAGCTAAGTTAAGGCATACACATCCGCAGAGGCACCCCTTGACAATGGGATTAGCCTAGAATTTAGCATTGAAATGGCTGAGTGATTCGCTTGTAACTGCTACAGAAATAGTTACGTTGAAGTCAGAGCATACACATTCACCGAGGCACTTAGTACAAATCAAACAGGAGAATTTAGCATTGAAATAACTAGGCGAATTTAGCATTGAAATAACTGGGTGATTTGCTAGTGACTGGTCACAGAAATGACTACACATCTGAGCTATTCACAGTACTCTGTCTACAGGAAAGCTACCCATACAGATGCTTACTTGAAACCGGATTCCCACCACCATCCATCCCAGAAGAACTGCCTCATCAAGACTCTATACCATAGAGCCCAATGCATTTCCGACCAGGAACACATTACCAGTGAACTCAAGCACGTACACCAGGCTCTCAGGGCTAATGGCTACTCCGACTACACAATCCGCAAAGCCATCACTCCAGTCATGAAGAAGGATCCTCTTGTGGAGCCACTCAAAACCATCACCTTACCCTACATTGCAGGGGTCACTAAAAAGATCTCCAAAATCCTGAATAAACACAAGATCCAGGTCCGATTCAACACAGTACACAAAATCCATGATTTAGTTCCATCTGTAAAAGATGCTCTTCCAGACATACAGTACCCGGGCGTTTACAAACTAAAGTGCCTCTGTGGTAGTAGCTACATTGGAGAAACCAAAAGACATATCTCGGACCGCATCCGCGAACATAAAGCAGACTTGAAACACGGTAAGACGAACTCCTCTGCCGTGGCAGATCACTGTTACAATTCAGTGGGCTCACATGACATTGACTTCTCCAAGACGGAGGTTCTTTGCAAACCAACTGGCTACCATGAGAGATTCGTTCATGAGGCCATTCACATATACAAGCACAGAGACAATTTCAACCGAGAAGATGGATTCAGGCTTAGTAACCACTGGAAAGATGTGTTAAATCATTTCTGTTCTTAATGAATTGTAATTTTACGATGACCTTCAGACCGCAGCTCTTTCGCCAGCATTGCCTCTTAATACCTCTCACACCACGGTTAATGGTATGATTTACAACATGGAGTATACTAGGGCTTCGCAGCTGTCTCTCTCCCCCTCCTCTGTTCCGACCATGGACGAACTTGTCCGTCTGAACGGGGCCCGTAGCTATCCGTGGTACGGAAATTTGAGGGTAAGAATCCACCCATTTTTTCGCCATATAGCATTGTGATATATAACGACTTATGGTTGGTAGCTTAGCTGATTGGAGAATATAGAGTTTATTGATAACATGAAGGTCATTTATATTTTAGTTTTTATTGGTTCACTATATAGTACTGTGAATAGCTCAGATGTGTAGTCATTTCTGTGACCAGTCACTAGCAAATCACCCAGTTATTTCAATGCTAAATTCGCCTAGTTATTTCAATGCTAAATTCTCCTGTTTGACTTGTACTAAGTGCCTCGGTGAATGTGTATGCTCTGACTTCAACGTAACTATTTCTGTAGCAGTTACAAGCGAATCACTCAGCCATTTCAATGCTAAATTCTAGGCTAATCCCATTGTCAAGGGGTGCCTCTGCGGATGTGTATGCCTTAACTTAGCTATTTCAATGCTAAATTCTATGCTAATTCCTTTTAACAATAGGTGCCTCTGCAGATGTGTATGCTTTAACTTTTAACATAGCTATTTCTGTGACCAGTCACAAGCTAATCATTCAGCCATTTCAATGCTAAATTTTATGCTAATTCCTTTGTCAAGGCTCTTTGTTCCTCTCACACAGCTTAAAAGCCGTGATCTGAACGTGGCTCTCTCACTCCAGCGCTGTCCTACCAGACAGTCTCGTCCCTTCACCTGATGAAGGCCGCTTGTGTTGTGGCCGAAACGTCGTGAGAATATTATTGTGTTATTTTATTTTATCAATTTATTATTTTATTCTCATTCTACGTGACTTTACCGAAAGAACCAAAGAAGATGAATCATTGCAGTCACGAAAGCTTTAAATCGAAAAATAGATGGACTCGTCCTTCTAAATAAACTGCCAAATCATTGTCCGTGGTGCTAACGTCAAAAAATAAACAAATAAATAAATACAAACCGCCACTTCTTTCAAATGTTTCTTGCCGTTGGTTTTCACACCTGATGATGACTGCTTGTGTTACAGTCGAAACGTCGTGAGAATTTTATTGTTTTATATATTTTTTATTTATTTTATTGTTTCCCTTCAACGTGACTTTACCGAAAGAACCAAGAATATAATTCATTGTTTATTATGTTCGTGTTACATTTTAAACAGAAAATGTTTACGTTTGTGGGACCTCTTTGGCCCAGAATTAAAATGGTGACAGAGAAAGGGACGTGGCGTGAACACCTACACACACTCAGTGTACACACACAAAGAGTGTACACACAAAGAGAAAGGGACGTGGCGCGAACACCTACACACACTCAGTGTACACACACACAGAGTGTACACACAGAGAGAAAGGGACGTGGCGTGAACACCTACACACACTCAGTGTACACACACAGAGTGTACACACACAGAGAAAGGGACGTGGCGTGAACACCTACACACACTCAGTGTACACACACACAGAGTGTACACACACAGAGAAAGGGACGTGGCGTGAACACCTTCTGCCTATAAACAAACAGGAGCAGCAGCAGTGGCTGTGAAGGTGTTGATCTGACTGGTGTCAGAACATCAAAACAACAACCACCACTACCAGGGTGATGGGGGTGGTGGTGAAGAGTGGTGGGGGGGGGACTCCCCGGGACTGCCAGGTGGTGGCCTGTGTCTGTCTGTGTACACACACACAGTGTACACACACACACACACTGTACACACACACAGTGTACACACACACTGTACACTGTGTCTGTGTGTGTGTACACACACAGAGACAGTGTAAACACACACACACAGTGTGTACGTACACACACAGTGTGTACGTACACACAGAGTGTGTACACACACATTGTACACACACACAGTGTACACACACACAGTGTAAACACAGTGTAAACACACACAATGTAAACACATAGTGTACATACAGTGTGTACACACACACACAGTGTACACACAGACACAGTGTATACACACACAGTGTACACACACACACACAGTGTACACACACACACAGTGTACACACACAGTGTACACACACAGTGTATACACACACAGTGTACATACACACAGTGTACATACACAGTGTACACACACACAGTGTACACACACACAGTGTGTACACACACTGTGCACACACAGTGTACACACATAGTGTACACACACAGTGTACACACAAAGTGTGTACGTGTACACACACAGTGTACACACACACAGTGCACACACACACAGTGTGTACATACACACATTGTGTACACACAGTGTGTGTACACAATAGTTTCAGTTTATTTTGGTATACCCCTGTGAGCCATTCGGCTCTTGAATCAAGTGCAACCACAACAAACACGAACAAGAAACACATCTTAAAGTGACTACTTTGTGTGACTCTGCAAACAGAAAATCCATGAAAAAAACATCAAAATGTTCCTGAAAAAAGCACTGTACACCAACGCTGTGTGCTAAAAATCCCAGTGGGATGCAATGTCCACGTTGTTGTTGTTGTTGTTGCTGAGTTCAAGGGAGGGAGCAATGGAAAATGAATCTAAATTAACTTAAACTCCAATCACGCTCTGTTACGTCACTACTCAGCATTACTTCATCGGCAAGAAACGCCGGGGGAAGGTGTCCCTCGCTAGTGACGTCATGTAACCAAGGTATTCATCCCTCCCCCGTCCATCGCGCTCTTGAACATGACGTCACCTCCACTTGGGTCACTGCCGATATCGTTCCATTGCCAATCCTTATTTGGGCAAAGCTACGCCCAGTGGCGGTTCATTAACGTAATGTGTCCGTTAAAGCCGTCGCGAGTTTATTGCGACGGGTTCAGCACTCACGACATATGGGACGGTATTACATTAGCATAATTTATCCATCCTCTAATTTATTTATTTACGGAGCAGCTCATTGTGGGAGGAGTATGTCTCGTGCCACGGAAGTGACGTCACGTCACCTGCTGTCGCGTGACGTCACGAGGTAACAGGAAGCTATCGCTTCCTGCACTGAAATCCGAGGTGAGAAATTCTCATTGCGATTGTGGTTGTTGTGGTGGTGGTTGTTGTTGTTTACCAAGGTAGAGCCTCTCTCTCTCTCATAGGGATGTCAGTTGAGTAGCAGCGAGCATGGGAATCGATGTCCAGGTTGGAACTTTACAACGCGGGGCCTAGCCACGCGGGGCCTTGCCTCCTGCCCTCGCCTGATTGCGTTTACTTTAATTATCTCGCTTAAGTTTAATTTGTCTTCACCCGGCTCGCCACTTTGTAACTTTGTTTTATTGTAAATATTCACTCAATTTTTATTTTTTTCACCAGGCCAAGCCCGCTTGAGCTGCTATACCGCTCTTGTTATCAGAAGCGACCTGCCCACAACAACACAAGGTGAGGCTTTGTCAACGTGTGTGAATGTTTTGACTTAAAACTTTGGTGACTGCAGGAATTAATATTCTTGGTTCTTTCGGTAAAGTCACGTAGATAGAAAATAAAATTAAAATAACAGATAATAATTTTTCTTTTTTTACAATGAAGCAAAAAACCCCACAACGTTTCTATGGCAACATTAATGTTGAAGATGCGAGGGCTTACAGGAATATTTATGACATTTGCCCTCTCATTGCGTGCCATGACAGTGCTGTTTGCACAGTCACACATAGTCACTGTAAGATGTTTCTCTTGGTCGTGTTGTTGTTTTGTTGCTTGTTGTGGTTGCACCCGATTCAAGAGCCGAATGGCTCACGGGACTATCACCAAAATAAATCAAACTGAAAATAAAAAAAACTGAAACCGCGTGATGAATTTTGGGAAAGTTTTTCACTGCATCTCCAAATATATATAAAAGGCAAAGTTGTGATTGTGTGCGTCTGTTCAAAATGTTTAGCGTACTTCCCGACATGCAACAAACTGGAAATTTGCCATGTGGGTACTTTCCAGACTGTACACCGTGCAAACATTATACAAATACACTTTTGTTTTTTTGTTGGGGGGGGGAGCTCAATAATGTATAGATTTTTTGCACGGCAAGTGAGCTGTGACGTCAAATCTGTCACGTGACCCGCGCACGTGGAAGCGTAACGCATTGTAGTGTAGCGGTTAGCGTTGTCTGTGTGTCTGTGTGTGTGTTTGTGTGTGTGTATCTGTGTGTGTGTGTCTGTGTGTGTGTCTGTGTGTGTGTGTGTGTCTGTGTGTGTGTGTCTGTGTGTGTGTGTGTCTGTATGTGTCTGTGTGTATGTGGAAGCGTAACGCATTGTAGTGTAGCGGTTAGCGCTACGCTACGAACCCGGCAACCCGAGTTTGATTCCCGCTCACGGCCACCACCGGTGATGATTAATTCAACCGCTTCTGGGCCTCCCCTAGGTCGACTCAGCCTTAAACGAGTAACTGTTGTGGTGTAAACATCGCCACTGGGGAGACAAAGGCGGCCGGACGTGGTGGATCCAAGTCCCGGGCGAAGCCGGGTAGTACAGCTAGTCGTGAATACATGAATGAATATAGACGTGTAAGTCACGTGTGACTGTATATATTCATTCCTCCATGGCTCGATACTGACGTGTCGATGGTGTGGATATTCTTGTTTTCTGTCTGTAGCTGAGGCTGGTCTGATGGAGCAAAGGCCCTCAGCACACCAGCGCGGTACGACAATTCAACAATGCGACCAGCGTGCATACAGCACGGATCGGACTGGAAATTTGACACAGCACCAGAGAACTCGCACAGGAGAGAAACCCTTCAAGTGCACTGTGTGTGACAAGGCATTTTCAGATTCATCGACTCTTAAAACACACCAGAGAACTCACACGGGAGAGAAACCCTTCAAGTGCAGTGTGTGTGTGAAGACATTTTCAGATTCATTTGCACTTAAAACACACCAGAGAACACACACGGGAGAGAAACCCTTCAAGTGCAGTGTGTGTGGGAAGGCATTTCCAGATTCATCTAATAAAAAACACCAGAGAACACACGGGAGAGAAACCCTTCAAGTGCACTGTGTGTGGGAAGGCGTTTACACAGTCATATAATCTTGTAATACACCGGAGAACACACACGGGAGAGAAACCCTTCAAGTGCAGTGTTTGTGGGAAGACATTTTTATGGTCATCTGGTCTTGTAAAACACACCAGAGAACTCACACAGGAGAGGAACCCTTCAAGTGTACTCTGTGCGGCAAGGCGTTTTCAGATTCATGGCATCTTGTAACACACCAGAGAACACACACGGGAGAGAAACCTTTCAAGTGCAGTGTGTGCGTGAAGGCATTTGCACAGTCATCTGATCTTGTAAAACACCAGAGAACACACACAGGAGAGAAACCCTTCAAGTGTACTCTGTGCGGGAAGCCGTTTGCAGATTCATCAAATCTTCGAAGACACCAGAGAACACAGAAGCATCACAAGGAGCGGAGTCTGAAATCAGCTTGTGAAAGTCAAAGTGCCGCAATGAGCCCATCCCTCATGAAACAAGAACCGGACGAAAATCCCAGCTTGGACACTTTTAAAGGTATAAAGGTGGAATATGAAGAGGTGATGGTGAAATGTGAAGAGGTGATGAGCGAAGAAGTGAAGGTAAAATGTGAAGATGAAGATTCAACTCCAAAATGGGACCTTCACATCGTGAAGCAGGAGGAGAATTCTGACTCTGAGTCAGAGTGAGGCAACTCCCAGCAGTTTGTGCAAGTGGAAGTGTGGGTGGACTTGCTCCTAGACAATACAAAGTCAAGTGGAGACCCGGTAGATGTGTAAGCCAGAGACGATGTCGCTACAATAAATGCACCTTTGTCACAGGCCTTTAATGTCAAGAATGTGAAGTTGAACACTTTGTGGGCCTGTGGGTTGGGTAGATCTCTAACCAGGAGCAAGAGCCAATAAGCTCCCAAGCATTCACTATGTTATCATAATAATTGCTCTTCTTTGGTTCTTTCGGTAAAGTCACGTAGAATGAGAATAAAATAATAAATTGATAAAATAAAATAACACAATAATATTCTCACGACGTTTCGGCCACAACACAAGCGGCCTTCATCAGGTGAAGGGACGAGACTGTCTGGTAGGACAGCGCTGGAGTGAAAGAGCCACGTTCAGATCACGACCTTTAAGCTGTGTGAGAGGAAACAGCGCCTTGACAAAGGAATTAGCATATAATTTAGCATTGAAATGGCTGAGTGATTAGCTTGTGACTGGTCACAGAAATAGCTATGTTAAAAGTTAATGCATTCACATCCGCAGAGGCACCCCTTGACAAAGGAATTAGCATAGAATTTAGCATTGAAATAGCTAAGTTAAAGCATACACATTCGCAGAGGCACCCCTCGACAAAGGAATTAGCATAGAATTTAGCTCTCAGGGCTAATGGTTACTCCGACTACACAATCCGCAAAGCCATCACTCCAGTCATGAAGAAGGATCCTCTTGTGGAGCCACTCAAAACCATCACCTTACCCTACATTGCAGGGGTCACTAAAAAGATCTCCAAAATCCTGAATAAACACAAGATCCAGGTCCGATTCAACACAGTACATAAAATCCGTGATTTAGTTCCATCTGTATGCTGTTCCAGACATACAGTACCCGTGCGTTTACAAACTAAAGTGCCTCTATGGTAGTAGCTACATTGGAGAAACCAAACGACATATCTCGGACCGCATCCGCGAACATAAAGCAGACTTGAAACACGGTAGGACGAACTCCTCTGCCGTGGCAGATCACTGTTATAATTCAGTGGGCTCACATGACATTGACTTCTCCAAGACGGAGGTTCTTTGCAAACCAACCGGCTACCATGAGAGATTCGTTCATGAGGCCATTCACATATACAAGCACAGAGACAATTTCAACCGAGAACATGGATTCTGGCTTAGTAACCATTGGAAAGATGTTTTAAATCATTTCTGTTCTTAATTAATTGTATTTTACGATGACCTTCAGACCGCAGCTCTTTCACCAGCATTGACTCTTAATACCTCTCACACCACGGTTAATGGTATGGTTTACAACATGGAATATAACAGCGCCTCGCAGCTGTCTCTCTCCCCCTCCTCTGTTCCGACCATGGATGAACCCGTCCGTCTGAACGGGGCCCGTAGCTATCCGTGTTGCTAAAGTTGAGGGTAAGAATCCACCCATTTTTTCGCCATATAGCATTGTGATATATAACGACTTATTGTTGGTAGCTTAGCTGATTGGAGAATATAGAGTTTATTGATAACATTAAGGTAATTTATATTTTAGTTTTTTATTGGTTCACTATATAGTACTGTGAATAGCTCAGATGTGTAGGCCTTGACTTCTACATAGTCATTTCTGTTACCAGTCACTAGCTAAACACTCAGTTATTTCAATGCTAAATTCGCCTAGTTATTTCAATGCTAAATTCTCCTGTTGTGTACTAAGTGCCTCGGTGAATGTGTATGCTCTGACTTTAACGTAGCTGTATACACACAGTGTGTGTATACAGTGTACACACACAGTGTATATACACATAGTGTGTACACACAGAAACAGTGTGTACACACAGTAATGTCCACGTTGTAGTTGCTGAGCTCACGCACCCAAGGGGTCTCTGTTCAAGAGATGGAGCAATGGAAAATTACCTCATCGCTGTGAAACGCCAGGGGGAGGTGTGCCTCGCTAGTGACGTCATGTCACCAAGGAATTCACCCCACCCTCGTCCACCGCGTCCTTGAGCGTGACGTCACCTCTGGTCACTGCCGATATCTGTTCCTTATCCTTATTTGGGCAAAGCTACGCCCAGTGACTGGTGGCTCATTAACATAATGTATCCTTTAAAGCCGTCGCGAGTTTATTGGGGTCAGCACCCACGCCCCCATTCCTCGACATATGGCCCGGGCTCATTAACATAATTTATTCAGTTACGGAGCCGCTCGTGGGAGGGGAGTGTCTTGTACCCCGGACGTGATATCATGTCACCTGCTGCTGCCGCGTGACGTCACGAGGTAACAGGAAGCGATCGCTTCGCTCTTGCACTGAAATTCGAGGTGAAAAATTATCATCGTGTTGGTGGTCGTGGTTGTTGTGGTGGTGGTTGTTGTTATTTACCAAGGTAGAGCCTCTCTCTCTCTTAGGGATGTCACTTGAGTAGCAGCGAGCATGGGAGTCGATGTCCAGGTTGGAACTTTACAACGCGGGGCCTAGCCACGTGGGGCCTTGCCTCCTGCCCTCGCCTGATTGCGTTTACTTTAATTATCTCGCTTAAGTTTAATTTGTCTTCACCCGGCTCGCCACTTTGTAACTTTGTTTTATTGTAAATATTCACGCAGTTTTTATTTTCTTTTTCACCAGGCCAAGCCCGCTTGACCTGCTATACCGCTCTTGTTATCAGAAGCGACCTGCCCACAACAACACAAAGTGAGGCTTTGTCAACGTGTGTGAATGTTTTGACTTAAAACTTTGGTGTCTGCAGGAATTAATATTCTTGGTTCTTTCGGTAAAGTCACGTAGATAGAAAATTTAATAAAAATAACATAATGAAAATAACAATAAAATAAATAAATGTAAATAAAGCAAAAAAACTCACGTTTTGATCGCAACACAAGTGGTCTTTATTTAATGTAATTGTATTATCTGTTATTGTTATTTTCTATCTACGTAACTTTACCGAAAGAAACAAGAATACGTGTATCAATGTCTATCGGTCAAAGACGATAGACGGAGAGACGCGCAAACTCCAAATATACAGCAGGCGTCAGGGTCGGGATCGAACCCACGACTTCCTGTACACCAGGTGAGGTAGTTAACCTCTCACCACGGAGATAGACGCAAACTCCAGTTAGCCTCGGCTATGTTCGTTGATCCTCAATTACTTGGTGGAGTGAGGAAGCATTCATGCCAAGCAGATGAAGGTGGCCAGGCGTGATTCTAGACACGCCACCGCCTGTTTACCCAGTGACAGTGTACAGTTTGTGTTTGCAGTAACGTCTATTAACTCTGTTGAACACGGAGGTTATATCATAACAGTAGTTTACTTTTGTTTTCCTCTGGAACTCTTTATAAGAATGGAAACAGGAGGTGAACACAGCACACACATGCAGCTGAAGTCGGAACTGTTCATCCCAGCATTTAAGGACATCTGAGCCTGGATTCACACCTCTAAGTTGCATTGAACGTTAATTTATGCATACTCTTTGGTTCTATTGGGTTAAGTCACGTAGGTGAAAATAAAATAACAAAAAATCACGACGTTTCGGCCACAACACAAGCGGCCTTCATCAGGTGAAGGGACGAGACTGTCCGGAGGACAGCGCTGGAGTGAGAGAAGCCACGCTTAGATCACGACCTTTAAGCTGTGTGAGAAGAAAACAAAGTGCCTTGACAAAGGAATTAGCATATAATTTAGCATTGAAATGACTCATTGAACTAGCTAAGTTAAAGCATACACATCCGCAGAGGTACCCCTTGACAAAGGAATTAGCATAGAATTGAAATAGCTGAGTGATTAGCTTGTAACTGGTCACAGAAATAGCTATGTTAAAGTCAGAGCATATACATTCACCGAGGCACCTAGTACCAATCAAACAGGAGAATTTAGCGAAACACAACCACGCTCAGACAGCGGACCTTTAAACTGTGTGCGAGCAAACAAGGTGTTCTGACAAAGAAATTTGCATAAAAATTAGCATTTGATTGGCCGATTTTAGGAAAGAGGTGGTATACGTGCCGGTGGACTTGCCGTTTGGCGCGGGGGGGAGGGGGGGAGGGGCAGTTTACCTATTGATGGTGTGAAAAGGGAATTTATAAGAGCTGCGAAAGTTTCGGGTACCACTACTTGAAAAAATATACCGTACCATTGAAATTAGTTTAATGTTTAGTTCGATTTAGAACATTTTTCCAATGGTTGCTTAATTTGAAACCATCTTCTCGGTTGAAATTGTGTCTGTGTTTGTAGATCTGAATTGCTTCATGAACAAATCTCTGATAAAAGCCCGTGGGTTTGCAAAGAACCTTGGTATCGGAGAAAATTATATCGTGATCCCCCACAGCGTTGTAACAGTGATCAGCAACGGCAGAAGAATTCGTTTTGCCGTGTTTCAAATCTGATTTGTGCTTGCGAATTCGGTCAGAGACATGTCGCATTGTCTCCCCGATATAGCAATCACCGCAGGGACAACTCAATTTGTAAACCCCGGGGTACTGTAAGTCAGGAATGACATCCTTCACGGATGGGATCAGATCACGAATTTTGTGTACTGTATTGAACCGGACCTGGATCTTGTGTTTGTTTAGAATTTTGGAAATCTTTTTAGTAACGCCTGCTATATATGGAAGTGTGATGGTTTTGACCGGAGTATCAAGTGGTTGTTTCTGTATGGAGGGAGAAACAGCTTGGCGGATGGTACGGTCAGAGTAACCATTCCTTTTGAGGGCCAGGTGTACATGTTTGAATTCACTGGTCAGGTGGTGTTGGTCCGAAATGCAATGAGCCCTATGGTATAAAGTTTTGATGAGAATTCTTTTGGGCTGGGTGGTGGTGGGAATCAGGTTTCAAGTAGGAATCTGTGTGGGTGGGTTTCCTGTAGACAATGCCCCAATGAGCCATCAGGTCTCCTCTCAAACAGAACATCTAAGAATGGTAGCTTGCCATCTTTCTCCACTTCCATGGTGAATTTGATGGCGGGATGTCTGGAATTTATGTGGTGTAGGAAATGGTTCAGAGCTGGGAGGCCATGTGGCCAAATGACGAAAGTGT
This sequence comes from Petromyzon marinus, assembly GCF_048934315.1. Classification (NCBI taxonomy): domain Eukaryota; kingdom Metazoa; phylum Chordata; class Hyperoartia; order Petromyzontiformes; family Petromyzontidae; genus Petromyzon; species Petromyzon marinus. The sequence goes on along the minus strand of NW_027422999.1, from coordinate 238,303 downwards.
CACCCACATATCTCTTCCACAGGGAAGGTCTGAGGGTGGAAGTCTGGATGGCGTCTGATTCAAATTTCTCCATGAAAATATTGGCTATCACTGGTGATAAGGGGGATCCCATGGGGGTACCCTCATTTTGTTTGTAGAAGGAGCCATTCCAAGTAAAGTAGGTATTGTTGAGGCAGTGCCTAACCATTGCAGGTGTGTCGGGGTCTAGTCCATGGACCAAATTTTCAATTATTTCAATGGTATCAGGTACTGGGACCTTGGTGAACAAAGAGACCACATCGAAGCTGACAAGGATATCGTCAGGGGACAGTACAACGTCTTTGACCATAGAGACCAATTGGGCTGAGTTAAGTACTGCTGAGGCGGTCTTGCCAGTGAAAGGCAACAAGGTATCTGACCGAAAACGGGCTAGTCTATAGGTAGGGGAGTTGATCGTGGATACGATGGGTCGAAGTGGGGTGTCTTTATGAATCTTGGGAAGACCATAGAATCTAGGGGGTCTTGCAGCAGAAGGTTTTAGGGAGGGACGTTTAGTTGGGTCGATTAGGGAGGTCGAACTTGTGATGATCTTGTTGGTTTTTATCGCTAGGCTATTAGTAGGGTCATTTTTTATTTTTGAGTAACTTCCATCGTTGAGCAGATTCTGGATTTTGTTGTATGAATCTTTATCCATAATAACAGTAGCGTTGCCTTTATCGGCTGAGAGGATGACTATCACTTCTGTTTTTTAAATTCGCGAGTTCAGAGCGTTCATTTTTGCTGATGTTACTAATGGGTTTCTTAGCATTCTTAAGAATAGTGGCTATTTCAGCTCTCGCAATGTCTGCTTGGATGTGTCCTACGCCTTTGAGGGCTACATCGACGTGAGAGATGATATCATCTATTGGTATGTGTTTTGGGGTGACATCAAAATTTGGTCCCCTAGCCAGTACTGTTTTCAGATTGTCCGAAATCGGGGTGCTACTCTGATTAATGACGATTTTGTTAACATCTAGTTTTGTTATATGTGGAACTGGGTTCTTCTTTGATAGGTGGTTGAATTTAGAAATCAGGTTAGCTTTACATTTGACTGACAGTGACTCAGCAGAAGAAGCAGTCATGTTGTCTACGTGATTCCAATCAGAAGGTGACATTTTTTGTGTTAACATTAAATGAGCTTGTAGGAGAGTCCTGTCTAAAGTATCAAGTTCAAATCGGAGTAGCCTTATCCTCTCTGAGATTAAAGATAGGCTGGCCTTAAGCAGAATCTGTTTAGAATTCAGAGAAGATACAGCAGCAGAAGTGAGTGTGAAAGCGATGGGTATTACCTTGTGATCGCGGCATCTTTTGAGGAAGGTCAGCGTCTCGATGAGCTGTGACTTCTTGTCCCGTTGTCTGTTAAAAGCTCTAACAGATAGGTGAAAGCCCTCCCCATAGAGGTTATCAATTCTAGATTTAAAGCTTTCGTGACTGCTAGGATCCATACTCTTTGGTTCTATTGGGTAAAGTCACGTAGGTGAAAATTTTCATTTATGCATTTCTGCATAACACAAATAGTATTGTTTTCAACACCCTTTGCTATGTCAGCTGAATTTAGCGTTCGTAAATATTCCTTTTGCAGCCAGACAGCTGAAATTGTGTACTCGGAGTTTGGATTAACATTCATTTTGAAGATACGAGGGCTTCCAGGCATGTTTATAACCATTTGCCCTCTCATTGTGTGCCATAACAGCCCTGTGATTAATTTGGGAAACGTTTTTACTACATCATAAATATATTAATATAGACGTGTAAGTCACATGTGACTATATATGCATTCCTCTGTGCCTCGATACTGACGTGTAGATGGTGTGGATATTATTTTTTTCTGTCTGCAGCTGACGCTTCCTCTGACGCTTCCTCCGCAGAATTGATCTGATGGAGCAAATGCACTCAGCACAGCTCGGTACTACAAGTCAACAATGCGACCAGCGTGCATACAGCACGAATCGGACTGGAAATTTGACACAGCACCAGAGAACTCACACAGGAGAGAAACCCTTCAAGTGCACTGTGTGTGGGAAGGCATTTTCACAGTCATCAAATCTGCAAAGACACCGGAGAACACACACGGGAGAGAAACCCTTCAAGTGCAGTGTGTGTGGGAAGGCATTTTCACAGTCATCTGTTGTTAAAAAGTACCAGAGAACACACACGGGAGAGAAACCCTTCAAGTGCAGTGTGTGTGGGATGGCGTTTGCACAGTCCCCACATCTTAAAGAGCACCAGAGAACACACACGGGAGAGAAACCCTTCAAGTGCAGTGTGTGTGGGAAGGTGTTTGCACATTCATTAAGTCTGCAAAGACACCAGAGAACACACGGGAGAGAAACCCTTCAGGTGCACTGTGTGTGGGAAGGCGTTTGCACATTCATTAAGTCTGCAAAGACACCAGAGTACACACACGGGAGAGAAACCCTTCAGGTGCACTGTGTGTGGGAAGGCATTTTCACAGTCAACTGTTCTTTAAAAACATCAGAGAACACACACAGGAGAGAAACCATTCAAGTGCACTGTGTGTGGGAAGGCATTTTCACTGTCATCTATTCTTAAAAAACACAAGAGAACACACGGGAGAGAAACCCTTCAGGTGCTTTTTGTGCGGGATGATGTTTGCACAGTCATCACATCTTCAAGCACACGAGAGAACACACACGGGAGAGAAACCCTTCAAGTGCACTCTGTGCGGGAAGGCGTTTTCACAGTCACCACATGTTAAAGTCCACCAGAGAACACACACGGGAGAGAAACCCTTCAAGTGCAGTGTGTGTGGGAAGGCGTTTGCACAGTCATCTCTTGTAACACACCAGAGAATACACACAGGAGAGAAACCCTTGAGGTCCACTCTGCAGGAAGGCGTTTGCACATTCATAAAATCTTCAAGTACACCAGAGAACACAGAAGCATCAGAAGATCTGCAAGGAGTGGAGTCTGAAATCAGCTTGTGAAAGTCAAAGTGCCACAATAAGCCCATCCCTCATGAAACACGAACCGGAAGAAAATCCCAGCTTGGACACTTTTAAAGGTATCAAGGTGAAATATGAAGAGGTGATGGTGAAGAGGGAAGAGGTGATGGTGAAATGTGAAGATGATTCAACTCCAAAGTCGGACCTTCACATTGATGGAGGCAACGTGAAGCCAGAGGTGAATTCTGACTGAGGCAGAGCGAGGCAACTCCCAGCAATTCATGGAAGTGGAGGTGTGGGTGGACTTGCTCCTAGACAATACAAAGTCAAATGGAGACCCGGTAGATGTGTAAGCTTGAGACGGTCGCTACAATAGATGCACCTTTGTCACAGGCCTTTAATGAAAAGAATGTGAAGTTGAACACTCAATTCCTAGGTTCAACCTGCAGAGTAAGAGCGAGCGGCCAGTCTTTGTGGGCCCGTGGGTTGGGGAGATCTCTGACCAGGAGCGAGAGCCAAGAATCCCCCAAGCATTCACTATGTTGTCATAATAATTGCATTCATTCGGTGCTTGCTTAATTGCCTCGGCAACTCGGAGTTTCGGATCTCGTCTGAAACACTCGAAGAGCATCCCCAAGTAGCAGCTGCCCCTGTGTGGCACAGGGTAGTGGCCCTGCACCGGCCTGCATTTATTATTTTTTCCGCCTGAGGACGACCGCTTGTGTTACGATCGAAACGTCGTGATCTATTATTTTTTCTACCTATGTGACTTTACTGAAAGAACCAAAGATTATGTGAACAAGAGGCTGTCAGTAGGGGGCGATGATTGATGTTTCATCTCAGTCTTGTAATTTGTCGCTAATGTTTAGAATTCGCCAGCATGCAATGGCCTACTCGTTTTGAATGACACTACAATAGTATGTTTTACATCCACTGTTAAGCAGACGCTGCATATTTTTTTTTAAATAGTTTCTTAATCAGATGTTATCTGATGCAGTATATTTCACTGCAGTAATTAAATTTTGTTAAAATTCCTGTCAATAATTTAGAATGAACACTTGTCTGATATTGTGTGTACATGCATCACTTTATTTTTTATAAGGGTCAAACATTGAATAAGTGATGTTAGGACAAAGTGTGTGTGTGTTTGGAAGTAACCTGTATAGATAACTCAGGTGAGACCCGTTGTTCTTGTGATACAGGTCAAAGGCTATTTTTGTGTTTCAGGAAGCATCTGGAGCAACTCATTGTCTTTGACATAGGAAGCACACTCGGATCATTCATCAGTTACAAGGCATACCACCTTAAAGTTACACGTAGAGGAGATACATTCTCTACAACACGAATTATAATTTTGTCTTACGTGTTGCCGTACATTTTGTCGAGCTCGGACTAGAAGTGCTCCTTGCTGATTAACGTCTGGATGTTCACAACCATGGCTTGAAGCAAGCCCCACTGCTGTTGAGACATTGCCCACCAAAACCGGTCCACAGTTGGCTTGCACTGAAGCAATGCTGCAGTAATTATGGACTCGCACGAAGGCCGTGGGATTTATATTTCGTGTTCAACATTCCTTTGTTTTGTGGAGAGACCGATTAAATTAAAGACGTCTTGTCTGCTGATCTTGTTCATATCTGTGTACATCGATATCCCACATTGCCTGCACGTACACACCACACGCAATTAAATCAATAAAAATAAGAATGACTTCCGGGCATTGCGAAGATCGAGGAATCTCTTTCAATGGAGCAAGTTCAGTGTGTTCGATTCAACATCTCTCTGTCTCTGTCCGTCTGTGTCATCTGTTTGCCTCTGTGTTTCTTTCTGCCTGTGTCTCTCTGTCGTCTCTGTGTTCTTGTCTGTGTCTGTCCGCCTGTCTTGTCTGTGTGTGTCTCTCTATCAGCGTCTATCCAACCGTATTCAACGACAGTAGCAACACGCGCCCGGTCAACTTCCACGGCCCACGACTCAAACTTGTTTATCTGTAACTTTCGCACCGTACGTAGCCAACCGTGTTAATCCATGGGTCTCTGTGTGTGTGTACATAACTTCTTTCGCACCATACCTAGCCAACCGTGATAATCTATTGGTCTCTGTGTGAGTCTCTGTGTGTATCTGGAACTTATTTCGCACCGTACGTAACCTCACCTGCCCAGGAGGAGCGGCTGGTATCTGTGGAGCTGTGGGCTGGGTAAATCTGTGAGCAGGAGCGAGAGACAATTAAGCTCCCAAGCATTCACTACGTTATAAACAACATATTGGCACTCATAAGTCGCTTGCCTAATTGCCTCAGCAACTCGGTGTTTCGTATCGAATCTCATCTCAAACAATCGAAGGGCGCCCCCTAGTGGCAGCTGCCCCTGTGTGGCACAAGGTGGCCCTGCACCGGCCTGCACGTGGCATGAGTCTGTCGGTAGGGGGCGATCATTGACGTGTCATCTCCCTTGTGGAGTTTCTGGATAGTGTTACTGGAATTGCCACAATTTTGACCGTGACACCAACATGCAATGTGCGTTGTGAGTGACACAGTGGCTTGTTTGACATCCGCTGTTAAGCAGACTGCACAGAAATTCAACCTGCCAAAGACAATGATGGTGCAATTCTATACAGCGATCATTGAATCCATCCTCACCTCCTCCATAACCGTCTGGTACGCTGCTGCCACTGCCAAGGACAAGAGCAGACTGCTGAGAAGGTGATTGCCTGCTGTTGTATACGGCCCTTTTTCCACAATTAATATCCATAAGAATATTTACGGATGCATACACCTAGATTTCTTTTTTCTTTCTTTCGTGACAAACAATATATATATTTTTTTAATGAATCAAACCAGTAAGCCAGAAACACGAAAAACCAGATGTCGGTCATAAACAGACCATTAAAGAATGAAGAAATAATAAAACTCTCAAGGCGAGGATGTAACAGCTATCGGCGAAAATCTCCAGATGAACAAGAGTTTGATGGGCCCCTTAGGAAAGGTCCCTCCGAGGTCAGAACACCAAGAGAGCAGACACCAGACGCCAACAGGGTAAATCGTATACATATTCTTTTCCTTATTTTCCAGTAAAACAACAAAAAAATTAAAAGGCAACAACAAGAATAAGATAAAATTAGCGATCCTAACGCTCACTCCAATTAAGAACAGGCCACCAGACACAACAGTGAATTATTATCCAATGATTAATTCGCTATCAAATGATTTTCACCTTTAATACTTTTACTGTTAAAACAAAGCTTGGAGCAAGAATACCGAGTCACATCAAAGGTTATCGAGAAGGAATGAGACAACGGGCAAACTTGCGAAAGAGTTTAAACAATATTCCAAGCAACCCCGACCACATTTGTCTCTCTCACAGCGGGGAGAAGCAGGAATTGCACCTTATCACAAGGGGCCATCTGGAAAAGCCAGCCGGGTTTGATGAGGAGACACACCCACCCCACACACGGCAACCAGGCAAAGAAAGTTTTAAAGAAAATTGCAAAATAATATTAATAATAACAACGTGTTAACCTTACACGATATTCCATTATAGAACCTTACAGAACCAAGGGATATGGATTCCAACAATCAAGAAACGGACCTCTTAAACTCAGGATGATAATTATTTTTCTTTTTAATAATTCCATCATAACAATTCGAACCTCGGTAAAACCGAGAGGTGTCGGGAGGACGCAGTTACAAACACGAGTCTTGGCGAACATGGGACCAAATGGTATTTGAGCAATATAAGTCAAAAGTATAAAGAGGTGCTCCCGGCCACCTTTGTCTTTCCCTGCAGAACGTGATAAAATGCATACGCTCGGAAGAGCATCTTCACTTGGAAATAAATCAAATACTATGAATCACAAGCAGGATCATAACTGTGTATGATAAGATACCAACTGTGATGTGAAATGTTAAACTTAAAAAAAATCTTAACCATTTCTTTGTGCGTCGGAACGCGTACGGAAAAGGGGGGGGGAACCCGCCCCTCTCTCTGGGTGGAGGGATTAGACAACCAGACGCCACCAAGATGAATCGAGGTGTCTGTTGTCTTGATGTTTATGGCTTGAGGAAAGACCCCAACAGAGCCATGTCATAAATGACACACACACAAACATACACACTGACACACGAACCCCCCCCACCACCGACACACGAACCCCCCCACCGACATACGATCAGATCAAAGATAGCTCCACCTCGTGAGGGGGAGCCGAGAAGGGGAGAGATTTTTGGCATAAAAGGAGCCGTTTCAGCATTGAAATCAGCTCATCAGCCCTCGGGGCCAACTCATCAGCCCTCGGGGGCAGCTCAACAGAAGAAGACTCATCTCAACTCAGCTCAACAGAAGAAGACTCATCTCTACTCATCTCAGCAGAAGACCCGCTCAACTCATCTCAGCAGGAGAGCAGCCATCACCGACGCCGGAAACGTCTCTACAACTCGCCGAATTGGCGAGTGTCGCCAATTGGCGACCCGCTGCCGCTGTTAGCGGCCAGCGCCACCACGAGCGAATCGTGAGCCTGCAATCTACAACCGCCGACGACGGAGCACCAGCGCGCCGCTGCGGGCGTGCTTCTAACGCCGTCTACCAGACGGTCATCTCAGCTACAACAACGCATCTACTCGTTCACCAACGTCCGTCGAGTCCGAACCAACTACTGAAAGAAGAATCAACTGATACGTATGATACACTGCCCCCCACTACACACAAACCAGACGTCTGCTTGACGCAAAGAATCGATTCTGAACATTGGCCTACTCTTACACCACTCACACCATTCAACACACACACACGGGTCATTAACAAGCCTAAAAACCTCAAGCCATTGAACCATCCGTGATTGTGGAAACATCGCAACGACCGAGTGAATAATCCATCGTTTTTAAGAGTGTTCATGATTTTTCTCTGTAATATTGTGCTGGGGCTGTACTTCTAACCGCATAAATTACCAACTGACCCATTAACAAGGATTAATTCTTGGCTCCTCACCACGGAGCGCCGCTCGCGGGGATAGAGAGCTTGTTCAACCGGTTCCCTGTCAGGGGTCTGGCCACAATCAATTAAAAGATTGGCCCGAGATAAGGATCTCAAAGGGAAACATCGCCACCCATTGAGTCGCGTTGAGAAGTTGATTAGGAATACTTGAGTCGTTCGTTAATATTTGTCTTTCTGCATAATCTTGCTGGTATCCACGAATGAAATAACGAATTGAAACGCATAGTTGTGCCTCCAAGAATAATACTGGTTGTAGTGCCCTGTCAACGAGTAGCGTTGCATAATAATCAGTCATCCTATTGTGAACAACGTGACAATAATTGCATTAAGGGCCGCGCATGATCAATGACCGAATGCTGTGTTGTGTGACAATTCAAGTAACGAAGCATTGTGGCCATCGAGTGGTGTTGATAAGGCAATTAGAAGTATTACAGTCGAACGCTTTAAATTCATAATCGTTATGAATCAATGAACGAACATCAGCGTGGTACTGTGCTGACGATTTCAAGCATAATAACTTCGCATACCAGAATGTATTAAGGATTGGATACGAATCAAAGACCAAGTGCTGTGTTGTGTAACAATTCAAGCATACGAGTTTGCATATTATAAAGTTAAGGTTTGGTAGAATAGTTCGCATGTTTTTAATCTCTCTCTCTACAACCGATCGATTGCGTTACGCGTCGGGAATTAACCACAGGTGCCGCTATCGAGGTGAAACAACGCAATCGTGATGGTATCATGTTAACGCTGTGTTGAAATTCCAAAATCCCGAGATTGAGTTTTCATATTATCCAAAAATTAAAGTTAGCTAGAAATAAAATTGATTAAAGCAGAAGGTTTGTGTGTGATTCTTCCTGAAATTCTGCATAATATTGTTCTGCGTATGAGATCCGAATCCTGGGGACCTATCATAAGCACACTATCACCACATGATCCATAACACACATAATCCGTAATGTTCAATCGAGAGTAATCGTATCCTTATCGATAATACGGAATTGAAGAGCAGAGTCGAATCGTCTCTCTCTCATTCACGCTCACAACGCCTGCGTCACTGCATACGATTAATTGCGTTATTCCAATTCATAACACAATCCTCGTCACCGAGGCTCGACCTGATAATCCATAACGACCTGCGTTATCATAACCACGCCCACTCGCATAAATTAATACGATTATCTCTCGAATCAGCATAATTTATGCACATAATTACACTAATTAACATAATTTCGGATAAATTATGCAAATCTCAAATTTCATTTAATTTTCATTATTTTCATCAATTTTCATAACACCTATATATACAACACTGCAATCTACCAACCCTCGAGGACCTGCACACGACAAGGACCATGAGGCGAGCGAGGAAGATTATGGCCGATTCCTCCCACCCTGGACACTCTCTGTTTCAGCTACTCCCCTCCGGCAGAAGGCTTCGGTCCATCAGGACCAAAACCTCACGCCATAAAAACAGTTTCTTCCCATCTGCTGCTGGCCTGTTAAACAAGGCCAAGGGCTTACACTGATTTTAACATTTTATCAACATAATGACACCTTGCCGATATTAACTATGTTAACCTATTTGTATTTTTAAATTATATCTTAAAGCTATTTTATATTCGATATTTATTCAATTTTATATACTTCAGCCCCTTGGTGTTAGTTAGACTTTTAACCCTTATTATAGTAAGACTTGTTTAAAACTTATTTAAGATTTTAGATTCCTATATGTTGAATGTATGCACCATCCTGCCAAAGTAAATTCCGTATTGGTGTGAACTTTCATGGCGAATAAAACCCTTTCTGATTCTGATTCATAGACTACAATGTTATCTCAATAGGAATCGATTCTAAACGCTCTCCTTTTCTAACACAATCGATTCTCATGGTAGGTATCCCAATGGGATTCGATTCTATGCGCTTTAAATCACTAGCTAGATCGATTCCTATGTTATTAGAACAAATCGCCATAATCAATTCCCATGTTATCGAAAATGTATTCGATTCCATTTTACACTCACGACCAACGTCAATTCCAATGCAGTCCCAATAGGGATCGATGCCATCGGCTACATTTTTGACCACTATCGATTCGCATTTGTTATCCCCATAGGAATCGATCCGATTTTTTTATTTAACCTTGAATCGATTTCCTCAGCACGTGACTTGGGTGAGGCGGGCGCGTGGCTGCGTGTGGGGTTAATGGCGATGTCGAAACTCTACAAACTTGGCCTACTCTTCCCCTTCATCCTGCCTCTCCTCCTCCTCCACCACCTCGTCACGTGCAGCAGCCACGGTGAGCAGAGCCCGAGATGGTCGATAAATCGGGTGCCAGGTTGTGATTGTGGGGGGAGTGGTGGTGCAGTGGTTATCGCACTGTGTGAGTGTGAGTGGGGAGTGGTGGTGCAGTGGTTAGCGCACTGTGTGAGTGTGGAGTGGTGGTGCAGTGGTTAGCGCACTGTGTGTGTGTGGGGAGTGGTGGTGCAGTGGATAGCGCACTGTGTGTGTGTGAGGAGTGGTGGTGCAGTGGTTAGCGCACTCTTGAGTGTTTTTTCCCCATCTGCCCAGCTCCGCTGTTCCCACTGAATGTTCGTTTGGAGTCTCGAGACCTCCTGGCGACCCTTTGCTGGGACCCCGTTGAAGCGGCTCCCAGTGGGGATGGAGGGGATAGACCCCCACTTGTTGATCCTTTAACTATCAACTCGACCACCACGACCAACTCAACGTACCTGAATGTTACATACAGAGTTCAGAGCAAACTGTGAGATGCTCACTCACTCAGCCACTCACTCACCAACCCACTCACTCACCCACTCACTAACCCACTCACTTACCCACTCACTTACCCACTCACTCACCAACCCACTCACCAACCCACTCACTCACTCACCAACTCACTCACTCAGCCACTCACTCACCAACCCACTCACTCACCCACTCACTCACCAACCCACTCACCCACTCACTCACCAACCAACTTACCCACTCACCCACTCACTCACCAACCCACTCACCCACCCACTCACTCACCAACCCACTCACCAACCCACTCACTCACCAACCCACTCACTCACCCACTCAATCACCCACTCACCCATTCACCCACTCACTCACCAACCCATTCACCCACTCACCAACCCACTCACCCACTCACTCACCAACCCACTCATCCACCAACCCACTCACTCACACACACACACGTCTCTCTCACCCACTGGCTCCTCACCACCCTCACCACTCCTCCCTGTGTCTCTGTCTGCGCAGCTTCAGACGAGCCCGCTGGCAGACCGTCTGCGCTGCAACAACGGAGACACGGTGCGACGTCTCCTCGGCGCTGGACGATCCCGGTGACCGCTACCTCCTCCGTGTGAGATTCTCCTGCTCATCCTCGCCGTCACGATCCTCACCCTGGGTCGCGGTTGTGGTCCTGCCCTTGATGGAAAGTGAGTGGCACGAGATTGTACATATGCCTGTGTCTCTGTGTGTGTGTGTCTCTCTCTGTGTCTCTGTGTGTGTGTCTCTCTCTGTGTCTCTGTGTGTGTGTCTCTCTGTGTCTCTCTCTCTGTGTCTCTGTGTGTGTGTGTCTCTCTGTGTCTCTCTCTCTGTGTCTCCCTTTGTCCGTGTCTGTCTGGTGCTCACTAACAGCACTTGCCCCAACGGTCTTTTTCAGGCTACACGGAGGATCTTTGTCATCTTTGTCTGTGTGTGTCGCTGTGTATGTCTGTGACTCTTTCTGCCTGTGTGTGTGTCTTCGGCTCACAAGGGGAGATCACACAAACTCCACTCACTCACTCTGTAGGACAGGGGGGGATCACACAAACTCCACTCACTCACTCTGTAGCACAGGGGGAGATCACACAAACTCCACTCACTCACTCTGTAGGACAGGGGGAGATCACACAAACTCCACTCACTCACTCTGTAGCACAGGGGGAGATCACACAAACTCCACTCACTCACTCTGTAGGACAGGGGGAGATCACACAAACTCCACTCACTCTGTAGGACAGGGGGAGATCACACAAACTCCACTCACTCACTCTGTAGCACAGGGGGAGATCACACAAACTCCACTCACTCACTCTGTAGGACAGGGGGAGATCATACAAACTCCACTCACTCATTCACTCACTGTAGGACAGGGAGAGATCACACAAACTCCACTCACTCTGTAGGAGAGGGGGAGATCACACAAACTCCACTCACTCTGTAGGACAGGGGGAGATCACACAAACTCCACTCACTCTGTAGGACAGGGGAGATCACACAAACTCCACTCACTCACTCTGTAGGACAGGGAGAGATCACACAAACTCCACTCACTCACTCTGTGGGACAGGGGGAGATCACACAAACTCCACTCACTCTGTAGGACAGGGGGAGATCACACAAACTCCACTCACTCTGTAGGACAGGGGGAGATCACACAAACTCCACTCACTCACTCTGTAGGACAGGGGGAGATCACACGAACTCCACTAACTCACTCTATAGAACAGGGGGAGATCACACAAACTCCACTCACTCTGTAGGACAGGGGGAGATCACACAAACTCCACTCACTCTGTAGAACAGGGGGAGATCATACAAACTCCACTCACTCTGTAGGACAGGGGAAGATCACACAAACTCCACTCACTCACTCTGTTGGACAGGGGGAGATCACACAAACTCCACTCACACACTCTGTAGGACAGGGGGAGATCACACAAACTCCACTCACTCACTCTGTAGGACAGGGGGAGATCACACAAACTCCACTCACTCACTCTGTAGGACAGGGGGAGATCACACAAACTCCACTCACTCTGTAGGACAGGGGGAGATCACACAAACTCCACTCACTCTGTAGAACAGGGGGAGATCACACAAACTCCACACACTCACTCTGTAGGACAGGGGGAGATCACACAAACTCCACTCACTCACTCTGTAGGACAGGGGGAGATCACACAAACTCCACTCACTCTGTAGGACAGGGGGAGATCACACAAACTCCACTCGCTCTGTAGGACAGGGGGAGATCACACAAACTCCACTCACACACTCTATAGGACAGGGGGAGATCACACAAACTCCACTCACACACTCTGTAGAACAGGGGGAGATCGCACAAACTCCACTCACTCTGTAGGACAGAGGGAGATCACACAAACTCCACACACTCTGTAGGACAGGGGGAGATCACACAAACTCCACTCACACTGTAGAACAGGGGGAGATCACACAAACTCCACACACTCTGTAGGACAGGGGGAGATCACACAAACTCCACTCACACACTGTAGAACAGGGAGAGATCACACAAACTCCACTCACTCACTCTGTAGGACAGGGGGAGATCACATAAACTCCACTCACTCTGTAGGACAGGGGGAGATCACACAAACTCCACTCACTCTATAAAACAGGGGGAGATCACACGAAGTCCATTCACTCACTCTGTAGGACAGGGGGTGATCATACAAACTCCACTCACTCACTCTGTAGGACAGGGGAAGATCACACAAACTCCACTCACACACTCTGTAGAACAGGGGGAGATCACACAAACTCCACTTACTCTGTAGAACAGGGGGTGATCATACAAACTCCACTCACTCTGTAGTACAAGGGGAGATCACACAAACTCCACTCACTCTGTAGGACAGGGGGAGATCACACAAAGTCCACTCACTCACTCTGTAAGAAAGGGAGAGATCACACAAACTCCACTCACACACTCTGTAGAACAGGGGGAGATCACACAAACTCCACTCACTCACTCTGTAGGACAGGGGGAGATCACACAAACTCCACTCACTCACTCTGTAGAACAGGGGGAGATCACACAAACTCCACTCACTCTGTAGAACAGGGGGAGATCATACAAACTCCACTCACTCTGTAGGACAGGGGAGATCACACAAACTCCACTCACTCTGTAGGACAGGAGGAGATCACACAAACTCCACTCGCTCTGTAGGACAGGGGGAGATCACACAAACTCCACACACTCTGTAGGGCAGGGAGAGATCACACAAACTCCATTCGCTCACTCTGTAGAACAGGGGGAGATCACACAAACTCCACTCACACTGTAGAACAGGGGGAGATCACACAAACTCCACTCACTCTGTAGGACAGGGGGAGATCACACAAACTCCACTCACTCTGTAGGACAGGGGGAGATCACACAAACTCCACTCGCTCTGTAGGACAGGGGGAGATCACACAAACTCCACACACTCTGTAGGACAGGGGGAGATCACACAAACTCCACTCACACACTCTGTAGAACAGGGGGAGATCACACAAACTCCACACACTCTGTAGGACAGGGGGAGATCACACAAACTCCACTCACACACTCTGTAGGACAGGGGGAGATCACACAAACTCCACTCACTCTGTAGAACAGGGGGAGATCACACAAACTCCACTCACACACTCTGTAGGACAGGGGGAGATCACACAAACTCCACTCACACACTCTGTAGGACAGGGGGAGATCACACAAACTCCACTCACTCACTCACTCTGTAGGACAGGGAGAGATCACACAAACATCCCTCGCCATGACCCCCCCTCTCCCGTGTCTCAGCTGTGCTCAGCGCTCCGTCGTTCACCCTGAGGCTCGACAAACTGACGCGGGGGGAGGAGGAGGGCGATGGTGGTGAGGATGAGGATGAGGAGTGCGGTGTTGTGGGTGACGATGAAGACAACGACGATGATGGCTACAGCGACAACGACGACGGCGATGACGATGACCGTGACGGCGGTGACGATGACCGCCGTGATGACGGTGGTCCTGGGGTGGCTGGGGAGTTGGAGGCGGTGGTCGACGGAGAGCCGGAGGTGCGGAAGCTGTCGTTGTTGGTCTCCGTCGGGCGGGGGTGGAGGGCGCTGGTGTCGCACGACGTGAAGTTCCACCATCAGGTTGACATTTCGACAAGAGGCGGCGTTCAACTCACGGTGAGAGATTGCGGGAGTTGTGACGGGGGTCGGGAGGTTGTGGCGGGAGATGTGCGTGGTTGAGTGGGTGGGTGGCGATGCTGCTACTGATGATGATGATACTACCAATGACACTACTACTGATGATGCTACTACTACTGATGATGATGCTGTTGCTGCTACTACTACTGCTGCTACTACTGATGATGATGATGCTTACTGCCAGGAGCGCTTCATCGGATGCCGGTACCAACACCGAATGATGCTTCTGCCGGGACGCGAGGATGAGTACTGCGTCCGCGTGAGAATGGTAGCCGACTTGCCACGGTGGAAGGCAGGGGAGTGGTCTCCACTGTCGTGTGTCTCCGTCCCTCCACCACACAGCACCGTGGGTGAGTGGGTGGCTGGGTGAATGAGTGAGAGGTATTTTTGTGCGTGTGAAGTGGGTCTCTGTGTGAGTAGTCTTGTGGATCTCTATGAGTGTTCTATGGGTCTCTGTGTGAGTAGTCTTGTGGGTCTCTGAGTGGTCTATGGAACTCTGCGTGAGTAGTCTATGAGTTTCTATGAGTAGTCTACGGATTTCGATCTAAAGCTTTCGTGACTGCAAGGATTCATCTTTGGTTCTTTCGGTAAAGTCACCACGTAGAATGAGAATAAAATAAATTGATAAAATAAAATAACACAATAATATTCTCACGACGTTTCGGCCACAACACAAGCGGCCTTCATCAGGTGAAGGGACGAGACTGTCTGGAGGACAGCGCTGGAGCGAACACGAGGACAGCGCTGGAGCGAACACAGCCACGCTCAGACCAGCGCTGTCCTCCAGACAGTCTCGTCCCTTCACCTGATGATGGCCGCTTGTGTTGTGGCCGATACGTCGTAAGAATATTATTGTGTTATTTTATCAATTTATTATTTTATTCTCATTCTACGTGACTATATCGAAATTACCAAAGAAGATAGTCTATGGGTCTCTATGAGTACTCTATGGATCTCTGCGTGAGTAGTCTTGTGGGTCTCTGAGTCGTCTATGGAACTCTGCGTGAGTAGTCTATGGGTCTCTATGAGTAGTCTATGGGTCTCTGTGAGTAGTCTATGGGTGTCTGTGTGAGTAGTTTATGGGTCTCTATGAGTAGTCTATGGGTCTCTATGAGTAGTCTATGGGTCTCTATGAGTAGTCTATGGGTCTCTGTGTTGTCTTCCCACCCAGCCCCTCGTGTGGGTGTCGACACGGACGGCCAGGTCACGGCGGTGGTCGGCCAGAAGGTGGCGCTGCTGCGCTGCGTCCTGTGGGGTGCGGCCGTGGTGGTGGTGCAGGCCAACTGGCTGAAGGCCTCCAGTGGCAACGTCTGGGCGGGGGCCAATTTGGCCGCACTCAGCCCGCTGCACGGCACGGCGTACTCCAACTCGTCCCTCGCGGGCCGACTGCGGTTCCGCGTTGGGGGGCCTCCCGGCGACGTCTCGCTGGAGCTGCTGGACGTGCGGGCTGGCGACGGGGGCCTCTTCCTCTGCCACGTGGCCACCTTCCCCCACGACAACTTCGAGGGGAGGGTCAACCTCTCTGTCATCGGTGAGGATTGACACTGCCCCACGCAGAGACCCATAGACTCATCATGCAGAGACCCATAGACTACTCACGCAGAGACCCATAGACTACTCACACAGAGACCCATAGACTACTCACACAGAGACCCATAGACTCACACAGAGACTCATAGACTACTCATACAGAGACCCATAGACTACTCACACAGAGACCCATAGACTACTCACACAGAGACCCATAGACTCATCACACAGAGACCCATAGACTACTCACACAGACACCCATAGACTACTCACACAGAGACCCATAGACTACTCACACAGACACCCATAGACTACTCACACAGAGACCCATAGACTACTCACACAGACACCCATAGACTACTCACACAGAGACCCATAGACTACTCACACAGACACCCATAGACTACTCACACAGACACCCATAGACTACTCACACAGAGACCCATAGACTACTTACACAGAGACCCATAGACTACTCACACAGACACCCATAGACTACTCACACAGACACCCATAGACTACTCACACAGAGACCCATAGACTACTCACACAGAGACCCATAGACTACTCACACAGAGACCCATAGACTACTTACACAGAGACCCATAGACTACTCACACAGACACCCATAGACTACTCACACAGACACCCATAGACTACTCACACAGACACCCATAGACTACTCACACAGAGACCCATAGACTACTCACACAGAGACCCATAGACTACTCACACAGAGACCCATAGACTCATCACACAGAGACCCATAGACTACTCACATAGACACCCATAGACTACTCACACAGAGACCCATAGACTACTCACACAGAGACCCATAGACTACTCACACAGAGACCCATAGACTCACACAGAGACCCATAGACTACTCACACAGACACCCATAGACTACTCACTCAGAGACCCATAGACTCACACAGAGACCCATAGACTACTCACACAGAGACCCATAGAATACTCACACAGAGACCCATAGACTCATCACACAGAGACCCATAGACTACTCACACAGAGACCCATAGACTACTCACACAGACACCCATAGACTACTCACACAGACACCCATAGACTACTCACACAGAGACCCATAGACTACTTACACAGAGACCCATAGACTACTCACACAGACACCCATAGACTACTCACACAGAGACCCATAGACTACTCACACAGAAACCCATAGACTACTCACAGAGACACCCATAGACTACTCACACAGAGACCCATAGACTACTCACACAGAGACCCATAGACTCACACAGAGACCCATAGACTACTCACACAGACACCCATAGACTACTCACACAGACACCCATAGACTACTCACTCACAGACCCATAGACTCACACAGAGACCCATAGACTACTCACACAGAGACCCATAGAATACTCACACAGAGACCCATAGACTCATCACACAGAGACCCATAGACTACTCACACAGAGACCCATGGACTACTCACACAGACACCCATAGAATATTTACACAGAGACCCATAGACTACTCACACACACACCCATAGACTACTCACACAGACACCCATAGACTGCTCACACAGACACCCATAGTCTACTCACACAGACACCCATAGACTACTCACACAGAGACCCATAGACTCATCACACAGACACCCATAGACTACTCACACAGAGACCCATAGACTCATCACACAGAGACCCATAGACTCACACAGAGACCCATAGACTCACACAGAGACCCATAGTCTACTCACACAGAGACCCATAGACTCACACAGACACCCATATACTACTCACACAGAGACCCATGGACTCATCACACAGACACCATAGACTACTCACTCAGAGACCCATAGACTACTCACACAGAGACCCATAGACTCATCACACAGACACCCATAGACTACTCACACAGAGACCCATAGACTCATCACACAGACACCCATAGACTACTCACACAGAGACCCATAGACTCATCACACAGAGACCCATATACTACTTACACAGAGACCCATAGACTACTCACACAGACACCCATAGACTACTCACACAGAGACCCATAGACTACTCACACAGACACCCATAGACTACTCACAGAGACACCCATAGACTACTCACACAGAGACCCATAGACTACTCACACAGAGACCCATAGACTCACACAGAGACCCATAGACTACTCACACAGACACCCATAGACTACTCACACAGACACCCATAGACTACTCACTCACAGACCCATAGACTCACACAGAGACCCATAGACTACTCACACAGAGACCCATAGAATACTCACACAGAGACCCATAGACTCATCACACAGAGACCCATAGACTACTCACACAGAGACCCATGGACTACTCACACAGACACCCATAGATTATTTACACAGAGACCCATAGACTACTCACACACACACCCATAGACTACTCACACAGACACCCATAGACTGCTCACACAGACACCCATAGTCTACTCACACAGACACCCATAGACTACTCACACAGAGACCCATAGACTCATCACACAGACACCCATAGACTACTCACACAGAGACCCATAGACTCATCACACAGAGACCCATAGACTCACACAGAGACCCATAGACTCACACAGAGACCCATAGTCTACTCACACAGAGACCCATAGACTCACACAGACACCCATATACTACTCACACAGAGACCCATGGACTCATCACACAGACACCATAGACTACTCACTCAGAGACCCATAGACTACTCACACAGAGACCCATAGACTCATCACACAGACACCCATAGACTACTCACACAGAGACCCATAGACTCATCACACAGACACCCATAGACTACTCACACAGAGACCCATAGACTCATCACACAGAGACCCATATACTACTTACACAGAGACCCATAGACTACTCACACAGACACCCATAGACTACTCACACAGACACCCATAGACTACTCACACAGAGACCCATAGACTACTCACACAGACACCCATAGACTACTCACACAGACACCCATAGACTACTCACACAGAGACCCATAGACTACTCACACAGAGACCCATAGACTACTCACACAGAGACCCATAGACTCATCACACAGAGACCCATAGACTACTCACACAGACACCCATAGACTACTCACACAGAGACCCATAGACTACTCACACAGACACCCATAGACTACTCACACAGACACCCATAGACTACTCACACAGAGACCCATAGACTACTCACACAGACACCCATAGACTACTCACACAGACACCCATAGACTACTCACACAGAGACCCATAGACTACTTACACAGAGACCCATAGACTACTCACACAGACACCCATAGACTACTCACACAGACACCCATAGACTATTCACACAGAGACCCATAGACTACTCACACAGAGACCCATAGACTACTCACACAGAGACCCATAGACTCATCACACAGAGACCCATAGACTACTCACACAGACACCCATAGACTACTCACACAGAGACCCATAGACTACTCACACAGAGACCCATAGACTACTCACACAGAGACCCATAGACTCACACAGAGACCCATAGACTACTCACACAGACACCCATAGACTACTCACTCAGAGACCCATAGACTCACACAGAGACCCATAGACTACTCACACAGAGACCCATAGAATACTCACACAGAGACCCATAGACTCATCACACAGAGACCCATAGACTACTCACACAGAAACCCATGGACTACTCACACAGACACCCATAAAATATTTACACAGAGACCCATAGACTACTCACACAGACACCCATAGACTACTCACAAAGAGACCCATAGACTACTTACACAGAGACCCATAGACTACTCACACAGACACTCATAGACTACTCACACAGAGACCCATAGATTACTCACACAGAGACGCATAGACTCATCACACAGACACCCATAGAGTACTCACACAGAGACCCATAGACTCATCACACAGAGACCCATAGACTCACACTGAGACCCATAGACTACTCACACAGACACCCATAGACTACTCACACAGTCACCCATAGACTACTCACACAGAGACCCATAGACTCATCACACAGACACCCATAGACTACTCACACAGAGACCCATAGACTCACACTGAGACCCATAGACTACTCACACAGACACCCATAGACTACTCACACAGACACCCATAGACTACTCACACAGAGACCCATAGACTCATCACACAGACACCCATAGACTACTCACACAGAGACCCATAGACTCATCACACAGAGACCCATAGACTCACACAGAGACCCATAGACTCACACAGAGACCCATAGTCTACTCACACAGAGACCCATAGACTCACACAGACACCCATAGACTCATCACACAGAGACCCATAGACTCACACTGAGACCCATAGACTACTCACACAGACACCCATAGACTACTCACACAGAGACCCATGGACTCATCACACAGACACCATAGACTACTCACTCAGAGACCCATAGACTACTCACACAGAGACCCATAGACTCATCACACAGACACCCATAGACTACTCACACAGAGACCCATAGACTCATCACACAGACACCCATAGACTACTCACACAGAGACCCATAGACTCATCACACAGAGACCCATAGACTACTCACACAGAGACCCATAGACTCATCACACAGAGACCCATAGACTACTTACACAGAGACCCATAGACTACTCACACAGACACCCATAGACTACTCACACAGACACCCATAGACTACTCACACAGAGACCCATAGACTACTTACACAGAGACCCATAGACTACTCACACAGACACCCATAGACTACTTACACAGACACCCATAGACTACTCACACAGAGACCCATAGACTACTCACACAGAGACCCATAGACTCATCACACAGAGACCCATAGACTACTCACACAGAGACCCATAGACTCATCACACAGACACCCATAGACTACTCACACAGAGAGCCATAGACTCACACAGAGACCCATAGACTCATCACACCGAGACCCATAGACTACTCACATAGAGACCCATAGACTACTCACACAGAGACCCATAGACTCACCACACAGACACCCATAGACTACTCACACAGAGACCCATAGACTACTCACACAGACACCCATAGACTCATCACACAGACACCCATAGACTGACACAGAGACCCATAGACTACTCACACAGAGACCCATAGACTCACACAGACACCCATAGACTCACACAGAGACCCATAGACTACTCACACAGAGACCCATAGACTCACACAGAGACCCATAGACTCATCACACAGACACCCATAGACTACTCACACAGACACCCATAGACTACTCACACAGAGACCCATAGACTACTCACAGAGAGACCCATAGACTCACACAGAGACCCATAGACTCATCACACAGCCACCCATAGACTACTCACACAGAGACCCATAGACTCACACAGAGACCTATAGACTCATCACACCGAGACCCATAGACTACTCACACAGAGACCCATAGACTCACATGGAGACCCAAAGCTCATTATCTTCTGCAGATGTAGATGCCACTGGTTCTTCACGCTCTGCAGATGTAGATGCCACTGGTTCTTCACGTTCTGCAGATGTAGATGCCACTGGTTCTTCACGCTCTGCAGATGTAGATGCCACTGGTTCTTCACGTTCTACAGATGTAGATGCCGCTGGTTCTTCACGCTCTGCAGATGTAGATGCCGCTGATTCTTCACGTTCTGCAGATGTAGATGACACTGGTTCTTCACGCTCTGCAGATGTAGATGCCAATGGTTCTTCACGTTCTGCAGATGTAGATGCCACTGGTTCTTCACGTTCTGCAGATGTAGATCCCACTGGTTCTTCACGCTCTGCAGATGTAGATGCCACTGGTTCTTCACGTTCTGCAGATGTAGATGCCACTGGTTCTTCACGTTCTGCAGATGGAGATGCCACTGGTTATTGACGTTCTCTTCACGTTCTGCAGATGTAGATGCCACTGGTTCTTCACGCTCTGCAGATGTAGATGCCACTGGTTCTTCACGCTCTGCAGATGTAGATGCCACTGGTTCTTCACGTTCAGCAGATGTAGATGCCACTGGTTCTTTACGTGATACAGATGTACATGTCACTGTTTTTTCGTATTCTGTTGATATTAATGTCACTGGTTCTTCTCGTTTTGCAGATGTAGATGCCACTGGTTCTTCACCTTTTGGAGATGTAGATGCCACTGGTTCTTCACCTTCTGGAGATGTAGATGCCACTGGTTCTTCACGTTCTACAGATGTAGATGCCACTGGTTCTTCACGCTCTGCAGATGTAGATGCCACTGGTTCTTCACGTTCTACAGATGTAAATGCCACTGGTTCTTCACGTTCTACAGATGTAGTTGCCACCACCGCCGTCTGTTGCACGCCGGTTGAACTGGGTGGTGAGTGAGCGGTGAGCGAGCGAGCGGTGAGCGGTGAGCGAGCGAGCGGTGAGCGAGTGTCCGCC
Organism: Petromyzon marinus; assembly: GCF_048934315.1. Lineage (NCBI taxonomy): Eukaryota > Metazoa > Chordata > Hyperoartia > Petromyzontiformes > Petromyzontidae > Petromyzon > Petromyzon marinus. The sequence goes on along the minus strand of NW_027422999.1, from coordinate 215,410 downwards.
CACATCACCGATGCTCCTGCTTAGGCTGAGTGAGTGATCCGCTTCTGGCCACCCCAGGGGGGGGGGGGGTGGGTGGGGTCGGTCACCGTCTCTCTAATTTATTCCGACCCCCGCAGGTTTTCACAGACAAAGATGACGACGAGGCGAGGGAGGAAGATTTTTGAGAAGCGGCTCGGGGTGGGGGGGGGGGAGGAGCGAGAGTGCGCCACCTTGCCGTGCTCCACCTTGGAGTGCTCCACCTTGCCGTGCTCCACCTTGCCGTGCTCCGCCTTGCCGTGCTCCACCTTGGAGTGCTCCACCTTGCCGCGCTCCGCCTTGCCGCGCTCCACCTTGACGTGGTTGCCGGCGGAAACGCCCGGGCTTGTCGCTTCGCGAGCGGGTGAACCCCCCCCCCCCCCCCCGAAAGAACCAAGACGATTTGTTGTTGTTGTTTGATCCCAACTGAGCGATGTTTTTCAGCATTGGGGGATATTTGCCTCGTGCCGGTTACAATCGGTGCCCCGAGTTTGGCTTTTCACTTTTTTTTTTGGGTGGGGTGGGGGTGGGAATTTTGTTTTACGAAACAGCTCTCCGTTAACCGGACGCAGTGTTTTTGTTATTTTATTTTAGTCTTCGCGACGGTCTCTCACCTCCCAGCGCTTTCCCCCGGCGTTGTGCTGCTGGACGGGAGGCGACTGGGCGTCGTGCCAGGGAGCCAGGGATAGGGGGGTGCGGTGGGGTGGGGGGAGAATTTAAATTCGCCCTCGCGTGGCCGGGGGTCAACGAGCGGCGACATCGGCACGGTCCGTCACGACGTCCGGCACCGTGAGGGAGTTCCGCGTGTTTATATTATTGTTTTACCGGGGCGACAGGCGGCATCACGATGGCGCGTACAACGCCGTGAGCCTTCCTGCGCCACGTCAGCGTCCCGGTTTTTTTATTTCTCCCCGAGCCCGGCCAGTTTCATCGGCCGCTCCCGCGATGCCGCGGTACTTTCGTAGTTTGACGCTGTTGGTTTTCGGCGAGCCGATATCGTCCGGGTTAGATTGTGTGAATGAATAAATGCACAAATGTGGCTGTTGCCCGATGAAGCTGGTTGTTGTGATTGCTGGCGAAATGTCACGGTATCCAGAGTGCAAATGTTGTTGCTTGGCTCGCTAACCCACCAGTGTGATGTGCTAGTGTACTACACTACACACTACACTATGCATTACACTATACACTACACTATATATACTACACTATACTATACACTACACTATACACTACACTATACATTACACTATACACTACACTATACTCTACACTATACAATACACTGTACACTACACACTACACTATACACTACTATACACTACACTATACACTACACTATACACTACACTATACACTACACCATACTCTACACTATACACAGGTTGAAATTGTGTCTGCTGTGTATATGGATGGCTTCATGAACGAATCTTTGTTGATGGCCATCGTCTTAGAGAAATCAACTTAGTGTGAGCCAGCCGTAGTATTAAAATAATCATCAGCCACGGTAGAAGCGTTGGTCCTACCGTGTTACCAAATCTGCCTTCTGCTCACGAACACGGTCCGAGACACGTCGCTTAGTTTCCCCAATGTAACTGCAGACACAGCTTAGTTTGTAGACGCCGGGATATTGCATGTCAGGAATCTTGTCTTTCACAGATGGGATCAGATCGCGAATTTTATGTACTGTGTTAAATCGTACCTGGATCTTGTGTTTGTTCATGATTTTGGAAATACTTTTGGTTACCCCTGCTATGTATGGCAGGGTGATGGTTTTTATTGGATCCTCAGATGGCTCCTTCCTCACGTACTCTTTGGTTCTATTCGGTAAAGTCACGTAGGTAAAAAAAATAAAACAACAAAAATCACGACGTTTCGGCCACAACACAAGCGGCCTTCATCAGTTGAAGGGACCGGGCTGTCTCGAGGACAGAGCTGGAGTGAAACACAGCCACGCTCAGACCGCGACCTTTAAGCTGTGTGCGAGGAAACAAGGTGCCTTGACAAAGGAATTAGCGTAAAAAAATAGCATTTGATTGGCCGACTTAGCATGATGAATGGTGTACATGCGGGTGCACATGCCGGTTGGCGCGGGGGGGGGGGGGGGAGTTTACATATTGATGGTGTGAAAAGAGAATTTTTAAGAACTGCGAAAGTTTGGGGTACCACTACTTTGCGGATTGTGTAGTCAGACAATCCATTCGCCTTGAGGGCTTGGTGTACGTGTTTTGAGTTCACTGGTCAGGCGTTCGTGGCCGGAGATGCACTGAGCTCTGTGGTGTAGCGTTTTGACGAGGAAATTCTTCCGGGATGGATGGTGCTGGGATTCGGGTTTTAGGTAGCCGTCAGTCTGGGTTACTCTCCTGTAGACAGAATGGCTCATTGAGCCATCTGGTCTCTCTTTGATTGAGACATACAAGAAAGGTAGCATGCCATCCGTTTCTACCTCCGTGGTGAATTTGATGGCTGGGTTTATGGAATTGATGTGGTTGAGGAATTTTATTTTGAGCCGGTCGGCCATGTGGCCAGATGACAAACATGTCATCCACATAGCTCTTCCACAAGGACGGATGCCTGGATGGCGTCCGTCTCAAAAATTTTCCATGAAAACATTGGCCACAACCGGTAATAAGGGAGAACCCATAGGGGTGCCTTCAACTTGTTTGTCGAATGTTCCATTCCGGGTGAGTATTGGTGAGGCAGTGTCTCGCCAGGACCGGTACATCGGCATTCAATCCTCGTTGGACCAAATCCTCAATGATTGCAATGGGTATCGGGCACAGGAACTTTGGTGAACAAAGAAACTACATCGAAACTGACGAGTAAGTCACCTGGGAACAGTGAGATGTCTTTCATTGACGATACCAGGTGAGCTGAGTTAAGTACAGAAGAGGTGGTCTTACCAGTGAATGGCTGAAGGTCTCAGATATCGGGCCAGTTCGTAGGTGGGTGAGCCAATGGTGGAGACGATGGGACGGAGTGGTGTACCTTCTTTATGGATTTTTGGTAAGCCATATAATCTGGGTGGTCTAGCAGCAGAAGGTTTTAAGGAAAACCGTTTTGGTCTGTTCAATTAATGAAGCTGAATCAGTGATGATGCTGTTCGTTTTTGTAACGAGGCTGTTGGTGGGATCTCTTTAAATTTTTTGTGTAGCTACCATCATTAAGTAGCTCCTGAATTGTTATTGTTCTATGTGATTTTGTCCATGATGACCGTGGCATTGCCCTTATCGGCTGAGAGGATCACGATATCATCTCTCTTTTTCAATTGAGATTATACATGTATTTATTTACTGCCAAGATGGCGCCGATGATGGCAGCCTCGGCCGGTTGGTGCGCCCTGTTTTGTCCAGTTTTGTCTTGAGAGGGGCTTGCTGTTCAACACACTCGTGCTGATGAGAGAGGCCTGCTGTTCATCACACCCGTGCTGGTGAGAGAGGCCTGCTGTTCAGTACACCCGTGTTGAGGGGCCTGCTGTTCAGCACACCCTTGCTGGTGAGAGAGGCTTGCTGTTGAGAGGCCTGCTGTTCAGCACACCTGCGCTGGTGAGAGAGGCCTGCTGTTGAGGGGCCTGCTTTTCAGCACACCCGTGCTGGTGAGAGGGGCCTGCTGTTCAACACACCCGTGTTGAGGGGCCTGCTGTTCAGCACACCCGTGCTGGTGAGAGGGGCCTGCTATTCATCACATCCGTGTTGGTGAGAGGGGCCTGCTGTTCAGCACAACCGTGCTGGTGAGAGAGGCCTGCTGTTCAGCACACCCGTGTTGAGGGGCCTGCTTTTCAGCACACCCGTGTTGGTGAGAGAGGCCTGCTGTTCAGCACACCCGTGCTGGTGAGAGAGGCCTACTGTTGAGGGGCCTACTGTTCAGCACACCCGTGTTGGTGAGAGAGGCCTGCTGTTCAGCACACCCGTGCTGGTGAGAGAGGCCTGCTGTTCAGCACACCCGTGTTGAGGGGCCTGCTGTTCAGCACACCCGTGCTGGTGAGAGGGGCCTGCTGTTGAGGGGCCTACTGTTCAGCACACCCGTGTTGGCGAGAGGCCTGCTGTTCAGCACACCCGTGCTGGTGAGAGAGGCCTGCTGTTCAGCACACCCGTGTTGAGGGGCCTACTGTTCAGCACACCCGTGCTGGTGAGAGGGGCCTGCTGTTCAACACACCCGTGCTGGTGAGAGGGGCCTACTGTTCAGCACACCCGTGCTGGTGAGAGGGGCCTGCTGGTCAACACACCCGTGCTGGTGAGAGGGGCCTGCTGTTCAACACACCCGTGCTGGTGAGAGGGGCCTGCTGTTCAACACACCCGTGCTGGTGAGAGGGGCCTGCTGTTCAACACACCCGTGCTGGTGAGAGGGGCCTGCTGTTCAACACACCCGTGCTGGTGAGAGAGGCCTACTATTCATCACACCCGTGCTGGTGAGAGGGGCGTGCTGTTCAGCACACCCGTGCTGGTGCGAAGATGGCGCTGATGATGGTAGCCTCAGCCGGTCGGTGCACCCTGTTTTGTCTTGTTTTGTCTGTCAATTCAGTGTTTTGCCAAGATTTTCGGAGTTCTCTAACAAGAGACGAACTTTTAAATATCAGGGAAACAACTCCTGTGGATTTAATTCCTACTTTTCTGCTTCCAGCGGCAGAATTAGTAGGCATTCTAGTCAATGCCGCGCTAGGCTTTGCTCAAGCAACGAAACGCCACCCAAGGGGTAAACGGTCGGGGGCTCTAGTACGGCTACGCAGACGCGGAATCCGAACAGTGCTGCCGAGCTTTTTCCTCTCCAATGTACGTTCACTGTACAACAAAATGGATGAACTTCAGCTACTGATGGTAAAAAACAAAGACTTTCTTTCAGCTTCTGCATTGTGCTTCACGGAAACATGGCTGTGTGATTTGATTCCGGACACTTCGCTACAACTAGCAGGATTCCATCTTGTAAGATCGGATCGTGACATAGCACTCTCCGGCAAGACGAAAGGCGGTGGTATTTGTTTTTACATTAACAGTGGCTGGTGTGTAGATGTCACAGTGATTCTGCAACATTGTTCTCCACTCCTTGAATCAATTTTTATAACCTGTAAACCGTTTTACTCGCCTCGCGAGTTCGCGTCGCTCATTTTGGTCGGAGTTTATTTGCCGCCTTGTCCTCAGGTTAAAGAGGCCCAACGCATGCTCGCCGATCAGATTCTGAGTGTGGAGCGAGCAAATCCAGATTCGTTGGTTATCGTACTTGGCGACTTTAACAAAGGTAATCTCAGCCACGAACTCCCCAAATACATACAATTCATTAAATGCCCAACCAGAGAAGGGAACACTCTGGATCACTGCTACACTACAGTCAGTAGAGCCTACCACGCCATCCCCCGAGCAGCACTAGGACACTCTGACCATGCCATGGTCCACCTGATTCCTGCATACAGGCAGAAACTAAAACTCTGTAAACCTGCTGTGAGGACATCTAAACAGTGGACCAGTGAGGCTGTGGAAGATTTGTGGGCGTGCTTAGATTGTACTGACTGGGATATGTTCACGACTGCTACCAATAGTCTGGATGAACTCACAGAGGCTGTGACGTCCTACATCAGCTTCTGTGAGGACTGCTGTATCCCAACACGTACCAGGGTGAACTTTAACAACAATAAGCCCTGGTTCTCAGCAAAGCTCAGAAGGTTGAGGTTGGAGAAGGAGGAAGCATTTAGGAGTGGAGATAGAGACAGATTCAAGGAGTCGAAGAACAGGTTTAGCAAAGCGGTGAGAGAGGCTAAACGACTGTACTCAGAGAGACTAAAACACCAGTTCTCTACAAAAGACGCTGCTTCTGTCTGGAGAGGGCTCAGGCAGATCACCAACTACAAACCCAGAGCCCCCCACACCACTAACGACTCCCGCCTAGCCAACGACCTGAACGAGTTCTACTGTAGATTTGAAAGACAATTGGACTGTCCTGAACCACCCCTTCCGACCCAAGAGGCCCCATCCCCCACCAATACTACAGAGACGACTATCTCCCTTCAGGAGGGAGAAGTTAATAGACTTTTCAAGAGGCAGAATCCACGCAAAGCAGCCGGGCCAGACTCTGTCTCTCCAGCCACCCTCAGGCACTGCGCTGACCAGCTGTCTCCGGTGTTCACCAACATCTTTAACACCTCCCTGGAGACATGCCATGTACCAGCCTGTCTCAAGTCCTCCACCATCATCCCTGTGCCCAAAAAGCTAAGGCCAACAGGACTAAATGATTACAGACCGGTCGCCCTTACATCTGTGGTAATGAAGTCTTTTGAGCGCCTGGTCCTGGCACACCTCAAAGCCATCACAGACCCTCTCCTGGACCCCCTTCAGTTTGCCTACAGAGCCAACAGGTCTGTGGACGATACAGTTATCATGGCCCTCCACTTCACCCTACAGCATCTGGACGCCCCAGCATCCTACGCCAGGATCCTGTTTGTGGACTTCAGCTCTGCCTTCAACACCATCATCCCTGCCCTGCTTCAGGACAAGCTCTTCCAGCTGAACGTGCCATACACCACCTGTAAATGGATCACAGACTTCCTGTCTGACAGGAAGCAGTGCGTTAAGCTGGGAACACAAGTCTCTGACTCCAGGTCCATCAGCACCGGAACTCCTCAGGGCTGCGTCCTTTCCCCTCTGCTCTTCTCCCTGTATACCAACAGCTGCACCTCCAATCATTTGTCCGTCAAACTATTGAAGTTTGCGGATGACACCACCCTCATTGGGCTGATCTCTGGTGGGGATGAGTCTGACTATAGGTGGGAAGCTGACAATCTGGTGACCTGGTGTAGCCAGAACAACTTAGAGCTAAATGCTCTAAAGACAGTTGAGATGGTTGTGGACTTCAGGAAGAATACAGCACCACTCACCCCCATCACCCTGTTAAACTCTCCAGTCAAAATTGTAGAGTCCTTCCGCTTCCTGGGCACTATTCTCTCCCGGGACCTTAAGTGGGAATTGAACATCAGCTCCCTCACCAAGAAAGCTCAACAGAGGATGTACTTTCTACGGCAGCTGAAGAAATTCAACCTGCCAAAGACAATGATGGTGCAATTCTATACAGCGATCATTGAATCCATCCTCACCTCCTCCATAACCGTCTGGTATGCTGCTGCCACTGCCAAGGACAAGAGCAGACTGCAGCGTATCATCCACACTGCTGAGAAGGTAATTGCCTGCAATCTACCAACCCTCGAGGACCTGCACACGACAAGGTCCATGAGGCGAGCGAGGAAGATTATGGCCGATTTCTCCCACCCTGGACACTCTCTGTTTCAGCTACTCCCCTCCGGCAGAAGGCTTCGGTCCATCAGGACCAAAACCTCACGCCATAAAAACAGTTTCTTCCCATCTGCTGCTGGCCTGTTAAACAAGGCCAAGGGCTAACACTGTTTTTAACATTTGATCTACAGAACGACGCCTTACCGATATTAACTATGTTACCCTATTTGTATTTTTAAATTAATTTTATATACTTCAGCCCCTTGGTGTTAGACTTTTAACCCTTATTATAGTAAGACTTGTTTAAAACTTATTTAAGATTTTAGATTCCTATATGTTGAATGTATGCACCATCCTGCCAAAGTAAATTCCGTGTCGGTGTGAACTTACATGGCGAATAAAACCCTTTCTGATTCAAAACGCTCATCCTTACTGACGTTGCTGGCTGGCATCTTAGCGCTCTTGAGGGTTGCAGCGATCTCAGATCTTGTCGCGTCTGCAGCCACGTGTCCCCAAACCCTTACGAGCGACATGGACCTGGGCAACGATATCATCCGCTGGTTTGTGTTTGTGGTGACTACAAAGTTTAACCGTTAGCCAAAGCCGGCTTCAGACCGTTGCAAATAGGGCTATTACTCAAGATTAATAACAACCTCGTCAACGTCAAACTTTTTAATGTGTTGATCTGACTTCTTCTTGGAAAGGAGGTTGAACTTGGAAATCAGGTTATCTTTACATTCAGCTGACACGTTATCTACACGTTCCCAATCAGACGTAGACATTTTATTTCCCCCCCGTCATTGTTAAGTGCGATTTCCAGAGTGTCTCGTCCGCGTGATCTAGTTCAGCGCGTAGCAGTCTAATTCTCTCTTAGATCAGGGGCCAAGCTATAGGCCCCTGAACAAGATTCGTTTGGCATTGGAAGATGTGATGTGTGGTGCCACCGGAGCGGGGCAGCTCGGCCTCCCCCCCCCACGAACGCACGCACGCCCCCACTAAACACTCGCATGCACCCCCCTAGGGTCTCGAGGAGGGATCACTTGGTACGATGGGTTTTCACCCGAAGACCCCACTAGCAGGGATCACGTGGTACGATGGGTTTTCACCCGAGGACTCCGCTAGCAGGGATCACGTGGTACGATGGGTTTTCACCCGAGGACCCCGCTAGCAGGGATCATGTGGTACGATGGGCTTTCACCCGAGGACCCCACTAGCAGGGATCACGTGGTATGATGGGTTTTCACCCGAGGACTCCACTAGTAGGGATCACGTGGTACGATGGGTTTTCACCCGAAGACCCCACTAGCAGGGATCACGTGGTACGATGGGTTTTCATCCGAGGACCCCACTAGCGGGGACGTTCCACGGCTTCCCCGGACCAGGAAATTTTCCGAGCCCCCCCAGACAGGATTATGTGGCGCCCTCCCCTCACAAAAAAGGGGGGCATAGAGCTTAGAGCTTTACAGGCCGGCCGCGATGAAGCATACACAACACGTGGGGGGTGGTGGGAACTTCATCCAGCACCCAGCGTCAGAGTAAACAGCGGGCTGGGAGGGTTAAAGCAACAGGCCGATAATAAGTAGACACACAGAGAGAGAGACAATGGGGAGGGGGGTGGATGACGTGACCACCCCCTCCCCCCATCCCCAACGGCCAGAGCGCTCCTAACGGCCGCAAAGAGGATTCGATTGGATGCGCAGGATGACGTCACATGACCCGGGGGAGGGGGTGGGGGGGATTCGATTAGATGCACAGGATGACATCATATGACCCGGGGGGGTGGGGGGCGGAGTTAAGGGGCTTGGGACATATATAAGGGTGGTGCAGGAGGGAGAATTTGTGGCAGAGTCCTTCTGGAGCGGCGGCGGCGGCGGGAGACAAGCTAGCCGTCCTCAGGGTCCGCGCTCGGGACGCCCGCAGGGTGGAGCTGAGAGCGATCGACGACACAAAGTCCCCCAAGGCGAGAGAGAGAGAGAAACATCTCCCTCGGCCCCGTCGGGCAGCGGCGGCAGCGGCCGCAGAGGGGAGCGGCGGACACGGACAAAGGAGGTCAGTTCGGTCGGCTCGGGCTCAGGCGGTGGACGCACTCTGAGACGGGTAGGTGAGAGAGGAGGAAGGGCTGCTGCTGGCTGGAGGGGGACATACACGGGAAAAAAATCTTAGCGCAGACTACTGACTTTGTGACGCATGTGTGTACGTGTGTGCGTGTGTGTGTGCATGTGTGAAGAGCGGTTACGGCCTTCATAGGTGCTGCTCGCTAACAGCACTTCCCCTACAGTCTGTTAAGGTTATATGGGGGATCTTTGTGAAGAGCGGTGGGACAGCGATCGGCGTACCACGCTGTGCGTGTGTGTGGGTGGCTTTAATCAGCATAGGCACCCGTAAATAAATAATTAAACAGAGGGACGTTTGACTTTCACCGCAAGCGAGCGCGCAGAGATTAATTAATTAATTGCTTACCGAGCGCGCGCAGAGATTAATTAATTAATTGCTTACCCAGCGCGCGCAGAGATTAATTAATTAATTGCTTACCCAGCGCGTGCATATTAAACTACCCTACTACGGCTGCCCGCACCCACGCGCGTGGGTGGTCGCGCGCGTGGGTGGGGGGGTCACGTGGGTGGGGGAGGGCCGTCCAGCGCCCGTTGGCTGTTGACACAACGGCTTAGTATAAATAAATAATTAACTCTGAGCAGCCGCCAGCGGCGAGTGGGGGGGGTGGAGGGGTGCTGACGTCACACCCCAACCGCTCGCGGGGGAGGGGGGAGGGGAAGATCAGACCCCCCCCCACCTAGTGTGGAGTGGGGAGGGGGAGATCAGTCCCCCCCCACCTAATGGGGAGTGTGGAGGGGGGCATTAGCCCCCCACAGATGGAACCAGGGGGGTCGGTGTGTAAATGAGAGGCTGTGTGTGTAGTGTGAGGCTGTGTGTGTACTGTGAGGCTGTGTGTGTAGTGTGAGGCTGTGTGTGTGGTGTGAGGCGTGTGTTGCCCTGGCTTGCCCTGGCTTGCCCCAGCAACGTCACGTGGTGTGCCTCGTCGCTGCTGCTGCTGCCACCACAACACGCTTAGGGCTTTAAGGCTTTTCTGTTTATTATTAATCTGTCATTTTCCATGATTAGTCTGTGGTTTTCATTATTAATCTGTCATTGTTGATTATGAGTCTGTCATTAATATGTCATTTTTCATTATTAACCTAATTTGTGTGTATTATTAATCTGTCATTTTTCATTATTAACCTAATTTTTGTTTATTATTAATCTGTCATTTTACGACGGCAAAAACGTGGTAGTCACGGCGACATTTGTCATCAGTGTTGTGAGTAGCCCGCAGTGAGAGCACGACTACACACACACACAGACATACACACACACAGGTTGTGTGTCTGTGTGTGTGTGGGGTGAGGTTGCACAAGAGACACACACAGACACACAGAGACACACACAGACACACAGGTCGTGTGTGTGGGGTGAGGTTGCACAAGAGACACACACACACAGACACACACAGAGACACACACAGACACACAGAGGTGGTTGTGTGTGTGGGGTGAGGTTGCACCAGAGACACACACACACAGACACACACACAGACACACACACAGCCACACAGAGAGACACACACACAGACACATAGAGGTTGTTGTGTGTGTGTGTGTGGGGTGAGGTTGCACCAGAGACACACACACAGACACACACACAGACACACACACAGACACACACAGACACACAGAGACACACACACACAGACACACACACAGACACACACAGGTTATTGTGTGTGTATGTGTGGGGTAAGGTTGCACCAAAGACACACACAGACACACACACACATAGAGACACAGGTTGTTGTGTGTGTATGTCTGTGTTTGTGTATCTGTGTGTGTGTCTGTGTGTGTGTGTCTGTGTGTGTGTCTGTGTGTGTGTGTCTCTGTGTGTGTGTGTCTGTGTGTGTGTATGTGTGTGTGTCTCTGTGTGTCTGTATGTGTCTGTCTCTGTGTGTGTGTTAAGGTTGCACCATGTCGAGCCCATTGAAGCTGATCGTGAGCGCCGATTCCAACCGTGGGGGGCAGCGCTACATGGAGGACATCACAGAGGTGGGCGGAGTCTCTGTGTGTCTGTGTGTGTGTGTATCTGTGTGTCTCTGTGTGTGTCTGTGTGTGTCTCTGTGTGTGTGTCTGTGTGTGTGTCTCTGTGTGCCGGACAGGCAACTCTGTCGTGGACAGTGCTGTGGGGGGAGATCCAATTTTGATTGGCTCCTCCCCTCATGGCATATGTGTCCACCACAGGGGCTAAACGGGGGCTCTGGATGGGTGCGAGGGGCTGGTAACCCCTCCACCTTCAATTAATTACCACGAATTAAACTGAAATATGTAACTAATAAGCTTGTGCCGGAGGCCCCGGGGGGCCAGGCGTCTATGACGTCTCCTGGCCAAACCCCAATTGGCAGAGCCAGAAGATTGAATACCTACCCTCGGGGCTACTCCAGAAACAACTAAAAGCCACTACGGGTGGCCACGTGGAATGTTCGAACGCTCACTGCAGAGGAGAGGCTGCCACTCCTCTGTCGGGAGCTGGACCGGTAACGCCTGGATCTATATGGCATTCAGGAGGTTCGGTGGACCGGCTCTGGCTCCTGCCACCATGAGGGGTGGACAGTCCTCTACTCGGGGCAGCAGACTGCCAAACAACAGGGTGTGGGTCTTCTTTTGAACAAAAGAATGAAGGGGGCGTGGGAGTGTAGCGGTGAGGTCTGGGAAGCTGTAAGCCCCAGGCTACTTTGGGCTCGCCTTCCCATCAACCGGAGGCGAGGAATGGTGGTCGTGGTTACTTATGCCCGCACCGAAGATGAACATCCGTGGAGTGATGCAGGCAAAGCCGATGAGTCAGATGCCTTCTATGACCTCCTGTCACAGGTGCTGGCTAAAGTGGCCCCTCGGGATAGAGTCATCATGTTGGGTGACTTCAATGCCCGAGTTGGTCATGATACTGGCACCTGGTCTGGAGTGATTGGAGGGCATGGGCCAGATCAGCTCAATAGCAACGGTAGGAGGCTGCTAGATTTTTGTAAAGCCCATGGGCTTGTAATTACCAACACGCAGTTCCGGCATCGGCGCATCCACACAACATCATGGATGCATGCCGGGTCCAAGCAAGAACATCTACTGGACTACATAGTGACAGACCAGCGAATGCGAGCCCATGTCCTTGACACCAGGACCTACCATGGAGCTGATCTGCCCTCTGACCATCGACTAGTCATCTGTAAGATGCGCCTGCCATTCTTCCACTCCGGTGGTGGGTGTACACCCAGGACCCCATTCCAACATAAAGTGGCCTGGTCTCAGTTATCTGATGAAAGTTGCAAGCGAGAATTTCATCATCGCTTGCGGCTGGGATTGGCATCGTCCCCGACTCCTGATGTCGAGGGTAAATGGGCGAGGTTTAGGACTGTGACTCATGCAGCTTCAATGGCTGCTTTGGGTACGCGGTCCAGACCTCCCCAGAGACCCTGGCTGACAGAGGAGGTGTTCAGGATGGTTGAGAAAAAGCGACAGGCCCACTGTAATCGGCTACAGAATCCCACGTCAGAGAATGAGGCTTACCGCAGCCTTCGCTCGGAGGTTCGGAGAGCCGTGAGGCGCTGCAAGGATGGGTGGTGGTCGCGGGTTGCTGAGGAGATGGAGTCTGCCTCAGTGGCCCGTGATCACAAATCTCTATTTAACTCCATCAAAAAAGTAACCTGCAGCGCCACACCTATTACCATCATTAGGGGAAAAAACGGTGATCCAATCTCCGACCCCCAGGAACAGGTTTGCAGATTTGCTGAGCATTTCTGTGAGGTCCTGGGGGAGGGAAAATCCCTCAGCCAGGAAAACATCGTGGCACAAAGTGAGGATGACCCTGCTGAGGCTGCGGTGCCTCAAATATTGGAAGAAGTCACCCCCTGTGAGTGGCTGGCTGAGGTGCCATCTGCTGAGGAAGTATTGAAGGCGATCCGGAGTCTGAGACCAGGAAAGGCAGCGGGCAGAGATGATCTCCCAAGCGAAATGCTGAGGGAGGGTGGCGTTTGTGCACAGACTGCCCTATATGACATCATAACAACAGTCTGGACCACTGGACGGGTTCCGCAGGATTGGAAGGATGCCCTGGTGGTCCCCCTTTTTAAGAAGGGGGACCGCACAGACTGTAACAACTACAGGGGCATCTCACTCCTCAGTGTGCCTGGAAAGGTCCTGGCAAGGATTATTCAGCATCGCCTTGCCAGGCACGCTGAGGAGAGGCTTGCGGAGCCCCAATCCGGTTTCAGGAAAGGGCGGTCCTGCACAGATGCCATATTTTCTGTCCGTCTGCTACAGCAGAGGTGTAGGGAATTCCAACAAGACCTACATCTCTGCTTTATTGACCTGGTCAAGGCCTATGATACCATCAGTAGGCCTGGGCTCTGGGTCGTTCTTCGTGCTTTTGGAGTACCTGACCCTCTGCTCACGATCATTAAGGACCTTCATGATGGTGAGCGGGCCCGGGTAAAACTACGTGGCCGGGAGTCAGAGCCATTCCCTGTACACCTTGGGGTGTGACAGGGATGTCCTCTGGCTCCCACATTATTTAACATCTATTTTGACCACGTAGTTCGTGAAGCCTTCAATAGCTGTACCGGGGGAATCTTCATATGGTACAGATATAATGGGAGGCTAATCGATGCCCGGGTGCGGTCAAGGGATGGCTCCCTATTGCTCAACCACGTTATGTATGCTGATGATTTGGTAATAGCTGCTCAGTCAGAGGAGGAGTTGGAGACGCTGCTGCTGCTGAGACTGGAGCGTGCCACTAAGAGGTGGGGCCTTACCATTAGCCCCACCAAAACTAAGCACCTGCCTGGGTATTGCGTACCATCGGACACTCCACCCCCAGAACTCCCAATCGGTGATGGGGCAGTTGTGGAGAGAGTGGAGAGTTTCCCATACCTGGGCAGTGTGCTTATGACTGGCTGCAGTTTAACAGCAGAGGTCTCACTCCGAATCAGTCGAGCGGCAATATATTTTCATCGGTTGCGTAACGCTGTGTGGAAGCTACCTGGTCTGTCGCTCCGCACTAAGCTTCAGGTCTTCTCGTCCACGGTCATTCCCTCCCTTCTCTACGCTTGCGAAACGTGGACCCCCCTAATGGAACATCTTCGCCGGTTAGAAACATTTAGGCTGGCCTGCCTACGATCCATCCTGGGTTTAACCAGACTGTATTGTGTGAGGAGCTCACAAATCCTTGAAAGATCTGTTCAGGATCCCATCGGTGAGCTCCTCCGGCAGGCAAGGCTGCGATGGCTGGGTCATGTAGCCCGCATGCCCAGCCACCGCATGCTGAAACAGCTTTTGTTTGGCCGGATTGAGGGGTCTAAGCGGGCGCGGCACGGGCTAGAGAAGAGATGGAGTGATGTGGTACAGGAGGACGTGGAGCTGAGTGGACTTGCCGATGACTGGTACCAGCGGTGTCAAGATCGGCCTCTGTGGAGGAGGCTCGTGAAGGATGCTACTGGGCAGTTGGAGGCAGTCGCCCTCCAACAACAACGGAGGGCGGAGGAGCGACGCTCAGAACAACGAGCGGAGCTCCGGGTGGCTAAAGCACAGCAGGTTGGCACAGTAGGGGGCACAGGTGGTGCATCAGCCAGTCATCTCAGTCAGTCGACCCGTGGCACCTGGGTCTGCCCCGTGACCTCCTGCCAGCGGGCGTTCGACACTTCACGTGGCCTCACGGTGCACATAGCCTGGCACAAGCATCGTGGTGACGTCACCGCCACTTAGTGGTGAATGGCGGTTGTTGTTGTTGTCTCTGTGTGTGTGTGTCTCTGTGTGTGTGTCTGTGAGTGTCTCTGTGTGTCTCTGTGTTTGTCTCTGTGTGTGTGTGTCTGTGTGTGTGTCTCTGTGTGTGTGTGTGTCTCTGTGTGTGTCTCTGTGTGTGTGTCTGTGTGTGTGTCTGTGTGTGTGTCTCTGTGTGTGTATGTGTGTGTCTGTGTGTGTGTCTCTGTGTGTGTTTCTGTGTGTGTGTCTCTGTGTGTGTGTCTGTGTGTGTGTGTGTCTGTGTGTGTGTCTCTGTGTGTGTGTCTGTGTGTGTCTCTGTGTGTCTCTGTGTGTGTCTGTGTGTGTGTCTGTGTGTCTCTGTGTGTGTCTGTGTCTGTGTGTGTCTCTGTGTGTGTCTGTGTGTGTGTCTGTGTGTCTCTGTGTGTGTGTCTCTGTGTGTCTCTGTGTGTGTCTGTGTGTGTGTGTCTCTGTGTCTCTGTGTGTGTCTCTGTGTGTGTCTCTGTGTGTGTGGGGAGCGATAGTGTAGCGGTTAGCGCGCTGCACTATGAACCTGGCGACCCGGGTTCGATTCCCGCTCACGGCCAACGCCCAGTGACGATTATCTCAACCGGTCCTGGGCCTCCCCCTAGGTCGATTCGGCCTCAAACGAGTACCTGGTGCGGTGCGTGAACATCGCCACTGGGGAGACAAAGGCGGCCGGGCGTGGTGCCGGCCACCCACCCCCTCGTGTGCCCTCGCGGCCATCGCGGGCGCCGCTCGCTAACGGCACTTGCCTCCACGGTCCGCTAAGGCTGCACAGGGGATCTTTGTCCTCTTTGTCCGCCGGGTCGCCGGTCGAGGCCTAGGACCGACCCACAATGCACCGCTCGCGTCACGTGACGTTCCCCTCGCCGCCCCGTGCCCACAGGTCTCCACCGAGGGCGACGGGGATGCCATCTTCCTGGCCGTGTTCGACGGCCACGGCGGCCCCCAGGCCGCTCGATTCGCCCGCCGCTGCCTCTGGCCCTCGATCCGCGCCCAGCCCGGGCTGTGGGGCGCCGCCGACCCCGCGGGAGTTTGCCACGCCATCCGTGACGGCTTCCTGGCGTGCCAGCGCGCCATGTGGGAGGAGCTGGGTGGGTCTCACGCGCGCTGCGCTATACACTACACTATACACTACTTTACTATATACTACACTATACACTACTATACACTACTATATACACTACACTATACACTACTATACTATACACTACACTACTATACACTACTATATACACTACACTATACACTACACTATACACTACACTATACACTACTATACACTACACTATACACTACACTATACACTACACTACTATACACTACTATACACTACACTATACACTACACTATACACTACACTACTATACACTACACTATATACTACACTATACACTACTATACATTACTATACACTATACACTACACTACTATACACTACACTATACACTACTATACACTACTATACACTAACTACTATACACCACACTATACACTACTATACACTACTATACGCTACACTACTATACACTACTATACACTACACTACTATACACTACACTACTATACACTACACTATACGCTACACTATACACTACACTATACACTACTATACACTACTATACACTACACTATACACTACACTATACACTACTATACACTACACTATATACTACACACTACTATACACTACACTATACACTACACTATACACTACACTACGATACACTACACTACTATACACTACTATACACTACACTATACACTACACTATACACTACACTACTATACACTACACTATATACTACACTATACACTACACTACTATACATTACTATACACTACACTATACACTACACTACTATACACTACTATACACTACACTATACACTACTATACACTACACTATACACTACTATACGCTACACTACTATACACTACTATACACTACACTATACACTACACTATACACTACTATACACTACACTACACACTACACTACACACTACATTACACTATACACTACACTAAATTAACGTTTTGTTCCACCATTTGAACCTCGTTTGCCTGTAGCACAATATGATAAAAAAAAATTAACCCTTTCATCTGGCAACAAAACTGACACCAATGTTTTTCGTGTACAAGGAGTCATTGTTTGTGCATTGAGCACAATAGCTGCGGTCAGAATGCAAACAAAAAACAGGCAGCTCTGATAATGTATTGGCGGTGGAATTGATAAGTCCACACCCGAGACAGCTTCCCTTAGAGCCTCGTCTCACACGCGGTGTTAGACCAGGTGATGATGATGACGTCTCACACTTGCGGTGTTAGACCAGATGATGATGACGTCTCACACTTGCGGTGTTAGACCAGGTGATGATGACGTCTCACACTTGCGGTGTTAGACTAGATGATGATGACGTCTCACACTTGCGGTGTTAGACCAGGTGATGATGACGTCTCAGACTTGCGGTGTTAGAGCAGGTGATGATGACGTCTCACACTTGCGGTGTTAGACCAGACGATGATGACGTCACACACGCGGCGTTAGACCAGGTGATGATGACGTCTCACACTTGTGGTGTTAGACCAGGTGATGATGATGACGTCTCACACTTGCGGTGTTAGACCAGATGATGATGACGTCTCACACTTGCGGTGTTAGACCAGGCGATGATGATGACGTCTCACACTTGCGGTGTTAGACCAGATGATGATGATGACGTCTCACACTTCTGATGTTAGACCAGATGATGATGACGTCTCACACTTGCAGCGTTAGTCCAGGTGATGATGATGACGTCTCACACTTGCGGTGTTAGACCAGGTGATGATGACGTCTCACACTTGCGGTGTTAGACCAGGTAATGATAACGTCTCACACACGCAGTGTTAGACCAGATGATGATGATGTCTCACACTTGCGGTGTTATACCAGGTGATGATGACGTCTCACACACGCAGTGTTAGACCAGGTGATGATGACGTCTCACACAGGCGGTGTTAGACCAGGTAATGATGACGTCTCACGCTTGCGGTATTAGACCAGATGATGATGATGACGTCTCACACTTGCGGTGTTAGACCAGGTGATGATGACGTCTCACACTTGCGGTGTTAGACCAGGTGATGATGACGTCACACACACGGTGTTAGACCATATGATGATGATGTCTCACACTTGCGGTGTTAGACCAGGTGATGATGACGTCTCACACTTGCGGTGTTAGACCAGATGATGATGACGTCTCACACTTGCGGTGTTAGACCAGGTGATGATGACGCCAAAAGGCGCAACATTTTGTCGCGTGATTGGGGCCAAATGTAGCTGATAGAGGCAAAATAAACATTGAAATTGGTTTAATTTGTTGATCAGGGAAGGCTCTAAGAAAAGCCGTCTCGGGTGTGGACCAATAAAATTCAAGGACGGTGCCAATATTATTATCAGAGTTGTCTCTTTTGTTTGCATTTTGACTGCTTGTGTTGTGGTTATTGCAAACATGATGCCTTGAATAAAGGTGTCAGTTTTTCTGCCAGTTAAAAGGGTAAAACCTATTACTATATCTTGTTACTGGCAAATGAGGTCTCATAATGAATTTGATCTTCTCCGATGGATGCTGCTTGATAGCGGAGAGTGAAGAAACGTGAGTGTGGCTGATGCTGTCTGAAGTTACTTAGGAAATAACGAAGAGCAAAGAGAAGTGGTAGAGTTACCAATAAATTGATCAGAGTCTAATTTTATTTTGTCTCAATGTAATGGCAGGGAATATTGACAGAAATAATGTCATCAAACACTTCGCTGCATTTCACTGTAGCACTGCATTAATGGCAGTGAATGTTGCACAATACATTTATTTCACCCATGGCTAATGTGTAAGAGATTCTCGCAACATTTTTCATATTTGATATATTTTTGTTCAATAACATTGAAAATTGTAAAACGTTTCAAAATACAAAAAAAACTTTTACAATTTAATTTTTGTTATAACAAATTTAATAACATAAAATTCCGAGCAACAATTGTCCATCTTACCTTCCAGAGGTTTTTTTGGCACACCACCCACCCACTCAATCACTGACCCACCCACCCACTCACACAGTCACTCACCCACTCAGTCACTCACACAGTCACTCACCCACTCAGTCACTAACCCACCCACACAGTCACTCACCCACCCACTCACACAGTCACTCACCCACTCAGTCACTCACCCACCCACACAGTCACTCACCCACTCAGTCACTAATCCACCCACACAGTCACTCACCCACCCACTCAATCACTCACCCACCCACCCACCCACTCACACAGTCACTCACCCACTCAGTCACTCACCCACCCACACAGTCACTCACCCACTCAGTCACTCACCCACCCACCCACACAGTCACTCACCCACTCAGTCACTCACCCACCCACACAGTCACTCACCCACCCACCCAATTACACAGTCACTCACCCACTCAGTCACTCACCCACCCACTCACTCACACAGTCACTCACCCACTCAGTCACTCACCCACCCACCCACTCAATCACTCACCCACCCACCCACACAGTCACTAACCCACTCAGTCACTCACCCACCCACTCAGTCACTCACCCATCCACCCACCCACTCACACAGTCACTCACCCACTAATTCACCCACCCACTCAATCACTCACCCACCCACTCACTCACACAGTCACTCACCCACTCAATCACTCACCCACCCACACAGTCACTCACCCACCCACCCAATTACACAGTCACTCACCCACTCAGTCACTCACCCACCCACTCACTCACACAGTCACTCACTCACTCATCCACCCACCCACTCAATCACTCACCCACCCACCCACCCACACAGTCACTAACCCACTCAGTCACTCACCCACCCACTCAATCACTCACCCACCCACTCACACAGTCACTCACCCACCCACCCACCCACTCAATCACTCACCCACCCACCCACTCAGTCACTAACCCACTCAGTCACTCACCCACCCACTCAATTACTCACCCACCCACTCACACAGTCACTCAATCACCCACCTACCCACCCACTCAGTCACTCACCCACACCTCTGTCTAACCCCCCCCCCCCCACAGTTAACTGGCCGCGCACACCGCAGGGCCATCCCAGCACGGCAGGCACCACGGCTTGCTGCTGCCTCATCAGGGGCGGTGACGAGCTCTACGTCGCCCACGTGGGAGACTCGCGAGCCGTCATCGCCCAGCGGCACCCCCGGGGAGGGGGCACCCCCGCAGACGGACCTCCCCCCCCTTCAACGCACCCCGTCTATTCATTGGCCCCCCCTTCCTCACTGCGACCCATTTATTCAGCGGGCCCCCCTTCTTCCTTGCGCCCCATTTATTCAGCGGACCCCCCTTCGGACATGGGCCCCCCTTCTGTGAAGGCCCACCTAGCCTGGGACGGAACCCCACCTACGCATGGCCAAGTCGTGGCGGACTTCATAGCGGCCATCGGCCAAGCCGTGGCAACACCGCAACCACCGCCACTGTCACAACCACCACAACTACAACCACAACCACCACTGTCACAACCACCACAACCACCACCACCACTGTCACAACCACCACCACCACTGTCACAACCACCACCACCACTGTCACAACCACCACCACTGTCACAACCACCACCACCACGGCCACCACTGTCACAACCACCACCACCACTGTCACAACCATCACCACCACGGCCACCACCACTGTCACAACCACCACCACCACTGTCACAACCACCACCACTGTCACAACCACCACCACCACGGCCACCACCACTGTCACAACCACCACTGTCACAACCACCATCACCACTGTCACAACCACCACCACTGTCACAACCACCACCACGGCCACCACTGTCACAACCACCACCACCACCACTGTCACAATCACCACCACGGCCACCACCACTGTCACAACCACCACCACCACCACGGCCACCACCTCTGTCACAACCACCACCACCACTGTCACAACCACCACCACCACCACTGTCACAACCACCATCACCACCGCCACCACCACCACTGTCACAACCACCACCACCACCACTACAACCACCGCCACGGCCACCACTGTCACAACCACCGCCACCACCATGGCCACCACTGTCACAACCACCACCGCCCCGGCAGGAGGTGGACAAGGAGGAGGTGGTGGACGAGGTGGAGGAGGAGGTGGACGAGGTGGTGGACGAGATGGAAGAGGAGGAGGTGGACAAGGAGGTGGTGGTGGACAAGGAGGTGGACAAGGTGGTGGAGGTGGACGAGGTGGTGGAGGAGGTGGACGAGGTGGTGGATGAGGAGGTGGACGAGGTGGAGGAGGAGGTGGTGGACGAGGTGGTGGACGAGGTGGTGCCGCTACTTGCCGTGGCGTTGACGCGCGACCACAAACCGGAGGATCCAGTGGAGATGGAACGCATCGAGAGGCTGGGCGGGCGGTAAGACATTCGTGTGTATGTGTGTGTGTGCCTATGATACCATCAGTTTAATTCGTGGTTTCGTGGTAATTAATTGAAGGTGGAGGGGTTACCAGCCCCTCGCACCCGTCCAGAGCCCCCGTTTAGCCCCTGTGGTGGACACATATGCCATGAGGGGAGGAGCCAATCAAAATTGGATCTCCCCCCACAGCGCTGTCCATGACAGAGTTGCCCGTCCGGCACCGCGAGGAGGTAGGGGGTTGTTTTGCCATCAGCCAGTCATCTCAGTCAGTCGACCCGTGGAACCTGGGTCTGCCCCGTGACCTCCTGCCAGCGGGCGTTCGACACTTCACGTGGCCTCAGGGTGCACATAGCCTGGCACAAGCGTCGTGGTGACGTCACCGCCACTTAGTGGCGAATGGCGGTTGTTGTTGTTGATGATACCATCAGTAGGCCTGGGCTCTGGGTCGTTCTTTGTGCTTTTGGAGTACCTGACCCTCTGCTCACGATCATTAAGGACCTTCATGATGGTGAGCGGGCCCGGGTAAAACTACGTGGCCGGGAGTCAGAGCCATTCCCTGTACACCTTGGGGTGCGACAGGGATGTCCTCTGGCTCCCACATTATTTAACATCTATTTTGACCGCGTAGTTCGTGAAGCCTTCAATAGCTGTACCGGGGGAAACTCCATATGGTACAGATATAATGGGAGGCTGATCGATGCCCGGGTGCGGTCAAGGGATGGCTCCCTATTGCTCAACCACGTTATGTATGCTGATGATTTGGTAATAGCTGCTCATTCAGAGGAGGAATTGGAGACGCTGCTGCTGAGACTGGAGCGTGCCACTAAGAGGTGGGGCCTTACCATCAGCCCCACCAAAACTAAGCACCTGCCTGGGTATTTTGTACCATCAGACACTCCACCCCCACAACTCCCAATCGGTGATGGGGCAGTTGTGGAGAGAGTGGAGAGTTTCCCATACCTGTGCAGTGTGCTTATGACTGGCTCCAGTTTAACAGCAGAGGTCTCACTCCGAATCAGTCGAGCGGCAATATCTTTTCATCGGTTGCGTAACGTTGTGTGGAAGCTACCTGGTCTGTCGCTCCACACTAAGCTTCAGGTCTTCTCGGCCACGGTCATTCCCTCCCTTCTCTACGCTTGCGAAACGTGGACCCCCCTAATGAAACATATTCGCCGGTTAGAAACATTTAGGCTGGCCTGCCTACGATCCATCCTGGGTTTAACCAGACTGGATTGTGTGAGGAGCTCACAAATCCTTGAAAGATCTGGGAAAGGTCCCATCGGTGAGCTCCTCCGGCGGGCAAGGCTGCGATGGCTGGGTCATGTAGCCCGCATGCCCAGCCAACGCATGCCGAAACAGCTTTTGTTCGGCCGGATTGAGGGGGCTAAGCGGGCGCGGCACGGGCTAGAGAAGAGATGGAGTGATGTGGTACAGGAGGACGTGGAGCTGAGTGGACTTGCCGATGACTGGTACCAGCGGTGTCAAGATCGGCCTCTGTGGAGGAGGCTCGTGAAGGATGCTACTGGGCAGTTGGAGGCAGTCGCCCTCCAACAACAACGGAGGGCGGAGGAGCGACGCTCAGAACAACGAGCGGAGCGCCGGGTGGCTAAAGCACAGCAGGTTGGCACAGTAGGGGGCACAGGTGGTGCATCAGCCAGTCATCTCAGTCAGTTGACCCGTGGCACCTGGGTCTGCCCTGTGACCTCCTGCCAGCGGGCGTTCGACACTTCACGTGGCCTCAGGGTGCACATAGCCTGGCACAAGCATCGTGATGACGTCACCGCCACTTAGTGGCGAATGGCGGTTGTTGTTGTGTGTATGTGGAGCCAGGAGATTGAATATCTACCCTCGGGGCTCCTCCAGAAACAACGAAAAACCACTACGGGTGGCCACGTGGAATGTTCGAACGCTCACTGCGGAGGAGAGGCTGCCACTCCTCTGTCGGGAGCTGGACCGGTACTGCCTGGATCTATGTGGCATTCAGGAGATCCGGTGGACCGGCTCTAGCTCCTGCCACCATGAGGGGTGGACAGTCCTATACTCGGGGCAGCAGACTGCCAAACAACAGGGTGTGGCTCTTCTTTTGAACAAAATAATGAAGGGGGCGTGGGAGCGTGGCGGTGAGGTGTGAGAAGCTGTAAGCCCCAGGCTACTTTGGGCTCGCCTTCCCATCAACCGGAGGCGAGGAATGGTGGTCGTGGTTACTTATGCCCCCACCGAAGATGAACATCCGTGGAGGGATGCAGGCAAAGCCGATGAGTCAGATGCCTTCTAGGACCTGTCACAGGTGCTGGCTAAAGTGGGCCCTCGGGATAGAGTCATGATGTTGGGTGACTTCAATGCCCGAGTTGGTCATGATACTGGCACCTGGTCTGGAGTGATTGGAGAGCATGGGCCAGATCAGCTCAATAACAACGGTAGGAGGCTACTAGATTTTTGTGCAGCCCATGGGCTTGTAATTTCCAACACGCTGTTCCGGCATCGGCGCATCCACACAACATCATGGATGCATGCCGGGTCCAAGCAAGAACATCTGCTGGACTACCTAGTGACGGACCAGCAGATGCGAGCCCATGTCCTTGACACCAGGACCTACCATGGAGCTGATCTGCCCTCTGACCATCGACTAGTCATCTGTAAGAAGCGCCTGCCATTCTTCCACTCCGGTGGTGGGTGTACACCCAGGACCCCATTCCAACCTAAAGTGGCCTGGTCTCAGTTATCTGATGAAAGTTGCAAGCGAGAATTTCATCATCGCTTGCGGCTGGGATTGGCATCATCCCCGACTCCTCCTGATGTCGAGGGTAAATGGGCGAGGTTTAGGACTGTGGTTCATGTAGCTGCAATGGCTGCTTTGGGTACGCGGTCCAGACCTCCCCAGAGACCCTGGCTGACAGAGGAGGTGTTCAGGATGGTTGAGAAAAAGCGACAGGCCCACTGTCATCGGCTACAGAATCCCACGTCAGAGAATGAGGAGGCTTACCGCAGCCTTCGCTAAGAAGTTCGGAGAGCCGTGAGGCGCTGCAAGGATGGGTGGTGGTCGCGGGTTGCTGAGGAGATGGAGTCTGCCTCAGTGGCCCGTGATCACAAATCTCTATTTAACTCCATCAAAAAAGTAACCTGTAGCGCCACACCTATTACCATCATTAGGGGAAAAAACGGTGATCCAATCTCCGACCCCCAGGAACAGGTTTACAGATTTGCTGAGCATTTCTGTGAGGTCTTGGGGGAGGGAAAATCCCTCAGCCAGGAAAACATCGTGGCACAAAGGGAGGATGACCCTGCTGAGGCTGCGGTGCCTCAAATATTGGAAGAAGTCACCCCCTGTGAGTGGCTGGCTGAGGTGCCATCTGTTGAGGAAGTACTGAAGGCGATCCAGAGTCTGAGACCAGGAAAGGCAGCGGGCAGAGATGATCTCCCAAGCGAAATGCTGAGGGAGGGTGGCGTTTGCGCACAGACTGCCCTATATGACATCATAACAACAGTCTGGACCACTGGACGGGTTCCGCAGGATTGGAAGGATGCCCTGGTGGTCCCCCTTTTTAAGAAGAGGGACAGCACAGACTGTAACAACTACAGGGGCATCTCACTCCTCAGTGTTCCGGGAAAGGTCCTGGCAAGGATTATTCAACATCGCCTTGCCAGGCACGCTGAGGAGTGGCTTGCGGAGCCCCAATGCGGTTTCAGGAAAGGGCAGTCCTGCACAGATGCCATATTTTCTGTCCGTCTGCTACAGCAGAGGTGTAGGGAATTCCAAAAAGACCTACTTTTCTGCTTTCTTGACCTGGTCAAGGCCTATGATACCATCAGTAGGCCTGGGCTCTGGGTCGTTCTTCGTGCTTTTGGAGTACCTGACCCTCTGCTCAAGATCATTAAGGACCTTCATGATGGTGAGCGGGCCCGGGTAAAACTATGTGGCCGGGAGTCAGAGTCATTCCCTGTACACCTTGGGGTGCGACAGGGATGTCCTCTGGCTCCCACATTATTTAACATCTATTTTGACCACGTAGTTCGTGAAGCCTTCAATAGCTGTACCGGGGGAATCTCCATATGGTACAGATATAATGGGAGGCTGATCGATGCCCGGGTGCGGTCAAGGGATGGCTCCCTATTGCTCAACCACGTTATGTCTGCTGATTTGGTAATAGCTGCTCATTCAGAGGAGGAGTTGGAAACGCTGCTGCTGAGACTGGAGCGTGCCACTAAGAGGTGGGGCCTTACCATCAGCCCCACCAAAACTAAGCACCTGCCTGGGTATTTTGTACCATCGGACACTCCACCCCCACAACTCCCAATCGGTGATGGGGCAGTTGTGGAGAGAGTGGAGAGGTTCCCATACCTGGGCAGCGTGCTTATGACCGGCTCCAGTTTAACAGCAGAGGTCTCACTCCGAATCAGTCGAGCGGCAATATCTTTTCATCGGTTGTGTAATGCTGTGTGGAAGCTACCTGGTCTGTCGCTCCACACTAAGCTTCAGGTCTTCTCGGCCACGGTCATTCCCTCCCTTCTCTACGCTTGCAAAAAGTGGACCCCCCTAATGGAACATCTTCGCCGGTGTGAAACATTTAGGCTGGCCTGCCTACGATCCATCCTGGGTTTAACCAGGCTGGATTGTGTGAGGAGCTCACAAATCCTTGAAAGATCTGGGCAAGGCACCATCGGTGAGCTCCTCCGGCAGGCAAGGCTGCGATGGCTGGGTCATGTAGCCCGCATGCCCAGCCACCGCATGCCGAAACAGCTTTTGTTCGGCCGGATTGAGGGGGCTAAACGAGCGCGGCACGGGCTAGAGAAGAGATGGAGTGATGTGGTACAGGAGGACGTGGAGCTGAGTGGACTTGCCGATGACTGGTGCCAGCGGTGTCAAGATCGGCCTCTGTGGAGGAGGCTTGTGAAGGACGCTTCTGGGCAGTTGGAGGCAGTCGCCCTCCAACAACAATGGAGGGCGGAGGAGCGACGCTCACAACAACGAGCGGAACGCCGGGTGGCTAAAGCACAGCAGGTTGCTACAGTAGGGGGCACAGGTGGTGCATCAGCCAGTCGTCTCAATCAGTCGACCCGTGGCACCTGGGTCTGCCCAGTGACCTCCTGCCCGCGGGCGTTCGACACTTCACGTGGCCTCAGGGTGCACATAGCCTGGCACAAGCGTCGTGGTGACGTCACCGCCACTTAGTGGCGAATGGCGGTTGTTGTTGTGTGTGTGTATATATGTGGGTGTATGTGTGTGTGTATGTGTGTGTGTATGGGTGTATGGGGAGGAGTAGTTTAGTGGTTAGCGCGCTGTGCTACGAACCTGATGACCCGGGTTCGATTCCCGCTCACAGCCAACACCAGTCACGATTATCTGAACCGGTCCAGGGCCTCCCCTAGGTCGACTAAGCCTCAAATGAATACCTGGTACGGTGTGTAAACATCGCCACTAGGGAAAAAAAGGCGGCCGGGCGTGGTGCTGGGCACCCACCCCCTCGTGTACCGTTCCGGCCTCCGTAGGTGCTGCTCGCTAACAGCACTTGCCCCTACAGTCTGTTACAGGCTACACGGGGGATCTTTGTCTTTGTGTGTGCTCGCTAACAGCACTTGCCCCTACAGTCTGTTACAGGCTACACGGGGGATCTTTGTCTTTGTGTGTGCTCGCTAACAGCACTTGCCCGTACAGTCTGTTAAGGCTACACGGGGGATCTTTGTCTTTGTGTGTCTGCCCACCAGGGTGATGAGGAAGCCAGGGGGGCCTTGCCGTGTGGCCTGGAGGAGGCCCCTTGTGGCTCACTGCGGCCCTGGGCAGCAAAGCTCAGCCACGGAGGACATCCCCTTCCTGGCCGTGTCACGCTCCCTCGGTACACACACACACACCTACACACACACCTACACACACACCTATACACACCTACACACATACACCTACACACACACCTACACACACACACACCTACACACACACACACCTACACACACCTACACACACACACACCTACACACACACACCTACACACACACACACACCTACACACACACACAGCTACACACACACCTACACACACACCTACACAACAACAACCGCCATTCGCCACTAAGTGGCGGTGACGTCACCACGACGCTTGTGCCAGGCTATGTGCACCCTGAGGCCACGTGAAGTGTCGAACGCCCGCTGGCAGGAGGTCACGGGGCAGACCCAGGTGCCACGGGTCGACTGACTGAGATGACTGGCTGATGCACCACCTGTGCCCCCTACTGTGCCAACCTGCTGTGCTTTAGCCACCCGGCGCTCCGCTCGTTGTTCTGAGCGTCGCTCCTCCGCCCTCCATTGTTGTTGGAGGGCGACTACCTCCAACTGCCCAGTAGCATCCTTCACTAGCCTCCTCCACAGAGGCCGATCTTGACACCGCTGGTACCAGTCATCGGCAAGTCCACTCAGCTCCACCTCCTCCTGTACCACATCACTCCATCTCTTCTCTAGCCCGTGCCGCGCTCGTTTAGCCCCCTCAATCCGGCCGAACAAAAGCTGTTTCGGCATGCGGTGGCTGGGCATGCGGGCTACATGACCCAGCCATCGCAGCCTTGCCCGCCGGAGGAGCTCACCGATGGTGCCTTGCCCAGATCTTTCAAGGATTTGTGAGCTCCTCACACAATCCAGCCTGGTTAAACCCAGGATGGATCGTAGGCAGGCCAGCCTAAATGTTTCACACCAGCGAAGATGTTCCATTAGGGGGGTCCACGTTTCGCAAGCGTAGAGAAGGGAGGGAATGACCGTGGCCGAGAAGACTTGACGCTTAGTGCGGAGCGACAGACTAGGTAGCTTCCACACAGCGTCATAAGCACACTGCCCAGGTATGGGAAACTCTCCACTCTCTCCACAACTGCCCCATCACCGATTGGGAGTTGTGGGGGTGGAGTGTCCGCTGGTACAAAATACCCAGGCAGGTGCTTAGTTTTGGTGGGGCTGATGGTAAAGCCCCACCTCTTAGTGGCACGCTCCAGTCTCAGCAGCAGCGTCTCCAACTCCTCCTCTGAATGAGCAGCTATTACCAAATCATCAGCATACATGACGTGGTTGAGCAATAAGGAGCCATCCCTTGACCGCACCCGGGCATCGATCAGCCTACCATTATATATGTACCATATGGAGATTCCCCCGGTACAGCTATTGAAGGCTTAACGAACTACATGGTCAAAATAGATGTTAAATAATGTGGGAGCCAGAGGACATCCCTGTCGCACCCCAAGGTGTACAGGGAATGGCTCTGACTCCCGGCCACGTAGTTTTACCCGGGCCCGCTCACCATCATGAAGGTCCTTAATGATCATGAGCAGAGGGTCAGGTACTCCAAAAGCATGAAGAACAACCCAGAGCCCAGGTCTACTGATGGTATCATAGGCCTTGACCAGGTCAAGAAAGCAGATATGTAGGTCTTTTTGGAATTCCCTACACCTCTGCTGTAGCAGACGGACAGAAAATATGGCATCTTTGCAGGACCGCCCTTTCCTGAAACCGCATTGGGGCTCCGCAAGCCTCTCCTCAGCGTGCCTGGCAAGGCGATGTTGAATAATCCTTGCCAGGACCTTTCCCGGCACACTGAGGAGTGAGATGCCCCTGTAGTTGTTACAGTCTGTGCGGTCCCACTTCTTAAAAAGGGGGACCACCAGGGCATCCTTCCAATCCTGCGGAACCCGTCCAGTGGTCCAGACTGTTGTTATGATGTCATATAGGGCAGTCTGTGCACAAACGCCACCCTCCCTCAGCATTTCGCTTGGGAGATCATCTCTGCCCGCTGCCTTTCCTGGTCTCAGACTCCGGATCGCCTTCAGTACTTCCTCAACAGATGGCACCTTAGCCAGCCACTCACAGGGGGTGACTTCTTCCAATATTTGAGGCACCGCAGCCTCAGCAGGGTCATCCTCACTTTGTGCCACGATGTTTTCCCGATTGAGGGATTTTCCCTCCCCCAGGACCTCACAGAAATGCTCAGCAAATCTGCAAACCTGTTCCTGGGGGTCGAAGATTGGGTCACCGTTTTTTCCCCTAATGATGGTAATAGGTGTGGCGCTGCAGATTACTTTTTTGATGGAGTTAAATAGAGGTTTGTGATCACGGGCCACTGAGGCAGACTCCATCTCCTCAGCAACCCGCGACCACCACCCATCCTTGCAGCACCTCATGGCTCTCCGAACCTCCGAGCGAAGGCTGCGGTAAGCCTCCTCATTCTCTGACATGGGATTCTGTAACTGATGACAGTGGGCCTGTCGTTTTTTCTCAACCATCCTGAACACCTCCTCTGTCAGCCAGGGTCTCTGGGGAGGTCTGGACCGCGTACCCAAAGCAGCCATTGCAGCTGCATGAGTCACAGTCCTAAACCTCGCCCATTTACCCTCGACATCAGGAGGAGTCAGGGACGATGCCAATCCCAGCCGCAAGCAATGATGAAATTCTCGCTTGCAACTTTCATCAGATAACTGAGACCAGGCCACTTTAGGTTGGAATGGGGTCCTGGGTGTACACCCACCACCGGAGTTGAAGAATAGCAGGCACATCTTACAGATGACTAGTCGGATGGTCAGAAGGCAGATCAGCTCCACGGTAGGTCCTGGTGTCAAGGACATGGGCTCGCATCCGCTGGTCCGTCACTATCTAGTCCAGCAGATGTTCTTGCTTGGACCCGGCATGCATCCATGATGTTGTGTGGATGCGCCGATGCCGGAACAGCGTGTTGGTAATTACTAGCCCATGGGCTGCACAAAAATCTAGCAGCCTTCTACCGTTGTTATTGAGCTGATCTGGCCCATGCCCTCCAATCACTCCAGACCAGGTGCCAGTATCATGACCAACTCGGGCATTGAAGTCACCCAACATGATGACTCTATCCCGAGGGGCCACTTTAGCCAGCACCTGTGACAGGAGGTCATAGAAGTCATATGACTCATCGGCTTTGCCTGCATCCCTCCACGGATGTTCATCTTCGGTGGGGGCATAAGTAACCACGACCACCATTCCTCGCCTCCAGTTGATGGGAAGGCGAGCCCAAAGTAGCCTGGGACTTACAGCTTCCCACACCTCACCGCCATGTTCCCACGCCCCTTTATTCTTTTGTTCAAAAGAAGAGCCACACCCTGTTGTTTGGCAGTCTGCTGCCCCGAGTAGAGGACTGTCCACCCCTCATAGTGGCAGGAGCCAGAGCCGGTCCACCGGACCTCCTGAATGCCACATAGATCCAGGCGGTACCGGTCCAGCTCCCGACAGAGGAGTGGCAGCCTCTCCTCCGCAGTGAGTGTTCGAACATTCCACGTGGCCACCCGTAGTGGTTTTTCGTTGTTTCTGGAGGAGCCCCGAGGGTAGATATTCAATCTCCTGGCTCCGCCAATTGGGGTTTGGCCAGGAGACGTCATAGACGCCTGGCCTCCCGGGGCCTCCGGCACAAGCTTATTAGTTATATATTCTTAATTCGTGGTTTAGTGGTAATTAATTGAAGGTGGAGGGGTTACCAGCCCCTCGCATCCATCCAGAGCCCCCGTTTAGCCCCTGTGTGTGTATGTAGAGGAGCCAATCAAAATTGGATCTCCCCCCACAGCACTGTCCACGACAGAGTTGCCCGTCCGGCACACACACCTACACACACACCTACACACACCTACACACACACCTATACACACACCTACACACACCTACACACACCTACACACACACCTACACACACACCTACACACACCTACAACAACAACAACAACCGCCATTCGCCACTAAGTGGCGGTGACGTCACCACGACGCTTGTGCCAGGCTATGTGCACCCTGAGGCCACGTGAAGTGTCGAACGCCCGCTGGCAGGAGGTCACGGGGCAGACATAGGTGCCACGGGTCGACTGACTGAGATGACTGGCTGATGCACCACCTGTGCCCCCTACTGTGCCAACCTGCTGTGCTTTAGCCACCCGGCGCTCCGCTCGCTGTTGTGAGCGTCGCTCCTCCGCCCTCCGTTGTTGTTGGAGGGCGACTGCCTCCAACTGCCCAGTAGCATCCTTCACGAGCCTCCTCCACAGAGGCCGATCTTGACACCGCTGGTACCAGTCATGGGCAAGTCCACTCAGCTCCACGTCCTCCTGTACCACATCACTCCATCTCTTCTCTAGCCCGTGCCGCGCCCGCTTAGCCCCCTCAATCCAGCCAAACAAAAGCTGTTTCGGCATGCGGTGGCTGGGCATGCGGGCTACATGACCCAGCCATCGCAGCCTTGCCTGCCGGAGGAGCTCACCGATGGGACCCTGCCCAGATCTTTCAAGGATTTGTGAGCTCCTCACACAATCCAGTCTGGTTAAACCCAGGATGGATCGTAGGCAGGCCAGCCTAAATGTTTCTAACCGGCGAAGATGTTCCATTAGGGGGGTCCACGTTTCGCAAGCGTAGAGAAGGGAGGGAATGACCGTGGCCGAGAAGACCTGAAGCTTAGTGCGGAGCGACAGACCAGGTAGCTTCCACACAGCGTTACGCAACCGATGAAAAGATATTGCCGCTCGACTGATTCGGAGTGAGACCTCTGCTGTTAAACTGGAGCCAGTCATAAGCACACTGCCCAGGTATGGGAAACTCTCCACTCTCTCCACAACTGCCCCATCACCGATTGGGAGTTGTGGGGGTGGAGTGTCCGATGGTACAAAATACCCAGGCAGGTGCTTAGTTTTGGTGGGGCTGATGGTAAGTCCCCACCTCTTAGTGGCACGCTCCAGTCTCAGCAGCAGCGTCTCCAACTCCTCCTCTGACTGAGCAGCTATTACCAAGTCATCAGCATACATAACGTGGTTGAGCAATAGGGAGCCATCCCTTGACCGCACCCGGGCATCGATTAGCCTCCCATTATATCTGTACCATATGGAGATTCCCCCGGTACAGCTATTGAAGGCTTCACGAACTACGTGGTCAAAATAGATGTTAAATAATGTGGGAGCCAGAGGACATCCCTGTCGCACCCCAAGGTGTACAGGGAATGGCTCTGACTCCCGGCCACGTAGTTTTACCCGGGCCCGCTCACCATCATGAAGGTCCTTAATGATCGTGAGCAGAGGGTCAGGTACTCCAAAAGCACGAAGAACGACCCAGAGCCCAGGCCTACTGATGGTATCATAGGCCTTGACCAGGTCAATAAAGCAGAGATGTAGGTCTTGTTGGAATTCCCTACACCTCTGCTGTAGCAGACGGACAGAAAATATGGCATCTGAGCAGGACCGCCCTTTCCTGAAACCGCATTGGGGCTCCGCAAGCCTCTCCTCAGCGTGCCTGGCAAGGCGATACTGAATAATCCTTGCCAGGACCTTTCCCGGCACACTGAGGAGTGAGATGCCCCTGTAGTTGTTACAGTCTGTGCGGTCCCCCTTCTTAAAAAGGGGGACCACCAGGGCATCCTTCCAATCCTGCGGAACCCGTCCAGTGGTCCAGACTGTTGTTATGATGTCATATAGGGCAGTCTGTGCACAAACGCCACCCTCCCTCAGCATTTCGCTTGGGAGATCATCTCTGCCCGCTGCCTTTCCTGGTCTCAGACTCCGGATCGCCTTCAATACTTCCTCAGCAGATGGCACCTCAGCCAGCCACTCACAGGGGGTGACTTCATCCAATATTTGAGGCACCGCAGCCTCAGCAGGGTCATCCTCACTTTGTGCCACGATGTTTTCCTGGCTGAGGGATTTTCCCTCCCCCAGGACCTCACAGAAATGCTCAGCAAATCTGCGAACCTGTTCCTGGGGGTCGGAAATCGGATCACCGTTTTTTCCCCTAATGATGGTAATAGGTGTGGCGCTGCAGGTTACTTTTTTGATGGAGTTAAATAGAGATTTGTGATCACGGGCCACTGAGGCAGACTCCATCTCCTCAGCAACCCGCGACCACCACCCATCCTTGCAGCGCCTCACGGCTCTCCGAACCTCCGAGCGAAGGCTGCGGTAAGCCTCCTCATTCTCTGACGTGGGATTCTGTAGCCGGTGACAGTGGGCCTGTCGCTTTTTCTCAACCATCGTGAACAACTCCTCTGTCATCCAGGGTGTCTGGGGAGG
The DNA here is from genome assembly GCF_048934315.1 of Petromyzon marinus. NCBI lineage: Eukaryota > Metazoa > Chordata > Hyperoartia > Petromyzontiformes > Petromyzontidae > Petromyzon > Petromyzon marinus. The sequence continues at coordinate 181,884 of NW_027422999.1, read as the reverse complement.
TCTGGACCGCGTACCCAAAGCAGCCATTGCAGCTGCATGATTCACAGTCCTAAACCTCGCCCATTTACCCTCGACATCAGGAGGAGTCGGGGACGATGCCAATCCCAGCCGCAAGCGATGATGAAATTCTCGCTTGCAACTTTCATCAGATAACTGAGACCAGGCCACTTTAGGTTGGAATGGGGTCCTGGGTGTACACCCACCACCGGAGTGGAAGAATGGCAGGCGCATCTTACAGATGACTAGTCGATGGTCAGAGGGCAGATCAGCTCCACGGTAGGTCCTGGTGTCAAGGACATGGGCTCGCATTCGCTGGTCCGTCACTATGTAGTCCAGCAGATGTTCTTGCTTGGACCCGGCATGCATCCATGATGTTGTGTGGATGCGCCGATACCGGAACAGCGTGTTGGTAATTACAAGCCCATGCGCTGCACAAAAATCTAGCAGCCTCCTACCGTTGTTATTGAGCTGATCTGGCCCATGCCCTCCAATCACTCCAGACCAGGTGCCAGTATCATGACCAACTCGGGCATTGAAGTCACCCAACATGATGACTCTATCCTGAGGGGCCACTTTAGCCAGCACCTGTGACAGGAGGTCATAGAAGTCATATGACTCATCGGCTTTGCCTGCATCCCTCCACGGATGTTCATCTTCGGTGGGGGCATAAGTAACCACGACCACCATTCCTCGCCTACGGTTGATGGGAAGGCGAGCCCAAAGTAGCCTGGGACTTACAGCTTCCCACACCTCACCGCCATGTTCCCACGCCCCTTTATTCTTTTGTTCAAAAGAAGAGCCACACCCTGTTGTTTGGCAGTCTGCTGCCCCGAGTAGAGGACTGTCCACCCCTCATAGTGGCAGGAGCCAGAGCCGGTCCACCGGACCTCCTGAATGCCACATAGATCCAGGCGGTACCGGTCCAGCTCCCGACAGAGGAGTGGCAGCCTCTCCTCCGCAGTGAGTGTTCGAACATTCCACGTGGCCACCCGTAGTGGTTTTTCGTTGTTTCTGGAGGAGCCCCGAGGGTAGATATTCAATCTCCTGGCTCCGCCAATTGGGGTTTGGCCAGGAGACATCATAGACGCCTGGCCTCCCGGGGCCTCCGGCACAAGCTTATTAGTTATATATTCTTAATTCGTGGTTTAGTGGTAATTAATTGAAGGTGGAGGGGTTACCAGCCCCTCGCATCCATCCAGAGCCCCCGTTTAGCCCCTGTGTGTGTATGTAGAGGAGCCAATCAAAATTGGATCTCCCCCCACAGCACTGTCCACGACAGAGTTGCCCGTCCGGCACACACACCTACACACACACCTACACACACCTACACACACACCTATACACACACCTACACACACCTACACACACCTACACACACACCTACACACACACCTACACACACCTACAACAACAACAACAACCGCCATTCGCCACTAAGTGGCGGTGACGTCACCACGACGCTTGTGCCAGGCTATGTGCACCCTGAGGCCACGTGAAGTGTCGAACGCCCGCTGGCAGGAGGTCACGGGGCAGACCCAGGTGCCACGGGTCGACTGACTGAGATGACTGGCTGATGCACCACCTGTGCCCCCTACTGTGCCAACCTGCTGTGCTTTAGCCACCCGGGGCTCCGCTCGCTGTTGTGAGCGTCGCTCCTCCGCCCTCCGTTGTTGTTGGAGGGCGACTGCCTCCAACTGCCCAGTAGCATCCTTCACGAGCCTCCTCCACAGAGGCCGATCTTGACACCGCTGGTACCAGTCATGGGCAAGTCCACTCAGCTCCACGTCCTCCTGTACCACATCACTCCATCTCTTCTCTAGCCCGTGCCGCGCCCGCTTAGCCCCCTCAATCCGGCCAAACAAAAGCTGTTTCGGCATGCGGTGGCTGGGCATGCGGGCTACATGACCCAGCCATCGCAGCCTTGCCTGCCGGAGGAGCTCACCGATGGGACCCTGCCCAGATCTTTCAAGGATTTGTGAGCTCCTCACACAATCCAGTCTGGTTAAACCCAGGATGGATCGTAGGCAGGCCAGCCTAAATGTTTCTAACCGGCGAAGATGTTCCATTAGGGGGGTCCACGTTTCGCAAGCGTAGAGAAGGGAGGGAATGACCGTGGCCGAGAAGACCTGAAGCTTAGTGCGGAGCGACAGACCAGGTAGCTTCCACACAGCGTTACGCAACCGATGAAAAGATATTGCCGCTCGACTGATTCGGAGTGAGACCTCTGCTGTTAAACTGGAGCCAGTCATAAGCACACTGCCCAGGTATGGGAAACTCTCCACTCTCTCCACAACTGCCCCATCACTGATTGGGAGTTGTGGGGGTGGAGTGTCCGATGGTACAAAATACCCAGGCAGGTGCTTAGTTTTGGTGGGGCTGATGGTAAGTCCCCACCTCTTAGTGGCACGCTCCAGTCTCAGCAGCAGCGTCTCCAACTCCTCCTCTGACTGAGCAGCTATTACCAAGTCATCAGCATACATAACGTGGTTGAGCAATAGGGAGCCATCCCTTGACCGCACCCGGGCATCGATTAGCCTCCCATTATATCTGTACCATATGGAGATTCCCCCGGTACAGCTATTGAAGGCTTCACGAACTACGTGGTCAAAATAGATGTTAAATAATGTGGGAGCCAGAGGACATCCCTGTCGCACCCCAAGGTGTACAGGGAATGGCTCTGACTCCCGGCCACGTAGTTTTACCCGGGCCCGCTCACCATCATGAAGGTCCTTAATGATCGTGAGCAGAGGGTCAGGTACTCCAAAAGCACGAAGAACGACCCAGAGCCCAGGCCTACTGATGGTATCATAAGCCTTGACCAGGTCAATAAAGCAGAGATGTAGGTCTTGTTGGAATTCCCTACACCTCTGCTGTAGCAGACGGACAGAAAATATGGCATCTGAGCAGGACCGCCCTTTCCTGAAACCGCATTGGGGCTCCGCAAGCCTCTCCTCAGCGTGCCTGGCAAGGCGATACTGAATAATCCTTGCCAGGACCTTTCCCGGCACACTGAGGAGTGAGATGCCCCTGTAGTTGTTACAGTCTGTGCGGTCCCCCTTCTTACAAAGGGGGACCACCAGGGCATCCTTCCAATCCTGCGGAACCCGTCCAGTGGTCCAGACTGTTGTTATGATGTCATATAGGGCAGTCTGTGCACAAACGCCACCCTCCCTCAGCATTTCGCTTGGGAGATCATCTCTGCCCGCTGCCTTTCCTGGTCTCAGACTCCGGATCGCCTTCAATACTTCCTCAGCAGATGGCACCTCAGCCAGCCACTCACAGGGGGTGACTTCATCCAATATTTGAGGCACCGCAGCCTCAGCAGGGTCATCCTCACTTTGTGCCACGATGTTTTCCTGGCTGAGGGATTTTCCCTCCCCCAGGACCTCACAGAAATGCTCAGCAAATCTGCGAACCTGTTCCTGGGGGTCGGAAATCGGATCACCGTTTTTTCCCCTAATGATGGTAATAGGTGTGGCGCTGCAGGTTACTTTTTTGATGGAGTTAAATAGAGATTTGTGATCACGGGCCACTGAGGCAGACTCCATCTCCTCAGCAACCCGCGACCACCACCCATCCTTGCAGCGCCTCACGGCTCTCCGAACCTCCGAGCGAAGGCTGCGGTAAGCCTCCTCATTCTCTGACGTGGGATTCTGTAGCCGGTGACAGTGGGCCTGTCGCTTTTTCTCAACCATCGTGAACAACTCCTCTGTCATCCAGGGTGTCTGGGGAGGTCTGGACCGCGTACCCAAAGCAGCCATTGCAGCTGCATGATTCACAGTCCTAAACCTCGCCCATTTACCCTCGACATCAGGAGGAGTCGGGGACGATGCCAATCCCAGCCGCAAGCGATGATGAAATTCTCGCTTGCAACTTTCATCAGATAACTGAGACCAGGCCACTTTAGGTTGGAATGGGGTCCTGGGTGTACACCCACCACCGGAGTGGAAGAATGGCAGGCGCATCTTACAGATGACTAGTCGATGGTCAGAGGGCAGATCAGCTCCACGGTAGGTCCTGGTGTCAAGGACATGGGCTCGCATTCGCTGGTCCGTCACTATGTAGTCCAGCAGATGTTCTTGCTTGGACCCGGCATGCATCCATGATGTTGTGTGGATGCGCCGATACCGGAACAGCGTGTTGGTAATTACAAGCCCATGCGCTGCACAAAAATCTAGCAGCCTCCTACCGTTGTTATTGAGCTGATCTGGCCCATGCCCTCCAATCACTCCAGACCAGGTGCCAGTATCATGACCAACTCGGGCATTGAAGTCACCCAACATGATGACTCTATCCTGAGGGGCCACTTTAGCCAGCACCTGTGACAGGAGGTCATAGAAGGCATCTGACTCATCGGCTTTGCCTGCATCCCTCCACGGATGTTCATCTTCGGTGGGGGCATAAGTAACCACGACCACCATTCCTCGCCTCCGGTTGATGGGAAGGCGAGCCCAAAGTAGCCTGGGGCTTACAGCTTCCCACACCTCACCGCCACGCTCCCACGCCCCCTTCATTCTTTTGTTCAAAAGAAGACCCACACCCTGTTGTTTGGCAGTCTGCTGCCCCGAGTAGAGGACTGTCCACCCCTCATGGTGGCAGGAGCCAGAGCCGGTCCACCGGACCTCCTGAATGCCGCATAGATCCAGGCGGTACCGGTCCAGCTCCCGACAGAGGAGTGGCAGCCTCTCCTCTGCAGTGAGCGTTCGAACATTCCACGTGGCCAACCGTAGTGGCTTTTCGTTGTTTCTGGAGTAGCCCCGAGGGTAGGTATTCAATCTCCTGGCTGCGCCAATTGGGGTTTGGCCAGGAGACGTCATAGACGCCTGGCCCCCCGGGGCCTCCGGCACAAGCTTAGTTGTTACATATTTCAGTTTAATTCGTAGTTTCGTGGTAATTAATTGAAGGTGGAGGGGTTACCAGCCCCTCGCACCCGTCCAGAGCCCCCGTTTTGCCCCTGTGGTGGACACATATGCCATGAGGGGAGGAGCCAATCAAAATTGGATCTCCCCCCACAGCGCTGTCCACGACAGAGTTGCCCGTCCGGCACCGCGAGGAGGTAGGGGGTTGTTTTGCCGGACACACCTACACACACACCTACACACACACACCTACACACACACACTTACACACACACACACCTACACACACACCTACACACACCTACACACACACCTACACACACACACCTATACACACCCGTGGCACCTCCTGGCGACCTCCTGCCAGCGGGCATTCGACACTTCATCTGGCGTTAAAAGTGCACGTAGCCTGGCACAGGCGCCCTGGTTATGTCATCGCCACCTAATGGCGAATGGCGGTTGTTGTGAAACGTGTGTTCATGTATATGTGTGTGTACGCATAGGTGTGTTTACGTGTGTGTTTACGAGTGTGTGTACGTGTGTGTACGTGTGTGTGTGTACGTGTGTGTGTGTACGTGTGTGTGTACGTGTGTGTACGTGTGTGTGTACGTGTGTGTGTGTGTACGTGTGTGCGTGTGTGTGTACGTGTGTGCGTGTGTACGTGTGTGTGTACGTGTGTCCGTGTGTGTACGTGTCCATGTGTGTGTGTACGTGTGTGTGTGTGTACGTGTGTGTACGTGTGTGTGTGTACGTGTGTAAGTGTGTGTGTTCGTGTGTGTACGTGTGTGTGTGTACGTGTGTGTGTGTACGTGTGTGTGTGTACGTGTGTGTGTGTGTACGTGTGTGTGTACGTGTGTGTGTGTACGTGTGTGTGTACGTGTGTGTGTGTACGTGTGTGTGTGTACGTGTGTGTGTGTACGTGTGTACGTGTGTGAGTGTGTACGTGTGTGTGTGTACGTGTGTGTGTGTACGTGTGCACGTGTGCGTGTGTGTACGTGTGTGTGTGTACGTGTGTGTGAGTGTGTACGTGTGTGAGTGTGTACGTGTGTGAGTGTGTGTGTGTACGTGTGTACGTGTGTGTGTACGTGTGGGTGTGTGTGTGTGTACGTGTGTGTGTGTATGTGTGTGTGTGTGGTACGTGTGTGTGTGTACGTATGTGTGTGTACGTGTGTGTGTACGTGTGTGTGTGTGTGTGTACGTGTGTGTGTGTTGGCGATATCCCACAGGGGACCTCTGGAGCTACGACTTTGCGAGCGCCCAGTTTGTGGTCTCCCCCGAGCCGGACGTCAGCGCCTACAGGCTGGACCCAGGGCACCACCGCTACCTGGTGCTGGCCACCGACGGAGTCTGGGATGTCCTCACGCCCACAGAGGCCGTGGCGCTCTGTCATCGTGCGGACGCACAGCAGCAGCAGCGAGCACGGGCACGTCTACATACACACACACACACGTCTACATACACACAAACGTCTACATACACACACACACGTCTACATACATACACACACACGTCTACATACACTCACACACGTCTACATACACACACACACATATACACACACGTCTACATACACACACACACGTCTACATACACACATACGTCTACATGCACACACACACACACGTCTACATACACACACACGCCTACATACACACACGTCTACATACACACACACACACGTCTACATACACACACACACGTCTACATACACACACACGTCTACATACACACACACGCATCTACATACGCACACACATATACACACGTCTACATACACACACGTCTACATACACACACACACGTCTACATACACACACACGTCTACATACACACACACATCTACATACACACACACACGTCTACATACACGCACACACGTCTACATACACACACACGTCTACATACACACACACACACGTCTACATACACACACACACATATACACACACGTCTACATACACACACACACGTCTACATACACACAAACGTCTACATACACACACACGTCTACATACACTCACACACGTCTACATACACGCACACACGTCTACATACACACACACACACGTCTACATACACACACACACATATACACACACGTCTACATACACACACACACGTCTACATACACACATACGTCTACATGCACACACACACACACGTCTACATACACACACACGTCTACATACACACACACACACACGTCTACATACACACACACGCCTACATACACACACATCTACATACACACACACACACGTCTACATACACACACACTATACACTTACACACGTCTACATACACACACACGCGTCTACATACGCACACACGTCTACATACACACACACGCGTCTACATACGCACACACGTCTACATACACACACGTCTACATACACACACACACGTCTACATACACACGTCTACACACACACACGTCTACATACACACACACGTCTACACACACACACTATACACACACACACACACGTCTACATACACGCACACACGTCTACATATACACACACGTCTACATACACACACACATCTACATACACACACACGTCTACATACACACATACGTCTACATGCACACACACACACACGTCTACATACACACACACGTCTACATACACACACACACGTCTACATACACACACACGCCTACATACACACACATCTACATACACACACACACACGTCTACATACACACACACTATACACTTACACACGTCTACATACACACACACATCTACATACACACACACACGTCTACATACACGCACACACGTCTACATACACACACACGTCTACATACACACACACACACACGTCTACATACACACACACATATACACACACGTCTACATACACACACACACGTCTACATACACACACACGTCTACATACACACATACGTCTACATGCACACACACACACGTCTACATACACACACACACACGTCTACATACACACACACGTCTACATACACACACACACGTCTACATACACACACGTCTACATACACACGTCTACACACACACACGTCTACATACACACACACGCGTCTACATACACACACACGTCTACATACACACACACACGTCTACATACACACACACGTCTACACACACACACACACGTCTACATACACACACACACGTCTACATACACTCACACACGTCTACATACACACACACGTCTACATACATACACACACGTCTACATACAATCACACACGTCTACATACACGCACACACGTCTACATACACACACACGTCTACATACACACACACACGTCTACACACACACACACGCCTACATACACACACACACGTCTACATACACACACACACACGTCTACATACACACACACTATACACTTACACACGTCTACATACACACACACACGTTTACACACACACACACGTCTACATACACACATACACTATATATACACACACACAAACGTCTACACACACACACGTCTACATACACACACACGCGTCTACATACGCACACACGTCTACATACACACACGTCTACATACACACACACGTCTACATACACACACACTATATACACACACACACGTCTACATACACACACACGTCTACATACACACACACGTCTACATACACACACACACGTCTACACACACACACTATACATACACACACACACGTCTACATACACGCACACACGTCTACATACACTCACACACGTCTACATACACGCACACACGTCTACATACACACACACGTCTACATACACACACACACGTCTACATACACACACACACGTCTACATACACACACATATACACACGTCTACATACACACACACACGTCTACATACACACACACGTCTACATACACACACACGTCTACATGCACACACACACGTCTACATACACACACACGTCTACATACACACACACACACGTCTACACACACACACGCCTACATACACACACACACGTCTACATACACACACACACGTCTACATACACACACACTATACACTTACACACGTCTACATACACACACACACACGTCTACATACACACACACGTCTACACACACACACTATACATACACACACACACACGTCTACATACACGCACACACGTCTACATACACACACACGTCTACATACACACACACACGTCTACATCCACACACACACATCTACACACACACACGTCTACATACACACACACACACACACGTCTACATACACACACACGTCTACATACACACGTCTACACACACACACGTCTACATACACACACACGTCTACACACACACTATACATACACACACACACACACGTCTACATACATGCACACACGTCTACATACACACACACACGTCTACACACACACACGTCTACATGCACTTACACGTCTCATCCTGCAGGCCAGCGGTGGTGGTGGTGCGGTGGTGGTGGTGGTGATGTCGTTGGTGGTGCCGGTGGTTGTGCTGGTGGTGGTGCCGGTGGTTGTGCCGGTGGTTGTGCTGCTGGTGGTGCCGGTGGTTGTGCTGCTGGTGGTGCCAGTTGTTGTGCCGGTGGTGCCAGCAGCAGCAGCAGCAGCGGTGTAGACCTGACGCTGGCGCAGGCGCTGGTGGCGGAGGCGCTGTCCCGCTGGCACCGGCTCGGCACCAAGGCCGACAACGTGAGCGCCGTGGTGGCGCGGCTGTGCCCGTCGGCGGCGTCGCCGGCGCCCCGGCTCGGTGCCGACGGCGCCGCCGGCGCCGTGCTCGTTGCCGGCGGAGGAGGAATGGTCGCTGGTGGTGGTGGTGGCGCCGTCCGTGCGTCAGCCCTGGCCAGGAGTGGAACCGAGGTTCTACGAGGGCCGGGCACCGAGGAGCTACCCAGCAACAACAGCAGCAGCAGCAACAACAACAGCAACAGCAGCAGCGGCAACAGCAGCAGTGGGAAGTTCACTCCACTGCTGGCTGACCTGGTGAGGGCACCGTCACGATGCGTGGTGTGTGTGTGTACATGTGTATGTGTGTATGTGTGTGCGTGTGTACGTGTGTTTGTGTGTATGTGTATTTGTGTGCGTGTGTATGTGTGTTTGTGTGTATGTGTGCGTGTTTGTGTGTGTGTACGTGTGTACGTGTGCGTGTGTGTGCGTGTGTTTGTGCGTGTGTGTACGTGTGTTTGTGTGTATGTGTGTACGTGTGTGTGTTTGTGTGTATGTGTGCGTGTTTGTGTGTGTACGTGTGTGTGTATATGTGTTTATGTGTGTTTGTGTGTATGTGTGCGTGTTTGTGTGTGTACGTGTGTGTGTGTGTATATGTGTTTGTGTGTGTATGTGTTTGTGTGTATGTGTGTTTGTGTGTATGTGTGTGTGTTTGTGTGTACGTGTGTGTGTGTGGATGTGTACGTGTGTGTGTACGTGTGTTTGTGTGTAAGTGTGCGTATGTTTGTCTGTCCAGCGAAACGATCCCCTACCTCATTGGTGTCGGACGGTAATGCTGTGACTCTGTGTGTGGTGAGTCTATGGGTCTTTGTGTGTGGTGAGTCTATGGGTCTCTGTGTGAGTGAGTCTATGGGTCTCTGTGTGTGGTGAGTCTATGGGTCTCTGTGTGTGGTGAGTCTATGGGTCTCTGTGTGTTGTGAGTCTATGGGTCTCTGTGTGTGGTGAGTCTCTGGGTCTCTGTGTGTGGTGAGTCTATGGGTCTCTGTGTGTGATGAGTCTATGGGTCTCTGTGTGTGGTGAGTCTATGGGTCTCTGTGTGTGGTGAGTCTATGGGTCTCTGTGTGAGTGAGTCTATGGGTCTCTGTGTGTGGTGAGTCTATGGGTCTCTGTGTGTGGTGAGTCTATGGGTCTCTGTGTGTGATGAGTCTATGGGTCTCTGTGTGTGGTGAGTCTATGGGTCTCTGTGTGTGGTGAGTCTATGGGTCTCTGTGTGTGGTGAGTCTATGGGTCTCTGTGTGTGGTGAGTCTATGGGTCTCTGTGTGTGGTGAGTCTATGGGTCTCTGTGTGTGGTGAGTCTATGGGTCTCTGTGTGTGGTGAGTCTATGGTTCTCTGTGTGGTGAGTCTATGGGTCTCTGTGTGTGGTGAGTCTATGGGTCTCTGTGTGTGGTGAGTCTGTGGGTCTCTGTGTGGTGAGTCTATGGGTCTCTGTGTGTGGTGAGTCTATGGGTCTCTGTGTGTGATGAGTCTATGGGTCTCTGTGTGTGGTGAGTATATGGGTCTCTATGTGTGGTGAGTCTATGGGTCTCTGTGTGTGGTGAGTCTATGGGTCTCTGTGTGATGAGTCTATGGGTCTCTGTGTGTGGTGAGTCTATGGGTCTCTGTGTGTGGTGAGTCTGTGGGTCTCTGTGTGTGGTGAGTCTATGGGTCTCTGTGTGTGGTGAGTCTATGGGTCTCTGTGTGTGGTGAGTCTATGGGTCTCTGTGTGTGGTGAGTCTATGAGTCTCTGTGTGTGGTGAGTCTATGGGTCTCTGTGTGTGGTGAGTCTATGGGTCTCTGTGTGTGGTGAGTCTATGAGTCTCTGTGTGTGGTGAGTCTATGGGTCTCTGTGTGTGGTGAGTCTATGGGTCTCTGTGTGTGGTGAGTCTATGGGTCTCTGTGTGTGGTGAGTCTATGGGTCTCTGTGTGTGGTGAGTCTATGGGTCTCTGTGTGTGGTGAGTCTATGGGTCTCTGTGTGTGATGAGTCTGTGGGTCTCTGTGTGTGGTGAGTCTATGGGTCTCTGTGTGTGGTGAGTCTATGGGTCTCTGTGTGTGGTGAGTCTATGGGTCTCTGTGTGTGGTGAGTCTATGAGTCTCTGTGTGTGGTGAGTCTATGGGTCTCTGTGTGTGGTGAGTCTATGGGTCTCTGTGTGTGGTGAGTCTATGGGTCTCTGTGTGTGATGAGTTTGTGGGTCTCTGTGTGTGGTGAGTCTATGGGTCTCTGTGTGTGGTGAGTCTATGGGTCTCTGTGTGTGGTGAGTCTATAGGTCTCTGTGTGGTGAGTCTATGGGTCTCTGTGTGTGGTGAGTCTATGGGTCTCTGTGTGTGGTGAGTCTATGGGTCTCTGTGTGGTGAGTCTGTGGGTCTCTGTGTGTGGTGAGTCTATGGGTCTCTGTGTGTGGTGAGTCTGTGGGTCTCTGTGTGGTGAGTCTATGGGTCTCTGTGTGTGGTGAGTCTATGAGTCTCTGTGTGTGGTGAGTCTATGGGTCTCTGTGTGTGGTGAGTCTATGAGTCTCTGTGTGTGGTGAGTCTATGGGTCTCTGTGTGTGGTGAGTCTATGGGTCTCTGTGTGTGGTGAGTCTATGGGTCTCTGTGTAGTGAGTCTGTGGGTCTCTGTGTGTGGTGAGTCTATGGGTCTCTGTGTGTGGTGAGTCTATGGGTCTCTGTGTGTGGTGAGTCTATGGGTCTCTGTGTGTGGTGAGTCTGTGGGTCTCTGTGTATGGTGAGTCTATGGGTCTCTGTGTGTGGTGAGTCTATGGGTCTCTGTGTGTTGTGAGTCTATGGGTCTCTGTGTGTGGTGAGTCTATGGGTCTCTATGTGGTGAGTCTATGGGTCTCTGTGTGTGGTGAGTCTATGGGTCTCTGTGTGTGGTGAGTCTATGGGTCTCTGTGTGGTGAGTCTATGGGTCTCTATGTGTGGTGAGTCTATGGGTCTCTGTGTGTGGTGAGTCTATGGGTCTCTGTGTGTGGTGAGTCTGTGGGTCTCTGTGTGTGGTGAGTTTATGGGTCTCTGTGTGTGGTGAGTCTATGGGTCTCTGTGTGTGGTGAGTCTATGGGTCTCTGTGTGTGGTGAGTATATGGGTCTCTATGTGTGGTGAGTCTATGGGTCTCTGTGTGTGGTGAGTTTATGGGTCTCTGTGTGATGAGTCTATGGGTCTCTGTGTGTGGTGAGTCTATGGGTCTCTGTGTGTGGTGAGTCTATGGGTCTCTGTGTGTGGTGAGTCTATGGGTCTCGGTGTGTGGTGAGTCTATGGGTCTCTATGTGTGGTGAGTCTTTGGGTCTCTGTGTGTGGGTAACTCCCCACCCCCTCCCTTTCCAGGGCTGCAGCCAGGAGGAGATTCCCAGCAAGCGCAGCCGCAGGAGCGGTCCTCACGAGGGCACCGCCTCAGACTAGCACCTCAGACTAGCGCCGCAGACTAGTACCTCAGACTAGCGCCTCAGACTAGCACCTCAGACTAGCGCCTCAGACTAGCGCCTCAGACTAGCACCTCAGACTGGTGCCTCAGACTAGCACCTCAGACTGGCGCCTCAGACTAGCGCCTCGGACTAGCGCCTCAGACTAGTGCCTCAGACTAGTGCCTCAGACTAGCGCCTCAGACTGGTGCCTCAGACTAGCACCTCAGACTAGCGCCTCAGACTAGCGCCTCAGACTTGCGCCTCAGACTAGCGCCTCAGACTAGCGCCTCAGACTAGCGGGGACCCTGGTAGAGGGACCCCGGTAGATGGACCCTGGGACCCTGGTAGAGGGACCCTGGTAGAGGGACCCTAGTAGTGGGACCCTGGTAGAGGGACCCTGGTAGAGGGACCCTGGTAGTGGGACCCCGGTAGAGGGACCCCGGTAGAGGGACCCCGGTAGAGGGACCCTGGTAGGGGGACCCTGGTAGAGGCCTGGTAGTGGGACCCTGGTAGTGGGACCCTGGTAGTGGGACCCTGGTAGTAGGACCCTGGTAGAGGGACTCCGGTAGAGGGACCCTGGTAGTGGGACCCCGGTAGAGGGACCCCGGTAGAGGGACCCTGGTAGAGGGACCATGGTAGAGGGACCCTGGTAGAGGGACCCTGGTAGAGGGACCCTGGTAGTGGGACCCTGGTAGAGGGACCCCGGTAGAGGGACCCCGGTAGAGGGACCCTGGTAGAGGGACCCTGGTAGAGGGTCCCTGGTAGAGGGACCCTGGTAGAGGGACCTTGGTAGTGGGACCCTGGTAGAGGGACCCTGGTAGAGGGACCCCGGTAGAGGGACCCTGGTAGAGGGACCCTGGTAGAGGGACCCTGGTAGAGGGACCCTGGTAGAGGGACCATGGTAGTGGGACCCTGGTAGGGGGACCCTGGTAGAGGGACCCTGGTAGAGGGACCCTGGTAGAGGGACCCTGGTAGTGGGACCCCAGTAGAAGGACCCCGGTAGAGGGACCCCGGTAGAGGGACCCTGGTAGAGGGATCCTGGTAGAGGCCTGGTAGTGGGACCCTGGTAGTGGGACCCTGGTAGAGGGACCCTGGTAGAGGGACCCTGGTAGAGGGACCCTGGTAGAGGGACCCTGGTAGTGGGACCCTGGTAGAGGGACCCTGGTAGAGGGACCCTGGTAGAGGGACCCTGGTAGAGGGACCCTGGTAGAGGGACCCTGGTAGAGGGACCCTGGTAGTGGGACCCTGGTAGAGGGACCCTGGTAGAGGGACCCTGGTAGAGGGACCTCGGTAGAGGGACCCTGGTAGAGGGACCCTGGTAGAGGGACCCTGGTAGTGGGACCCCAGTAGAGGGACCCTGGTAGAGGGACCCTGGTAGTGGGACCCCAGTAGAGGGACCCCGGTAGAGGGACCCCGGTAGAGGGACCCTGGTAGAGGGATCCTGGTAGTGGGACCCTGGTAGAGGGACCCTGGTAGAGGGACCCTGGTAGAGGGACCCCGGTAGAGGGACCCTGGTAGAGGGACCCTGGTAGTGGGACCCTGGTAGAGGGACCCTGGTAGAGGGACCCTGGTAGAGGGACCCCGGTAGAGGGACCCTGGTAGTGGGACCCCAGTAGAGGGACCCCGGTAGTGGGACCCCGGTAGAGGGACCCTGGTAGAGGGACCCTGGTAGAGGGACCCTGGTAGGGGGACCCCGGTAGAGGGACCCTGGTAGAGGGACCCTGGTAGAGGGACCCTGGTAGAGGGTCCCCGGTAGAGGGACCCTGGTAGTGGGACCCTGGTAGAGTGACCCTGGTAGAGGGACCCTGGTAGGGGGACCCCAGTAGAGGGACCCTGGTAGTGGGTCCCCCTCGTCCGCGTGCCACTCTCGTCACGTCCCGGTCGTTGGCGGCGATGGCGACGACGTCGCGAGTGAAGGTTTTGTTTTTGGCGTGAGGGAGAGCTGCCCAGGTCCTGGGGGGCTGTCCCCCCTCCTCCTCCCCCCCCAATCCTCCCCCCCCCCCCGGTTGCCGTAGCCCCCCACGAAACTCTTTAGTCGGACGTGGCGGCGGTGTGGACGACGACGGTGGCGAAGGTGGCGAAGGTGGCGAAATTGGCGAAGGTGGCGAAGGTGATTCACGCGAACACGGAGGAGGGCGATGATGGGTGGTGGCGGCGTCTCTCTCCAGGGCGATGTCTCGTCTCTCTCTGGGCGTACGATCCGCATGGCTAGCGCATCGATGTTAGGGGTTTGATCGCTGTGTGTGTCTGTGTGTGTGTCTGTGTGTGTGTCTGTGTGTGTCTGTGTGTGTGTCTGTGTGTGTGTGTGTCTGTGTGTGTGTCTGTGTGTGTCTGTGTGTGTGTGTGTCTGTGTGTGTGCGTCTGTGTGTGTGTCTGTGTGTGTGTGTCTGTGTGTGTGTCTGTGTGTGTGTCTGTGTGTGTGTCTGCGCGTACACTTATTTGTTAATTGTTTTAAATAAGTATTAAATAGTTGTTGACGATTTTGCTGCGTTTGAAATTGTTCATTTGTTTGGGCTGCCAGAATTGAGGCCCATTTTGCTTAGTCGTAACGTGTGTAAGTTAGACCTTACGTATCGCTTGATTGATGAATGATCGCGAGCGTTATCGGTTCTAGTTAACGTAAGCTCTGCAGTGATTCTCACAGTGCTAAGATATTCGTATTGTCTCTCTCAGTCACGGCGGGGCTGTTTAGTGCTTATCATAGACGTGATAAGTCGGGCAATACAAATGATAGCCAGGATAAGATTCAGACTTTAAATCCTAGTCTGGATAGGTAATATAATGAATTTCGTAGATAGGATGAGTATGGTAATACAAATGATAGCTGAAACATGTGTTAAGGGGCCGTCCATAAATGACGTAACCCAGCTGGGGGGGTGGGGGAGAGGTCAGACATTTGTGACGATGTGTGAGGAGGTGGGGGGGGGTGTTTGAGAAATGTGACGTCACCTCAAAATGCGCAACTTTAAATAAACACGTCCTGCTGAATTAAAGAGTAAACAGACTTCTTAATAAACGTTTCCTGATGACAGTGAACACACACCCAGCATGCACGTGCCTTGACACTCACTACAGTCAGGACACAGCAAGAACATTTATTTGATGAAGTGGGAGAGAGATGCTGTGGTAAGAGGTTATACAGTTTTGATTTAAAGCTTTCATGACTGCAGTAATTCATATTCTTAGTTTTTTCGGTAAAGTCACGTTGAAGAGAAACAACAAAATAATAAAATATATATAAAACAATAAAAAAAATTCTCACGACGTTTCGACCATAACTCAAACGGTCATCTTCAGGTGTGTTGGTTTGCATAAACACCTGAAGATGACCGTTTGAGTTATGGTCGAAACGTCGTGAGAATTTTTTATTGTTATATATATTTTATTATTTTGTTGTTTCTCTTCAACGTGACTTTACCGAAAAAACTAAGAATGTAGGTTATACAGTGTCGGTAAGAGAGGGGGGTAGGGGGAGGGGAGCGTCCACGCAATTCTTGCTGTGGTTTTCCCAATGATGATGATGGACGCTTGTGTTACAATCGAAATGTCATTTATTTTATTTGATTACCTACGTGACTTTACCGAAAGAACCAAAGAGCATGTTTCCTCTTTGCGATAAGATATCATTAAACCTGGGTACAATGTATATGTGTGTGTGTGTGCACCCTAGTGGAGATAATGCATACTAGAATTTAAATAAAAACCTAGTGGCATTTGGTACGCTTCGTACCAAGACAGTTATATATCCATACGGTTTTATTTTCTGGGTGAGATCACTTCAATACAAATGTGCCGTTAAACCCGCCAACCAATTGGTATGGTGTCACGTAAATAGAACGTGGACAATTCCTTACTAGTACAGCACAGCGGTATGTTTCAGTGTAAATAGAACGTGGACAATTCCTTACTAGTACAGCACACCGCTGTGTTTGAGGGTAAATAGAACGTGGACAATTCCTTACTAGTACAGCACAGCAGTATGTTTCAGTGTAAATAGAACGTGGACAATTCCTTACTAGTACAGCACACCGCTGTGTTTGAGGGTAAATAGAACGTGGACAATTCCTTACTAGTACAGCACACCGCTGTGTTTGAGGGTAAATAGAACGTGGACAATTCCTTACTAGTACAGCACACCGCTGTGTTTGAGTGTAAATAGAATGTGGACAATTCCTTACTAGTACAGCACACCGCTGTGTTTGAGTGTAAATAGAACGTGGACAATTCCTTACTAGTACAGCACACCGCTGTGTTTGAGGGTAAATAGAACCTGGACAATTCTTTACTAGTACAGCACGCCGCTGTGTTTGAGGGTAAATAGAACGTGGACAATTCCTTACTAGTACAGCACACCGCTGTGTTTGAGGGTAAATAGAACGTGGAGAATTCCTTACTAGTACAGCGCACCGCTGTGTTTGAGGGTAAACAGAACGTGGACAATTCCGTACTAGTACAGCACACCGCTGTGTTTGAGTGTAAATAGAATGTGGACAATTCCTTACTAGTACAGCACACCGCTGTGTTTGAGTGTAAATAGAACGTGGACAATTCCTTACTAGTACAGCACAGTGGTGTGTGTGAGGGTAAATATAACGTGGACAATTCCTTACTAGTACAACACACCGCTGTGTTTGAGTGTAAATAGAACGTGGACATTTCCTTACTAGTACAGCACACCGCTGTGTTTGAGGGTAAATAGAACGTGGACAATTCCTTACTAGTACAGCACACCACTGTGTTTGAGGGTAAATAGAACGTGGACAATTCCTTACTAGTACAGCACACCGCTGTGTTTGAGGGTAAATAGAACGTGGACAATTCCTTACTAGTACAGCACACCGCTGTGTTTGAGGGTAAATAGAACGTGGACAATTCCTTACTAGTACAGCGCACCGCTGTGTTTGAGGGTAAATAGAACGTGGACAATTCCTTACTAGTACAGCACACCGCTGTGTTTGAGGGTAGATAGAACGTGGACAATTCCTTACTAGTACAGCACACCGCTGTGTTCTAGGGTAAATAGAACGTGGACAATTCCTTACTAGTACAGCACAGCAGTGTGTGTGAGGGTAAATAGAACGTGGACAATTCCTTACTAGTACAGTACACCGCTGTGTTTGAGTGTAAATAGAACGTGGACAATTCCTTACTAGTACAGCACACCGCTGTGTTTGAGGGTAAATAGAACGTGGACAATTCCTTACTAGTACAGCACACCGCTGTGTTTGAGGGTAGATAGAACGTGGAGAATTCCTTACTAGTACAGCACACCGCTGTGTTTGAGGGTAAATAGAACGTGGACAATTCCTTACTAGTACAGTACACCGCTGTGTTTGAGTGTAAATAGAACGTGGACAATTCCTTACTAGTACGGCACACCGTTGTGTTTGAGTGTAAATAGAACGTGGACAATTCCTTACTAGTACAGCACACCACTGTGTTTGAGGGTAAATAGAACGTGGACAATTCCTTACTAGTACAGCACACCGCTGTTTTTGAGTGTAAATAGAACGTGGACAATTCCTTACTAGTACAGCACAGCGGTGTGTGTGAGGGTAAATAGAACGTGGACAATTCCTTACTAGTACAGCACACCGTTGTGTTTGAGGGTAAATAGAACGTGGACAATTCCTTACTAGTACAGCACAGCGCTGTGTTTGAGGGTAAATTGAACGTGGACAATTCCTTACTAGTACAGTACACCGCTGTGTTTGAGTGTAAATAGAACGTGGACAATTCCTTACTAGTACAGCACACCGCTGTGTTTGAGGGTAAATAGAACGTGGACAATTCCTTATTAGTACAGTACACCGCTGTGTTTGAGTGTAAATAGAACGTGGACAATTCCTTACTAGTACAGCACAGCGGTGTGTGTGAGGGTAAATAGAACGTGGACAATTCCTTACTAGTACAGCACACCGCTGTGTTTGAGTGTAAATAGAACGTGGACAATTCCTTACTAGTACAGCACACCGCTGTGTTTGAGGGTAAATCCACAACATTTACTATTTGAGGACGACGTTTCACCAGTGATTACAGCCGGCATCATCAGGCGACAGCCAGATTTGGCTCCCCAACACACAGCCGGTGTCGTGCTGTACTCGTAACGAATTGGCACGTCTTGTTCACGTGACAAACCTCCCTGTTTGGCTGTCGGGTGGTGGCGGGTTTCACGACACACATTTAAGTGATCTAACTCCCCCCCCAAAAAACCCCCTCATGGATAAAATTGGTCGCAAAAGCTTCCTACTGCTACCACGTGTTCAAGTGTTTATACATTTCGTTTATTTTGACGGTAACTTTTTTTTTTACGTCTGTTGCAGTCGTGAAAAACCGAACATTAAAACGTTAATAACGGACATGAATACCGAGTCTGTTTTCTCTCCCGTGATGGAACGTTTATATATCGCGACAATCGTCGTACCTAATAGCGAGAACTGGTATCGTACCGTGCACAACGACACCACGACAACACTCGTCACAACCCAGCTGGTACAGCAGGTTATGGTTGCAGCTTGTTGTGCTAAGTGCCTCCTGTAAAGCTGCCCTCTTGCATTCCTTGAAGCAATGACAGCTGAAAAGAAATCACTGGAAGTCTTAGAGCAGGGGTGGGGAACATTTTTTCTGCCAAGGGACATTCGGATATTTATAACATCATCATTCGCAGGGCCATACAAAATCATCAACTTAAAAATTTGCCCGTTAATATTTGGTCAAACATTTAATTAACTCGCCCCCTAATGCGATGGGCTGGAACTGCTTCTCTTTGGTGAGGCGTGTGATGATGTTAGCTGGTATTGATGATGTTAGCTGGTATTGATGTTAGCTGGTATTGATGATGTTAGCTGGTATTGATGATGTTAGCTGGTATTGACGATGTTAGCTGGTATTGACGATGTTAGCTGGTATTGATGATGTTAGCTGGTATTGACGATGTTAGCTGGTATTGATGATGTTAGCTGGTATTGATGATGTTAGCTGGTGTTGACGATGTTAGCTGGTATTGACGATGTTAGCTGGTATTGATGATGTTAGCTGGTATTGACGATGTTAGCTGGTATTGACGATGTTAGCTGGTATTGATGATGTTAGCTGGTATTGATGATGTTAGCTGGTATTGATGATGTTAGCTGGTATTGATGATGTTAGCTGGTGTTGACGATGTTAGCTGGTGTTGACGATGTTAGCTGGTATTGACGATGTTAGCTGGTGTTGACGATGTTAGCTGGTATTGACGATGTTAGCTGGTGTTGATGATGTTAGCTGGTGTTGACGATGTTAGCTGGTATTGACGATGTTAGCTGGTATTGACGATGTTAGCTGGTATTAACGACTTAAATTTACAGCACAATTGTGGAGTTCTGACAATGCGCCCCCACGTGCACCACCGTCTAAAGTTACAGATGTATTAATTTCCGGCCTGTCTGCTTGCAGGCCAAGGACAGCAAATGTAGCGGAAGCCAACCAACGGGTTTTGGGGCGTGACTGCCTCGCCCAATGGGGGTCATTTAATGGCACGTCAATCAAAACCAAGAGCCGCAAGCCGCCGTGCACTTTGTCTCTCGGGACGGATGATCCCGGTGCACGCAAAAAAACACGGAAATAAACAAAACGAGAGGATCGACGGGGAGACCAGGGAGGGGTCGCGAGGGACACACGAGAGAGAGGGAGGCAAGACGAGCCGGAGGGGTCGAGTCGATGAAGACAGAGGACGAGAGAAGCCGGACCGGCCAAGCTCGCCAGGCTGAGAGTAGCCCTGTGTGGCCCTGCGTAGCTGCCTAGGGTAGGGCCGCTAGGGGGTTAAGCGCGGTCCGTACGTCGGCACGCTTGACCCCCCGGGGGCTGCTGAGACACGGCGAGACACGGCAGCCGGGAGGGGTGAAACGGGGAGAGTAGGGAAGGAGAGCAGTGAATAGGATCGGGAAGGAGAGTAGTGAATAGGATCGTGAAGGAGAGTAGTGAATAGGATCGGGAAGGAGAGTAGTAATAGGATCGGGAAGGAGAGTAGTGAATAGGATCGTGACGGAGGGTAGTAATAGGATCGGGAAGGAGTGTAGTAATAGGATCGCGAAGGAGAGTAGTAATAGAATCGGGAAGGAGAGTAGTGAATAGGATCGTGAAGGAGTGTAGTAATAGGATCGGGAAGGAGTTTAGTAATAGGATCGTGAAGGAGGGTAGTAATAGGATCGTGAAGGAGTGTAGTAATAGGATAAGGACGAGGCGAGTGAGGGAGCGAACGAGCGACGGGCCTAGCAGGCGAGTGTTGTGTAACGAACTGTGATAAAGTGGCCCAGACAGAAGACAAGAAATCGTCTTTATTTTCCACGCTGCAGGTAAGCACGAAGAGGCATACAGCAGCACGCATCAACTGGTTCAAGGCCAGCGTGCTTTGTCAACAATCTCGGCAAAAGCACCGGCGCTTGTGTCGCCGCAGAGTATCTCCTATGGGGATGGAAAAATAAAAAAATTAATGCGGTCAAGCAATTGGCTTATTGCCCCCCCCCCCCAATCACTTTCGACTCAAGAGTTCACTCAGCATCTGGCTGTGATCGTGCTGCTGCACGCTGAGCGGCTGTCCAAGAGAAGCAAACAGCGGCTTCTTGACACCACCACCACCGCTACCCCCAGCACCACCACTCTCGGTGTCAGCGTCGGCTGATTGACGTCGTTTGGATGCTCACCGAGGAGCAGCGGCAGCGGCAGCTTGCCGCTCCGCATGCTCCAGGTCAAGCTCCATCCGCTGCAGCTTGTTGCCACTCCGGATGCTCCAGCCGCTGCTGCCGCTGCTGCTCCCGAAGATCCAGCTGCTCCAGCCGCTGCTGCTCCCGGAGCTCCAGCTGCTGCGGCCGCTGATGCTGCCGGTGCCTCAGCACCAGGTGCAGCTCCAGGTGCGGGTCCAGCTGCTGCTCCTCAAACTCAAGCCGCTGCTGCTGCTGCTGCTGCTCCAGCTGATGCTGCTGCTACAGCAGCTCCAGCTGCTGCTGCAGCTCCAGCTCCAGCTGCTGCGCCAGCTGCTGCTGGTGCCGCAGCTCCAGCGGCTGCTGCTGCTGCTGCCGAAGTTGCAGCGGCTGCTGCTGCAGCTGCTGCTGCAGCTCCAGCTCCTGCTGCTGCTGCTGCTCCAGCGCCTGCTGGTGCCGCAGCTCCAGATGCTGCTGCTGCTCCTGCTGCTGTTGCCGGAGCTCCGCCTGCTCCAGCCACTCGTGGTGCTGAAGCCTCGTCACCAGGTGCAGCTCCAGGCTCGCGTCCAGCTGCTGGAAAAGCAGCTCCTCCTGCTGACGCCTCAGCTGCTGCTGCTGCTGCAGCTCCAGCCGCTGCTGCTGGAATTCCAGCTGCTGCTGCTGCAGCTCCAGCTGCTGCTGCAGCTGCGGGAGATAACGCAGGAGCTCTAGGCAATACACTCCCCTATTCATCATCATCATGCAGTAACAAGCAGCATCATCATCAGCAGCAGCATCCATCATCACCCATCATCATGCAGTAACAAGCATCATCATCAGCAGCAGCATCCATCATCATCATGCAGTAACAAGCAGCATCATCATCATCAGCAGCATCCATCATCACCCATCATCATTCAGTAACAAGCATCATCATCATCAGCATCCATCATCACCCATCATCATTCAGTAACAAGCATCATCATCAGCAGCATCATCACCCATCATCACGCAGCAACAAGCAGCATCATCATCAGCAGCAGCAGCAGCACCATCATCACCCATCATCATGCAGTAACAAGCAGCATCATCATCAGCAGCATCCATCATCACCCATCATCATGCAGTAACAAGCAGCATCATCATCAGCAGCAGCAGCATCATCATCACCCATCATCATGCAGTAACAAGCAGCATCATCATCAGCAGCAGCAGCATCGCTGTTTGCCTTTTCCGAAAATGTAACGAAGAATGATTCTGCCCGTTTGGGTGTCATCAGGACGTAGCGCGGGGGCGTGGAGAGGGAGCACACCGCTCACGGCCCGCTGCATCACCCCTCGCCACAGACACAGAGAGATAACACAGAGACAACAACAACAACAACAACCGCCGTTCGCCACTAAGTGGCGGTGACATCACCACGACGCTTGTGCCAGGCCATGTGCACCCTGAGGCCACGTGAAGTGTCGAACGCCCGCTGGCAGGGGGTCACGGGGCAGACCCAGCAGGTGCCACGGGTTGACTGACTGAGATGACTGGCTGATGCACCACCTGTGCCCCCTACTGTGCCAACCTGCTGTGCTTTAGCCACCCGGCGCTCCGCTCGTTGTTGTGAGCATCGCTCCTCCGCCCTCCATTGTTGTTGGAGGGCGACTACCTCCAACTGCCCAGTAGCGTCCTTCACGAGCCTCCTCCACAGAGGCCGATCTTGACACCGCTGGTACCGGTCATCGGCAAGTCCACTCAGCTCCACGTCTTTCTGTACCACATCACTCCATCTCTTCTCCAGCCCGTGCCGCGCCCGTTTAGCCCCCTCAATCCGTCCGAACAAAAGCTGTTTAGACATGCGGTGGCTGGGCATGTGGGCTACATGACCCAGCTAACGCAGCCTTGCCTGCCTGGAGGAGCTCACCGATGGGACTTTGTCCAGATCTTTCGAGGATTTGTGAGCTGCTCACACAATCCAGCCTGGTTAAACCCAGGATTGATCGTAGGCAGGCCAGCCTAAATGTTTTTAACCGGCGAAGATATTCCATTAGGGGGGTCCATGTTTCGCAAGCGTAGAGATGCGGAGCGACAGACCATGTAGCTTCCACACAGCGTTACGCAACCGATGAAAAGATAATGCCGCTCGACTGATTCGGAGTGAGACCTCTGCTGTTAAACTGGAGCCGGCCATGAGCACACTGCCCAGGTATGGGAAACTCTCCACTCTCTCCACAACTGTCCCATCACCGATTGTGAGTTTCGGGGGTGGAGTGGCCGATGGTACAAAATACCCAGGCAGGTGCTTAGTTTTGGTGGGGCTGATGGTAAGGCCCCACCTCTTAGTGGCACACTCCAGTTTCAGCAGCAGCACCTCCAACGCCTCCTCTGAGTGAACCCCAATTACCAGGTCGTCGGCATACATAACGTGGTTGACCAATAGGGAGCCATCCCTTGACTGCACCCGGGCATCGATCAGCCTCCGATTGTATCTGTACCAGATGGAAATTCCTCTGGTACAGCTACTGAAGGTTTCACGAACTACGTGGTCAAAATAGATGTTAAATCATGTGGGAGCCAGAGGACATCCCTGTCGCACCCCAAGGTGTACAGGGAATGGCTCTGACTCCCAGCCACGTAGTTTTACCCGGGTCCGCTCACCATCATGAAGGTCCTTAATGATCGTGAGCAGAGGGTCAGGTACTCCAAAAGCACGAAGAACAACCCAGAGCCCAGGCTTACTGATGGTATCATAGGCCTTGACCAGGTCAATAAAGCAGAGATGTAGGTCTTGTTGGAATTGCCTACACCACTGCTAACACAGAGACACACAGAGACACACAACATAGACACACAGACAGACAGAGAGAGAGACAACACAGAGACACAGAGAGAGAACACAGAGACAGACACAAAGAGAGAGAGACACAGCAACAACACAGAGAGAAACACAGAGAGAGAGAAACACAGCAACAACACAGAGACACAGAGAGAGTTCATAGTTCATAGTTCATTTATTTGGTATAGCCCTGTGAGACATTCTATCGCTCGCCGAAATATTGACAAGTGCGTGCCCGAGAGCGTTGCGATCGCGAATTTCGCAAACGACATTCAGCGGAGTTGTGCAGGGTGGCCGTGCGGTGGCCGGCTGCGGCCGCGCCGTTGAACTCGGCGCGCCCCAGGGTTCCGTCCTTGAACGTCGTGGCCGACGTCGCTCGGTGAGCGACGTCACGCGAGCGACGTCACGCGAGCGCCCCCCGTTGATCCGTCGCGCGGGTTGAGGGCCCGAGACTCCCCCCCCCTGGAGTCGTGGGGGGGCTCGCGGAATTCACCTCGTGGGTTTAGCTTCACGAGCCTCCCGGCGGGAGGGGGTAGGGGGCTACTGACGTGGTGGGGTGGAGTGGAACGATGCGAGCGGCTGGATACATTGGCCCCCCTCCTCCTCCACCACCACCTCCCGTTGTTGTTACGATGGAGCACGATTAACACGCCGCCGTGCAGGAAGTCCACGCTCGTGTTGCGAGGCACTCGCTCGCCATCGGTGTAACGGTGCTCAGCAGCCTTCTGTGAAATCGAGGCAGGCCGCGTTTTCCACTCGGAGGAGGAAACTCCCTGCGATGGATGTTCAGGCTGCTGCTGCTGCTGACAGCTGAATGCAGCCGCAGCTTTTCGCTGGCAAGCAGCACACACAGGAAGCATTGAGCGGACAGGAGAGTTGGGGGGGGTGGGGTGGTGGTGGGGGGTGGGGTGGTGGTGGGGGTGGTGGTGGTGGTGATGGTGGTGACGGTGGTAGTGGTGGTGGTGGTGTGGGTGGTGGTGGGGGTGGTGGTGACGGTGGTGACGGTGGTGGGGGTGATTGTGGTGGTGGTAGTGGGTGGTGGTGGTGGGAACACATCAAAATTAAACAGCTAGATGGCGAATCGGTCAGAGGCGGAGCCAACTCCACTTTGAATCGAACATTTTCCTTTCCGTGGTCATTGTGCGCTCGACAAAAATTCTGGAATGTTCCAGACGATGGGGAAATCGAGACCGGCAAAATTTTTTGCGTTTTTATTTTTTTTCTTCAAAGGGTGAGGAGAGACGAGGGGGGGAATGCCGCGTCAAATTTCAGAAATGCGCTTAAAAAATATTTTTTTACGTAGATAAAATTTCGCAAAAAAAGCACGCAAGCTCCTTGCTTTGCAGCACGAGCCATCAAAACCTGCACTCTTTGTTCGGTAAAGTCACCACGTAGGTAAAAAAATAAAACAACAAAAATCACAACTTTTTGATTTAAAGTTTTCGTGACTGCAGTAATTCATATTGTTAGTTCTTTCGCTAAAGTCACCACATTGAAGGGAAACAATAAAATAATAAAATATATATAAAACAATAAAAATTCTCACGACGTTTCGACCACAACACAAACGGTCGTGAGAATTTTTGTATTGTTTTATATATATTTTATTGTTTCCCTTCAACGTGACTTTACCGAAAGAACTAAGATTATAAAAATCACGACGTTCATCAGGTGAAGGGACGAGACTGTCTGGAGGACAGCGCTGGAGTGAGAAAGCCACGCTCAGATCACGACCTTTAAGCTGTGTGAGAGGAAACAAAGCGCCTTGACAAAGGAATTAGCATATAATTTAGCATTGAAATGGCTGAGTTATTAGCTTGTGACTGGTCACAGAAATGGCTATGTTAAAAGTTAAAGCATACACATCCGCAGAGGCACCCCTTGACAAAGGAATTAGCAAAGAATTTAGCATTGAAATAGCTGAGTTAAAGTATACACATCCGCAGAGGCACCCCTTGACAAAGGAATTAGCATAGCATTTAGCATTCAAATAGCTGAGTTAAAGTATACACATCTGCAGAGGCACCCCTTGACAAAGGAATTAGCATAGAATTTAGCATTGAAATAGCTGAGTTAAAGAATACACATCCGCAGAGGCACCCCTTGACAAAGGAATTAGCATAGAATTTAGCATTGAAATAGCTAAGTTAAAGTATACACATCCGCAGAGGCACCCCTTGACAAAGGAATTAGCATAGAATTTAGCATTGGTTCTATTCGGTAAAGTCACCACGTAGGTAAAAAAATAAACAACAAAAATCACGACGTTTCGGCCACAACACAAGCGGCCTTCATCGGGTGAAGGGCCCGGGCTGTCTGGAGGACAGCGCTGGAGTGAAACACGGCCACGCTCAGACCGCGGACCTTTAAGCTGCGTGAGAGGGATATAAGGTGCCTCAACAAAGGAATCAGCATAAAAAAATTAGCATTTAATTGGCGGATTTAGCATGATGAAAGGTGTAGAGAGGGTGAACATGCGGGTGCACATGCACACGCATGTGCTGCGAAAGTTTGTGGTACCACTACTTGAACAATTGGCGGACTTAGCATCAAAACCTGTACGGCAACAGGCCCACGAAATGTCATCGAAAAGCGACGCTTTTTTTGCCGTAAAATTTGTGCAAAACTCCCCAACTCGACGTCAGTGGAATTTTGTTTCGGGTATGTCGAGATTAACCGATAAATTTCTACGTACAGTGAGGGAAAAAAAGTATTTGATCCCCTGCTGATTTTGTACGTTTGCCCACTGACAAAGAAATTATCAGTCTATAATTTTAACGGTAGGTTTATTTGAACAGTGAGAGACATAATAACAGCAAAATAATCCAGAAAAACGCACGTCAAAAATGTTATAAATTGATTTGCATTTTAATGAGGGAAATAGGTATTTGACCCCCTCTCAATCAGAAAGATTTCTGGCTCCCAGGTGTCTTTTATACAGGTAACGAGCTGAGATTAGGAGCACAACTCAAGGGAGTGCTCCTAACCTCAGCAGGTGTCTTTTATACAGGTAACGAGCTGAGATTAGGAGCACAACTCTTAAAGGGAGTGCTCCTAATCTCAGCTTGTTACCTGTATAAAAGACACCTGGTAACGAGCTGAGATTAGGAGCACAACTCTTAAAGGGAGTGCTCCTAATCTCAGCAGGTGTCTTTTATACAGGTAACGAGCTGAGATTAGGAGCACAACTCTTAAAGGGAGTGCTCCTAATCTCAGCAGGTGTCTTTTATACAGGTAACGAGCTGAGATTAGGAGCACAACTCTTAAAGGGGGGGGGGAGGGGAGTGTCAAGACAATTGAACAATTTATTTCAATAAATATAAAATAATTATCCTCAGAATGTTGCCGGACGATCTGGTCGTAACGAATTTCCGCAAATGGTTGTTGTTGTTGTTTTACCTTCGACTACTGGGGATTAACACGACGCAGAAATGCCTCCGAGGTAAACAAAACTCACGATGATGATGTCTGACCTGCAATTAAGCGTCCCCATTAAAGACCACGATCATCATCGTCGTCGTCGGCATCATCATCATCATCGCAAATCGTTAACACCATCAACCATCTTATTCTTAGCTCTTTCGGTAAAAGTCACGTTGAGTGAGTGGTGAGTGGGTGGTGAGTGGGTGAGTGAGTGGGTGGTGAGTGGGTGGTGAGTGAGTGAGCGGGTGGTGAGTGTGTGGTGAGTGGGTGAGTGGGTGGTGAGTGGGTGGTGAGTGAGTAGTGAGTAGGTGGTGAGTGAGTGGTGAGTGGGTGGTGAGTGGTGAGTGGGTGGTGAGTGAGTGGTGAGTGAGTGGTGAGTGGGTGGTGAGTGAGTGAGTGGGTGGTGAGTGGGTGGTGAGTGGGTGAGTGGGTAGTGAATGAGTGAGTGGTGAGTGGGTGGTGAGTGCGTGAGTGGGTGGTGAGTGGGTGGTGAGTGAGTGGTGAGTAGGTGGTGAGTGAGTGAGTGAGTGGGTGGTGAGTGAGTGAGTGGGTGGTGAATGAGTGAGTGGTGAGTGGGTGGTGAGTGAGTGAGTGGGTGGTGAGTGGGTGAGTAGGTGGTGAGTGGTGAGTGGGTGGTGAGTGAGTGAGTGAGTGGTGAGTGGGTGGTGAGTGAGTGGGTGGTGAGTGGGTGGTGAGTGGGTGGTGAATGAGTGAGTGGTGAGTGGGTGGTGAGTGAGTGAGTGGGTGGTGAGTGGGTGGTGAGTGAGTGGTGAGTAGGTGGTGAGGGAGTGGTGAGTGGGTGGTGAGTGGGTGAGTGGGTGGTGAGTGGCGAGTGAGTGGTGAGTGGGTGGTGAGTGAGTGGGTGGTGAGTGAGTGGGTGGTGAGTAGGTGAGTGGGTGAGTGAGTGGGTGAGTGGGTGAGTGGTGAGTGGGTGGTGAGTGAGTGAGTGAGTGGTGAGTGAGTGAGTGAGTGGTGCGTGAGTGAGTGCGTGGTGAGTGGGTGGTGAGTGGTGAATGAGTGAGTGGTGAGTAGGTGGTGAGGGAGTGGTGAGTGGGTGGTGAGTGGGTGAGTGGGTGGTGAGTGGCGAGTGAGTGGTGAGTGGGTGGTGAGTGAGTGGGTGGTGAGTGAGTGGGTGGTGAGTAGGTGAGTGGGTGAGTGAGTGGGTGAGTGGGTGAGTGGTGAGTGGGTGGTGAGTGAGTGAGTGAGTGGTGAGTGAGTGAGTGAGTGGTGCGTGAGTGAGTGCATGGTGAGTGGGTGGTGAGTGGGTGAGTGGGTGGTGAATGAGTGAGTGGTGAGTGGGTGGTGAGTGAGTGAGTGGGTGGTGAGTGGGTGGTGAGTGAGTGGTGAGTAGGTGGTGAGTGAGTGGTGAGTGGGTGGTGAGTGGGTGAGTGGGTGGTGAGTGGCGAGTGAGTGGTGAGTGGGTGGTGAGTGAGTGGGTGTTGAGTGAGTGGGTGTTGAGTGAGTGGGTGGTGAGTGGGTGGTGAGTGAGTGGGTGGTGAGTGGGTGGTGAGTGAGTGGTGAGTAGGTGGTGAGGGAGTGGTGAGTGGGTGGTGAGTGGGTGAGTGGGTGGTGAGTGGCGAGTGAGTGGTGAGTGGGTGGTGAGTGAGTGGGTGGTGAGTGAGTGGGTGGTGAGTGGGTGAGTGGGTGAGTGAGTGGGTGAGTGGGTGAGTGGTGAGTGGGTGGTGAGTGAGTGAGTGAGTGGTGAGTGAGTGAGTGGTGCGTGAGTGAGTGCGTGGTGAGTGGGTGGTGAGTGGGTGAGTGGGTGAGTGGGTGGTGAATGAGTGAGTGGTGAGTGGGTGGTGAGTGAGTGAGTGGGTGGTGAGTGGGTGGTGAGTGAGTGGTGAGTAGGTGGTGAGTGAGTGGTGAGTGGGTGGTGAGTGGGTGAGTGGGTGGTGAGTGGCGAGTGAGTGGTGAGTGGGTGGTGAGTGAGTGGGTGTTGAGTGAGTGGGTGTTGAGTGAGTGGGTGGTGAGTGGGTGGTGAGTGAGTGAGTGAGTGGTGAGTGAGTGGTGCGTGAGTGAGTGAGTGGTGAGTGAGTGGTGAGTGAGTGGGTGGTGAGTGGGTGGTGAGTGAGTGAGTGAGTGGTGAGTGGGTGGTGAGTGAGTGCGTGGTGAGTGGGGGGTGAGTGAGTGGTGAGTGGGTGGTGAGTGGGTGGTGAGTGGGTGGTGAGTGAGTGCGTGGCGAGTGAGTGAGTGGTGAGTGAGTGGTGAGTGAGTGAGTGGGTGGTGAGTGAGTGGTGAGTGGGTGGTGAGTGAGTGGTGAGTGGGTGGTGAGTGAGTGAGTGGGTGGTGAGTGGGTGGTGAGTGGTGAGTGAGTGAGTGGTAAGTGGGAGGTGAGTGAGTGAGTGGGTGGTGAGTGGGTGGTGAGTGAGTGAGTGGGTGGTGAGTGGGTGAATGGATGGTGAGTGAGTGGTGAGTGGGTGGTGAGTGGGTGGTGAGTGAGTGGGTGGTGAGTGGCGAGGGAGTGGTCAGTGGGTGGTGAGTGGGTGGTGAGTAAGTGGGTGGTGAGTGGGTGAATGGGTGGTGAGTGGGTGGTGAGTGAGTGAGTGGGTGGTGAGTGAGTGGTGAGTGGGTGGTGAGTGAGTGATGAGTGGGTGGTGAGTGAGTGAGTGGGTGGTGAGTGGCGAGTGAGTGATTGGTGAGTGGGTGGTGAGTGAGTGAGTGGGTGGTGAGTGGGTGGTGAGCCAGCCACACAGTCACTTTCACAAACACACACAGTCACACACACACAGTCACACACACACACAGTCACACACACACAGTCACACAGTAACACACACAGTCACACACACAGTCACACACACAGTCACTATCACACACACACACAGTCACACACACACACAGTGAGTGGGTGGTGAGTGGGTGAGTGGGTGAGTGAGTGGGTGAGTGGGTGAGTGGGTGGTGAATGAGTGAGTGGTGAGTGGGTGGTGAGTGAGTGAGTGGGTGGTGAGTGGGTGGTGAGTGAGTGGTGAGTAGGTGGTGAGCGAGTGGTGAGTGGGTGGTGAGTGGGAGAGTGCGTGGTGAGTGGCGAGTGAGTGGTGAGTGGGTGGTGAGTGAGTGGGTGGTGAGTGAGTGAGTGAGTGGTGAGTGAGTGGTGCGTGAGTGAGTGAGTGGTGAGTGGGTGGTGAGTGAGTGGGTGGTGAGTGGGTGGTGAGTGAGTGAGTGAGTGGTGAGTGGGTGGTGAGTGAGTGCGTGGTGAGTGGGTGGTGAGTGAGTGGTGAGTGGGTGGTGAGTGAGTGCGTGCGTGGTGAGTGGGTGGTGAGTGAGTGGTGAGTGGGGGGTGAGTGAGTGGTGAGTGGGTGGTGAGTGGGTGAGTGGGTGGTGAGTGAGTGGTGAGTGGGTGGTGAGTGAGTGAGTGGGTGGTGAGTGGGTGGTGAGTGAGTGGTGAGTGGGTGGTGAGTGGTGAGTGGGTGGTGATTGAGTGGTGAATGAGTGGGTGGCGAGTGAGTGAGTGGTGAGTGAGTGGTGAGTGAGTGGGTGGTGAGTGAGTGGTGAGTGGGTGGTGAGTGAGTGGTGAGTGGGTGGTGAGTGAGTGAGTGGGTGGTGAGTGGGTGGTGAGTGGGTGGTGAGTGGTAAGTGGGTGGTGAGTGAGTGAGTGGGTGGTGAGTGGGTGGTGAGTGAGTGGGTGGTGAGTGGGTGGTGAGTGGGTGAGTGGATGGTGAGTGAGTGGTGAGTGGGTGGTGAGTGGGTGGTGAGTGAGTGGGTGGTGAGTGGCGAGGGAGTGGTCAGTGGGTGGTGAGTGGGTGGTGAGTGAGTGAGTGGGTGGTGAGTGGGTGGTGAGTGGTTAGTGAGTGAGTGGTAAGTGGGTGGTGAGTGAGTGAGTGGGTGGTGAGTGGGTGGTGAGTGAGTGGGTGGTGAGTGGGTGGTGAGTGGGTGAGTGGATGGTGAGTGAGTGGTGAGTGGGTGGTGAGTGGGTGGTGAGTGAGTGGGTGGTGAGTGGCGAGGGAGTGGTCAGTGGGTGGTGAGTGGGTGGTGAGTGAGTGAGTGGGTGGTGAGTGGGTGAGTGGGTGGTGAGTGGGTGGTGAGTGAGTGAGTGGTGAGTGAGTGGGTGGTGAGTGAGTGGTGAGTGGGTGGTGAGTGAGTGGTGAGTGGGTGGTGAGTGAGTGAGTGGGTGGTGAGTGGCGAGTGAGTGATTGGTGAGTGGGTGGTGAGTGAGTGAGTGGGTGGTGAGTGGGTGGTGAGCCAGCCACACAGTCACTTTCACAAACACACACAGTCACACACACACAGTCACACACACACACAGTCACACAGTCACACACACAGTCACACACACAGTCACACACACAGTCACTATCACACACACACACAGTCACACACACACACAGTCACTCACACAGTCACACACACACACAGTCACACACACACACAGTCACACACACAGTCACAAACACACACAGTCACACACACACAGTCACAAACACACACAGTCACACACACACACAGTCACACACACAGTCACACACACACACAGTCACACACACAGTCACACACACACAGTCAGTCACTTTCACACACACACAGTCACACACACACAGTCACACACACACAGTCACACACACAGTCACACTCACACACAGTCACACACACAGCCAGTCACTTTCACACACACAGTCACACACACACACAGTCACACACACAGTCACACACACACACACAGTCACACACACATAAACAGTCACACACACAGTCACACACACACAGTCACACACACACAGTCACACACACACAGTCACACACACAGTCAGTCACTTTCACACGCACACACACACAGTCACACAGTCACACACACAGTCACACAGTCACACACACACAGTCACACACACAGTCACACACACAGTCAGTCACTTTCACACACACACACAGTCACACACACACACACAGTCACACACACACAGTCACACACACACAGTCACACACACAGTGACACACACACAGTCATACACACACAGTCACACACACAGGCGGTCACTTTCACACACAGTCACACACACAGTCTCACACACACACACAGTAACACACACACAGTCACACACACAGTCACACACACAGTCACACACAGTCACACACACACACAGTCACACACACACAGTCACACACACAGTCACACACACACAGTCACACACACAGTCACACACACACACAGTCACACACACACACAGTCACACACAGACACAGTCACACACACACAGTCACACACACACAGTCACACACACACAGTAACACACACAGTCATACACATACACAGTCACACACAGTCACACACACACAGTCACACAGAGACACACACACAGTGACACACACACACACACAGTCACACACACAGTCACACACACACACAGTCACACACACAGGCACACACACACAGTCACACACACACAGTCAGTCACTTTCACACACACACACACAGTCACACACACACAGTCACACACACACATTCACACACACAGTCACACACACACAGTCACACACACAGTCACACACACAGTCACACACACACACAGTCACACACACAGTCACACACACAGTCACACACACACACAGTCACAAACACAGTGACACACACACAGTCACACACACAGTCACACACACACACAGTCACACACACAGTCACACACACAGTCACACACACACACAGTCACACACACAGTCACACACACACAGTCACAAACACAGTGACACACACACAGTCACACACACACACAGTCACACACACAGTCACACACACACAGTCACACACACACACAGTAACACACACACAGTCACACACACAGTCACACACACAGTCACACACAGTCACACACACACAGTCACACACACAGTCACACACACACAGTCACACACAGTCACACACACACACTCACACACACACAGTCACACACACACAGTCACACACACACAGTCACACACACAGTGACACACACACAGTAATACACACACAGTCACACACACAGGCGGTCACTTTCACACACAGTCACACACACAGTCTCACACACACACAGTAACACACACACACAGTCACACACACAGTCACACACAGTCACACACACACACAGTCACACACACACAGTCACACACACACAGTCACACACACACAGTCACACACACAGTCACACACACACACAGTCACACACACACACAGTCACACACAGACACAGTCACACACACACAGTCACACACACACAGTCACACACACACAGTAACACACACAGTCATACACATACACAGTCACACACAGTCACACACACACAGTCACACAGAGACACACACACAGTGACACACACACACACACAGTCACACACACACAGTCACACACACACAGTCACACACACAGTCACACACACACACAGTCACACACACAGGCACACACACACAGTCACACACACACAGTCAGTCACTTTCACACACACACAGTCACACACACACAGTCACACACACACATTCACACACACAGTCACACACACACACAGTCACACACACAGTCACACACACAGTCACACACACAGTCACACACACAGTCACACACACACACAGTCACAAACACAGTGACACACACACAGTCACACACACAGTCACACACACACACAGTCACACACACAGTCACACACACAGTCACACACACACACAGTCACACACACAGTCACACACACACACAGTCACAAACACAGTGACACACACACAGTCACACACACACACAGTCACACACACAGTCACACACACACAGTCACACACACACACAGTAACACACACACAGTCACACACACAGTCACACACACAGTTACACACAGTCACACACACAGTCACACACACAGTCACACAAAGACAAAACAAAGATCCCCCATATAGCCTTAACAGACTGTAGGGGCAAGTGCTGTTAGCGAGCACCTATGAAGGCCGGAACGGTACACGAGGGGGTGGGTGGCCAGCACCACGCCCGACCGCCTTTGTCTCCCTAGTGGCAATGTTTACACACCGCACCAGGTACTCATTTGAGGCTGAGTCGACCTAGGGGAGGCCCGGGACCGGTTCAGATAATCGTCACTGGTGTTGGCCGTGAGCGGGAATCGAACCCGGGTCGCCAGGTTCATAGCGCAGCGCGCTAACCGCTACACCACCGCTCCCCACACACACACAGTCACACACACACACAGTCACACACACAGTCACACACACACACACAGTCACACACACATAAACAGTCACACACACAGTCACACACACACAGTCACACACACACAGTCACACACACACAGTCACACACACAGTCAGTCACTTTCACACGCACACACACACACACAGTCACACAGTCACACACACAGTCACACAGTCACACACACACAGTCACACACACAGTCACACACACACACAGTCAGTCACTTTCACACACACACACAGTCACACACACACACACAGTCACACACACACAGTCACACACACACAGTCACACACACAGTGACACACACACAGTCATACACACACAGTCACACACACAGGCGGTCACTTTCACACACAGTCACACACACAGTCTCACACACACACAGTAACACACACACACAGTCACACACACAGTCACACACACAGTCACACACAGTCACACACACACACAGTCACACACACACAGTCACACACACAGTCACACACACACAGTCACACACACAGTCACACACACACACAGTCACACACACACAGTCACACACAGACACAGTCACACACACAGTCACACACACACAGTCACACACACACAGTAACACACACAGTCATACACATACACAGTCACACACAGTCACACACACACAGTCACACAGAGACACACACACAGTGACACACACACACACACAGTCACACACACAGTCACACACACACAGTCACACACACACAGTCACACACACAGTCACACACACACAGTCACACACACAGGCACACACACACACAGTCACACACACACAGTCAGTCACTTTCACACACACACAGTCACAAACACACAGTCACACACACATTCACACACACAGTCACACACACACAGTCACACACACAGTCACACACACAGTCACACACACACAGTCACACACACAGTCACACACACAGTCACACACACACACAGTCACAAACACAGTGACACACACACAGTCACACACACAGTCACACACACACACAGTCACACACACAGTCACACACACAGTCACACACACACACAGTCACACACACAGTCACACACACAGTCACACACACACACAGTCACAAACACAGTGACACACACACAGTCATACACACACACAGTCACACACACAGTCACACACACACAGTCACACACACACACAGTAACACACACACAGTCACACACACAGTCACACACACAGTCACACACAGTCACACACACACACAGTCACACACACAGTCACACACACACAGTCACACACAGTCACACACACACACTCACACACACACAGTCACACACACACAGTCACACACACAGTGACACACACACAGTCATACACACACAGTCACACACACAGGCGGTCACTTTCACACACAGTCACACACACAGTCTCACACACACAGTAACACACACACACAGTCACACACACAGTCACACACACAGTCACACACAGTCACACACACACACACAGTCACACACACACAGTCACACACACAGTCACACACACACAGTCACACACACACACAGTCACACACAGACACAGTCACACACACACAGTCACACACACACAGTCACACACACAGTCATACACATACACAGTCACACACAGTCACACACACACAGTCACACAGAGACACACACACAGTGACACACACACAACAACAACAACAACCGCCATTCGCCACTAAGTGGCGGTGACGTCACCACGACGCTTGTGCCAGGCTATGTGCACCCTGAGGCCACGTGAAGTGTCGTACGCCCGCTGGCAGGTGGTCACGGGGCAGACCCAGGTGCCACGGGTCGACTGACTGAGATGACTGGCTGATGCACCACCTGTGCCCCCTACTGTGCCAACCTGCTGTGCTTTAGCCACCCGGGGCTCCGCTCGCTGTTGTGAGCGTCGCTCCTCCGCCCTCCGTTGTTGTTGGAGGGCGACTGCCTCCAACTGCCCAGTAGCATCCTTCACGAGCCTCCTCCACAGAGGCCGATCTTGACACCGCTGGTACCAGTCATCGGCAAGTCCACTCAGCTCCACGTCCTCCTGTACCACATCACTCCATCTCTTCTCTAGCCCGTGCCGCGCCCGTTTAGCCCCCTCAATCTGGCCAAACAAAAGCTGTTTCGGCATGCGGTGGCTGGGCATGCGGGCTACATGACCCAGCCATCGCAGCCTTGCCTGCCGGAGGAGCTCACCGATGGGACCCTGCCCAGATCTTTCAAGGATTTGTGAGCTCCTCACACAATCCAGTCTGGTTAAACCCAGGATGGATCGTAGGCAGGCCAGCCTAAATGTTTCTAACCGGCGAAGATGTTCCATTAGGGGGGTCCACGTTTCGCAAGCGTAGAGAAGGGAGGGAATGACCGTGGCCGAGAAGACCTGAAGCTTAGTGCGGAGCGACAGACCAGGTAGCTTCCACACAGCGTTACGCAACCGATGAAAAGATATTGCCGCTCGACTGATTCGGAGTGAGACCTCTGCTGTTAAACTGGAGCCAGTCATAAGCACACTGCCCAGGTATGGGAAACTCTCCACTCTCTCCACAACTGCCCCATCACCGATTGGGAGTTGTGGGGGTGGAGTGTCCGATGGTACAAAATACCCAGGCAGGTGCTTAGTTTTGGTGGGGCTGATGGTAAGGCCCCACCTCTTAGTGGCACGCTCCAGTCTCAGCAGCAGCGTCTCCAACTCCTCCTCTGACTGAGCAGCTATTACAGTCACACACACACAGTCACACACACAGTCACACACACACAGTCACACACACAGTCACACACACACAGTCACACACACAGTCACACACACACAGTCACACACAGTCACACACACACAGTCACACACACAGTCACACACACACAGTCACACACACAGTCACACACACAGTCACACACACACACACAGTCACACACACACACAGTCTCACACATACACACACAGTCACACACACACAGTCACGCACAGTCACACACACACACAGTCACACACACACACACAGTCACACAACAACAACAACAACCGCCATTCGCCACTAAGTGGCGGTGACGTCACCACGACGCTTGTGCCAGGCTATGTGCACCCTGAGGCCACGTGAAGTGTCGTACGCCCGCTGGCAGGTGGTCACGGGGCAGACCCAGGTGCCACGGGTCGACTGACTGAGATGACTGGCTGATGCACCACCTGTGCCCCCTACTGTGCCAACCTGCTGTGCTTTAGCCACCCGGGGCTCCGCTCGCTGTTGTGAGCGTCGCTCCTCCGCCCTCCGTTGTTGTTGGAGGGCGACTGCCTCCAACTGCCCAGTAGCATCCTTCACGAGCCTCCTCCACAGAGGCCGATCTTGACACCGCTGGTACCAGTCATCGGCAAGTCCACTCAGCTCCACGTCCTCCTGTACCACATCACTCCATCTCTTCTCTAGCCCGTGCCGCGCCCGTTTAGCCCCCTCAATCTGGCCAAACAAAAGCTGTTTCGGCATGCGGTGGCTGGGCATGCGGGCTACATGACCCAGCCATCGCAGCCTTGCCTGCCGGAGGAGCTCACCGATGGGACCCTGCCCAGATCTTTCAAGGATTTGTGAGCTCCTCACACAATCCAGTCTGGTTAAACCCAGGATGGATCGTAGGCAGGCCAGCCTAAATGTTTCTAACCGGCGAAGATGTTCCATTAGGGGGGTCCACGTTTCGCAAGCGTAGAGAAGGGAGGGAATGACCGTGGCCGAGAAGACCTGAAGCTTAGTGCCGAGCGACAGACCAGGTAGCTTCCACACAGCGTTACGCAACCGATGAAAAGATATTGCCGCTCGACTGATTCGGAGTGAGACCTCTGCTGTTAAACTGGAGCCAGTCATA
Source organism: Petromyzon marinus (assembly GCF_048934315.1). Taxonomy (NCBI): domain Eukaryota; kingdom Metazoa; phylum Chordata; class Hyperoartia; order Petromyzontiformes; family Petromyzontidae; genus Petromyzon; species Petromyzon marinus. The sequence goes on along the minus strand of NW_027422999.1, from coordinate 143,041 downwards.
AGCACACTGCCCAGGTATGGGAAACTCTCCACTCTCTCCACAACTGCCCCATCACCGATTGGGAGTTGTGGGGGTGGAGTGTCCGATGGTACAAAATACCCAGGCAGGTGCTTAGTTTTGGTGGGGCTGATGGTAAGGCCCCACCTCTTAGTGGCACGCTCCAGTCTCAGCAGCAGCGTCTCCAACTCCTCCTCTGACTGAGCAGCTATTACAGTCACACACACACAGTCACACACACAGTCACACACACACAGTCACACACACAGTCACACACACACAGTCACACACACAGTCACACACACACAGTCACACACAGTCACACACACACAGTCACACACACAGTCACACACACACAGTCACACACACAGTCACACACACACAGTCACACACACACAGTCACACACACACACACACAGTCACACACACAGTCACACACAGTCACACACACACACACACAGTCACACACACACAGTCTCTCACAAACACACAGTCACACACACAGTCACACACAGTCACACACACACAGTCACACACACACAGTCACTCAGTCACACACACACAGTCACACACACACAGTCACACACAGTCACACACACAGTCACACACACACAGTCACACACACAGTCACACACACACAGTCACACACACAGTCACACACACACAGTCACAAACACACAGTCACACACAGTCACACACACACACAGTCAGTCACTTTCACACACACACACACAGTCACACACACACACACACAGTCAATCACTTTCACACACACACACAGTCACACACACACACAGTCACACACACACAGTCACACACACACAGTCTCTCACAAACACACAGTCACACACACAGTCACACACAGTCACACACACACAGTCACACACACACAGTCACTCAGTCACACACACACAGTCACACACACACACACACAGTCACACACACACAGTCACACACACACAGTCACACACACAGTCACACACACAGTCACACACATACACACACACTGTCACACACACACAGTCACACACACACAGTCAGTCACTTTCACACACACACAGTCACACACACACACAGTCACACACACAGTCACACACACAGTCACACACACACAGTCAATCACTTTCACACACACACACAGTCTCACACACACAGTCATACACACACACAGTCACACACAGTCACAAACACAGTCACACAGTCACACACACACAGTCACACACACGCAGTCACACAACAACAACAACAACAACAACCGCCATTCGCCACTAAGTGGCGGTGACGTCACCACGACGCTTGTGCCAGGCTATGTGCACCCTGAGGCCACGTGAAGTGTCGAACGCCCGCTGGCAGGAGGTCACGGGGCAGACCCAGGTGCCACGGGTCGACTGACTGAGATGACTGGCTGATGCACCACCTGTGCCCCCTACTGTGCCAACCTGCTGTGCTTTAGCCACCCGGCGCTCCGCTCGCTGTTGTGAGCGTCGCTCCTCCGCCCTCCGTTGTTGTTGGAGGGCGACTGCCTCCAACTGCCCAGTAGCATCCTTCACGAGCCTCCTCCACAGAGGCCGATCTTGACACCGCTGGTACCAGTCATCGGCAAGTCCACTCAGCTCCACGTCCTCCTGTACCACATCACTCCATCTCTTCTCTAGCCCGTGCCGCGCCCGCTTAGCCCCCTCAATCCGGCCAAACAAAAGCTGTTTCGGCATGCGGTGGCTGGGCATGCGGGCTACATGACCCAGCCATCGCAGCCTTGCCTGCCGGAGGAGCTCACCGATGGGACCCTGTCCAGATCTTTCAAGGATTTGTGAGCTCCTCACACAATCCAGTCTGGTTAAACCCAGGATGGATCGTAGGCAGGTCAGCCTAAATGTTTCTAACCGGCGAAGATGTTCCATTAGGGGGGTCCACGTTTCGCAAGCGTAGAGAAGGGAGGGAATGACCGTGGCCGAGAAGACCTGAAGCTTAGTGCGGAGCGACAGACCAGGTAGCTTCCACACAGCGTTACGCAACCGATGAAAAGATATTGCCGCTCGACTGATTCGGAGTGAGACCTCTGCTGTTAAACTGGAGCCAGTCATAAGCACACTGCCCAGGTATGGGAAACTCTCCACTCTCTCCACAACTGCCCCATCACCGATTGGGAGTTGTGGGGGCGGAGTGTCCGATGGTACAAAATACCCAGGCAGGTGCTTAGTTTTGGTGGGGCTGATGGTAAGGCCCCGCAGTCACACACACACACAGTCACACACACACAGTCTCACACACACAGTCACACACACAGTCACACACACACAGTCACACACACAGTGGGGAGGGGGAGGTCAGCCCCCGTGCACCTAGCCTGGCACAGGGAGGTCAACACGTGACAACTGGGTCTGCCCACGTGACCTCCTCGTGCACCTAGCCTGGCACGGGGCAGTCACCTTCTGTAACGGGAAGCCATCTTCCGTGATGGGTTTTCATTCCACCAATCAAAAGAGGGGTTGGGGGGGGGGGTGACGCGGCAACGCCGGCAGCCAATCGGTGGAGCGCCTCGCGACAGCAGGGGGCGTCTGAGGTCGCCGTGGTGTTGAGAGACGCTCGGACATCGTCAAGCAACAACAACTACTACTTATATATCTACTGCTGCTACCTTGTGAGTATTACTACTGTTATTATCACTTCTGCTACCCTGTGAGTATCACAATCACAACTAATACTACTTATATATCTACTGCTGCTACCTTGTGAGTATTACTACTGTTATTATCACTACTGCTACCCTGTGAGTATCACCACAACAACAACAACTACTACTTATATATCTACTGCTGCTACCTTGTGAGTATTACTACTGTTATTATCACTACTGCTACCCTGTGAGTATCACAATCACAACTAATACTACTTATATATCTACTGCTGCTACCTTGTGAGTATTACTACTGTTATTATCACTACTGCTACCCTGTGAGTATCACAATCACAACTAATACTACTTATATATCTACTGCTGCTACCTTGTGAGTATTACTACTGTTATTATCACTACTGCTACCCTGTGAGTATCACAACAACCGCAACTACTTATATATCTACTGCTGCTACCTTGTGAGTATTACTACTGTTATTATCACTGCTGCTACCTTGTGAGTATCACAACAACTACTTATATATCTGCTGCTGCTACCTTGTGAGTATTACTACTGTTATTATCACTACTGCTACCCTGTGAGTATCACAACAACAACAACTTATATATCTACTGCTGCTACCTTGTGAGTATGACTACTCTTATTATCACTGCTGCTACCCTGTGAGTATCACAACAACAACTACTTATATATCTACTGCTGCTACCTTGTGAGTATTACTGTTATTATCACTACTGCTACCTTGTGAGTATCACAACAACAACTACTTATATATCTACTGCTGCTACCTTGTGAGTATTACTACTCTTATTATCACTACTGCTACCCTGTGAGTATCACAACAACAACAACTGGTGTGGTAGTTGTTGTTGTAAGCGGTAGACATTACTCACCGCCATTCAGCAACACCGCCAGGCCTCTGTGTGGTAGAGTCACCACGCTTTGTGTAGACACAGTGGTGGCCGTGTGGCTGTGTGTGTGTAGCCCGCACGCCCAGAGCCCACATGGCAAACACAGCTGCTGTTAGGGCGGTCTATGGTGCAGTGTTGAGTCTATGGTGCAGTGTTGAGTCTATGGTGCAGTGTTGAGTCTGTGGTGTAGTGTTGAGTCTATGGTGCAGTGTTGAGTCTATGGTTCAGTGATGAGTCTATGGTGCAGTGTTAGTCTATGGTGCAGTGTTGAGTCTATGGGCAGTGTTGAGTCTATGGTGCAGTGTTGAGTCTATGGTGCAGTGTTGAGTCTATGGTGCAGTGTTGAGTCTATGGGTAGTGTTGAGTCTATGGTGCAGTGTTGAGTCTATGGTACAGTGTTGAGTCTATGGTGCAGTGTTGAGTCTATGGTGTAGTGCTAGTGTATGGTGCAGTGTTGAGTCTGTGGTGCAGTGTTGAGTCTATGGTGCAGTGCTGAGTCTATGGTGCAGTGTTAGTCTATGGGTAGTGTTGAGTCTATAGTGTAGTGTGAGTCTATGGTGTAGTGTTAGTCTATGGTACAGTGTTGAGTCTATGGGTAGTGTTGAGTCTATGGTGCAGTGTTGAGTCTATGGTGCAGTGTTGAGTCTATGGTGCAGTGTTGAGTCTATAGTGCAGTGTTGAGTCTATGGTACAGTATTGTGTATGGTGCAGTGTTGAATCTATGGTGTAGTGTTGAGTCTATGGTGTAGTGTTGAGTCTATGGGTAGTGTTGAGTCTATGGGTAGTGTTGAGTCTATGGTGCAGTGTTGAGTTTATGGTGCAGTGTTGAGTCTATGGTGCAGTGTTGAGTCTATGGTGCAGTATTGAGTCTATAGTGTAGTGTGAGTCTATGGTGTAGTGTTTGTCTATGGTGCAGTGTTGAGTCTATGGTTCAGTGTTGAGTCTATGGTGCAGTGTTGAGTCTATGGTACAGTCTTGAGTCTATGGTGTAGTGTTAGTCTATGGTGCAGTGTTGAGTCTATGGTGCAGTGTTTGTCTATGGTGCAGTGTTGAGTCTATGGTTCAGTGTTGAGTCTATGGTGTAGTGTGAGTCTATGGTGCAGTGTTGAGTCTATGGTGGAGTGTTGAGTCTATGGTGCAGTGTTGAGTCTATGGGTAGTGTTGAGTCTATGGGTAGTGTTGAGTCTATGGTGTAGTGTTTGTCTATGGTGCAGTGTTGAGTCTATGGTTCAGTGTTGAGTCTATGGTGTAGTGTGAGTCTATGGTGCAGTGTTGAGTCTATGGTGCAGTGTTGAGTCTATGGTGCAGTGTTGAGTCTATGGGTAGTGTTGAGTCTATGGGTAGTGTTGAGTCTATGGTGTAGTGTTTGTCTATGGTGCAGTGTTGAGTCTATGGTTCAGTGTTGAGTCTATGGTGTAGTGTGAGTCTATGGTGCAGTGTTGAGTCTATGGTGCAGTGTTGAGTCTATGGTGCAGTGTTGAGTCTATGGGTAGTGTTGAGTCTATGGGTAGTGTTGAGTCTATGGTGTAGTGTTTGTCTATGGTGCAGTGTTGAGTCTATGGTTCAGTGTTGAGTCTATGGTGTAGTGTGAGTCTATGGTGCAGTGTTGAGTCTATGGTGCAGTGTTGAGTCTATGGTGCAGTGTTGAGTCTATGGGTAGTGTTGAGTCTATGGGTAGTGTTGAGTCTATGGTGTAGTGTTTGTCTATGGTGCAGTGTTGAGTCTATGGTGCAATGTTGAGTCTATGGTGCAGTGTTGAGTCTATGGTGTAGTGTTGAGTCTATGGTACAGTGTTGAGTCTATGGTGGTGGTGACGGTGGTGCGTGTGGTGGTGGTGGTGGTGACGGCGGCGGTGGTCGCAGTGTGTGCAGGTTGCAGGATGGCCTCGAGCGAGGGCAGCGTCGGACCGTGCCCCTGCCGCCGCTCTGCGTCCGGCGGCGGCGTCAGAGCCGCCGCCACGAACGACGCGGCCGCGGCCGTCGCCGCCGCCTTCAGCGACTTCGTCCGCGTGAGGTTTGGCGACGTCGACGGCTTCGGCGATTCCGACGGCGCCGACTGCAGCGACTCCGGCGGCGTCGCCTTCAGCGACAGGAGCGCCGACTGCGACGGTGTCGGCGTCCCCTACGGCGACATCATCGGCGACGTTGACGGCTTTGGCTTCGGCGACGTCAACAGCGCCGGCGACATGGACAGGATTGGCGACGACGATGACGACGTTGGTGGTGGTGGTGGTGTTGAGTGCCGTGGCGGTCACGGCGGTGGTGAGCGCAGTGACGGTGGCCGTGGTGGTGCCGGATTGAACGAGGACTCTGACAGCTCCGTCCCCACAGTGCCGGAGAAGACGCGCAAACGGCAACACCAGAGGTACACTTACACACACACACACTTACACACTTACACACACACAAACTTACACACACACACTTACGTACACACACCAACACACACTTACACACACACACTTACACACACTTACACACACACACCAACACACACACACACTTACACACGCACACTTACACACACTTACACACACTTACACACACACTTACAGACACACTTACATACACTTACACACACACACTTACACACACACACTTACACACACTTACACACACACACTTACACACACACACTTACGTACACACACTTACACACACTTACACACACACACTTACACACACTTACACACACACACCAACACACACACTTACACACATACACTTACACACACTTACACTTACACACACTTCCACACACTTACACACACTTACACACACTTACACACACTTACATACACTTACGCACACTTACACACACTTACACACACACTTACGTACACACACTTACACACACTTACACACACTTACACACACACACCAACACACACACTTACACACATACACTTACACACACTTACACTTACACACACTTACACACACTTACACACACACTTACATACACTTACACACACTTACACACACTTACACACACACACTTACGTACACACACCAACACACACTTACACACACAAACTTACACACACTTACACACACACACTTACACACACACACTTACACACACACTTACACACACTTACACACACACTTACACACACTTACACACACACTTACATACACTAACGCACACTTACACACACTTACACACACACACTTACGTACACACACCAACACACACTTACACACACAAACTTACACACACTTACACACACACACTTACACACACACACACACTTACACACACTTACACACACACTTACACACACTTACACACACACTTACATACACTTACGCACACTTACACACACTTACACACACACACTTACGTACACACACCAACACACACTTACACACACACACTTACACACACTTACACACACACACCAACACACACACACATACACTTACACACACTTACACACACTTACACACACACTTACACACACTTACGCACACTTACACACACTTACACACACACACTTACACACACACACTTACACACACACACTTACACACACATTCTCTGGTTCTTTCCAGAGAATGTGTGTGTACACACATCAGGCAAAGGGGGTCAGCCTCTAAAGGCAAACTGTTTATAAAGGTTGAAAATGGGCGTGGCCCAAGTGTCGTCAGCAGCATGGGCGGGGCAGCTTATGTTAATGTAGCCCAGGTGTCAGCAGCATGGGCGGGGCAGCTTATGTTAATGTAGCCAAGGTGTCAGCAGGATAAGCGGGGCAGCTTATGTTAATGTAGCCCAACTGTCAGCAGCATGACACTTTGGGTGTCTTTGTGGGTGAGTGTCACTGTGGGTGTCACTGAGTGTCACTGTGGGTGTTACTGTGGGTGTCACTGTGGGTGTCACTGTGAGTGTCACTGTGAGTGTCACTGTGGGTGAGTGTCACTGTGAGTGTCACTGTGGATGAGTGTCACTGTGAGTGTCACTGTGGGTGTCACTGAGTGTCACTGTGGGTGAGTGTCACTGTGAGTGTCACTGTGGGTGTCACTGAGTGTCACTGTGGGTGTTACTGTGGGTGTCACGGTCCGGCAAAACAACCCCCTACCTCCTCGCGGTGCCGGACGGGCAACTCTGTCGTGGACAGCGCTGTGGGGGCAGATCCAATTTTGATTGGCTCCTCCCCTCATGGCATATGTGTCCACCACAGGGGCTAAACGGGGGCTCTGGACGGGTGCGAGGGGCTGGTAACCCCTCCACCTTCAATTAATTACCACGAAACTACGAATTAAACTGAAATATGTAACAACTAAGCTTGTGCCGGAGGCCCCGGGGGGCCAGGCGTCTATGACGTCTCCTGGCCAAACCCCAATTGGCGGAGCCAGGAGATTGAATACCTACCCTCGGGGCTACTCCAGAAACAACGAAAAGCCACTACGGTTGGCCACGTGGAATGTTCGAACGCTCACTGCAGAGGAGAGGCTGCCACTCCTCTGTCGGGAGCTGGACCGGTACCGCCTGGATCTATGCGGCATTCAGGAGGTCCGGTGGACCGGCTCTGGCTCCTGCCACCATGAGGGGTGGACAGTCCTCTACTCGGGGCAGCAGACTGCCAAACAACAGGGTGTGGGTCTTCTTTTGAACAAAAGAATGAAGGGGGCGTGGCAGCGTGGCGGTGAGGTGTGGGAAGCTGTAAGGCCCAGGCTACTTTGGGCTCGCCTTCCCATCAACCGGAGGCGAGGAATGGTGGTCGTGGTTACTTATGCCCCCACCGAAGATGAACATCCGTGGAGGGATGCAGGCAAAGCCGATGAGTCAGATGCCTTCTATGACCTCCTGTCACAGGTGCTGGCTAAAGTGGCCCCTCGGGATAGAGTCATCATGTTGGGTGACTTCAATGCCCGAGTTGGTCATGATACTGGCACCTGGTCTGGAGTGATTGGAGGGCATGGGCCAGATCAGCTCAATAACAACGGTAGGAGGCTGCTAGATTTTTGTGCAGCCCATGGGCTTGTAATTACCAACACGCTGTTCCGGCATCGGCGCATCCACACAACATCATGGATGCATGCCGGGTCCAAGCAAGAACATCTGCTGGACTACATAGTGACGGACCAGCGAATGCGAGCCCATGTCCTTGACACCAGGACCTACCGTGGAGCTGATCTGCCCTCTGACCATCGACTAGTCATCTGTAAGATGCGCCTGCCATTCTTCCACTCCGGTGGTGGGTGTACACCCAGGACCCCATTCCAACCTAAAGTGGCCTGGTCTCAGTTATCTGATGAAAGTTGCAAGCGAGAATTTCATCATCGCTTGCGGCTGGGATTGGCATCGTCCCCGACTCCTCCTGATGTCGAGGGTAAATGGGCGAGGTTTAGGACTGTGATTCATGCAGCTGCAATGGCTGCTTTGGGTACGCGGTCCAGACCTCCCCAGACACCCTGGATGACAGAGGAGTTGTTCACGATGGTTGAGAAAAAGCGACAGGCCCACTGTCATCGGCTACAGAATCCCACGTCAGAGAATGAGGAGGCTTACCGCAGCCTTCGCTCTGAGGTTCGGAGAGCCGTGAGGCGCTGCAAGGATGGGTGGTGGTCGCGGGTTGCTGAGGAGATGGAGTCTGCCTCAGTGGCCCGTGATCACAAATCTCTATTTAACTCCATCAAAAAAGTAACCTGCAGCGCCACACCTATTACCATCATTAGGGGAAAAAACGGTGATCCAATTTCCGACCCCCAGGAACAGGTTCGCAGATTTGCTGAGCATTTCTGTGAGGTCCTGGGGGAGGGAAAATCCCTCAGCCAGGAAAACATCGTGGCACAAAGTGAGGATGACCCTGCTGAGGCTGCGGTGCCTCATATATTGGATGAAGTCACCCCCTGTGAGTGGCTGGCTGAGGTGCCATCTGCTGAGGAAGTATTGAAGGCGATCCGGAGTCTGAGACCAGGAAAGGCAGCGGGCAGAGATGATCTCCCAAGCGAAATGCTGAGGGAGGGTGGCGTTTGTGCACAGACTGCCCTATATGACATCATAACAACAGTCTGGACCACTGGACGGGTTCCGCAGGATTGGAAGGATGCCCTGGTGGTCCCCCTTTTTAAGAAGGGGGACCGCACAGACTGTAACAACTACAGGGGCATCGCACTCCTCAGTGTGCCGGGAAAGGTCCTGGCAAGGATTATTCAGCATCGCCTTGCCAGGCACGCTGAGGAGAGGCTTGCGGAGCCCCAATGCGGTTTCAGGAAAGGGCGGTCCTGCACAGATGCCATATTTTCTGTCCGTCTGCTACAGCAGAGGTGTAGGGAATTCCAACAAGACCTACATCTCTGCTTTATTGACCTGGTCAAGGCCTATGATACCATCAGTAGGCCTGGGCTCTGGGTCGTTCTTCGTGCTTTTGGAGTACCTGACCCTCTGCTCACGATCATTAAGGACCTTCATGATGGTGAGCGGGCCCGGGTAAAACTACGTGGCCGGGAGTCAGAGCCATTCCCTGTACACCTTGGGGTGCGACAGGGATGTCCTCTGGCTCCCACATTATTTAACATCTATTTTGACCACGTAGTTCGTGAAGCCTTCATTAGCTGTACCGGGGGAATCTCCATATGGTACAGATATAATGGGAGGCTAATCGATGCCCGGGTGCGGTCAAGGGATGGCTCCCTATTGCTCAACCACATTATGTATGCTGATGACTTGGTAATAGCTGCTCAGTCAGAGGAGGAGTTGGAGACGCTGCTGCTGAGACTGGAGCATGCCACTAAGAGGTGGGGCCTTACCATCAGCCCCACCAAAACTAAGCACCTGCCTGAGTATTTTGTACCATCGGACACTCCACCCCCACAACTCCCAATCGGTGATGGGGCAGTTGTGGAGAGAGTGGAGAGTTTCCCATACCTGGGCAGTGTGCTTATGACTGGCTCCAGTTTAACAGCAGAGGTCTCACTCCGAATCAGTCGAGCGGCAATATCTTTTCATCGGTTGCGTAACGCTGTGTGGAAGCTACCTGGTCTGTCGCTCCGCACTAAGCTTCAGGTCTTCTCGGCCACGGTCATTCCCTCCCTTCTCTACGCTTGCGAAAAGTGGACCCCCCTAATGGAACATCTTCGCCGGTTAGAAACATTTAGGCTGGCCTGCCTACGATCCATCCTGGGTTTAACCAGACTGGATTGTGTGAGGAGCTCACAAATCCTTGAAAGATCTGGGCAGGGTCCCATCGGTGAGCTCCTCCGGCAGGCAAGGCTGCGATGGCTGGGTCATGTAGCCCGCATGCCCAGCCACCGCATGCCGAAACAGCTTTTGTTTGGCCGGATTGAGGGGGCTAAGCGGGCGCGGCACGGGCTAGAGAAGAGATGGAGTGATGTGGTACAGGAGGACGTGGAGCTGAGTGGACTTGCCGATGACTGGTACCAGCGGTGTCAAGATCGGCCTCTGTGGAGGAGGCTCGTGAAGGATGCTACTGGGCAGTTGGAGGCAGTCGCCCTCCAACAACAACGGAGGGCGGAGGAGCGACGCTCACAACAGCGAGCGGAGCGCCGGGTGGCTAAAGCACAGCAGGTTGGCACAGTAGGGGGCACAGGTGGTGCATCAGCCAGTCATCTCAGTCAGTCGACCCGTGGCACCTGGGTCTGCCCCGTGACCTCCTGCCAGCGGGCGTTCGACACTTCACGTGGCCTCAGGGTGCACATAGCCTGGCACAAGCGTCGTGGTGACGTCACCGCCACTTAGTGGCGAATGGCGGTTGTTGTTGTTGTTGTCACTGTGGGTGTCACTGTCAGTGTCACTGTGGGTGAGTGTCACTGCGGGTGAGTGTCACTGTGAGTGTCACTGTGGGTGAGTGTCACTGTGAGTGTCACTGTGAGTGTCACTGTGAGTGTCACTGTGAGTGAGTGTCACTGTGGGTGAGTGTCACTGTGTATGAGTGTCACTAAGTGTCACTGTGAGTGTCACTGTGAGTGTCACTGTGGGTGAGTGTCACTGTGAGTGTCACTGTGAGTGTCACTGTGGGTGAGTGTCACTGTGGGTGAGTGTCACTGTGAGTGTCACTGTGGGTGAGTGTCACTGAGTGTCACTGTGGGTGAGTGTCACTGTGGGTGAGTGTCACTGTGTGTGAGTGTCACTGTGAGTGTCACTGTGAGTGTCACTGTGGGTGAGTGTCACTGTGAGTGTCACTGTGAGTGTCACTGTGGGTGAGTGTCACTGTGAGTGTCACTGTGGGTGAGTGTCACTGTGAGTGTCACTGTGGGTGAGTGTCACTGAGTGTCACTGTGGGTGAGTGTCACTGTGAGTGTCACTGTGGGTGAGTGTCACTGTGATTGTCACTGTGAGTGTCACTGTGGGTGAGTGTCACTGTGTATGAGTGTCACTGAGTGTCACTGTGAGTGTCACTGTGAGTGTCACTGTGGATGAGTGTCACTGTGAGTGTCATTGTGGGTGAATGTCACTGTGAGTGTCACTGTGGGTGAGTGTCACTGTGAGTGTCATTGTGGGTGAGTGTCACTGTGAGTGTCACTGTGGGTGAGTGTCACTGAGTGTCACTGTGGATGAGTGTCACTGAGTGTCACTGTGGGTGAGTGTCACTGAGTGTCACTGTGAGTGTCACTGTGGGTTTCACTGTGAGTGTCACTGTGAGTGTTACTGTGGGTGAGTGTCACTGTGAGTGTCACTGTGAGTGTCATTGTGGCTGAGTGTCACTGTGAGTGTCACTGTGAGTGTCACTGTGGCTGAGTGTCACTGTGAGTGTCACTGTGAGTGTCACTGTGAGTGTTACTGTGGGTGAGTGTCACTGTGGGTGTCACTGTGAGTGTCACTGTGAGTGTCACTGTGGCTGAGTGTCACTGTGAGTGTCATTGTGGGTGTCACTGAGTGTCACTGTGAGTGTCACTGTGTCACTGTGAGTGTCACTGTGGCTGAGTGTCACTGTGAGTGTCACTGTGAGTGTCACTGTGAGTGTCACTGTGGCTGAGTGTCATTGTGGCTGAGTGTCACTGTGAGTGTCACTGTGAGTGTCACTGTGGCTGAGTGTCACTGTGAGTGTCACTGTGAGTGTCACTGTGAGTGTTACTGTGAGTGTCACTGTGGGTGAGTGTCACTGTGAGTGTCACTGTGAGTGTCACTGTGACTGAGTGTCACTGAGTGTCACTGTGGCTGAGTGTCACTGTGAGTGTCACTGTGAGTGTCACTGTGGCTGAGTGTCACTGTGAGTGTCACTGTGAGTGTCACTGTGGCTGAGTGTCACTGTGAGTGTCACTGTGAGTGTCACTTTGAGTGTCACTGTGAGTGTCACTGTGAGTGTCACTGTGGCTGAGTGTCACTGTGAGTGTCACTGAGTGTCACTGTGGCTGTGTCACTGTGAGTGTCACTGTGAGTGTCACTGTGGCTGAGTGTCACTGTGAGTGTCACTGTGTCACTGTGGCTGAGTGTCACTGTGAGTGTCACTGTGAGTGTCACTGTGGCTGAGTGTCACTGTGAGTGTCACTGTGAGTGTCACTTTGAGTGTCACTGTGAGTGTTACTGTGAGTGTCACTGTGAGTGTCACTGTGAGTGTCACTGTGGCTGAGTCTCACTGTCACCCTGGTTGTCCACAGCTCCGTCTCCGGCAGGAGGAAGAGAACGATGACTCAGATCACGCCGTCTGCAGCGTGCCCACAGGTGTGGGGGGTGTGTGGGGGGGGGGTGGTGTGGCGGTGTGTGTGGGGGGGTGTGTGTGTGACCCTGTGTGTGTGTGTGACCCTGTGTGTGTGTGACTGTGTGTGTGTGTGTGACCCTGTGTGTGTGTGTGACCCTGTGTGTGTGTGACCCTGTGTGTGTGTGTGACTGTGTGTGTGTGTGTGACCCTGTGTGTGTGTGACCCTGTGTGTGTGTGTGACCCTGTGTGTGTGTGACCCTGTGTGTGTGTGACTGTGTGTGTGTGTGTGTGTGACCCTGTGTGTGTGTGTGACCCTGTGCGTGTGTGTGACCCTGTGTGTGTGACCCTGTGTGTGTGTGTGTGTGACTGTGTGTGTGTGTGACCCTGTGTGTGTGTGTGACCCTGTGTGTGTGTGACCCTGTGTGTGTGTGTGACTGTGTGTGTGTGTGTGACCCTGTGTGTGTGTGACCCTGTGTGTGTGTGGGGGTGTGTGCGTGTGTGTGACCCTGTGTGTATGTGGGGGTGTGTTTGTGACCCTGGGTGTGTGTGGGGGTGTGTGCGGGTGTGTGTGACACTACGTGTGTGTGACCCTGTGTGTGTGTGTGGGTGGTTGTCTGTGTGTGTGTGACCCTGTGTGTGTGTTTGTGACCCTGCGTGGGTGTGTGTGACTGTTTGTGTGACCCTGTGTGTGTGACCCTGTGTGTGTGTGACCCTGTGTGTGTGTGGGGGTGTGTGTGTGTGTGTGTGACCCTGCCTGGCACAAGCGTCGTGGTGACATCACCGCCACTTAGTGGCGAATGGCGGTTGTTGTTGTTGACCCTGTGTGTGTGTGTCTGTTAGATATATTTTGTCACGTGATTTTGTGGTAATTTATTGAAGGTGGAGGGGTTACCAGCCCCTCGCACCCATCCAGAGCCCCCATTTAGCCGCTGTGGTAGCTACAAACTCCTTGAGGGGAAAAGCCAATCGGAATTGGCCTTCCCCCCACAGCACTGTCCACGACAGCATTGCCCGTCCGGCACTACGAGGATGTAGGGGGTTGTCTCCTCGGCCACGGTCTTTCCCTCCCTTCTCTACGCTTGCGAAACGTGGACCCCCCTAACGGAACATCTTCGCCGGTTATAAACACTTAGGCTGGCCTGCCTACGATCCATCCTGGGTTTAACCTGGCTGGATTGTGTTAGGAGCTCACAAATCCTTTAAAAGATCTGGGCAAGGTCCCATCTGTGAGCTTCACCGGCAGGCAAGGCTGCGTTGGCTGGGTCATGTAGCCGCATGCCCAGCCACCGCATGCCCAACCAGCTTTTGTTCGGCCGGATCGAGGGGGCTAAACGGGCTCGGCACCTCCTGCCAGCGGGCGTTGGACACTTCACGTGGCCTCAAGGTACACATAGCCTGGCACAAGCGTCGTGGTGACGTCACGTAGCCACGAAGTTACGTCGCCGCCACTTAGTGGCGAATGGCGGTTGTTGTGACCCTGTGGGTGTATGTGACTGTGTGTGTGTGGGGGTGTGTGGGTTGGTGCCTGTGTGTGTGACCCTGTGTGTGTGTGGGTTGGTGCCTGTGTGTGTGACCCTGTGTGTGTGTGTGTGTTGGTGCCTGTGTGTGTGACCCTGTGTGTGTGTGGGTGTGTGTGGGTTGGTGCCTGTGTGTGTGACCCTGTGTGTGTGTCTGTGTCTGTGTGGGGGTGTGTGTGACCCACCACGGTGGTGGTGGTGGTCGGGGTGGTGGTGGTGGTGGTGATGGTGACGATAGTGGCGATGGTGGTGATGATATCGGTGGTGGCGATGCCGATGGTGGTGACGGTGGTGGCGATGGTGGTGGCGATGGCGGTAGTGGTCACACTGAGGAGCGCTGGGCACCAGCCCTCGTCTCTCTGCCTCCCACAGGTCCACTGCCGCCACTGTACGGGGGAGGCCGAGACGCCTGCACGTGGAAGAGGAGCTGGCGCCGGTGATGGTGGTGATGGTGGAAGTGGTGGTGGTGGTGGTGGTGGTGATGGTGGTGGTGGTGGTGGTGGTGGAAGTGGTGGTAGTGGTGGTGATGGTGGTAGTGGTGGTGGTGATGGTGGTGTTGGTGGTGGTGATGGTAGTAGTGGTGGTGCTGGTGGTAGTTGTGGTGCTGGTGGTGATGGTGGTGCTGGTGGTGGTGCTGGTGGTGATGGTGGTGGTGATGGTGGTGGTGGTGGTGATGGTGGTGGTGGTGGTGGAAGTGGTGGTAGTGGTGGTGATGGTGGTAGTGGTGGTGGCGATGGTGGTGTTGGTGGTGGTGGTAGTGGTGGTGCTGGTGGTGGTGCTGGTGGTGATGGTGGGGGTGATGGTGGTGATGGTGGTGGTGCTGGTGGTGGTGCTGGTGGTGATGGTGGTGGTGGTGATGATGGTGGGGGTGATGGTGGTGATGGTGGTAGTGATGGTGTTGCTGGTGAGAAAATGGAGGAGGAGGAGGAGGAGGAGGAGGAGGAAGAGGAGGAGGGTGAGGAGGAAGAGGTGAGGGTCAGGACGCACACACTCACCCACGTGTGTGTGTGTAGGTGTGTGAGTGTGTAGGTGTGTGAGTGTGTAGGTGTGTGTGTGTGTAGGTGTTTGTGTGTAGGTGTGTGAGTGTGTAGGTGTTTGTGTGTGTGTGGTGTGTAGGTGTTTGTGTGTATGTGTGTGTGTGTGGTGTGGTTTAACTCGTGGTTTCGTGGACCCCCCTAATGGAACATCTTCGCCGGTTAGAAACATTTAGGCTGGCCTGCCTACGATCCATCCTGGGTTTAACCAGACTGGATTGTGTGAGGAGCTCACAAATCCTTGAAAGATCTGGACAAAGTCCCATCGGTGAGCTCCTCTGGCGGGCAAGGCTGCGATTGCTGGGTCATGTAAGCCCGCATGCCCAGCCAACGCATGCCGAAACAGCTTTTGTTCGGCTGGATTGAGGGGGCTAAGCGGGCGCGGCTCGGGCTAGAGAAGAGATGGAGTGATGTAGTACAGGAGGACGTGGAGCTGAGTGGACTTGCCGATGACTGGTACCAGCGGTGTCAAGATCGGCCTCTGTGGAGGAGGCTCGTGAAGGATGCTACTGGGCAGTTGGAGGTAGTCGCCCTCCAACAACAACGGAGGGCGGAGGAGCGACGCTCACAACAACGAGCGGAGTGCCGGGTGGCTAAAGCACAGCAGGTTGGCACAGTAGGGGGCACAGGTGGTGCATCAGCCAGTCATCTCAGTCAGTTGACCTGTGGCACCTGGGTCTGCCCCGTGACCTCCTGCCAGTGGGCATTCGCCACTTCACGTGGCCTCAGGGTGCACATAGCTTGGCACAAGCGTCGTGGTCATGTCACCACCACTTAGTGGCGAATGGCGGTTGTTGTTGTGTGGTGTGGGAAGCTGTAAGCCCCAGGCTACTTTGGGCTCGCCTTCCCATCAACCAGAGGCGAGGAGTGGTGGTCGTGGTTACTTAAGCCCCCACCGAAGACGGACATCTTTTGGGAGGATGCAGGCAAGGTCGATGAGTCAGATGCCTTCTATGACCTCCTGTAACAGGTGCTGGCTAAAGTGGCCCCTCGGGATAGAGTCGTCTTGTTTGGTGACTTCAATGCCCGAGTTGGTCATGATGCTGGCAACTGGTCTGGGGTGATTGGAAGGCATGGGCCAGATCAGCTCAATAACAACGGTAGGAGGCTGCTATTTTTGTGGAGCCCATGGGCTTGTAATTACCAACACGCTGTTCCGGCATCGGCGCATCCACACAACATCATGGATGCATGCCGGGTCCAAGCAAGAACATCTGCTGGACTACATAGTGACAGAACAGCGGATGCGGGCCGATGTCCTTCATACCAGGACCTACCGTGGAGCTGATCTGCCGACTGACCATCGACTTGTCATCTGTAAGATGCGCCTGCCATTCTTCCACTCCGGTGGTGGGTGTACACCCAGGACCCCATTTCAACCTGAGGCGGCCTGGTCTCAACTAGTTGATGAAAGTTGCAAGCGAGAATTTCATCATCGCTTGCGGCTGGGGTTGGCATCGTCCCTCACTCCTCCAGATGTCGAGGGTAAATGGGCGAGGTTTAGGACTGTGACTCATGCAGCTGCAATGGCTGCTTTGGGTACGCGGTCCACACCTCCTCAGAGACCCTGGCTGACAGAGGACAAGTTCAGGCTGGCTGAGAAAAAGCGACAGGCCCACTCTCATTGTCTACAGCATTCCACGTCAGAGAATGAGGAGGCTGGCCGCAGCCTTCTCTCGGAGGTTCGGAGAACTGTGAGGCGCTGCAAGGATGGGTGGTGCTCGTGGGTTTTTGAGGAGATGGAATCTGCCTCAATGGCCCGTGATCACAAATCGCTCTTTAATTCCATCAAAAAGTAACCTGCAGCGGCACACCTATTACCATCATTAGGGGAAAAAAACGGTGATCCAATCTCCAACCCCCAGGAACAGGTTTTCAGATTTGCTGAGCATTTCTGTGAGGTCCTGGGGAAGGTGAAATCCCTCGGCCTGGAAAACATCATGGGACAAAGTGGGGATGACCCTGCTGAGGCTGAGGTGCCGCAAATATTGGAAGCAGAAGTCACCCCCTGTGAGTGGCTGGCTGAGGTGCCATCTGTTGAGGAAGTACTGAAGGCGATCCAGAGCCTGAGACCAGGAAAGGCACCGGGCAGAGATGATCTCCCAAGCGAAATGCTGAGGGATGGTGGCATTTGTGCATAGACTGCCCTACATGACATCATAACAACAGTCTGGACCACTGGATGGGTTCTGCAGGATTTGAAGGATGCCCTGGTGGTCCCCCACTTTGTAGTAAGGGGACCGCACAGACTGTAACAACGACAGGGGCATATCACTCCTCAGTGTGCCTGGAAAGGTCCTGACAAGAATTATTTAACATCGCTTTGCCAGGCACGCTGAGGAGAGGCTTGCGGAGCTCCAATGTGGTTTTAGGAAAGGGCGTTGCTGCACAGATGCCATATTTTCTTTCCGTCTGCTAAAGCAGAGGTGTAGGGAATTCCAGCAAGACCTACATCTCTGCTTTATTGACCTGGTCAAGGCCTATGATACCATCAGTAGGCCTGGCTCTGGGTTGGTCTTCGTGCTTTTGGAGTCCCTGACCCGCTGCTCACGATCATTAAGGACCTTCAAGATAGTGAGCGGGCCTGGGTAAATTTACGTGGCCGGGAGTCGGATCCATTCCCTGCTCACTTTGGGGTGCGAGAGGGATGTCATTTGGCTTCGACATTATTTAACATCTATTTCGACCACATAATTCGCGAAGCCTTCAATAGCTATACCGGAGGAATTTTCATCTGGTACAGATACAATGGGAGGCTGATCGATGCCCGGGTGGCTCCCTATTGCTCAACCATGTTATGTATGCCGATGATCTGGTAATTGCTGCTTACTCAGCGGAGGAGTTGGAGGCGCTGCTGCTGAAACTGGAGCTTGCCACTAAGAGGTGAGGACTTACCATCAGCCCCACTAAAACTATGCACCTGCCAGGGTATTTTGTACCATCGGGCACTCAACCTCCACAACCCAATTGGTGATAGGGCAGTTGTGGAGAGAGTGGAGAGTTTCCCATACCCGACCAGTGTGCTCATGACCGGCTCCGGTTAAACAGCAGCGGTCTCCAAATCAGTTGAGCGGCATTATCTTTTAATAGGTTGCGTAACGCTGTGTGGAAGCTACCTGGTCTGTCGCTCCGCACGAAGCTTCGGGTCTTCTCAGCCACGGTCATTCTCTCCCTTCTCTATGCTTGCGAAACGTGGTCCCCCCTAATGGAACATCTTTGCCAGTTAGAAACATTTAGACTGGCCTGCCTATGAGCCATCCTGGGTTTAACTAGGCTGGGTTGTGTGAGGAGCTCACTTATCCTTGAAATTTCTGGACAAAGCCCCATCGGTGAGCTCCTCCGGTAGGCAAGGCTGCGTTGGCTGGGTCATGTAGCCTGCATGCACAGCCACCGCATGCCCAAACAGCTTTTGTTTGTCCGGTTCGAGGGGGCTAACCGGGCGATGCACGGGCTAGAGAAGAGATTGATTGATGTGGTACAGGAGGATGATGAGCTCCAACAACAACGCTCACAACAAAGCGGAGCGCTGGGTTGGCTAAAGCACAGCAAGTTGGCACAGTAGGGGGCACAGGTGGTGCATCAGCCAGTCATCTCAGTCAGTCGACCCGTGGCACCTGGGTCTGCCCTGTGACTTCCTGTCAGCGGGCGTTCGACACTTCACGTGGCTTCAACGTGCACATAGCCTGGCACAAGCGTCGTGGTGACGTCACCGCCACTTAATGTTGTTGTTGAGTTGTAGGTGTGCAGATGTTTGTGTCTATGTGTGTGTGAGTGTATAGGTGTTTGTGTGTGAGTGTGTATGGGTCTCGGAGTCTCTGGGTCTCTGTGTGAGTGTGGATCTCGGTGAGCTTTTTGTGTGAGTCTCTGGGTGTCTGTGTGAGTCTCTGTGTCAGTCTATGGGTGTCTGCATGAGTCTCTGTGGCAGTCTATGGGTGTCTGTGTGAGTCTATAGGTGTCTGTGTGAGTATGTCAGTCTATGGGTGTTTGTGTGAGTCTATGGGTGTCTGTGTGAGTCTCTGTGTAAGTCTATGGGTGTCTGTGTGAGTCTCTATGTCAGTCTATGGGGGTTTGTGTGAGTATATGGGTGTCTATTTGAGTCTCTATGTCAGTCTATGGGTGTTTGTGTAAGTCTATGGGTGTTTGTGTCAGTCTATGTGTGAGTCTATGGGTGTTTGTTTGTCTATGGGTGTTTGTGTGAGTCTCTGTGTCAGTCTATGGGTGTTTATGTGAGTCTATGGGTGTTTGTGTGAGTCTCTGTGTGAGTCTGTGGGTCTCTGTGTGAGTCTATGGGTGTTTGTGTGAGTCTATGGGTGTTTGTGTGAGTCTCTGTGTGAGTCTGTGGGTCTCTGTGTGAGTCTATGGGTGTTTGTGTGAGTCTATGGGTGTCTGTGTGAGTCTCTGTGTGAGTCTATGGGTGTTTGTGTGAGTCTATGGGTGTTTGTGTGAGTCTCTGTGTGAGTCTATGAGTGTTTGTGTGTCTATGGGTGTTTGTGTGAGTCTATGGGTGTCTGTGTGAGTCTCTGTGTGAGTCTCTGTGTGAGTCTCTGGGTGAGTCGATGGGCCTCCGTAGCAGGTGAGGTAGACAACATATTCTAGCCACTGTCTCATTGTCACCTCTCCTCCGCCCCCCTTCCCAGGTGCTGCGTGGCAACCACAGCCTTGGTGAGTAGCACCGTAACTATACACTACACTATACACTACACTATACACTACACTATACACTACACTATACACTACACTACTATACACTACACTATACACGACACTATACACTACACTATACACTACACTATACACTATATACTACACTACACACTACACTATACACTACACTATATACTACACTACACACTACACTATACACTACACTATACACTACTATACACTACACTATACACTACACTATACACTACACTATACACTACACTATACACTACACTATACACTACACTATACACTACACTATACACTACTATACACTACACTATACACTACTACACTATACACTATACACTACACTATACACTACACTATACACTACATTACACTATACACTACACTATACACTACTACAATACACTCTACACTACTATACACTACACTATACACTACACTATACACTACTACACTACACTATACACTACACTATACACTACACTATACACTACACTATACACTACTACATTATACACTACACTCTACACTACACTATACATTACACTACACTATACACTACACTATACACTACTACACTACATATACACTACACTATACACTACACTATACACTACTACACTATACACTACACTATACATTACACTATACATTACACTACACTATACACTACACTATACACTACACTATACACTACTACACTACACTATACACTACACTATACACTACTATATACTACACTATACACTACACTATACACTACACTCTACACTCTACACTACGCTATACATTACACTACACTATACACTACACTATACACTACTACACTATACACTACACTATACACTACTACACTACACTGTCTAACTGGAGGTGTTGTGTCTGACCCCCACCCGTGTCTAACTGGAGGTGTTGTGTCTGCCCACCAACCCCCGTGTCTAACTGGAGGTGTTGTGTCTGACCCCCCTGTGTCTAACTGGAGGTGTTGTGTCTGACTCCCACCCCCCGTGTCTAGCTGGTGGTGTTGTGTCTGACCCCCCTCCGTGTCTAACTGGAGGTGTTGTGTCTGACCACCAACCCCCGTGTCTAACTGGAGGTGTTGTGTCTGACCCCCCTGTGTCTAACTGGAGGTGTTGTGTCTGACTCCCACCCCCCGTGTCTAACTGGAGGTGTTGTGTCTGACCCCGTGTCTAACTGGTGGTGTTGTGTTTGACCCCCCCCGGTGTCTAACTGGAGGTGTTGTGTCTGACCCTACCCCCGTGTCTAACTGAAGGTGTTGTGTCTGACCACCAACCCCCGTGTCTAACTGGAGGTGTTGTGTCTGACCCCCACCCCCCCCCCCCCCTGTCTAACTGGAGGTGTTGTGTCTGACTCCCACCCCCCGTGTCTAACTGGAGGTATTGTGTCTGACTCCCACCCTCCGTGTCTAACTGGAGGTGTTGTGTCTGACTCCCACCCCCTGTGTCTAACTGGAGGTGTTGTGTCTGCCCCCACCCCCCGTGTCTAACTGGTGGTGTTGTGTCTGAACCCACCCCCCGTGTCTAACTGGAGGTGTTGTGTCTGACCCCCCGTGTCTAACTGGTGGTGTTGTGTCTGACCCCCACCCCCCATGTCTAACTGGAGGTGTTGCGTCTGACCCACCCCCCGTGTCTAACTGGAGGTGTTGTGTCTGACCACCAACCCCCGTGTCTAACTGGAGGTGTTGTGTCTGACCCCCTCGTGTCTAACTGGAGGTGTTGTGTCTGACCCCCCCGTGTCTAACTGGAGGTGTTGTGTCTGACTCCCACCCCCCGTGTCTAACTGAAGACACCCAGAGGCTGCGTCTGATGCTGTCTTTGCCACAGCCAAGTACCAGCGGTGGTAACCACAGCGGCAACGAGGTGAAGACGGCCTAGCCCTGTGTCTGTGTGTCTGTGTGTGTGTGTGTCTGTGTGTGTGTCTGTCTGTGTGTCTGTGTGTGTGTCTGTCTGTGTGTCTGTGTATCTGTGTGTGTGTGTCTGTGTGTGTGTCTGTGTGTGTGTGTGTGTCTGTGTGTGTCTGTGTATGTCTGTGTGTGTGTCTGTGTGTGTCTGTGTGTGTGTGTCTGTGTGTGTGTGTCTGTGTGTGTGTCTATGTGTGTGTGTCTATGTGTGTGTGTGTCTGTGTGTGTGTCTGTGTGTGTGTGTCTGTGTGTGTGTCTGTGTGTGTGTCTGTGTGTGTGTCTATGTGTGTGTGTCTGTGTGTGTGTGTCTGTGTGTGTGTCTGTGTGTGTGTGTCTGTGTGTGTGTGTGTCTGTGTGTGTGTCTGTCTGTGTCTGTGTGTGTCTGTGTATGTGTGTCTGTGTGTGTCTGTGTGTGTGTGTCTGTGTGTGTGTCTGTGTGTGTGTGTCTGTGTGTCTGTGTGTCTGTGTGTGTGTGTCTGTGTGTGTCTGTGTGTGTGATCCCAAGTTCGATTCCCGCTCGCTCACAGCCATCAACAACATCAGTGACAGCCATTTTTAGAATCGGTCCTGGGCCTCCCCTAGGTCGACTCAGCCTCAAATGAGTACCTGGTGCGATGTGTAGTCAACATCGCTAGCACTGGGGAGACAAAGGCGGCCGGGCGTGGTGCTGGCCACCCACCCCCTCGTGTGCCATTCCGGCCTTCATAGGTGCTGCTCGCTAACAGCACTTGCCCCTACAGCCTGTTCCAGGCTACACGGGGGATCTGTGTCTTTATATGTACGTACATACGTACCGCTGGTGACGATGGTCACGGTGGTGATCACGATGGTGATGATGATGACGATGATGATGGTGATAGTGGTGGTGATGATGATGATGATGGTGGTGATGATGATGACGATAATGACGATGATGATAATGATGACGATAATGGTGGTGATGATGATGATGACGATGATGATAATGATGACGATGATAATGGTGGTGATGATGATGGTGATAATGGTGGTGATGATGCCGATGATAATGGTGGTGATGATGATAATGGTGATGATGACGATGATGATGATGGTGGTGGTGATGATGATGACGACGATGATGACGATGATGATAATGATGACGATGATAATGGTGGTGATGATGATGGTGATAATGGTGGTGATGATGATGATGATGGTGGTGATGATGATGACGATAATGGTGATGATGACGATGATGATGATGGTGGTGATGATGATGACGAAGATGATGACGATGATGATAATGATGACGATAATGGTGGTGATGATGATGGTGATAATGGTGGTGATGATGACGATGATGATGATGGTGGTGATGATGATGACGATAATGACGATGATAATGATGACGATGATAATGGTGGTGATGATGATGACGAAGATGATGACGATGATGATAATGATGACGATGATAATGGTGGTGATGATGATGACGAAGATGATAATGATGACGATGATAATGGTGGTGATGATGGTGATAATGGTGGTGATGATGCCGATGATAATGGTGGTGATGATGATGACGATAATGGTGATGATGACGATGATGATGATGGTGGTGATGATGATGATGAAGATGATGACGATGATGATAATGATGACGATGATAATGGTGGTGATGATGATGGTGATAATGGTGGTGATGATGACGATGATGGTGGTGGTGATGATGATGACGATAATGACGATGATAATGATGACGATGATAATGGTGGTGATGATGATGACGAAGATGATGACGATGATGATAATGATGACGATGATAATGGTGGTGATGATGATGTTGATAAAGGTGGTGATGATGACGATGATAATGGCAGTGATGATGATGACGAAGATGATGATGATAATGGTGATGATAATGACGATGATGATGATGACGATGGTGATGCTGGTGATGGTTTTGATGTTTATTTAGGATTATCTGCGTGACGATCCTGTGTACCAGCTCAGTGTTGAGGAAACAAGAAGACTCGCCACACACAGATACTCAGCCAGCCTCGACCAGACGTCAACACAGTACTCATTACTCTCATCGTCATCACAATCAACATCATCGTCGTTATCATCACCATCATCATGTCCATCATGATCATCATGATCATCATCGTCACACACTCACACACACACTCTCATACTCACACACTCAAACTCACACACACACACATACTCACATACTCACGCACTCACTCTCATACTCACACAGTCACTCACATACACACTCAATTAAACACACTCACTCACTCATACTCACATACTCACACAATTAAACACACACTCACACACACACTCTCATACTCACACAGTCACTCACATACTCACACACTCATATACTCACACTTACATACTCACACACTCACACACACATACTCACACACTCACATACACACACTCATACACACACTCATACACACTCACACACACACACACTCACATACTCACACACTCACACACACCCACACACTCACACACACACATACACACACATACACACTCACACATGCACACACATACACACACATACACACACACATACACACACATACACACATACACTCACATACACACACATACACTCACACACACATACACACACACATACACACTCACACTCACATACACACACACTACACACATACACACACACATACACTCACACACACATACACACACACTCACACACATACACACATACACACACATACACACAAACACACACACATACACACATACACACACTCACACATTCATTTCCCCCCCCCTCTCGCCCCCCAGCTGCATCATTTGCCTGGAGGTGCTTGTGGATGGAGCCGTGATGTGCAGGCTGCCCTGCCAGCATGCACACTTCCACGCAGCCTGCATCCACACCTGGCTGCAGGTGATGCCCACCAGCTCGTGGTGGTGGTGACGATGTTGATGATGTTGATGATGCTGGTGATGATGATGTTGTTGTTGTTGGTGATGCTGGTGATGCTGGTGATGATGATGATGCTGGTGATGATGATGATGCTGGTGATGATGATGTTGTTGTTGGTGATGCTGGTGATGCTGGTGATGATGATGTTGTTGTTGATGATGCTGGTGATGATGATGTTGTTGTTGTTGGTGATGCTGGTGATGATGATGTTGTTGTTGTTGGTGATGCTGGTGATGCTGGTGATGGTGATGTTGTTGGTGATGCTGGTGATGATGATGATGTTGTTGTTGATGATGCTGGTGATGATGATGTTGTTGTTGATGCTGGTGATGATGATGTTGTTGTTGATGATGCTGGTGATGATGATGTTGTTGATGATGCTGGTGATGCTGGTGATGATGATGTTGTTGTTGATGATGCTGGTGATGATGATGTTGTTATTGATGATGCTGGTGATGATGTTGTTGATGATGCTGGTGATGATGATGTTGTTGTTGATGATGCTGGTGATGATGTTGTTGTTGATGATGTTGTTGATGATGCTGGTGATGCTGGTGATGATGATGTTGTTGTTGGTGATGATGATGTTGTTGTTGATGATGCTGGTGATGATGATGTTGTTGTTGATGATGCTGGTGATGATGATGATGATGATGTTGTTGATGATGCTGGTGATGCTGGTGATGATTATGATGTTGTTGTTGATGCTGGTGATGGTGATGTTGATGATGCTGGTGATGATGATGATGCTGGTGATGATGATGTTGTTGTTGATGATGATGCTGGTGATGCTGGTGATGATGTTGTTGATGATGCTGGTGATGCTGGTGATGATGATGTTGTTGTTGATGATGCTGGTGATGATGATGTTGTTGTTGATGCTGGTGATGATGATGATGTTGTTGATGATGCTGGTGATGATGATGTTGTTGTTGGTGATGCTGGTGATGATGATGTTGTTGTTGGTGATGCTGGTGATGATGATGTTGTTGTTGATGATGCTGGTGATGATGATGTTGTTGTTGGTGATGCTGGTGATGATGATGTTGTTGTTGTTGGTGATGCTGGTGATGATGTTGTTGTTGATGATGCTGGTGATGATGATGATGATGTTGTTGATGATGCTGGTGATGATGATGTTGTTGTTGGTGATGCTGGTGATGATGATGTTGTTGTTGGTGATGCTGGTGATGATGATGTTGTTGTTGGTGATGCTGGTGATGATGTTGTTGTTGGTGATACTGGTGATGATGATGTTGTTGTTGATGATGCTGGTGATGATGATGTTGATGTTGGTGATGCTGGTGATGATGATGTTGTTGTTGATGATGCTGGTGATGCTGGTGATGATGATGTTTGTTGTTGTTGATGCTGGTGATGATGATGTTGTTGTTGATGATGCTGGTGATGATGATGTTGTTGTTGATGATGCTGGTGATGATGATGTTGTTGTTGATGATGCTGGTGATGATGATGTTGTTGATGATGCTGGTGATGATGATGTTGTTGTTGATGCTGGTGATGCTGGTGATGATGATGTTGTTGTTGATGATGCTGGTGATGATGATGTTGTTGTTGTTGATGCTGGTGATGATGATGTTGTTGTTGATGATGCTGGTGATGATGATGTTGTTGTTGATGATGCTGGTGATGTTGTTGTTGTTGGTGATGTTGATGATGCTGGTGATGATGATGTTGTTGTTGGTGATGCTGGTGATGATGATGTTGTTGTTGATGATGCTGGTGATGATGATGTTGTTGTTGTTGATGCTGGTGATGCTGGTGATGATGATGTTGTTGTTGATGATGCTGGTGATGATGATGTTGTTGTTGATGATGCTGGTGATGATGTTGTTGATGATGCTGGTGATGATGATGTTGTTGTTGATGATGCTGGTGATGATGTTGTTGTTGATGATGTTGTTGTTGATGATGCTGGTGATGCTGGTGATGATGATGTTGTTGTTGGTGATGCTGGTGATGATGATGTTGTTGTTGATGATGCTGGTGATGATGATGTTGATGATGCTGGTGATGATGATGTTGTTGTTGTTGGTGATGCTGGTGATGATGTTGTTGTTGATAATGCTGGTGATGATGATGTTGTTGATGATGCTGGTGATGATGATGATGTTGTTGTTGGTGATGCTGGTGATGATGATGTTGTTGTTGGTGATGCTGGTGATGATGATGTTGTTGTTGGTGATGCTGGTGATGATGTTGTTGTTGGTGATACTGGTGATGATGATGTTGTTGTTGATGATGCTGGTGATGATGATGTTGATGTTGGTGATGCTGGTGATGATGTTGTTGTTGATGATGCTGCTGGTGATGCTGGTGATGATGATGTTGTTGATGCTGGTGATGATGATGTTGTTGTTGATGATGCTGGTGATGATGTTGTTGTTGTTGATGATGCTGGTGATGATGATGTTGTTGTTGATGATGCTGGTGATGGTGATGTTGTTGTTGATGATGCTGGTGATGATGATGTTGTTGTTGTTGATGCTGGTGATGCTGGTGATGATGATGTTGTTGTTGATGATGCTGGTGATGATGATGTTGTTGTTGTTGATGCTGGTGATGCTGGTGATGATGATGTTGTTGTTGATGATGCTGGTGATGATGATGTTGTTGTTGATGATGCTGGTGATGATGATGTTGTTGTTGGTGATGTTGATGATGCTGGTGATGATGATGTTGTTGTTGGTGATGCTGGTGATGATGATGTTGTTGTTGATGATGCTGGTGATGATGATGTTGTTGTTGTTGATGCTGGTGATGCTGGTGATGATGATGTTGTTGTTGATGATGCTGGTGATGATGATGTTGTTGTTGATGATGCTGGTGATGATGATGTTGTTGTTGTTGGTGATGTTGATGATGCTGGTGATGATGATGTTGTTGTTGGTGATGCTGGTGATGATGATGTTGTTGTTGATGATGCTGGTGATGATGATGTTGTTGTTGATGATGCTGGTGATGATGATGTTGTTGTTGATGATGCTGGTGATGATGATGTTGTTGATGATGCTGGTGATGATGATGTTGTTGTTGTTGATGCTGGTGATGCTGGTGATGATGATGTTGTTGTTGATGATGCTGGTGATGATGATGTTGTTGTTGTTGATGCTGGTGATGATGATGTTGTTGTTGATGATGCTGGTGATGATGATGTTGTTGTTGATGATGCTGGTGATGTTGTTGTTGTTGGTGATGTTGATGATGCTGGTGATGATGATGTTGTTGTTGGTGATGCTGGTGATGATGATGTTGTTGTTGATGATGCTGGTGATGATGATGTTGTTGTTGTTGATGCTGGTGATGCTGGTGATGATGATGTTGTTGTTGATGATGCTGGTGATGATGATGTTGTTGTTGATGATGCTGGTGATGATGTTGTTGATGATGCTGGTGATGATGATGTTGTTGTTGATGATGCTGGTGATGATGTTGTTGTTGATGATGTTGTTGTTGATGATGCTGGTGATGCTGGTGATGATGATGTTGTTGTTGGTGATGCTGGTGATGATGATGTTGTTGTTGATGATGCTGGTGATGATGATGTTGATGATGCTGGTGATGATGATGTTGTTGTTGTTGGTGATGCTGGTGATGATGTTGTTGTTGATAATGCTGGTGATGATGATGTTGTTGATGATGCTGGTGATGATGATGATGTTGTTGTTGGTGATGCTGGTGATGATGATGTTGTTGTTGGTGATGCTGGTGATGATGATGTTGTTGTTGGTGATGCTGGTGATGATGTTGTTGTTGGTGATACTGGTGATGATGATGTTGTTGTTGATGATGCTGGTGATGATGATGTTGATGTTGGTGATGCTGGTGATGATGATGTTGTTGTTGATGATGCTGCTGGTGATGCTGGTGATGATGATGTTGTTGATGCTGGTGATGATGATGTTGTTGTTGATGATGCTGGTGATGATGTTGTTGTTGTTGATGATGCTGGTGATGATGATGTTGTTGTTGATGATGCTGGTGATGGTGATGTTGTTGTTGATGATGCTGGTGATGATGATGTTGTTGTTGTTGATGCTGGTGATGCTGGTGATGATGATGTTGTTGTTGATGATGCTGGTGATGATGATGTTGTTGTTGTTGATGCTGGTGATGCTGGTGATGATGATGTTGTTGTTGATGATGCTGGTGATGATGATGTTGTTGTTGATGATGCTGGTGATGATGATGTTGTTGTTGGTGATGTTGATGATGCTGGTGATGATGATGTTGTTGTTGGTGATGCTGGTGATGATGATGTTGTTGTTGATGATGCTGGTGATGATGATGTTGTTGTTGTTGATGCTGGTGATGCTGGTGATGATGATGTTGTTGTTGATGATGCTGGTGATGATGATGTTGTTGTTGATGATGCTGGTGATGATGATGTTGTTGTTGTTGGTGATGTTGATGATGCTGGTGATGATGATGTTGTTTTTGGTGATGCTGGTGATGATGATGTTGTTGTTGATGATGCTGGTGATGATGATGTTGTTGTTGTTGATGCTGGTGATGCTGGTGATGATGATGTTGTTGTTGATGATGCTGGTGATGATGATGTTGTTGATGATGCTGGTAATGATGATGTTGTTGTTGATGATGCTAGTGATGATGATGTTGTTGATGATGCTGGTGATGATGTTGTTGATGATGCTGGTGATGATGATGCTGGTGATGTTGATGTTGTTTTTGGTGATGCTGGTGATGATGATGTTGTTGTTGATGATGCTGGTGATGATGATGTTGTTGTTGTTGATGCTGGTGATGCTGGTGATGATGATGTTGTTGTTGATGATGCTGGTGATGATGATGTTGTT
This sequence comes from Petromyzon marinus, assembly GCF_048934315.1. Taxonomy (NCBI): domain Eukaryota; kingdom Metazoa; phylum Chordata; class Hyperoartia; order Petromyzontiformes; family Petromyzontidae; genus Petromyzon; species Petromyzon marinus. Next base: position 112,968 of record NW_027422999.1, on the reverse strand, counting down.
GATGATGCTGGTAATGATGATGTTGTTGTTGATGATGCTGGTGATGATGATGTTGTTGATGATGCTGGTGATGATGTTGTTGATGATGCTGGTGATGATGATGTTGTTGTTAATGATGCTGGTGATGATGTTGTTGTTGATGATGTTGTTGTTGATGATGCTGGTGATGCTGGTGATGATGATGTTGTTGTTGGTGATGCTGGTGATGATGATGTTGTTGTTGATGATGCTGGTGATGATGATGTTGATGATGCTGGTGATGATGATGTTGTTGTTGTTGGTGATGCTGGTGATGTTGTTGTTGTTGATGCTGGTGATGATGTTGTTGTTGTTGGTGATGTTGGTGATGATGATGTTGTTGTTGATGATGCTGGTGATGATGATGTTGATGATGCTGGTGATGATGTTGTTGTTGGTGATGCTGGTGATGATGTTGTTGTTGTTGATTCTGGTGATGATGTTGTTGTTGTTGGTGATGTTGGTGATGATGATGATGTTGTTGTTGTTGATGATGCTGGTGATGATGATGTTGATGATGCTGGTGATGATGATGTTGTTGTTGGTGATGCTGGTGATGATGATGTTGTTGTTGATGATGCTGGTGATGATGTTGTTGTTGTTGGTGATGCTGGTGATGATGATGTGTGTCTCTCTGTCTCTCTCTGTCTGTGTCTCTGTGTTTGTCTCTCTCACTCGGTCTGTGTGTCTGTGTCTCTCTGTGTGTATCTGTCTCTGTGTGTATCTGTCTCTCTCCTACTCTCTCTCTGTCTCTCTCTCTGTCTCTGTGTGTATCTCTCTGTCTCTGTGTGTCTCTGTGTGTCTCTCTGTCTTTCTCTCTGTCTGTCTGTCTGTTTCTCCGTCTCTCTCTGTTTCTCTCTCTGTCTCTGTGTGTCTTTCTGTCTCTCTCTCTCTGTGTCTCTCTCTCTGTCTCTGTGTTTGTCTCTCTCACTCGGTCTGTGTGTGTCTCTCTCTCTGTGTCTCTCTCTGTCTCTGTGTCTCTCTCTCTGGCTCTGTGTCTCTCTCTGTCTCTGTGTGTCTCTGTGTGTCTTTCTCTGTCTCGCTCTGTTTCTCTGTGTCTCTCTCTGTGTCTCTCTCTGTCTCTCTCTGTCTGTGTCTCTATCTGTGTCTCTGTCTCTCTCTCTGTCTCTCTGTGTCTCTCTGTGTCTCTCTCTTTCTCTCTGTGTGTCTCTCTCTCTGTCCGTCTCTCTGTCTCTGTGTCTGCCTCTCTATCTCTGTGTGTCTCTCTGTGTGTCTGTCTGTGTGTTTCTGTGTGTGTCTGTGTGTGTCTGTGTGTCTGTGTATGTGTGTCTGTGTGTGTGTGTGTCTGTGTGTGTGTCTGTGTGTTTCTGTGTGTGTCTGTGTGTGTGTCTGTGTGTGTGTGTCTGTGTGTATGGGGAGCGGTTGTGTAGCGGTTAGCGCTACGCTGCGCTATGAACCTGGCGACCAGGGTTCGATTCCCGCTCACGGCCAACACCAGTGACGATTATCTGAACCGGTCCCGGGCCTCTCCTAGGTCGGCTCAGCCTCAAATGAGTACCTGGTGCGGTGTGTAAACATTGCCACTAGGGAGACAAAGGCGGTCGGGCGTGGTGCTGGGCACCCACCCCCTCGTGTACCGTTCCGGCCTTCATAGGTGCTCGCTAACAGCACTTGCCCCTACAGTCTGTTAAGGCTATATGGGGGATCTTTGTGTGTGTGTGTACGTGTGTGTGTGTACGTGTCTGTGTGTGTGTGTGTCTGTGTGTGTGTGTGTATCTGTGTGTGTGTGTGTCTGTGTGTGTGTGTATCTGTGTGTGTGTGTCTGTGTGTGTGTGTCTATGTGTGTGACTGTGTCTGTGTGATTGTCTGTGTGTGTCTGTGTGTGTGTGTCTGTGTGTGTCTGTGTGTGTGACTGTGTCAGTGTGTGTGTGTGTGTGTCTGTGTGTGTGTGTGTGACTGTGTCTGTGTGTGTGTCACTGTGTGTGTGTGTCACTGTGTGTGTGTGTGTCTTAGGAGAGTGGCGTGTGTCCGGTGTGCCGTGACATCATCATCGTACACTGAGGAGGAAGCTGCAGCTCCAACAAACCCTCAAAGTCTCCCTCACCACCAGTGTCTCACTGCCCAGTGTGATGGTAGTTGTGGTGACGATGATGGTGGTGGTGATGGTGACGATGATGACGATGGTGGTGGTGGTGGTGACGATGGTGATGATGGTGATGGTGGTGACGATGGTGATGATGATGATGGTGATGATGACAATGATGATGATGGTGATGATGGTGATGATGGTTTGTTAGCCCCTGCCTCTGGTGATACAGGCTGCTTCAAACACAAAAAAGAAAGTAGTAGTAGTGGTGGTAGTTTTGATAGTTGTGGTAGTTGTGGTAGTGGTGGTGGTGGTAGTAGTGGTAGTTGTGGTAGTAGTGGTAGTGGTGGTAGTGGTGGTAGTTGTGGTGGTAGTGGTAGTAGTAGTGGTAGTAGTGGTGGTAGTTGTGGTAGTAGTTGTGGTAGTTGTGGTAGTAGTGGTAGTGGTGGTAGTTGTGGTAGTAGTGGTAGTGGTGGTAGTTGTCGTGGTAGTGGTGGTAGTTGTGGTGGTAGCGGTGGTAGTAGTGGTAGTCGTAGTGGTGGTAGTTGTGGTAGTTGTGGTAGTGGTGGTAGTAGTGGTAGTGGTGGTAGTGGTGGTAGTGGTGGTGGTGGTAGTAGTTGTGGTAGTAGTAGTAGTGGTGGTAGTTGTGGTGGTAGTGGTGGTGGTAGTAGTGGTGGTAGTAGTGGTGGTAGTTGTTGTGGTAGTTGTGGTAGTGGTGGTAGTTGTGGTGGTAGTAGTGGTGGTAGTTGTGGTAGTTGTGGTAGTAGTGGTGGTAGTTGTGGTAGTAGTTGTGGTAGTTGTGGTAGTGGTAGTGGTAGTAGTGGTGGTAGTAGTGGTAGTAGTGGTAGTGGTGGTAGTTGTGGTGGTAGTGGTAGTAGTGGTGGTAGTTGTGGTAGTTGTGGTAGTGGTAGTAGTTGTGGTAGTTGTGGTAGTGGTGGTGGTGGTGGTGGTAGTAGTGGTAGTGGTGGTAGTTGTGGTAGTAGTGGTGGTAGTGGTGGTAGTTGTGGTGGTAGTGGTGGTAGTTGTGGTGGTAGTGGTGGTAGTAGTGTTAGTAGTGGTGGTAGTAGTGGTGGTAGTTGTGGTAGTTGTGGTAGTGGTGGTAGTAGTGGTAGTGGTGGTAGTGGTGGTAGTGGTGGTGGTGGTAGTGGTGGTGGTAGTAGTTGTGGTAGTAGTAGTGGTGGTAGTTGTGGTGGTAGTGGTAGTAGTGGTGGTAGTTGTTGTGGTAGTTGTGGTAGTGGTGGTAGTTGTGGTGGTAGTTGTGGTAGTAGTAGTAGTGGTGGTAGTTGTGGTAGTTGTTGTAGTAGTTGTGGTAGTGGTAGTAGTTGTGGTAGTGGTGGTGGTAGTGGTAGTAGTGGTGGTAGTAGTGGTGGTAGTTGTGGTAGTAGTTGTGGTAGTTGTGGTAGTGGTAGTGGTAGTAGTGGTGGTAGTAGTGGTAGTAGTGGTAGTGGTGGTAGTTGTGGTGGTAGTGGTAGTAGTGGTGGTAGTTGTGGTAGTTGTGGTAGTGGTAGTAGTTTTGGTAGTTGTGGTAGTGGTGGTGGTGGTGGTGGTAGTAGTGGTAGTGGTGGTAGTTGTGGTAGTAGTGGTGGTAGTGGTGGTAGTTGTGGTGGTAGTGGTGGTAGTTGTGGTGGTAGTGGTAGTGGTGGTAGTAGTGTTAGTAGTGGTGGTAGTAGTGGTGGTAGTTGTGGTAGTTGTGGTAGTGGTGGTAGTAGTGGTAGTGGTGGTAGTGGTGGTAGTGGTGGTGGTGGTAGTGGTGGTGGTAGTAGTTGTGGTAGTAGTAGTGGTGGTAGTTGTGGTGGTAGTGGTAGTAGTGGTGGTAGTTGTTGTGGTAGTTGTGGTAGTGGTGGTAGTTGTGGTGGTAGTTGTGGTAGTAGTAGTAGTGGTGGTAGTTGTGGTAGTTGTTGTAGTAGTTGTGGTAGTGGTAGTAGTTGTGGTAGTGGTGGTGGTAGTGGTAGTAGTGGTGGTAGTTGTGGTAGTGGTGGTGGTTGTTGTGGTAGCAGTGGTGGTAGTTGTGGTAGTGGTAGTAGTGGTAGTAGTAGTTGTGGTAATTGTTGTGGTGGTAGTTATGGTAGTTGTGGTAGTTGTAGTGGTGGTAGTTGTGGTAGTAGTAGTAGTTGTGGTAGTAGTTGTGGTAGTGGTGGTAGTAGTTGTAGTAGTTGTGGCAGTTGTGGTGGTAGTGGTGGTAGTAGTTGTGGTAGTAGTAGTTGTGGTAGTAGTAGTTGTAGTGTTAGTAGTAGTAGTTGTGGTAGTAGTAGTTGTGGTATTAGTTGTAGTGGTGGTAGTAGTTGTGGCAGTTGTGGTGGTAGTGGTGGTAGTAGTGTATAGTCTAGTGTACAGTAGTGTGTAGTGTAGTGTATAATAGTGTAGTGTAGTAGTATAGTGTAGTGTATAGTAGTGTATAGTGTAGTGTATAGTAGTGTATAGTGTAATGTATCACGTAGTGTATAGTAGTGTATAGTGTAGTGTATAGTAGTGTATAGTATAGTGTATTGTGTAGTGTATAGTAGTGTAGTGTATAGTGTAGTTTATAGTGTAGTGTATAATAGTGTAGTGTATAGTGTAGTGTATAGTAGTGTATAGTGTAGTGTATAGTAGTGTAGTGTATAGTGTAGTGTTTAGTGTATAGTGTAGTGTATAGTGTAATGTATTGTATAGTGTAGTGTTTAGTGTAGTGTATAGTGTAGTGTATAGTAGTGTATATTGTAGTGTATAGTGTGGTGTATAGTGTAGTGTATAGTGTAGTAGTGTATAGTGTAGTGTATAGTAGTGTAGTGTGTAGTAGTGTATAGTGTAGTGTATAGTAGTGTATAGTGTAGTGTATAGTGTAGTGTATAGTAGTGTATAATGTAGTGTATAGTGTAATATATAGTATAGTGTATAGTAGTGTATAGTGTAGTGTATAGTAGTGTATAGTAGTTTATAGTGTAGTGTGTAGTAGTGTATAGTGTAGTGTATAGTAGTGTATAGTGTAATGTATCGTGTAGTGTATAGTAGTGTATGTGTAGTGTATAGTAGTGTAGTGTTGTGTATAGTGTAGTGTATAGTAGTGTATAGTGTAGTCTATAGTAGTGTATAGTGTAGTTTATAGTGGTGTATAGTGTAGTGTATAGTAGTGTATAGAGTAGTGTAAGGTAGTGTATAGTGTAGTGTATAGTAGTGTAGTGTGTAGTGTATAGTGTAGTATATAGTAGTGTATAGTGTAGTGTAGTCTGTAGTGTATAGTGTAGTGTATAGTGTAGTCTTTAGTGTATAGTGTAGTGTGTAGTTTATAGTGTAGTGTAGTGTATAGTAGTGTGTAGTGTAGTGTATAGTGTAGTGTATAGTAGTGTATAGTGTAGTGTATAGTAGTATAGTGTGGTGTGTAGTGTATAGTGTAGTGTATAGTGTAGTGTATAGTAGTGTATAGTGTGATGTATAGTAGTGTAGTGTATAATAGTGTTGTGTATAGTGTAGTGTATAGTTAAGTGTATAGTAGTGTACAGTGTAGTGTATAGTAGTGTACAGTGTATAGTGTATAGTATACTGTAGTGTATAGTGTAGTGTATAGTGTAGTTTATAGTAGTGTATAGTATAGTGTAGTGTATATGGTAGTGTATAGTGTAGTTTATAGTGTAGAGTATAGTAGTGTATAGTGTAGTGTATAGTAGTGTAGTAGTGTATAGTGTAGTGTATAGTGTGGTGTATAGTGTAGTGTATAGTAGTGTATAGTGTAGTGTATAGTAGTGGTGTGTATAGTAGTGTAGTGTATAGTGTAGTGTATAGTGTATTGTATAGTAGTGTGTAGTGTAGTGTATAGTGTAGTTTATAGTAGTGTATAGTGTAGTGTATAGTAGTGTATAGTGTAGTGTATAGTAGTGTATAGTGTAGTGTATAGTAGTGTAGTGTCATGTATAGTAGTGTAGTGTGTAGTGTAGTGTATAGTAGTGTATAGTGTAGTGTATAGTAGTGTAGTGTATTATAGTTTATAGTGTAGTGTGTAGTAGTGTATAGTGTAGTGTATAGTAGTGTATAGGGTAGTGTATAGTGTAATGTATCGTATAGTGTAGTGTACAGTAGTGTATAGTGTAGTGTATAGTAGTGTAGTGTATAGTGTAGTTTATAGTGTAGTGTATATTAGTGTATAGTGTAGTGTACAGTGTAGTGTATAGTGTAGTAGTATAGTGTAGTGTATAGTAGTGTAAAGTGTAGTGTATAGTAGTGTTGTGTATAGTGTAGTAGTGTATAGTGTAGTGTATAGCAGTGTATAGTGTAATGTATCGTGTAGTGTATAGTGTAGTGTATAGTAGTGTATAGTGTATTGTATAGTACTGTATAGTGTAGTGTATAGTAGTGTATAGTGTAGTGTATAGTAGTGTATAGTGTAGTGTATAGTAGTGTAGTGTATAGTAGTGTATAGTGTAGTGTATAGTAGTGTAGTGTGTAGTGTAGTGCATAGTAGTGTAGTGTATAGTGTAGTGTATAGTGTAGTGTATAGTGTAGTGTATAGTGTAGTGTATAGTGTAATCTATAGTGTAGTGTTTAGTGTAGTGTATAGTGTAGTGTATAGTGTAGTGTATAGTGTAGTATATAGTGTAGTGTGTAGTAGTGTATAGTGTAGTGTATAGTAGTGTATAGTGTAGTAGTGTATAGTAGTGTATAGTGTAGTGTATAGTGTAGTGTATAGTAGTGTATAGTATTGTATAGTGTAGTGTATAGTAGTGTATAGTGTAGTGTATAGTAGTTTCGTGTATAGTAGTGTAGTGTGTAGTGTAGTGTATAGTAGTGTATAGTGTAGTGTATAGTAGTGTAGTGTATAGTGTAGTGTATAGTATAGTTTATAGTGTAGTGTATAGTAGTGTATAGTGTAGTGTATAGTGTAGTTCATAGTAGTGTATAGTGTAGTGTATAGTGTAGTGTATAGTAGTGTATAGTAGTTTAGTGTGTAGTGTATAGTAGTGTATTGTGTAGTGTATAGTAGTGTATAGTGTAGTGTATAGTAGTGTAGTGTAATGTGTAGTGTATAGTAGTGTAGTGTATAGTGTAGTGTATAGTAGTGTATAGTGTAGTGTGTAGTGTATAGTGTAGTGTATAGTAGTGTATAGTGTAGTGTATAGTAGTGTAGTGTATAGTGTAGTGTTTAGTGTATAGTGTAGTGTATAGTAGTGTATAGTGTAATGTATTGTATAGTGTAGTGTTTAGTGTAGTGTATAGTAGTGTATAGTGTAGTGTATATTGTAGTGTATAGTGTGGTGTATAGTGTAGTGTATAGTGTAGTAGTGTATAGTGTAGTGTATAGTAGTGTAGTGTGTAGTAGTGTATAGTGTAGTGTATAGTAGTGTATAGTGTAGTGTATAGTAGTGTATAATGTAGTGTATAGTGTCATATATAGTATAGTGTATAGTAGTGTATAGTGTAGTGTATAGTAGTGTATAGTGTAGTGTATAGTAGTTTATAGTGTAGTGTGTAGTAGTGTATAGTGTAGTGTATAGTAGTGTATAGTGTAATGTATCGTGTAGTGTATAGTAGTGTATGTGTAGTGTATAGTAGTGTAGTGTTGTGTATAGTGTAGTGTATAGTAGTGTATAGTGTAGTCTATAGTAGTGTATAGTGTAGTGTATGGTGTAGTTTATAGTGGTGTATAGTGTAGTGTATAGTAGTGTATAGAGTAGTGTATAGTAGTGTATAGTGTAGTGTATAGTAGTGTAGTGTGTAGTGTATAGTGTAGTGTTTAGTGTAGTGTATAGTGTAGTATATAGTAGTGTATAGTGTAGTGTAGTCTGTAGTGTATAGTGTAGTCTTTAGTGTATAGTGTAGTGTGTAGTTTATAGTGTAGTGTAGTGTATAGTAGTGTGTAGTGTAGTGTATAGTAGTGTATAGTGTAGTGTATAGTAGTATAGTGTGGTGTGTAGTGTATAGTGTAGTGTATAGTGTAGTGTATAGTAGTGTATAGTGTGATGTATAGTAGTGTAGTGTATAATAGTGTTGTGTATAGTGTAGTGTATAGTTAAGTGTATAGTAGTGTACAGTGTAGTGTATAGTAGTGTACAGTGTATAGTATACTGTAGTGTATAGTGTAGTGTATAGTGTAGTTTATAGTAGTGTATAGTATAGTGTAGTATATATGGTAGTGTATAGTGTAGTTTATAGTGTAGAGTATAGTAGTGTATAGTGTAGTGTATAGTAGTGTAGTAGTGTATAGTGTAGTGTATAGTGTAGTGTATAGTAGTGTATAGTGTAGTGTATAGTAGTGTAGTGTATAGTGTAGTGTTTAGTGTATAGTGTAGTGTATAGTGTAATGTATTGTATAGTGTAGTGTTTAGTGTAGTGTATAGTGTAGTGTATAGTAGTGTATAGTGTAGTGTATATTGTAGTGTATAGTGTGGTGTATAGTGTAGTGTATAGTAGTGTATAATGTAGTGTATAGTGTAATATATAGTATAGTGTATAGTAGTGTATAGTGTAGTGTATAGTAGTGTATAGTAGTTTATAGTGTAGTGTGTAGTAGTGTATAGTGTAGTGTATAGTAGTGTATAGTGTAATGTATCGTGTAGTGTATAGTGTAGTGTATAGTAGTTTATAGTGTAGTGTGTAGTAGTGTATAGTGTAGTGTATAGTAGTGTACAGTGTAATGTATCGTGTAGTGTATAGTAGTGTATGTGTAGTGTATAGTAGTGTAGTGTTGTGTATAGTGTAGTGTATAGTAGTGTATAGTGTAGTCTATAGTAGTGTATAGTGTAGTTTATAGTGGTGTATAGTGTAGTGTATAGTAGTGTATAGAGTAGTGTAAGGTAGTGTATAGTGTAGTGTATAGTAGTGTAGTGTGTAGTGTATAGTGTAGTGTTTAGTGTAGTATATAGTAGTGTATAGTGTAGTGTAGTCTGTAGTGTATAGTGTAGTGTATAGTGTAGTCTTTAGTGTATAGTGTAGTGTGTAGTTTATAGTGTAGTGTAGTGTATAGTAGTGTGTAGTGTAGTGTATAGTGTAGTGTATAGTAGTGTATAGTGTAGTGTATAGTAGTATAGTGTGGTGTGTAGTGTATAGTGTAGTGTATAGTGTAGTGTATAGTAGTGTATAGTGTGATGTATAGTAGTGTAGTGTATAATAGTGTTGTGTATAGTGTAGTGTATAGTTAAGTGTATAGTAGTGTACAGTGTAGTGTATAGTAGTGTACAGTGTATAGTGTATAGTATACTGTAGTGTATAGTGTAGTGTATAGTGTAGTTTATAGTAGTGTATAGTATAGTGTAGTGTATATGGTAGTGTATAGTGTAGTTTATAGTGTAGAGTATAGTAGTGTATAGTGTAGTGTATAGTAGTGTAGTAGTGTATAGTGTAGTGTATAGTGTGGTGTATAGTAGTGTATAGTGTAGTGTATAGTAGTGGTGTGTATAGTAGTGTAGTGTATAGTGTAGTGTATAGTGTATTGTATAGTAGTGTGTAGTGTAGTGTATAGTGTAGTGTATAGTGTAGTTTATAGTAGTGTATAGTGTAGTGTATAGTAGTGTATAGTGTAGTGTATAGTAGTGTATAGTGTAGTGTATAGTAGTGTAGTGTCATGTATAGTAGTGTAGTGTGTAGTGTAGTGTATAGTAGTGTATAGTGTAGTGTATAGTAGTGTAGTGTATTATAGTTTATAGTGTAGTGTGTAGTAGTGTATAGTGTAGTGTATAGTAGTGTATAGGGTAGTGTATAGTGTAATGTATCGTATAGTGTAGTGTACAGTAGTGTATAGTGTAGTGTATAGTAGTGTAGTGTATAGTGTAGTTTATAGTGTAGTGTATATTAGTGTATAGTGTAGTGTACAGTGTAGTGTATAGTGTAGTAGTATAGTGTAGTGTATAGTAGTGTAAAGTGTAGTGTATAGTAGTGTTGTGTATAGTGTAGTAGTGTATAGTGTAGTGTATAGCAGTGTATAGTGTAATGTATCATGTAGTGTATAGTGTAGTGTATAGTAGTGTATAGTGTATTGTATAGTACTGTATAGTGTAGTGTATAGTAGTGTATAGTGTAGTGTATAGTAGTGTATAGTGTAGTGTATAGTAGTGTAGTGTATAGTAGTGTATAGTGTAGTGTATAGTAGTGTAGTGTATAGTGTAGTGCATAGTAGTGTAGTGTATAGTGTAGTGTATAGTGTAGTGTATAGTGTAGTGTATAGTGTAGTGTATAGTGTAATCTATAGTGTAGTGTTTAGTGTAGTGTATAGTGTAGTGTATAGTGTAGTGTATAGTGTAGTATATAGTGTAGTGTGTAGTAGTGTATAGTGTAGTGTATAGTAGTGTATAGTGTAGTAGTGTATAGTAGTGTATAGTGTAGTGTATAGTGTAGTGTATAGTAGTGTATAGTATTGTATAGTGTAGTGTATAGTAGTGTATAGTGTAGTGTATAGTAGTTTCGTGTATAGTAGTGTAGTGTGTAGTGTAGTGTATAGTAGTGTATAGTGTAGTGTATAGTAGTGTAGTGTATAGTGTAGTGTATAGTATAGTTTATAGTGTAGTGTATAGTAGTGTATAGTGTAGTGTATAGTGTAGTTCATAGTAGTGTATAGTGTAGTGTATAGTGTAGTGTATAGTAGTGTATAGTAGTTTAGTGTGTAGTGTATAGTAGTGTATTGTGTAGTGTATAGTAGTGTATAGTGTAGTGTATAGTAGTGTAGTGTAATGTGTAGTGTATAGTAGTGTAGTGTATAGTGTAGTGTATAGTAGTGTATAGTGTAGTGTGTAGTGTATAGTGTAGTGTATAGTAGTGTATAGTGTAGTGTATAGTAGTGTAGTGTATAGTGTAGTGTTTAGTGTATAGTGTAGTGTATAGTAGTGTATAGTGTAATGTATTGTATAGTGTAGTGTTTAGTGTAGTGTATAGTAGTGTATAGTGTAGTGTATATTGTAGTGTATAGTGTGGTGTATAGTGTAGTGTATAGTGTAGTAGTGTATAGTGTAGTGTATAGTAGTGTAGTGTGTAGTAGTGTATAGTAGTGTATAGTGTAGTGTATAGTAGTGTATAATGTAGTGTATAGTGTCATATATAGTATAGTGTATAGTAGTGTATAGTGTAGTGTATAGTAGTGTATAGTGTAGTGTATAGTAGTTTATAGTGTAGTGTGTAGTAGTGTATAGTGTAGTGTATAGTAGTGTATAGTGTAATGTATCGTGTAGTGTATAGTAGTGTATGTGTAGTGTATAGTAGTGTAGTGTTGTGTATAGTGTAGTGTATAGTAGTGTATAGTGTAGTCTATAGTAGTGTATAGTGTAGTGTATGGTGTAGTTTATAGTGGTGTATAGTGTAGTGTATAGTAGTGTATAGAGTAGTGTATAGTAGTGTATAGTGTAGTGTATAGTAGTGTAGTGTGTAGTGTATAGTGTAGTGTTTAGTGTAGTGTATAGTGTAGTATATAGTAGTGTATAGTGTAGTGTAGTCTGTAGTGTATAGTGTAGTCTTTAGTGTATAGTGTAGTGTGTAGTTTATAGTGTAGTGTAGTGTATAGTAGTGTGTAGTGTAGTGTATAGTGTAGTGTATAGTAGTGTATAGTGTAGTGTATAGTAGTATAGTGTGGTGTGTAGTGTATAGTGTAGTGTATAGTGTAGTGTATAGTAGTGTATAGTGTGATGTATAGTAGTGTAGTGTATAATAGTGTTGTGTATAGTGTAGTGTATAGTTAAGTGTATAGTAGTGTACAGTGTAGTGTATAGTAGTGTACAGTGTATAGTGTATAGTATACTGTAGTGTATAGTGTAGTGTATAGTGTAGTTTATAGTAGTGTATAGTATAGTGTAGTGTATATGGTAGTGTATAGTGTAGTTTATAGTGTAGAGTATAGTAGTGTATAGTGTAGTGTATAGTAGTGTAGTAGTGTATAGTGTAGTGTATAGTGTGGTGTATAGTGTAGTGTATAGTAGTGTATAGTGTAGTGTATAGTAGTGGTGTGTATAGTAGTGTAGTGTATAGTATAGTGTAGTGTATAGTGTATTGTATAGTAGTGTGTAGTGTAGTGTATAGTGTAGTGTATAGTGTAGTTTATAGTAGTGTATAGTGTAGTGTATAGTAGTGTATAGTGTAGTGTATAGTAGTGTATAGTGTAGTGTATAGTAGTGTAGTGTCATGTATAGTAGTGTAGTGTGTAGTGTAGTGTATAGTAGTGTATTAGGTAGTGTATAGTGTAATGTATCATATAGTGTAGTGTACAGTAGTGTATAGTGTAGTGTATAGTAGTGTATAGTAGTGTAGTGTATAGTGTAGTTTATAGTGTAGTGTATATTAGTGTATAGTGTAGTGTACAGTGTAGTAGTATAGTGTAGTGTATAGTAGTGTAAAGTGTAGTGTATAGTAGTGTTGTGTATAGTGTAGTAGTGTATAGTGTAGTGTATAGTAGTGTATAGTGTAATGTATCGTGTAGTGTATAGTAGTGTATAGTGTATTGTATAGTAGTGTATAGTGTAGTGTATAGTAGTGTATAGTGTAGTGTATAGTAGTGTATAGTGTAGTGTATAGTGGTGTAGTGTATAGTAGTGTATAGTGTAGTGTATAGTAGTGTAGTGTGTAGTGTAGTGCATAGTAGTGTAGTGTATAGTGTAGTGTATAGTGTAGTGTATAGTGTAATGTATAGTAGTGTGTAGTGTTGTGTAGTCTGTAGTGTATAGTGTAGTGTATAGTGTAATGTATAGTGTAGTGTATAGTGTAGTGTATAGTGTAATCTATAGTGTAGTGTTTAGTGTAGTGTATAGTGTAGTGTATAGTGTAGTATATAGTGTAGTGTGTAGTAGTGTATAGTGTAGTGTATAGTAGTGTATAGTGTAGTGTGTAGTAGTGTATAGTATTGTATAGTGTAGTGTATAGTGTAGTGTATAGTAGTGTATAGTATTGTATAGTGTAGTGTATAGTAGTGTATAGTGTAGTGTATAGTAGTTTCGTGTATAGTAGTGTAGTGTGTAGTGTAGTGTATAGTAGTGTATAGTGTAGTGTATAGTGTATTGTATAGTAGTGTAGTGTATAGTGTTGTGTATAGTAGTGTATAGTGTAGTATAGTGTAGTGTATAGTAGTGTAGTGTGTAGTGTATAGTAGTGTAGTGTATAGTAGTGTATAGGGTAGTGTATAGTGTAGTGTACAGTAGTGTATAGTGTAGCGTATAGTAGTGTAGTGTATAGTGTAGTGTATAGTGTAGTTTATAGTGTAGTGTATAGTAGTGTATAGTGTAGTGTATAGTGTAGTTCATAGTAGTGTATAGTGTAGTGTATAGTGTAGTGTATAGTAGTGTATAGTAGTTTAGTGTGTAGTGTATAGTAGTGTATTGTGTAGTGTATAGTGTAGTGTATAGTAGTGTATAGTGTAGTGTATAGTAGTGTAGTGTAATGTGTAGTGTATAGTAGTGTAGTGTATAGTGTAGTGTATAGTGTAGTGTATAGTGTAGTTTATAGAGTAGTGTATAGTGTAGTAATGTATAGTGTATAGTAGTGTAGTGTATAGTGTAGTGTATAGTAGTGTAGTGTATAGTAGTGTAGTGTATAGTAGTGTAGTGTATAGTAGTGTAGTGTATAGGAGTGTAGTGTATAGTAGTGTAGTGTATAGTAGTGTAGTGTATAATGTAGTGCATAGTAGTGTAGTGTATAGTGTAGTGTATAGTGTAGTGTATTGTAGTGTTTAGTGTAGTGTATAGTGTACTGTGTAGTGTATAGTGTAGTGTATATTAGTGTAGTGTATAGTGTAGTCTATAGTGCAGTGTTTAGTGTATAGTGTAATGTATAGTAGTGTAGTGTATAGTAGTGTATAGTGTAGTGTATAGTAGTGTATAGTGTAGTGTATAGTGTAGTGTATAGTAGTGTAGTGTATAGTGTGTAGTGTAGTGTTTACTGTAATGTATAGTGTAGTGTATAGTGTAGTGTTTAGTGTAGTATATAGTGTAGTGCATAGTAGTGTTGTAGTGTAGTGTATAGTGCAGTGTATTGTGTGTAGTGTACAATGTAGTGTATAGTGTAATGTATAGTAGTGTATAGTGTACAGTGTGTAGTGTATAGTGTAGTGTATAGTGTGTAGTTTATAGTGTAATGTATAGTAGTGTATAGTGTGTAGTGTATAGTAGTGTATAGTGTAGTGTATAGTGTAATGTATAGTGTAGTTTATAGTGTAGTGTATAGTGTAATGTAGAGTAGTGTATAGTGTACTGTATAGTGTGGTGTGTAATGTAATGTATAGTAGTGTATAGTGTAGTGTATAATAGTGTATATTGTAGAGTATAGTGTAGTGTATAGTGTAAATTAGAACAGCATTAGAACAGCAGCAGCAGCAGTGTATCACTGCAGTGTATCACTGCTGCTGCTGCTGTCAGTGACATTTACTCCACGTGGGGTTGATAATGACCTCAAGCAAGAGGACCACAATGCAGCTATTTAGGAAATGCTGCTTATCCACACATAGCCGTTTTAAAATAGTAGTGTATAGTGTAGTGTATAGTGTAGTGTATAGTAGTGTATAGTAGTGTATAGTATTGTATAGTGTAGTGTATAGTAGTGTATAGTGTAGTGTATAGTAGTTTCGTGTATAGTAGTGTAGTGTGTAGTGTAGTGTATAGTAGTGTATAGTGTAGTGTATAGTGTATTGTATAGTAGTGTAGTGTATAGTGTAGTGTATAGTAGTGTATAGTGTAGTATAGTGTAGTGTATAGTAGTGTAGTGTGTAGTGTATAGTAGTGTAGTGTATAGTAGTGTATAGGGTAGTGTATAGTGTAGTGTACAGTAGTGTATAGTGTAGCGTATAGTAGTGTAGTGTATAGTGTAGTGTATAGTGTAGTTTATAGTGTAGTGTATAGTAGTGTATAGTGTAGTGTATAGTGTAGTTCATAGTAGTGTATAGTGTAGTGTATAGTGTAGTGTATAGTAGTGTATAGTAGTTTAGTGTGTAGTGTATAGTAGTGTATTGTGTAGTGTATAGTGTAGTGTATAGTAGTGTATAGTGTAGTGTATAGTAGTGTAGTGTAATGTGTAGTGTATAGTAGTGTAGTGTATAGTGTAGTGTATAGTGTAGTGTATAGTGTAGTTTATAGAGTAGTGTATAGTGTAGTAATGTATAGTGTATAGTAGTGTAGTGTATAGTGTAGTGTATAGTAGTGTAGTGTATAGTAGTGTAGTGTATAGTAGTGTAGTGTATAGTAGTGTAGTGTATAGGAGTGTAGTGTATAGTAGTGTAGTGTATAGTAGTGTAGTGTATAATGTAGTGCATAGTAGTGTAGTGTATAGTGTAGTGTATAGTGTAGTGTATTGTAGTGTTTAGTGTAGTGTATAGTGTACTGTGTAGTGTATAGTGTAGTGTATAGTAGTGTAGTGTATAGTGTAGTCTATAGTGCAGTGTTTAGTGTATAGTGTAATGTATAGTAGTGTAGTGTATAGTAGTGTATAGTGTAGTGTATAGTAGTGTATAGTGTAGTGTATAGTGTAGTGTATAGTAGTGTAGTGTATAGTGTGTAGTGTAGTGTTTACTGTAATGTATAGTGTAGTGTATAGTGTAGTGTTTAGTGTAGTATATAGTGTAGTGCATAGTAGTGTTGTAGTGTAGTGTATAGTGCAGTGTATTGTGTGTAGTGTACAATGTAGTGTATAGTGTAATGTATAGTAGTGTATAGTGTACAGTGTGTAGTGTATAGTGTAGTGTATAGTGTGTAGTTTATAGTGTAATGTATAGTAGTGTATAGTGTGTAGTGTATAGTAGTGTATAGTGTAGTGTATAGTGTAATGTATAGTGTAGTTTATAGTGTAGTGTATAGTGTAATGTAGAGTAGTGTATAGTGTACTGTATAGTGTGGTGTGTAGTGTAATGTATAGTAGTGTATAGTGTAGTGTATAGTAGTGTATATTGTAGAGTATAGTGTAGTGTATAGTGTAAATTAGAACAGCATTAGAACAGCAGCAGCAGCAGTGTATCACTGCAGTGTATCACTGCTGCTGCTGCTGTCAGTGACATTTACTCCACGTGGGGTTGATAATGACCTCAAGCAAGAGGACCACAATGCAGCTATTTAGGAAATGCTGCTTATCCACACATAGCCGTTTTAAAATAAAACGTGTGCATTTTGTGTGCAACGTACGGGTTTTTAGCATGCCCTATTTTTTGGTTTTGATTTCGGTATTTTTTGCTCTTTGACAGCTTTGTTGATTGGAACTGAAAAGCTTGGTGACATTTTAGATAGGGGCTGCACCGTGCGTGGCGTGCCTGAGATGGTTATAACACGTGTGTCACTGGTGAGTGATTGGTGAGGGAGTTGGTGAGTGAGTTGATTATAACACGTGTGTCACTGGTGAGTGATTGGTGAGGGAGTTGGTGAGTTGGTGAGTGAGATGGTTATAACACGTGTGTCACTGGTGAGTGATTGGTGAGGGAGTTGGTGAGTGATTGGTGAGGGAGTGAATGGTGAGTGAGTTGGTGAGTTGGTGAGTTGGTGAGTGAGTTGGTTATAACACGTGTGTCACTGGTGAGTGATTGGTGAGGGAGTTGGTGAGTGAGTTGGTGAGGGAGTGATTGGTGAGTGAGTTGGTGAGTTGATGAGTGAGTTGGTCAGTGAGTGAGCTAACCACTGCACCACCACTCCCCACTCACACACACACAACGTGCACTATCCACTGCACCACCACTCCCCCCACACAAATTATTTCGCAACTCAATGCTGCCGTCTTGTGGTAAATAACTAGAATCTCACTCACCAACTCACCCACTCACCCACCCACCCATTCATCCACTCACTCACTCACCAACTCACTCACCCACCCACCCATTCATCCACTCACTCACTCACCCACACAACAACAACCGCCATTCGCCACTAAGTGGCGGTGACGTCACCACGACGCTTGTGCCAGGCTATGTGCACCCTGAGGCCACGTGAAGTGTCGAACGCCCGCTGGCAGGAGGTCACGGGGCAGACCCAGGTGCCACGGGTCGACTGACTGAGATGACTGGCTGATGCACCACCTGTGCCCCCTACTGTGCCAACCTGCTGTGCTTTAGCCACCCGGCGCTCCGCTCGCTGTTGTGAGCGTCGCTCCTCCGCCCTCCGTTGTTGTTGGAGGGCGACTGCCTCCAACTGCCCAGTAGCATCCTTCACGAGCCTCCTCCACAGAGGCCGATCTTGACACCGCTGGTACCAGTCATCGGCAAGTCCACTCAGCTCCACGTCCTCCTGTACCACATCACTCCATCTCTTCTCTAGCCCGTGCCGCGCCCGCTTAGCCCCCTCAATCCGGCCAAACAAAAGCTGTTTCGGCATGCGGTGGCTGGGCATGCGGGCTACATGACCCAGCCATCGCAGCCTTGCCTGCCGGAGGAGCTCACCGATGGGACCCTGCCCAGATCTTTCAAGGATTTGTGAGCTCCTCACACAATCCAGTCTGGTTAAACCCAGGATGGATCGTAGGCAGGTCAGCCTAAATGTTTCTAACCGGCGAAGATGTTCCATTAGGGGGGTCCACGTTTCGCAAGCGTAGAGAAGGGAGGGAATGATCGTGGCCGAGAAGACCTGAAGCTTAGTGCGGAGCGACAGACCAGGTAGCTTCCACACAGCGTTACGCAACCGATGAAAAGATATTGCCGCTCGACTGATTCGGAGTGAGACCTCTGCTGTTAAACTGGAGCCAGTCATAAGCACACTGCCCAGGTATGGGAAACTCTCCACTCTCTCCACAACTGCCCCATCACCGATTGGGAGTTGTGGGGGTGGAGTGTCCGATGGTACAAAATACCCAGGCAGGTGCTTAGTTTTGGTGGGGCTGATGGTAAGGCCCCACCTCTTAGTGGCACGCTCCAGTCTCAGCAGCAGCGTCTCCAACTCCTCCTCTGACTGAGCAGCTATTACCAAGTCATCAGCATACATAACGTGGTTGAGCAATAGGGAGCCATCCCTTGACCGCACCCGGGCATCGATTAGCCTCCCATTATATCTGTACCATATGGAGATTCCCCCGGTACAGCTATTGAAGGCTTCACGAACTACGTGGTCAAAATAGATGTTAAATAATGTGGGAGCCAGAGGACATCCCTGTCGCACCCCAAGGTGTACAGGGAATGGCTCTGACTCCCGGCCACGTAGTTTTACCCGGGCCCGCTCACCATCATGAAGGTCCTTAATGATCATGAGCAGAGGGTCAGGTACTCCAAAAGCACGAAGAACGACCCAGAGCCCAGGCCTAAACTCACCCACACACCCACTCACCCACCCACATACCCACCCACTCACCCACCCACCCATTCATCCACTCACTCACCCACACACCCACTCACCCACCCACTCACCCACCCACCCATTCATCCACTCACTCACCCACACACCCACTCACCCACCCACATACCCACCCACTCACCCACCCACTCACCCACCCACCCATTCATCCACTCACCAACTCACCCACTCACCCACCCACCCACCCATTCATCCACTCACTCACTCACCCACATACCCACCCACTCACCCACCCACTCACCCACCCACCCATTGATCCACCCACCCACCCATTCAGCTTTGTTGATTGGAACTGAAAAGCTTGGTGACATTGTAGATAGGGGCTGCACCGTACGTGGCATGCCTGAGATGGTTATAACACGTGTGTCACTGGTGAGTGATTGGTGAGGGAGTTGGTGAGTGAGTTGGTGAGGGAGTGATTGGTGAGTGAGTTGGTGAGTGAGATGGTTATAACACGTGTGTCACTGGTGAGTGATTGGTGAGGGAGTTGGTGAGTGAGTTGGTGAGTGAGTTGGTTATAACACGTGTGTCACTGGTGACTGTGCACATTTACGAGTGTTCATGCGTGTTTCGGCAGTAAAGGGAGTTTGTCTCTCTGTCTCTCTCTCTCTTAAGTTGTACGTCTCGTTTGAAACGACACCCTCAGTTACAACTACATCACCAAACTGCGCCCAGCCACACATCACTAAAGTACACTACACACTACACTACACCACACTACCACACCACTCCACCACTGCAGTACACTACACACCACACTACACCACAATACCACACCACTACACCACTGCAGTACACTACACACTACACTACACCACAATACCACACCACTACAGTACACTACACACTACACTACACCACAATACCACACCACTTCACCACTGCAGTACATTACACACCACCACTACACCACAACACCACACCACGACTGTAACACGTTGTACCACTACTGCACCACACCATTACACACCACTACTACACCACACTACACCACACAACACCACCACACCACACAACACCACAACACCACTACACCACACTACACCACACCACCACACTACACCACACCACACTACACCACTACTACACCACACTACACCACACCACAACTGTAACACGTTGTACCACCACTACTACACTACTACTACACCACACTACACCACACCACGACTGTAACACTTTGTACCACCACCACCACTACACCACGACTGCCCCGCGTACATTCTGACGGATTCTCACCCTGGACACCGACCGATGAGACGCTTCCCTTGGCGCCAGGGGCAGATGTGGTACAATAAAAGCGACCGGCGAAGGAATCCCCAGGTCTTGTCGGTGTTAGTTTGACACGTCCCCGTTGGCTGTCGCGACCAACGTCAACTCGTACAGCGAGCAGGAAACCGGGCGGAAAGTTCCTCCAGGATTTTATAATGACGACGACGATGAGCAGAGCTCTAAACTTATCGGCAAACTCTTACCAATTTGGCACGCGCACGCAGAGACAAAGATCCCCCGTGTAGCCTTAACAGACTGTAGGGGCAAGTGCTGTTAGCGAGCACCTATGAAGGCCAGAACGGTACACGAGGGGGCGGGTGGCCGGCACCACCCCTGGCCGCCTTTGTCTCCCCAGTGGCGATGTTTACACAACGCACCAGGGTACTCATTTAATGCCGAGTCGACCTAGGGGAGGCCCGGGACCGGTTCAGATGATCGTCGCCGGCGGCGTCGGCCGTGAGCGGGAATCGAACCCCGGGTCACCACCACCTGACACACACCACGTGACACACACCACCTCACACACACCACCTCACCACCTCACACGCACCACCTCACACACACCACCTCACACACCACCTCACACACACCACCACACACACACCACGTGACACACCACCTCACACACACCACCTGACACACCACGTGACACACCACCTCACACAAACCACCTCACACACACCACCTGACACTGTTGTATCTAGGCCCCTTTTCCATCTTAATGTTAACAGGTAATTTTCCGATACATATAGATACATGTTTCTATTGTTTTTTTTTTTATAATAATGAATAAAAACACCAAACCAGGCCTCCGCATGGCATGTGGAGGTTCTCTTTACCATGACCCACTAACACGATTTTGACATTAAGAGCCCTCCCAGGGTCAGAGGGAGCAGATAGAGAGCAGAGCACAGCGAATTGCAAGGGGCTGACGTAAACACACCAAGCCAGGGTCACTGGGAGTTTGCGTTAGCCTAGATATAGTTCAGTCAAAAAGCTGATTGGTTCTACATTACTATTAAAGTAACTTAAAATCGGAATTCAACGACAGGGTAGGCTAAAGTTATTGATCTTCTCACCAACTTCAATTGAACCCTGCCAATAGCTACATCAATGTAACCATCAACCGTCTATTGGTTTAACATTAAATCTATTTTCATATTTTAATAATTTTTATACGACTGGACCCAAAGCCTATAACAATCAGGTTTTCTGAAGTCAACATGAATGTTCTAACCCAGACATGAGCGAATAATGAGCAGAGTGGATATAAGGTTGGAGAAGAAAGGAAAATAAGCGCAGCAAACTGCAAACGTAGGCAAAAAGCCAGGAACAACCAACCAACCTAACAACAGCAAGCCGGGGCTAGACAGGCCATCAAATTAGATAAATCCCGGGGTCAGAGGTCACAGACCAAGGGCTGAGAGGCAGACGAAAACCAGAACTGACTCCAGGGCTAACCCGCCCTCACCTACACGGAGTGACGGAAATTAATGAGGCCTTGAATTGGCGGCGTCAGCGAAAACAGCGGTCACCACGCGCTAGAGAGAGTGAGGGCCAAAGAGTGTAGAGCAGTGGTTCTTAACCTGGGTTCGATCGAACCCCAGGGGTTCGGTGAGTCGATCTCAGGGGTTCGGCAGAGCCCCCGCCACGGAGGTCCGGACACACTTGAATTATTGTGTAAATTTGTGATAACACACACGGCCCGCTTGGCCATCACTGGCTGCAGATGATCATGCTACACTGCTTGGCCAATCAGCGCTGCGGGGAATTTAGTGCGTACTCAGTAGTCAACGTGTGACTGTTGTTGTCGTACGTCGTGTGATTTCTTTAATATTTTATCCATACTAACTATGTCGGGCAAAAGAAGAAAGTGGTCGGACGAATATGTACAACATGGATTCTCATGTATCACGGAACGTGATGGGAGTGAGCGTCCTATCTGCATGATTTGCAACGCCAAGTTGAGCAACTCTAGTCTTGCACCGGCAAAACTAAAGGAACACTTCTTGAAGCTGCATGGAGACGGGGAATACAAGAACACAACACTTGCTGAATTCAGGGTGAAGAGAGCCAGATTCGATGAAAGGGCCTCTCTGCCTGCTCTTGGATTTGTACCTGTTAACAAACCGATCCTGACAGCATCGTACGAAGTTGCTTACCTGATCGCAAAGCAGGGCAAGCCACACACCATTGGTGAAACACTTGTGAAACCAGCTGCATTAAAGATGGCGAATCTGATACTCGGAACAGCGGCCGAAAGTAAATTATCCCAAATTCCCCTTTCAAATGACACCATCAGTGACAGAATAGAAGACATGAGTAAAGACATCTTGGCTCAAGTAGTCGCGGATCTGATTTCAAGCCCGGCAAAATTCAGCCTTCAACTCGACGAAACCACAGACGTTTCTGATCTAAGCCAGCTTGCTGTTTTTGTACGCTATGTGAAAGACGACATGATAAAAGAAGAGTTTTTATTTTGTAAGCCTCTTACAACAACAACGAAGGCAGCCGACGTGAAGAAGCTTGTGGATGACTTCTTCAGAGACAACAATCTTTCATGGGATATGGTTTCTGCAGTTTGTACGGACGGAGCTCCAGTCATGCTGGGAAGAAAGTCTGGTTTTGGTGCGCTAGTAAAGGCCGATGCACCACACATCATTGTGACGCATTGTATTCTGCACAGGCATGCGTTGGCAACAAAAACCTTACCTCCAAAAATGGCAGAAGTATTAAAAACTGTGGTGGAATGTGTGAACTATGTGCGAAAAAGTGCTCTGAGGCACCGCATCTTCAGTGAGCTGTGTAAAGAAATGGGCTCTGAATTTGAGGTACTTCTGCTCCATTCTAATATTCGGTGGTTATCCCGGGGACAGGTGCTGAATCGTGTTTTTGCCATGCGTGTGGAATTAGCCCTGTTTTTGCAAGAGCACCAACACTGCCATGCAGATTGCTTCAAAAATCCTGAGTTCATTCTCATTTTAGCGTACATGACTGATATATTCGCAGCTCTCAATCATCTCAATCAGCAGATGCAGGGTGGTGGAGTCAATATCATGGAAGCGGAAGAACACCTGAAGGCTTTTCAAAAAAAGCTACCGTTATGGAAACGACGAACAGAGAACAATAACTTCGCAAACTTCCCGCTTCTGGACGACTGTGCAAGTAAGATCGAAGATGTGTCTGGAATCGGAGATATTTCTGTATCCACGGAACTGAAGCAAACAATTGCCACGCACTTAGATGAGCTTGCAAAGTCTCTCGACGGATATTTCCCTACAAGAGAGTCATATCCAGCATGGGTGAGACAGCCGTTCACGTTTGCTGTTGAAACAGCAGATGTCAATGATGAATTCCTCGACGAAATCATTGAAATTCAGCAGAGCCAGGTTCAACAGCAACTCTTCAGAACAACAACGCTCTCAACGTTTTGGTGTCGACAAATGAACAAGTATCCAGTTATTGCTAAGAAAGCCCTGGATTTTTTTATACCATTTGTTACAACATATCTTTGTGAGCAATCCTTTTCGAGGATGCTGGACATAAAAACGAAGAAAAGGAACAGACTTTGCTGTGAAAATGACATGAGAGTGGCACTTGCCAAGGTGAAGCCACGCATATCTGAACTGATCTCTCAAAGGCAACAGCAGAAGTCACATTGATTTCCAGGTATGTAATTTGTTGTGAGTTTATGCATTGTGTTGGTTTTATTCTTTGAACAAGGTAATGTTCATGCACGGCTCATTTTGTGTACCAGTAAAAAATATATCTATGTCTTGAATTTGAAAAAAATCACATTTTATTTTTCACTAAAGAGGGGTTCGGTGAATGCGCATATGAAACTGGTGGGGTTCGGTACCTCCAACAAGGTTAAGAACCACTGGTGTAGAGAGACTGAAAAGAGAATAAGGGGCGGGACCTTAGAGTGTCAACGCATTTCAGCGAAAATAACAGGCTAATAAAAATCACAGTGCATTATTTCCTACTTAACATTCGTGTTGGCACCATTCACCGAGGCTTACACAAAACATAAACTGCATAATGACTTGGGCGGTGTTAAACCCAAGGTTGGAAAGAAAGGGAGATTTCGGCCGTCTTTGTATCCCCACAGCGCGGGGTAGGAGTGTGTATACGCTCGGGGGGAAAACCTTCCCTTGACATTAAGTACAATACCACAACGGAAGCTAACCCAGACCTTGGGTTACATACAGAGCATAACTGTGAAACTGTGAGGGATAAATGTTAACTTTAAAAACCTTAACCGTTTCTTGGTGCGTCGGTGAAAGTCGGAGGGAATATTGCCCCTCCCTCCAGGTTGTGTACCCAGACAGAGAGGCGCCTTCGAGACAATTTATAACATTTGATTGTTTTACTTGTGGGTTTTATGGTAGGAGTATGACAACGGAATATACCGTGGGTGATGCACAAGGACACACACTGACACACGTACGGACACACACGGACACAGATACATACGGACAAATCCTGACACAGCAAAAATCGAAAGAAACCCCGCCTTGTGGGCAGGATCCGAGTGAAGGAATTTTTGGGCATAAAAAGAGGATCCTGAACATTGAAACCTCAGTTCGACCGGGGGGGTCGACTCAGGAGCGAGCTGCGACCAGCGGGTCGGCTCGACTCGTCCGCAGTTCATCGGAACTCAGCTGAGTTCGATCGGCTCACCGGAGCCGGCCATCGGGGGCTCGACTCATCGGAGCAGCTCCCCATCTCATCTGCAGGCGGGCAAGACCCGCTTGACAGCTCAACTCGCCCCTGCGTGGGTCAGCCTCTGCCGACACGGAGGTCTCTGCTGCCGCCGGGGTGGTGAGGGTCGCTGTTTGGCGACAAGGTTGCGTGCACACCGTGCATCGCCAGCCGAGTGCGCACCCGGGTCAACACTCAACCACCGTGCACGCTGCGAGCGAGCTGTGGCACCATCTACCGACCGCGTCCTGAACTGCAGCAATGTATCGACGACATCCGAATCCGTTCAACACGGTGACCGCCGAATCGATTTATACGTATGACGCGCACCGCCCCCTCACCACACGATAAGCAGGCGTCTGTTTGACACAAAGTTCGACCCCGAACACTGACTATTCAAACAATTCATGTCACTCAAACATACAC
The DNA here is from genome assembly GCF_048934315.1 of Petromyzon marinus. Lineage (NCBI taxonomy): Eukaryota > Metazoa > Chordata > Hyperoartia > Petromyzontiformes > Petromyzontidae > Petromyzon > Petromyzon marinus. The sequence goes on along the minus strand of NW_027422999.1, from coordinate 88,311 downwards.
GGGTCCTTAAACCAGAAGCCAACACTCAAATCTATCAGTCATCAGTGGCTGTGAAGGCGTCACAACGAGACCGAGTGTTCATACATATGTCGTTATAAGCATATCCATAGTTGTCCTCTTTACTATTTAGTGGGCTGTACTCTTAATCGCATAAATATTCAACAGATCCATCAATACGAATTTACTTTGTGACACCTTCTCCCGTAGAGCCACGCTCTTGTGGGGAAGGGTGTGTCCCACCAGATCCTCATCAGGCGATCTGGTCCACAATTAATTAAACGTGGTATCAGGTGAGGTCTTCAGGAGAAAGGAGCACACCATCGCATGCCCTTACTCCAAGCCATTATGTAGTCAGATAATCTGCCGATGTATCTGTTGAGATTTGTGCCTTTAAGAATAATAACTGTTTTAATTGTTTTTATCGTTGTATAATCCTTAAAGTACCTTTCGTTCGTAATCGCCGCACGTACTCGCGTACTCTACAGAATAATCACCTGTTCTGAGACCCAGTGTGCTGACAACGTGATAAGGGTTGCATATGGTCGATGATCAATAACGAGTGCGATACTGTGGGAATAATTCAAGTATAATCATTCATTATAAGTTACGGTTTTTGTTTAGTATAGCATTTGCATGTTCTAATAACTCTCTCCTTCTCTAACAACCATCGCTTCATGCGGGGTCCATGTGTTATCAAAGTGAAATCGTACAGTCATTGATGATACTGTCTTGATACCGTGTGGATACCGTGTTGAAGTTCCGAGATTGAGAGTTCACATACATATTATAGTTAAGGTTTAATTAGAAATAAATTGATTAATACAGAAGTGGTCGTGTGATTCTTTCCTGAAATTTTTGCATAAGATCTGTATCCTGCGACGAGATATGAACTCGGGAACCTAAACTATAAACACACCAATCCACACTCATTAAACTAAAGCGAACGATATGAACATGGGACCTAAAATATGAACACTCGGGGAGTGTTAAAGCGAGAATCATTGTATTATGCTGATCAATAATACGAAGTTAGACAACGAGGCCGAATTGACACTAGCGTAACTGCACACGATTGATTGCGTTATCCTGATTGATAACCCCACCTCGTCAACGAGGCGGGGCCTGATTATCATAAAGGCTATCATTAACACAACCACACCCACTCGTATAAATTAATACGATTACCTCTCTAATTAGCATAGTTACACGCATAATTACACGAATTAGCATAATTTCGGATTAATTATGCAAATTTCGAATTTCATTTAATTTTAATTATTTTTAATCAATTTTCACACACCCACATATACAACAACGGTACCAAATCTTACTGTAATGTTTTTCTTTTGCAAAACACGGGCTAATTTGTCAGTTACTCCTGAGATATATGGATTTTTTTATTGTTTTAACAATCTGGTCGCTTTCAGCAGTATTGCTTTGCGATCGTGATTTGGCATTCAGTGCTCTGTTCATTTGAGCATTATTGTAGCCATTCTGTCGTAGTGCGTCTTTAACGTGTTTAATCTCTCTCACTAGACTCTCACCATCTGACACTGTTTTAGCCCGATGTATGAGCGTCTTGATAAGAGAGGATTTCTGAGCTGGATGATGATGTGATTCTGCATTCAGATAGGCATCAGTGTGCGTTTGCTTTCTGTAAACGCTGTGTGTTATTTTACCGTTTAGGCCATGTCCAAGCAAAATATCTAGGAATGGGAGTGTGTTATTCACCTCCATTTCCATGGTGAACTGGATGGCTGGGTTTTGTGCATTGAGATGATTTAGAAAATCATTAAGTGTATCTTTACCATGTGGCCAGACAACCAAAGTGTCATCCACATATCTGAACCAAAAGGATGGTTTTAATGTGCTCGAGGCAAGTGCTTTTATTTCAAAGTTTTCCACGTACAAATTTGCTATAGCAGGGGATAAAGGAGAACCCATTGCTGCTACTTCCTTTTGTTTAAAGAAATCCCCTCTCCATTAGAAGTAAGTGTTATTTAAACAATGGCCAGCAAGTTTCGGAATATCTTTTGGTAAACCGGTATTCTTTACTAGTGTATCAAGTAATTTAAGCGATTCATCCACTGGAACCTTAGTGAATAGAGAAATCACATCAAAACTTACCAGAATATCATCAGGAGTAAGTTAAATATCTTTAATCACATTCACAAGATGTTCTGAATTTTTTATGAATGAAGATGTCTTACCGATGTAGGGCTGTATTTGTTTGGTTATATATTTTGCTAATTGATATGTGGCAGAGCCAATTGTACTGACTATGGGTCGTAATGGGATGCCGATTTTATGACTCTTTGGTAGCCCATAGAGTCTAGGTGGTTTTGAGGCCCTTGGCTTAATTTGGTATTGCTCATTTTTAGGGATCAATGAATGTGCAATTATTGCAGTGGTCTTACGTTCTAAAGTATTAGTTGGATCTCGTTTAATTTTAATGTAGGTACTTTCCTCTAGTAAATTTCTAATTCTATTATCATAATCGGCTCGTGACATCATTACAGTAGTGTGGCCTTTATCAGCTGCTAGGATTTGGATATCCTTGTTTACACGCAGCTCTCTTAAGGCTTTTGCCTCGTTAGAGCTAATATTTACTTTTGGAACTTTGCTATTCTCAATTATTTTAGCAACCTCATGTCTAGTCATCTCTGCCTAATTATGTGGAAGGAGTCTAACTGCTGATTCTACCTCAGCAATTATCTCATCCACTGGAATTGTGCGTGGGGTAACGGCAAAGTTAAGGCCTTTAGAAAGGATAGAGACCATGTCACCGGTTAATACAGTGTTAGTCAAGTTCAGTACAGTTTTGTTTTAAAAATTTTGGTTTTCAGTAGGGATTTGTTTATTATGTAGTCTAGAAAATGTATTAATTTGGTTAGTTTTTGTTAGTTTAAACACATTATCAGCCGATTGTTGTGTTATGTTATCGATTATATTCCAATAATGCATAGATACACTATTGCTCATATCTAGGTGTAACTGCTTTAACGATTCCGAAATGTAAGATAATTCACTCCTATTGTGCTGTATTGTCTCTATTAATAATAATTTTCTAGCTTTGTGTAGTATTTGGTTAGCTTTAGAAGACTTTATGTGATGTGTTATTTTAACTGCGTTTGGTATTACTTTTGAATCTCTGCACCTTTTGAGGAACGCCAGTGAAGATATCAATTTCATCCGCTTAATGCGAAGCTTCTCCAATTTTCTGGTTTTAAGAAAAGTATCCTCCCCATAGAGGTTTGTCAGTTTAACACGTAGGCTTTCGCGACCAATATTATTCATAATAAAGGTTTTTGGGTTAGATCGCGTTTATTTATAAATGTGTCGTAACCCTCCACCACCCGACACGGCCAATCAGCAAAAAAAGTGTCACGTTGACAAAAGACAAATAATTCACTACTTTAGCCCACCGGTGTGTTGAAGAGTGAATCCACAACATTTACAGTTTGAGTACGACGTTTCGCTGGTAAATACATCCAGCATCATCGGGCAATTCGCCAGAATGGTAAAGCACTTGCTTGCTCCCGGTTTTATATAGAGCAGCAGGGTGACGTCATCACTTAACTCATATCAGGTGCAGTGATTAGAGGCGGAGGGGGGGGGGGTATTGTAATTATATAATCGATTAGTAATCAGTCATTGGTTATGATTAATAATGAGTTGTAGATTAGTAATTCTTTAAATCAAAATGTAATGTGTATTATTAAATAATACGCTTCCAAGCCGCACTAAGCCTGTAGCTGTCAGAGCGATTAAAGTTATTCTTGTTCCTCTCAATTTCAATGGATTCTCTAATTAGTCTTTGCCAGTAATAATTAGTTTTACACACCACTGCAACATTGTCAAAATCAATTGAGTGTCCTTGTTGAAAAGCATGTTCTGCCACTGCCGACAGTTGTGTTTGAGATAATTTAATATTTCTTTGATGTTCTTTTAGTCTTACACTGATGTTACGTCCTGTCTGCCCAATGTAGCAGCTGCCACATAAACAATCAATCCGATATACACCTTCTGTTGATAGTTTAGGTAATGCGTCTTTAGTGCAAGATACTAGTTTTTGAATTTTGTGTACTGTACCAAATCTTACTGTAATGTTTTGCTTTTGCAAAACACGGGCTAATTTGTCAGTTACTCCTGAGATATATGGAATTTTTATTGTTTTAACAATCTGGTCGCTTTCAGCAGTATTGCTTTGCGATCGTGATGTGGCATTCAGTGCTCTGTTCATTTGAGCATTATTGTAGCCATTCTGTCGTAGTGCGTCTTTAACGTGTTTAATCTCTCTCACTAGACTCTCACCATCTGATATTGTTTTAGCCCGATGTATGAGCATCTTGATAAGAGAAGATTTCTGAGCTGGATGATGATGTGATTCTGCATTCAGATAGGCATCAGTGTGCGTTTACTTTCTGTAAACGCTGTGTGTTATTTTACCGTTTAGGCCATGTCCAAGCAAAATATCTAGGAATGGGAGTGTGTTATTCACCTCCATTTCCATGGTGAACTGGATGGCTGGGTTTTGTGCATTGAGATGATTTAGAAAATCATTAAGTGTATCTTTACCATGTGGCCAGACAACCAAAGTGTCATCCACATATCTAAACCAAAAGGATGGTTTTAATGTGCTCGAGACAAGTGCTCTTATTTCAAAGTTTTCCATGTACAAATTTGCTATAGCAGAGGATAAAGGAGAACCCATTGCTGCTCCTTCCTTTTGTTTAAAGAAATCCCCTCTCCATAAGAAGCAAGTGTTATTTAAACAATGGCCAGCAAGTTTCGGAATATCTTTTGGTAAACCGGTATTCTTTACTAGTGTATCAAGTAATTTAAGCAATTCGTCCACTGGAACCTTAGTGAATAGAGAAATCACATCAAAACTTACCAGAATATCATCAAGAGTAGGTTTAATATCTTTAATCACATTCACAAGATGTTCTGAATTTTTTTATGAATGAAGATGTCTTACCGATGTAGGGCTGTATTTGTTTGGTTATATATTTTGCTAACTGATATGTGGCAGAGCCAATTGTACTGACTATGGGTCATAATTGGATGCCGATTTTATGACTCTTTGGTAGCCCATAGAGTCTAGGTGGTTTTGAGGCCCTTGGCTTAATTTGGTATTGCTCATTTTTAGGGATTAATGAATTTGCAATTATTGCGGTGGTCTTACTGCAATAATTGTGATTAAAGATATTAAACTTATTCCTGATGAAATTCTGGTAAGTTTTGATGTGATTTCTCTATTCACTAAGGTTCCAGTGGACGAATCGCTTAAATTACTTGATACACTAGTAAAGAATACCGGTTTACCAAAAGATATTCCGAAACTTGCTGGCCATTGTTTAAATAACACTTACTTCTTATGGAGAGGGGATTTCTTTAAACAAAAGGAAGGAGCAGCAATGGGTTCTCCTTTATCCCCTGCTATAGCAAATTTGTACATGGAAAACTTTGAAATAAGAGCACTTCCCTCGAGCACATTAAAACCATCCTTTTGGTTCAGATATGTGGATGACACTTTGGTTGTCTGGCCACATGGTAAAGATACACTTAATAATTTTCTAAATCATCTCAATGCACAAAACCCAGCCATCCAGTTCACCATGGAAATGGAGGTGAATAACACACTCCCATTCCTAGATATTTTGCTTGGACATGGCCTAAACGGTAAAATAACACACAGCGTTTACAGAAAGCAAACGCACACTGATGCCTCTCTGAATGCAGAATCACATCATCATCCAGCTCAGAAATCCTCTCTTATCAAGACGCTCATACATCGGGCTAAAACAGTGTCAGATGGTGAGAGTCTAGTGAGAGAGATTAAACACGTTAAAGATGCACTACGACAGAATGGCTACAATAATGCTCAAATGAACAGAGCACTGAATGCCAAATCACGATCGCAAAGCAATACTGCTGAAAGCGACCAGATTGTTAAAACAATAAAAATTCCATATATCTCAGGAGTAACTGACAAATTAGCCCGTGTTTTGCAAAAGCAAAACATTACAGTAAGATTTGGTACAGTACACAAAATTCAAAAACTAGTATCTTGCACTAAAGACGCATTACCTAAACTATCAACAGAAGGTGTATATCGGATTCATTGTTTATGTGGCAGCTGCTACATTGGGCAGACGGGACGTAACATCAGTGTAAGACTAAAAGAACATCAAAGAAATATTAAATTATCTCAAACACAACTGTCGGCAGTGGCAGAACATGCTTGTCAACAAGGACACTCAATTGATTTTGAGAATGCTGCAGTGTTGTCTAAAACTAATTATTACTGGCAAAGACTAATTTGAGAATCCATTGAATTTGAGAGGAATAAGAATAACTTTAATCGCTCTGACAGCTACAGGCTTAGTGCGGCCTGGAAGCGTATTATTAAATAATACACATTACATTTTGATTTAAAGAATTACTAATCTACAACTCATTACTAATCATAACCAATGACTGATTACTAATCGATTATATAATTACAATACCCCCCTCCGCCTCTAATCATTGCACCTGATATGAGTTAAGTGATGACGTCACCCTGCTGCTCTATTTAAGACCGGAAGCAAGCGAGGGCTTTACCATTCTGGCGAATTGCCCGATGATGCTGGATGTATTTATCAGCGAAACGTCGTACTCAAACTGGAAATGTTGTGGATTCACTCTTCAACACACCGGTGGGCTAAAGTAGTGAATTATTTGTCTTTTGTCAACGTGACACTTTTTTGCTGATTGGCCGTGTCGGGTGGTGGAGGGTTACGACACATTTATAAATAAACGCGATCTAACCCAAAAACCTTTATTATGAATAATATTGGTCGCGAAAGCCTACGTGTTAAACTGACTAACCTCTATGGGCAGGATACTTTTCTTAAAACCAGAAAATTGGAGAAGCTTTGCATTAAGCGGATGAAATTGATATCTTCACTGGCGTTCCTCAAAAGGTGCAGAGATTCAAAGGTAATACCAAACGCAGTTAAAATAACACATCACGTAAAGTCTTCTAAAGCTAACGAAATACTACACAAAGCTAGCAAATTATTATTAATAGAGACAATACAGCACAATAGGAGTGAATTATCTTACATTTCGGAATCGCTAAAGCAGTTACACTTAGATATAAGCAATAGTGTATCTATGCATTATTGGAATATAATCGATAACATAACACAACAATCGGCTGATAATGTGTTTAAACTAACAAAAACTAACCAAATTAATACATTTTCTAGACTACATAATAAACAAATCCCTACTGAAAACCAAAAATTTAGAAACAAAACTGTACTGAACTTGACTAACACTGTATTAACCGGTGACATGGTCTCTATCCTTTCTAAAGGCCTTAACTTTGCCGTTACCCCACGCACAATTCCAGTGGATGAGATAATTGCTGAGGTAGAATCAGCAGTTAGACTCCTTCCACATAATTAGGCAGAGATGACTAGACATGAGGTTGCTAAAATAATTGAGAATAGCAAAGTTCCAAAAGTAAATATTAGCTCTAACGAGGCAAAAGCCTTAAGAGAGCTGCGTGTAAACAAGGATATCCAAATCCTAGCAGCTGATAAAGGCCACACTACTGTAATGATGTCACGAGCCGATTATGATAATAGAATTAGAAATTTACTAGAGGAAAGTACCTACATTAAAATTAAACGAGATCCAACTAATACTTTAGAACATAAGACCACTGCAATAATTGCAAATTCATTAATCCCTAAAAATGAGCAATACCAAATTAAGCCAAGGGCCTCACAACCACCTAGACTCTATGGGCTACCAAAGAGTCATAAAATCGGCATCCCATTACGACCCATAATCAGTACAATTGGCTCTGCCACATATCAATTAGCAAAATATATAACCAAACAAATACAGCCCTACATCGGTAAGACATCTTCATTCATAAAAAAATTCAGAACATCTTGTGAATGTGATTAAAGATATTTAACTTACTCCTGATGATATTATGGTAAGTTTTGATGTGATTTCTCTATTCACTAAGGTTCCAGTGGACGAATCACTTAAATTACTTGATACACTAGTAAAGAATACCGGTTTACCAAAAGATATTCCGAAACTTGCTGGTCATTGTTTAAATAACACTTACTTCTTATGGAGAGGGGATTTCTTTAAACAAATGGAAGGAGCAGCAATGGGTTCTCCTTTATCCCCTGCTATAGCAAATTTGTACATGGAAAACTTTGAAATAAGAGCACTTGCCTCGAGCACATTAAAACCATCCTTTTGGTTTAGATATGTGGATGACACTTTGGTTGTCTGGCCACATGGTAAAGATACACTTAATGATTTTCTAAATCATCTCAATGCACAAAACCCAGCCATCCAGTTCACCATGGAAATGGAGGTGAATAACACACTCCCATAGCTAGATATTTTGCTTGGACATGGCCTAAACAGTAAAATAACACACAGCGTTTACAGAAAGCAAACGCACACTGATGCCTATCTGAATGCAGAATCACATCATCATCCAGCTCAGAAATCCTCTCTTATCAAGACGCTCATACATCGGGCTAAAACAGTGTCAGATGGTGAGAGTCTAGTGAGAGAGATTAAACACGTTAAAGACGCACTACGACAGAATGGCTACAATAATGCTCAAATGAACAGAGCACTGAATGCCAAATCACGATCGCAAAGCAATACTGCTGAAAGCGACCAGATTGTTAAAACAATAAAAATTCCATATATCTCAGGAGTAACTGACAAATTAGCCCGTGTTTTGCAAAAGCAAAACATTACAGTAAGATTTGGTACAGTACACAAAATTCAAAAACTAGTATCTTGCACTAAAGACGCATTACCTAAACTATCAACAGAAGGTGTATATCGGATTGATTGTTTATGTGGCAGCTGCTACATTGGGCAGACGGGACGTAACATCAGTGTAAGACTAAAAGAACATCTACGAAATATTAAATTATCTCAAACACAACTGTCGGCAGTGGCAGAACATGCTTGTCAACAAGGACACTCAATTGATTTTGACAATGTTGCAGTGGTGTGTAAAACTAATTATTACTGGCAAAGACTAATTAGAGAATCCATTGAAATTGAGAGGAACAAGAATAACTTTAATCGCTCTGACAGCTACAGGCTTAGTGCGGCCTGGAAGCGTATTATTAAATAATACACATTACATTTTGATTTAAAGAATTACTAATCTACAACTCATTACTAATCATAACCAATGACTGATTACTAATCGATTATATAATTACAATACCCCCCCCCCCTCCGGCTCTAATCACTGCACCTGATATGAGTTAAGTGATGACGTCACCCTGCTGCTCTATATAAAACCGGGAGCAAGCGAGGGCTTTACCATTCTGGCGAATTGCCCGATGATGCTGGATGTATTTACCAGCGAAACGTCGTATTCAAACTGTAAATGTTGTGGATTCACTCTTCAACACACCGGTGGGCTATAGTAGTGAATTATTTGTCTTTTGTCAACGTGACACTTTTTTTGCTGATTGGCCGTGTCGGGTAGTGGAGGGTTACGACACATTTATAAATAAACGCGATCTAACCCAAAAACCTTTATTATGAAAAACAAGAAAACTTAGATTAAGGCTATCAGTCTAACTCCGTACTACAATAAACAAAAACATGGCCAAACCAAAAAACTTTTAGAAATCACCAAAATAAAGCCATAAATGCAATGTAACAGTGATCATAGGAACTGTGACCGAATTTTTTACAATAAACTACATAAATAACATGTAACACCGAACCCTAGAGCCACAGCTATGTCGGGTGGTGGCAGGTTTAACCACACATTTATATTTGCGTGATATTACCCCCCCTCCAAAAAAACCTTACTAGTACAGCACGTCGATGTAACGGAGAGCAAATCCACAACATTTAAAATCTGAGCACGACGTTTCGCCAGTGATTACAACCAGCATCATCAGGCGGACGGCCAGATCTGTGCATTTACTCTGCAACACACCGGTGGGCTGAAGTATGAACTAATTGGCACGTCTTGTTTACGTGACAAACCTTACTAATTGGCTGTGTTGGGTGGTGGTGGGTTAACGACACATTTATGCGATCTAACCCAAACAAAAACCTTTCTACTGTATTCATAGCAATTGACGCCCCCTATTGGAGTGATGTAATTTTTGTCCGATGTTTTCCTGGGTTAATAAGTATAGTGACTATAGTCTATATGGTGAATAATATGGCCTACTGTGAGGGTTATTTTAAATTGATGCACTAATTGTAATGCTGGTCGTTGTTGTTCGGCATTTTAGCGTACAACAAACGGAGGACGCTGAGGATGCTATGAAGAACTTTCTGAAAATATTTAGAGGGATTTTCTAAGTTGGTAAATTGATTTTGAAACGTCTGACCGAGGTGTTCTAGTAAAATTGCGTCACTTATATTCTTTACGGATGGTCTTCATCATAACAGCAATTTCCTTGCCTGTAACACAACTTGAATAAGTTAATGTTTTTTTATAATGTAGTTTATCTAATAAAAACATTTCACGGTTGGTGTTGCATATCTAATCCTCTGATCGTATTACCAGTTTCAGTAAATGGTCAAGAGATGTAATGTTCCACAGTTGTGAAAATAAAGTCAGTTTCAAAATACTTTTGAGCACCGAACGACGCCTCTGAAGGTATTAAGCCAGCGGAAGCACGAAGAAAATCCGTCTGTGATAGCGGAGGCGGGAGGGGAGACTGTGGACACAGGTCCTGTATGGGATGGAGTGTTTCTCCAGCGACCTAGGGGAAGAGAAGAGGAGGCCACATGGCGGGAGACTGTGACGCAGATCTGAGAGAGGTCGCTGTTGTACAGCAGCAGCGGTAGCAGCTGCGGGGATTGACGGGAGGGTAGAACGCGTTGGAACCTGTGCCAGGCTAGGTGCAGGAGGTCACGGGACAGACCCAACAGGTGACTTTAGTTGACTCATTGAGATGACTGGCAGATGCACCACTGTGCCAGGCTAGGTGCAGGAGGTCATGGGACAGACCCAGCAGGTGACATTAGTTGACTCACCGAGATGGCTGGCAGATGCACCACTGTGCCAGGCTAGGTGCAGGAGGTCACGGGACAGGCCCAGCAGGTGACATTAGTTGACTGACCGAGATGACTGGCAGATGCACCACTGTGCCAGGCTAGGTGCAGGAGGTCACAGGACAGACCCAGCAGGTGACATTAGTTGATTCTTTAGCACCCATGCAGAACTGCCATAAAGTGGCGGTGACGTGACCACAGCGCTTGTGCCAGGTTAGGTGCACTTAAAGTGCACACTTTGAGGCCACGTGAAGTATCGAAGGTTCTCTGCGAGCCGGTCACGGGACAGACTGACCGAGATGACTAGCTGTTTCACCACCTGTGATCCCCATTGTGCCAACTCACTGTATTTTATCCGCCCAGTGCAACGCTCGTTGTTGTGAGCGTCGCTTCTCCAACCACTGCTGTTGTTGGGAGGGTGACTGCCTCTACTGCCCTGTAGCGTTCTTCAGGAAACTCCTCCACAGAGGCCAAGCTTGGCACCGCTGGTCGGCAAGTCCACTCAGCTCCAAATACTCCTGTGCCGCATCAGTCCATCCCTTCTCATAGTTTCATAGTTTCATTTATTTGGTATAGCCCTGTGAGCCATTCGGCTCTTGAATCGGGTGCAACGCAAACAAACAAAAAAAACATGAACAAGAAAACATCTTAAAATGACTTTGTGCATGTGCAAACAGAAAATCCAGGAAAAAAACATCAAAATATTTCTGAAATAGCACCGTACACCAACGCTGTGTGCAAAAATCCCATTGGGATGCAAGTCAAACAACAACAAGAAAACTAAGATTAAGGCCATCAGTCTAACTCCGTACTACAATAAACAAAAACATGGCCAAACCAAAAAACTTTTAGAAATCACCAAAATAAAGCCATAAATGCAATGTAACAGTGATCATAGGAACTGTGACTGAATTTTTAACAATAAACTACATAAATAACATGTAACACCAAACCCTAGAGCAACAGCTGGCTGCATGAGTCATTCCACAAACAACAGGAGCATCAGTCGGAGTATAACATTTTTCAATGCACCTTTAAGATCAGCACACTAAATCACAAAACAGATAATACTTTGCAGCGGTCATCCGGAGCGAAACATTTTATTTTAGGCCACTGAATAGCGGTGACAAGCTAGGGGTGTACAACTCCTCTAGAGCAGTTTTGAGTGAAGATCTCATAGGTAGCGATTCAAGTTGCAGTTTATTGGCAATAGCATTCCAGACCCTGGGGGCATCAATAGCAAAGGCCCTTCCTCCGGGTTTGTGTACGGGCAATAGGGGAATGTGAAGCCGGTAGATGAGCAAAGACCCGAGATCAAAATTTGTTCAAATGTGTTCTTTGAAACAGAGAGGAGATCCAGCAGCAGGTAGTCTGCGGGTTGTTTGGTTCTCCAGCTCATGGTGCGAACCCCTCGCCCACAACAGGGGGGGAAGGGAGAGGAATGAGAAGGGAGGAGCCGGAAGTGAGGGGGGGCGGGGTCTGAAGTGAGGGGCGAGGGGGGGGTGGAGGTCAGGGAGGTGACGGGGGAAGAGGAGGGCCGGAAGCGAGGGGGAGGGTTGGAAGGGCGGAAGCGAGGGGGGAGGGGCATAAGTGAGGGGAGGGGCCGGGGGGAGGGTCAAAAGTGAGGACGAAGGAGGGGCCGGATGTGGAGGGGGGCCGGATGTTGGGGATGGGTGGATGTGGAGGGGGCGAAGTGAGGGGGAGGGGCTGGAAGTGAGGGGGAGGGGCTGGAAGGTGACGTCCTAGCCAGGTGCTGCCCCTGTCTCTCATCTCTCTGCGTCATCTCCCAGCTGCTCGTGACGTCTCCTGCGCTCCAACAGAGGTCTGACTCCACCACTCCACCACCCTCCTCCTCCTTCCCTCTCTCTCTGCGCTGTCTCCCACGCAACCGCTGCCGTCTTTGTCTCCCCTTGCTACTGTGGCCACGGCCCCGAGATCTGTGTGTGTGTCTGTGTGTGTGTGTCTGTGTGTGTGTCTGTGTGTGTCTGTGTGTGTGTCTGTGTGTGTGTGTCTGTGTGGAGTTGGAGACGCTGCTGCTGAGACTGGAGCGTGCCACTAAGAGGTGGGGCCTTACCATCAGCCCTACCAAAACTAAGCACCTGCCTGGGTATTTTGTACCATCGGACACTCCACCCCCACAACTCCCAATCGGTGATGGGGCAGTTGTGGAGAGAGTGGAGAGTTTCCCATACCTGGGCAGTGTGCTTATGACTGGCTCCAGTTTAACAGCAGAGGTCTCACTCCGAATCAGTCGAGCGGCAATATCTTTTCATCGGTTGCGTAACGCTGTGTGGAAGCTACCTGGTCTGTCGCTCCACACTAAGCTTCAGGTCTTCTCGGCCACGGTCATTCCTTCCCTTCTCTACGCTTGCGAAACGTGGACCCCCCTAATGGAACATCTTCGCCGGTTAGAAACATTTAGGCTGACCTGCCTACGATCCATCCTGGGTTTAACCAGACTGGATTGTGTGAGGAGCTCACAAATCCTTGAAAGATCTGGGCAGGGTTCCATCGGTGAGCTCCTCCGGCAGGCAAGGCTGCGATGGCTGGGTCATGTAGCCCACATGCCCAGCCACCGCATGCCGAAACAGCTTTTGTTTGGCCGGATTGAGGGGGCTAAGCGGGCGCGGCACGGGCTAGAGAAGAGATGGAGTGATGTGGTACAGGAGGACGTGGAGCTGAGTGGACTTGCCGATGACTGGTACCAGCGGTGTCAAGATCGGCCTCTGTGGAGGAGGCTCGTGAAGGATGCTACTGGGCAGTTGGAGGCAGTCGCCCTCCAACAACAACGGAGGGCGGAGGAGCGACGCTCAGAACAATGAGCGGAGCGCCGGGTGGCTAAAGCACAGCAGGTTGTCACAGTAGGGGGCACAGGTGGTGCATCAGCCAGTCATCTCAGTCGACCCGTGGCACCTGGGTCTGCCCCGTGACCTCCTGCCAGCGGGCGTTTGACACTTCACGTGGCCTCAGGGTGCACATAGCCTGGCACAAGCGTCGTGGTGACGTCACCGATAGTGTAGCGGTTAGCGCGCTGCGCTATGAACCTGGCGACCCGGGTTCGATTCCCGCTCACGGCCAACACCAGTGACGATTATCTGAACCGGTCCCGGGCCTCCCCTAGGTCGACTCAGCCTCAAATGAGTACCTGGTGCGGTGTGTAAACATTGCCACTAGGGAGACAAAGGCGGTCGGGCGTGGTGCTGGCCACCCACCCCCTCGTGTACCGTTCCGGCCTTCATAGGTGCTCGCTAACAGCACTTGCCCCTACAGTCTGTTAAGGCTATATGGGGGATCTTTGTCTTTGTCTTTGTGTATGTGTGTGTGTGTCTGTGTGTGTATGTTTGTGTCAGTGTGTGTGTCTGTGTGTGTGTCTGTGTGTGTATATGTGTCTGTGTGTGTGTCTGTGTGTGTGTCTGTGTGTGTGTCTGTGTGTGTATCTGTGTGTGTGTGTGTGTCTTTGTGTGTGTCTGTGTGTGTGTGTCTGTGTGTGTGTCTGTGTTTGTCAGTGTGTGTGTCTGTGTGTGTGTCTGTGTGTCTGTGTGTGTGTGTCTGTGTGTGTGTCTGTGTATGTGTGTCTGTGTGTGTGTGTGTCTGTGTGTGTGTCTGTGTGTGTCTGTGTGTGTGTCCGGTGGACCGGTTCTGGCTCCTGCCACCATGAGGGGTGGACAGTCCTCTACTCGGGGCAGCAGACTGCCAAACAACAGGGTGTGGCTCTTCTTTTGAACAAAAGAATGAAGGGGGCGTGGGAGCGTGGCGGTGAGGTGTGGGAAGCTGTAAGCCCCAGGCTACTTTGGGCTCGCCTTCCCATCAACCGGAGGCGAGGAATGGTGGTCGTGGTTACTTATGCCCCCACCGAAGATGAACATCCGTGGAGGGATGCAGGCAAAGCCGATGAGTCAGATGCCTTCTATGACCTCCTGTCACAGGTGCTGGCTAAATTGGCCCCTCGGGATAGAGTCATCATGTTGGGTGACTTCAATGCCCGAGTTGGTCATGATGCTGGCACCTGGTCTGGAGTGATTGGAGGGGATGGGCCAGATCAGCTCAATAACAACGGTAGGAGGCTGCTAGATTTTTGTGCAGCCCATGGGCTTGTAATTACCAACATGTTGTTCCGGCATCGGCGCATCCACACAACATCATGGATGCATGCCGAGTCCAAGCAAGAACATCTGCTGGACTACATAGTGACGGACCAGCGGATGCGAGCCCATGTCCTTGACACCAGGACCTACCGTGGAGCTGATCTGCCCTCTGACCATCGACTTGTCATCTGTAAGATGCGCCTGCCATTCTTCCACTCCGGTGGTGGGTGTACACCCAGGACCCATTCCAACCTAAAGTTTTCTGGTCTCAGTTATCTGATGAAAGTTGCAAGCGAGAATTTCATCATCGCTTGCGGCTGGGATTGGCATCGTCCCCGACTCCTCCTGATGTCGAGGGTAAATGGGCGAGGTTTAGGACTGTGACTCATGCAGCTGCAATGGCTGCTTTGGGTACGCGGTCCAGACCTCCCCAGAGACCCTGGCTGACAGAGGAGGTGTTCAGGATGGTTGAGAAAAAGCGACAGGCCCACTGTCATCGGCTACAGAATCCCACGTCAGAGAATGAGGACGCTTACCGCAGCCTTCGCTCGGAGGTTCGGAGAGCCGTGAGGCGCTGCAAGGATGGGTGGTGGTCGCGGGTTGCTGAGGAGATGGAGTCTGCCTCAGTGGCCCGTGATCACAAATCTCTATTTAACTCCATCAAAAAAGTAACCTGCAGCGCCACACCTATTACCATCATTAGGGGAAAAAACGGTGATCCAATCTCCGACCCCCAGGAACAGGTTTGCAGATTTGCTGAGCATTTCTGTGAGGTCCTGGGGGAGGGAAAATCCCTCAGCCAGGAAAACATAGTGGCACAAAGTGAGGATGACCCTGCTGAGGCTGCGGTGCCTCAAATATTGGAAGAAGTCACCCCCTGTGAGTGGCTGGCTGAGGTGCCATCTGCTGAGGAAGTACTGAAGGCGATCCGGAGTCTGAGACCAGGAAAGGCAGTGGGCAGAGATGATCTCCCAAGAGAAATGCTGAGGGAGGGTGGCGTTTGTGCACAGACTGCCCTATATGACATCATAACAACAGTCTGGACCACTGGACGGGTTCCGCAGGATTCGAAGGATGCCCTGGTGGTCCCCCTTTTTAAGAAGGGGGACCGCACAGACTCTAACAACTACAGGGGCATCTCACTCCTCAGTGTGCCGGGAAAGGTCCTGGCAAGGATTATTCAGCATCGCCTTGCCAGGCACGCTGAGGAGAGGCTTGCGGAGCCCCAATGCGGTTTTAGGAAAGGGCGGTCCTGCACAGATGCCATATTTTCTGTCCGTCTGCTACAGCAGAGGTGTAGGGAATTCCAACAAGACCTACATCTCTGCTTTATTGACCTGGTCAAGGCCTATGATACCATCAGTAGGCCTGGGCTCTGGGTCGTTCTTCGTGCTTTTGGAGTACCTGACCATCTGCTCACGATCATTAAGGACCTTCATGATGGTGAGCGGGCCCGGGTAAAACTACGTGGCCGGGAGCCAGAGCCATTCCCTGTACACCTTGGGGTGCGACAGGGATGTCCTCTGGCTCCCACATTATTTAACATCTATTTTGACCACGTAGTTCGTGAAGCCTTCAATAGCTGTACCGGGGGAATCTCCATATGGTACAGATATAATGGGAGGCTCATCGATGCCCGGGTGCGGTCAAGGGATGGCTCCCTATTGCTCAACCACGTTATGTATGCTGATGATTTGGTAATAGCTGCTCAGTCAGAGGAGGAGTTGGAGACGCTGCTGCTGAGACTGGAGCGTGCCACTAAGAGGTGGGGCCTTACCATCAGCCCCACCAAAACTAAGCACCTGCCTGGGTATTTTGTACCATCGGACACTCCACCCCCACAACTCCCAATTGGTGATGGAGCAGTTGTGGAGAGAGTGGAGAGTTTCCCATACCTGGGCAGTGTGCTTATGACTGGCTCCAGTTTAACAGCAGAGGTCTCACTCTGAATCAGTCGAGCGGCAATTTCTTTTCATCGGTTGCGTAACGCTGTGTGGAAGCTACCTGGTCTGTCGCTCCGCACTAAGCTTCAGGTCTTCTCGGCCACGGTCATTCCCTCCCTTCTCTACGCTTGCGAAACGTGGACCCCTCTAATGGAACATCTTCGCCGGTTAGAAACATTTAGGCTGGCCTGCCTACGATCCATCCTGGGTTTAACCAGACTGGATTGTGTGAGGAGCTCACAAATCCTTGAAAGATCTGGGCAAGGTCCCATCGGTGAGCTCCTCCGGCGGGCAAGGCTGCGATGGCTGGGTCATGCAGCCCGCATGCCCAGCCACCGCATGCCAAAACAGCTTTTGTTCGGCCGGATTGAGGGGGCTAAGCGGGCGCGGCATGGGCTAGAGAAGAGATGGAGTGATGTGGTACAGGAGGATGTGGAGCTGAGTGAACTTGTCGATGACTGGTACCAGCGGTGTCAAGATTGGCCTCTGTGGAGGAGGCTCGTGAAGGATGCTACTGGGCAGCTGGAGGTAGTCGCCCTCCAACAACAACAGAGGGCGGAGGAGCAACGCTCAGAACAACGAGCGGAGCGCCGGGTGGCTAAAGCACAGCAGGTTGGCACAGTAGGGGGCACAGGTGGTGCATCAGCCAGTCATCTCAGTCATCAGTCGACCCGTGGCACCTGGGTCTGCCCCATGACCTCCTGCCAGCGGGCGTTCGACACTTCACGTGGCCTCAGGGTGCACATAGCCTGGCACAAGCGTCGTGCTGACGTCACCGCCACTTAGTGGCGAATGGCGGTTGTTGTTGTATGTGCGAGCGGGCGCCTAAACAGCTCGAGAAGAGATGGAGTAATGTGGAGCTGAGTGGACTTGCCGATGGCCGCTACCAGCGCTGTAGATGTAGATGCCACTGGTTCTTCACGTTCTGTAGATGTAAATGCCACTGATTCTTCACGTTCTGCAGATGTAGATGCTACTGGTTCTTCACGTTCTGCAGATGTAGATGCCACTGGTTCTTCACGTTCTGCAGATGTAGATGCCATTGGTTCTTCACGTTCAGTAGATGTAGATGCCACTGGTTCTTCACGTTCTGCAGATGGAGATGCCACTGGTTCTCCACGTTCTGCAGATGTAGATGCCACTGGTTCTTCACGTTATGTAAACGTAGATACCGCTGGTTCTTCACGTTCTGCAGATGTAGATGCTGCTGGTTCTTCACGTTCTACAGATGTAGTTGCCACTGGTTCTTCACGTTCTGTCGATGTAGATGCCACCACTGCCATTTATTGTGCATTGAGGTTGAACTTACGACTCTCATTCCAAACGGGCAACTGGACAAACGGGATAGGTTTTTTTTATTATCTCTAAAAGTCTTTAAGTTGAAGGTTTGTAAGTAGAGTAGTGCCTGTACAAACTCGGGTGAACGTTTCCCCGCAGCGGCATCGCTGCATCTGACTGGCGGCCACGATGAGCTGGGGCTACCTCACGCAGCTGCTGGAGGAGGTTCATCGGCACTCCACCTTCCTGAGCAAGCTGTGGATCACCACCTTCCTCATCTTTCGCATCGTTCTCACGACGGTCGCCGGCGAGTCCATCTACTACGACGAGCAGGGCAGCTTCTCGTGCAACACGGAGCAGCCCGGCTGCGAGAACGTCTGCTACGACAGCTTCGCCCCGCTCTCCCAAGTCCGCTTCTGGGTGTTCCAGATCATCGCGGTCGCCACGCCCACCATCCTGTACCTCGGCTTCGCCGTGCATCGCATCACCAGGTACGGAGGTCCCCGGAGGGAGTTTTCACAGCGCAGTTGGAAATGTTTTAATTTGTTTTTTAATTAGGCTGCGCCGTCGATTTGGTCACGAGTTTGAACGGTGAAAGGGCCGGCAAGGTTTCCCCTTGACTTAGGATCGGAGTTCCGTTCCCGAGCCCCCTGTCAGTACGTCCGAACGGCTAGTTCAGTTCAGGAGGGCGAATGTGCGCTGTGTTTAAACACGCATATGGTCAGCGTCGTAAAATATATTCTGCGGTTCAACAGCAAAAAGGGAAGCATTGTTAAACTCTTCAACAATAAGAAATATAATACATTTGCATGCGATATTATAATTGCATAGTGTATCTATATGTATAAAAGGGAAATTTGTGAATGTGTTCAAAATGTTTAGCGTACTTCCTGACATTTAACAAACTTGAGATTTGCCATGTGGGTACTTTCCATACTGTGCACCATGCAAACATTATAAAAATAGACTTGTTTTTTTTTTGGGGGGGGGGGGTGGGGGGGGAATGATGATGAAGTGTGGCGAGAATCGATATCTGGTGAGCTTTTGTGGTATCAATTAAACGGGAATAGGCCGATTCTAAAGAAATCTACAAACTTCAATTCCTTTGCGCGATCTAAAGAATCGAATCTTGGCGCACGAGCGTACGTTTTTTTTCCGCTGCGCTAATTTTTATGAATGAGGTAATGATCATCGTTTTTTTTTCATTTGTATATGTTATGTTTTTAAGTTTTGAGAAGTTTTTCAATATATTTTCCCCCGGGCAACGCCGGGTGCTTCCCGCTAGTAGCAAATAAAGCGTAAAATAAAGGAAGGTAAATATTTTCACTTACCTCGAGTCCCGATGCTGGCTTGCTTGTAGCGCACAGACATCTACACCAACAACCGCCGTTTGCCACTAAGCGGTGGTGACGTCACCACGGTGCTTGTGCCAGGCTACGTGCACGGTAAGGCCACGCACACACAGACACATGCGGATGCGCACGGGGCCACACACGCACAAAGACAAAAATCCCCCATGTAGCCTTCACAGGCTGTCGGGATAAGCGCTGCTCGTGAGCGGCGCCTCAAAGCACACGAGGGGGGTCTATGGCCAAAGCCACGCCGGGCTGCATTTTTCTCCCCAGTTGGCAAAGTTTTTACAAATCGCATCAGCTACTCATTCGAGGCTGAGTCGACCTAGGGTAGGCCCAGGACCGATTCAGATCATTGCCACCGGCACGGACACTTTAAGTGGTCTCTCAGAGGCGACGATCAGAAGTGAAAGTGGAATCCCGGACAGCCTCGTAGCTGTCGCTGTTCGTCGTAATGTTGCGTTTCATAGCGAGCGCATATTTCCATTTGCTCGCGACGTTTCACACCGAGGGGTGAAACTTAAACGCCGCCGCTCTCTGTCGTGGTAGGATCGAGTACAAGCGAGACGAACAAACCAAGCGAGCCAAGCGAGCCGGCGGCCCCGACCGCGTGGTTGAATGCACGGAGAAAGAGGAGGAGAAGGTGGAGGAGGTGGAGGGTGAAGAAGATGGCAAGGGGAAGCAGCACAACGAGCGGTGGAGGATCAAGACGGACGGCCTGATGGTGGCCTACACCCTCCAGCTGCTGGCCCGCACGCTGGCCGAGGTTGGCTTCCTGGTGGGGCAGTACCTGATGTATGGCTCGGAGGTGGCCCCGCGCTTCAAGTGCGTCCGTGACCCCTGCCCGAATAGCGTCGACTGCTTTGTGTCGCGCCCCACAGAGAAGACCGTCTTCCTTCTGGTCATGTACGCAGTCGCCGGTCTCAGCCTCCTGCTCGAACTGTCCGAGATTGCCTACCTGGGGCTGGGCACCATCCACGACTCACTGAGCGGGAGGCACCGGCTACGGAGCAGGTGGGGGGCCTCGCTGGCGCGGTTGGCCATGGTCGGGGGGGGGGGAGGTGCGGAAGAAGTTCGGCGCGCGTGCGACCGACTGTGTCGGAGGTTGTCGGCTTCGGTGTTGGATCGCGAGAAACTAAAGCGTCGTCTCGTCAAAGCCGTCAACTTGTAGTAGCGGCGTTGCGTCACGTAAACGAAACGTGCCGGGTCGCTACCGGCTCGACACTCGCCGGCTGCGTGTCAGAGAGTGACCCCCAACTACGCCGACGATTCGAGTTTCCGTGATGTTTCGCCGATGATGACAACAGCAAAAGCATCATGGGACCTCCCTTGCCAATAACAAAATATAAGAATTTGTTTTACCCTTTTCTAGCAGTAAAACAGCTGTGTGAACGTGATAACACCAAACGTAAACCTCTTGCAAGGAATCATCTCACTGCATTGGCCACACACACGGTACTTGTAATGAACATGCAAACAGAAACACGCTCTGGTAGTCTATGATGATGATGCATTGTCTTTGAAACTGATTGTTCCACACCAGAGACAGCTTTCTTTAGAGCCTCGTGTGTCTCACCCCGAGCTGTCAATGTCTTCATAGTGGCATTGTCCTCTCATCTAACACTGTTTGAGACTAGGCTCTAAACAAAGCTTTCTCATATTTTTGGTTCTTTCGGTAAAGTCACGTGGAAGGGAAATAATATCGGTTCCGTCAGCTTCCCAACCGCTATATATATAGATGATGTGTGTAGTTTATGGTGTAGTGTATAGTGTAATGTATGTGTTGATAGCTATGTATATAGATGTTGTGTGTAGTTTATAGTGTAGTGTATAGTGTAGTGTATGTGTTGATAGCTATATATATAGATGTTGTGTATAGTTTATAGTGTAGTGTATGTGTTGATAGCTATGTATATAGATGTTGTGTATAGTTTATAGTGTAGTGTATAGTGTATGTGTTGATAGCTATGTATATAGATGTGTGTAGTTTATAGTGTAGTGTATAATGTAGTGTATGTGTTTATAGCTATGTATATAGATGTGTATAGTTTATAGTGTAGTGTATAGTGTAGTGTATGTGTTGATAGCTATGTATATAGATGTGTGTAGTGTATAGTGTAGTGTATAATGTAGTGTATGTGTTGATAGCTATGTATATATATGTTGTGTGTAGTTTATAGTGTAGTGTATAGTGTAGTGTATGTGTTGATAGCTATGTATATAGATGTGTACTGTTTATAGTGTAGTGTATAGTGTAGTGTATGTGTTGATAGCTACGTATATAGATGTTGTGTGTAGTGTATAGTGTAGTGTATAATGTAGTGTATGTGTTGATAGCTATGTATATATATGTTGTGTGTAGTTTATAGTGTAGTGTATAGTGCAGTGTATGTGTTGATAGCTATGTATATAGATGTTGTGTGTGTAGTGTATAGTGTAGTATATGTGTTGATAGCTATGTATATAGATGTTGTGTGTGTAGTGTATAGTGTAGTGTATAGTGTAGTGTATGTGTAGTGTTTTAAGGACGAGCAGACTTCTTTAGGAGGCACACTTTGTTTATTGTATTATTTCCTTATACAACGCTTAACACACACAGAGGGATATTCGGTCCCCTCACCCGATACCCTAGGGAGGTACAGCCTCCGGACCTGGCAGGACTCACACGCCTACCGCTAACCTCCTTAATACCTAAGGAGGTACAACCTCCGGACTTGGCGGGACTCACACGTCTACCGCTAACCTCCTTAATACCTAAGGAGGTACAACCTCCGGACTTGGCGGGACTCACACGTCTACCGCTATCCTAGTCCTCCGGCTAGGACCTAGGGGAGGCTATCTGACCCACCGCTGGCCCGGTGGGTCCTGACCACTGGGTATGCCGAGCCTTAGCCCTTAGAAGGGCTGAAAGGCTGGTCCAGGGTCCTAGCTAGGCTTCAGCCCAGTCTTCTATCTTCGTGCAGGGAGAGAACTCCCCGAGGTCCGTTGGGTCACCCGTCTTATACCCCTTCGTGGCCAGGTAGAACCAATCATACATTCCCACGTGGAACCGTCTGATTGGTTCGCACCAAACCCTGGCCACGATCCGTTTCACCTCGACTGACCCCAACCGTTGTACCCAGGGGTAATGCTGCACTGCCCTGCGTGTAGTTAACACCTCTACATATGTGTTGATAGCTATGTATATAGATGTTGTGTGTGTAGTGTATAGTGTAGTGTATAGTGTAGTGTATGTGTTGATAGCTATGTATATAGATGTGTGTAGTTTATAGTGTAGTGTATAGTGTAGTGTATGTGTTGATAGCTATGTATATAGATGTTTTGTGTGTAGTTTATAGTGTAGTGTATAGTGTAGTGTATGTGTTGATAGCTATATATATGTTGTGTGTAGTGTATAGTGTAGTGTGTAGTGTGTGTGTTGATAGCTATGTATATAGATGTTTTGTGTGTAGTTTATAGTGTAGTGTATAGTGTAGTGTATGTGTTGATAGCTATGTATATAGATGTTTTGTGTGTAGTTTATAGTGTAGTGTATAGTGTAGTGTATGTGTTGATAGCTATATATATAGATGTTGTGTGTAGTGTATAGTGTAGTGTATAGTGTAGTGTATGTGTTGATAGCTATGTATATAGATGTTTTGTGTGTAGTTTATAGTGTAGTGTATAGTGTAGTGTATGTGTTGATAGCTATATATATAGATGTTGTGTGTAGTGTATAGTGTAGTGTATAGTGTAGTGTATAGTGTAGTGTATGTGTTGATAGCTATGTATATAGATGTTTTGTGTGTAGTTTATAGTGTAGTGTATAGTATAGTGTATGTGTTGATAGCTATGTATATAGATGTTGTGTGTGTGTGTGAAGTAGGTCAGCGGTGGGCAAACACGCGGCCGACACGACGGTGGAGGCATCCAGGATGAAGGCAGTGGCCCACGCCAGTCGCCACGATGGTCACGGAGCGCTGCTAGCTCCCCCGGGCTACCATTCGGTTGTGGGGGCCTCCTCTGACGGGAACCGCACTGGGTGACTTTCGCGAGCGCTCGCAACGTTCATACAATACGGCGTTAACTATTATTCATAATCAAGGTTTTTGGGTTTAGATTGCACTATCTGCTGCACTATCTACTGCACTATACACTGCACTATACACTACACTATACACTGCACTATACACTACTATACACTAGACTATACACTACACTATACACTGCACTATACACTACACTATACACTGCACTATACACTATATACACTAAACTATACACTACACTATCCACTGCACTATACACTACACTATACACTACACTACTATACACTATACACTGCTATACACTACACTATACACTACACTACTATACACTATACACTACACTACTATACACTACACTACTATACACTATACTATACACTACTATACACTACACTACTATACACTACACTATACACTGCACTATACACTACACTATACACTGCACTATACATGCAATATAACCCAAAAAACCCCTCTATGATGGAGAGTGCGTCTCTATATTTGTTAATGAAAATACTCTTCTTGAAATTTGACTCGTTTCTAGGGTGGCAGATGCTGTCGAGCCGGAATCGACGGCGGGTCCCAGAGCGATGTCACCGTCGGAATTGTGGCAGCTCCGTGACGAGGTGCAGAAACTTCAGACCGAGCTGGGGGTGACGTCGAGGCCCCACCAGGAGCCCCCCGAGCAGGACGCTGGCGACGCCTCCCGCAAGTCTTGGGTTTAGCGTGCTAGTATTACTCTCGGGCGTCGTTATCGCTCAATCGCTTTTTGCCATCGCACGTTCCATTTATTCGGCCCCTCCAACGCGCCGCCGCCGTTTTGATCGTCTCGACTTTGGAGGTTTTCTTGACATTCTTCCGTCGAGATTCAATCGGAGGCGACTGTCTGCGCTTTTACGATTCGAGCGGCAGAGCGCGGGCACCCCGCTAACCCGCTCGCGACGGTACGGGGGGCACGCCGGCACCCAGCCTCGTGGCTCGGGGGATTCGGCGCTGGGTTTGTAACCCAGAGCGTTGAGAGTTCAAATCTCCTTAGAACGCGTTTTGTGTGGCATTGTGCTTTCGCATTCGGCCAACGTATAAATGCACGAGTCGGGGGGGGGGGGGGGGGGGGGAATGTTTGCGTGTTTAATCAATATGGAGGTGTGTTTTGATTAAAGCAACCCAAATATTTTTGTTACTTTAGCTTACTTATTAATTTGCGTGAGTTTCTGTTTTCGTTGTTTTGTTAAACTTCCTCGTTAATCGGTGGATAAGAGGGCCTGAGTTTAGCGGGCACGTCGTTATTATACCGTAACAGCCTGCTCCGATTTATATTTTGTCAAACCAAAAGGCGTTTAAGATGCTGGCTATGCGGTTTGTGAACAGCTGTGGCCAAATCTGAACGGCGGACAGACACAGACAAGAGGAACACAGAGACAGAGAAAGAAAGACAGAGAGACACAGGCAGAGAGAGACACAGAGGCAACCAGAGATACAGACGTACAGAGACATGTTGAATCGAACACACTTAACTCGCTCCATTGAAAGAGATTCCTCGATCTTTGCCCATCCCCGAAAGTCTTCTAGTTTCTATTTATTTCATTGTGTGTGGTGTGTACATGTAAGCAATGTGGGATATTGATGTACACGGATATGAACAAGATCAGCAGACAAGACGTCTTTCATACTCTTTGGTTCTTTCAGTAAAGTCACGTAGGTAGAAAAAATAAAATAATAAAAAAAGAAATCACGATGTTTCGATCACAACACGAGCAGTCATCCTCAGGCGAAACATCCAGACATTGTCGCGGCAGAAGTCACGTGAGTTACAGAACGTGACAAAGGTGCTCCCCCCCCCCCCCCCCCCCGTGGCTCGCCCCGCTCAGCTGAGCATTGTTTTAATGCGGTGGGCTCACGTGAAATGTATTCTGTAAAAGGAAGGTACTTTGAAAACCCACTGGCTTTACTCTTTTACAGTGAGGGAAAAAAGTATTTCATCCCCTGCTCATTTTGTACGTTTGCCCACTGGCAAAGAAATGATCAGTATATAATTTTAATGGTAGGTTTATTTGAACACTGAGAGACAGAATAACAACAAAATCCGGAAAAAGGCATGTCAAAAATGTTATAATTTGATTTGCATTTTAATGAGGGAAATAAGTATTTGACCCCTCTGCAAAACATGACTTAGTACTTGGTGGCAAAACCGTTGTTGGCAATTACAGAGGTCAGACGTTTATTGTAGTTGGCCACCAGGTTTGCACACATCTCAGGAGGGATTTTGTCCCACTCCTCTTTGCAGATCTCCAAGTCCTTAAGGTTTCGAGGCTGACGTTTGGCAACTCAATCTTCAGCTCCCTCCACAGATTTTCTATGGGATGAAGGTCTGGAGACTGGCTAGGCCACTCCAGAACCTTAATTTGCTTCTTCTTGAGCCACTCCTTTGTTGCCTTGGCCGTGTGTTTTGGGTCATTGTCATGCTGGAATACCCATCCACGACCCATTTTAAATGCCCTGGCTGAGGGAAGGAGGCTCTCACCCAAGATTTGACGATACATGGCCCCGTCCATCGTCCCTTTGATGTGGTGAAGTTGTCCTGTCCCCTTAGCAGAAAAACACCCCCAAAGCATAATGTTTCCACCTCCATGTTTGACGGTGGGGATGGTGTTCTTCTTGGGGTCATAGCATTCCTCCTCCTCCAAACACGGCGAGTTGAGTTGATGCCAAAGAGCTCCATTTTGGTCTCATCTGACCACAACACTTTCACCCAGTTGTCCTCTGAATCATTCAGATGTTCATTGGCAAACTTCAGACGGGCATGTATATGTGCTTTCTTGAGCAGGGGGACCTTGCGGGCGCTGCAGGTTTTCAGTCCTTCACGGCATAGTGTGTTACCAATTGTTTTCTTGGTGAATATGGTCCCAGCTGCTTTGAGATCATTGACAAGATCCTCCTGTGTAGTTCTGGGCTGATTCCTCAGCGTTCTAATGATCATTGCAACTCCACGAGGTGAGATCTTGCATGGAGCCCCAGGCCGAGGGAGATTGACAGTTCTTTTGTGTTTCTTCCATTTGCGAATAATCACACCAACTGTTGTCACCTTCTCACCAAGCTGCTTGGCAATGGTCTTGTAGCCCATTCCAGCCTTGTGTAGGTCTACAATCTTGTCCCTGACATCTTTGGAGAGCTCTTTGGTCTTGGCTATGGTGGAGAGTTTGGAATCTGATTGATTGATAACTTCTGTGGACAGATGTCTTTTATGTCTACAGGTAACAAGCTGAGATTAGTGTGCTCCTAATCTCAGCTCGTTACCTGTATAAAAGACACCTGGGAGCCAGAAATCTTTCTGATTGAGGGGGTCAAATACTTATTTCCCTCATTAAAATGCAAATCAATTTATAACATTTTTGACATGCGTTTTTCTGGATTTTGTTGTTGTTATTCTGTCTCTCACTGTTCAAATAAACCTACCATTAAAATTATAGACTGATCATTTCTTTGTCAGTGGGCAAACGTACAAAATCAGCAGGGGATCAAATTCTTTTTTCCCTCACTGTATATAAGTGTTGTGTCCTTAACTAACCACACGGAGACATCTGGTTGAGGCAACGCAATTATTATAACTCTTTCGAACTCGGCTCTACACACTACTGAAACACGAAGGGGTACGTCCCCTTCCACCCGATCGCCTACGGGAGTGACAGCCTCCCTTCTATCGCAGCCTGCACAATCCGGGCTCTGCTACCCACGGGTCCCTTAGCCCGGCGTTAAGGGAAGACTGGACGACCCGCCCTAGCCAGGGTACGGGAGCTCACCTCTGGTCTGCTACAACCCGGCTCTGGCTAGAGTCTGGGGAGGGTCCCAGGGTGTCCGAGCCACCTCTGGTCCGCTACAACCTGGCTCTAACAAGAGCCTCGGTTGAGGGTCCCCGGGTGCCGGTCCAGTCTTCAGGTCTTCGGATGTCTTCAGGCTTGAGTTAGTGAACACTGCCTCGGCCCGTCCAGAGGGCCGGCCTTTTATCCCCAGGTCGGGGTCACCCCTCCCCTCCTGACCCCACCCCCCCTCCCAGAACCTTCTGAAAGGTTTTAAGGGGCCTTAGGGACGGGTGGGGGGTCAGGGGTGTCAGTCTCCGATCACGGGGGTGTGGGGCGGGGGTTTAACCTTTGGTCGACCCCTACGCACCGCGCTCTCTCTCGGCTGCCCCGTTGACCCGTGAATGTGGTGGCAGGTCAGCTTACAGTGCCTTGTTATGGCGCTTATGCACAACTTCGTGACGAACACTGCACGTTCCGTCATTTTCATGCATGGGGTGCTGCAAACCTACGCGCCCCCTGCATGAACGACAGAGGCGCAGGGACAGACGTTCGATCGTGTTGAAATCGATCTGCAGACGACGGTCTTCTCGCACGGCAAGCTTTGTGTCGCTGCATCTCGATCCGGCGATCCCAACTAGGTGAAAGTCCGCATCAAACGGAACCCCTGGCAATGCCATCTACTTAACGACGAGAGAAAATTCACACGAAATATCGTTTTCAATGAATAAGCTTTTAATGAAGAAATACAACTATACAATTCAAAACATAATACAATTAAAAGCTGTTTCATTTTCAAACTTCAAGACGGAGCATCGGGAACTTGCGTGGAGGCGTCGTTCGTGTGCAATTTTTTTCGTGACTTTCCTGGCCCAAGGCCGCAAATGGTTGTGAGGGGCGCCGCAGGCGGTCAGGCTTGCTTCAACCCTTGGTCGTGAACATGCAGACGTGAATCAGCAAGGAGCATTTCATGTCCTAGTTCGAGAAAATCTACATCAACACGTAAGACAAAACTACAATTCGTGTTGCAGAGAATGAACCTCCTCTACGTGTAACCTTTGAGTGGTGTGCCACGTAACTGATTAATGATCTGAGTATGCTCCTTATTTCAAAGACGATGAGTTGCTGCAGAGGGAGATGCTTCCTGAAAACACAAAAATACCCTTTGACCTGTATCACAAGAACAATGAGTCTCACCTGAGTTCTCTGTACAGGTTACTTCCAAACACACACACACACTTTATCCTAACATCACTTATTCAATGTTTGACCCTTATAGACAAAATGTTACATGTATGCACACAATGAGACAAGTATTCATTCTAAATTGAATTACTGCACTGAAATATACTGCATCAGGTTACATCGCATTAACAAGAAGCTATTTAAAAAAATACGCACCGTCTGCTTAACAGTGTATGTACAACGTACTATTGTTGCGTCATTCAAAATGAGTAGGCCATTGCATGCTGGCGTCTGGGTCAAAATTTATCAA
This sequence comes from Petromyzon marinus, assembly GCF_048934315.1. Taxonomy (NCBI): domain Eukaryota; kingdom Metazoa; phylum Chordata; class Hyperoartia; order Petromyzontiformes; family Petromyzontidae; genus Petromyzon; species Petromyzon marinus. The sequence goes on along the minus strand of NW_027422999.1, from coordinate 59,254 downwards.
ATTCTAAACATTGCCTACAAACTCCACAACTAAGATGCCACATCAACCATCGCCCCCTACTGACAGGCTCTTGTCCACATGCAGGCCGGTGCAGGGCCACCACCTTGTACCACACAGGGGCAGCTGCTACTTGGGGATGCTCTTCGTGTGTATGAGACGAGATACAAAACTCCGAATTGCCAGAGGCGATTAAGCAAGCACCATATAAATGGAATAATTAAATAACAAAAATCACGACGTTTCGGCCACAACACAAGTGGCCTTCATCAGGTGAAGGGACCGTGCTGTCATGATGAAGGCCACTTGTGTTGTGGCCGAAACGTCGTGATTTTTGTTATTTTATCTTTTTACCTACGTGACTTTACCGAATAGAACCAAAGAGTATGGATCCTTGCAGTCACGAAAGCTTCAAATCTAGAATGTAATTATTAAAACCGAGTGAATGCCTGGGAGCTTATTGGCTCTCGCTCCTGGTTAGAGATTAACCCAACCCACAGGTCCACAAAGACTGGCCGCTCTTACCCTGCAGGTTTAACCTAGGAGCTGAGTGTTCAACTTCACATTCTTGTCATTAAAGGCCTGTGACAAAGGTGCATCTATTGGAGCGACCAGAGTGGAGTCGGCTCCGGGAGAGGCAACCACCTCGCCCCACGCTGCTCCTCCACTTCGAGGTCTGCGGAGAACTTTGCCACCACCACCACCAGCGTGGCGATCTTCACGGCTGTGCTCACTGTGGTTCTGCTGCTCACGCAGCCGGTGGTGGAACTCCTCGGAGGATCTCGGCGTGGGGGTTCGAACATCAACGGCTCCAACGCCACCACCACAATCAACAACTACTCGGGACTCGTGAAGGACGTCTCTCCACCGGCAGCGGTCGCCACCTGGGGACCGATGTTCACCAGCGGCCACGCAGACGGACAGGAGAGGGACGACCCAGCCTGGCCCCCCGGGATGTCCTGGCTCATGGACAGCGCGCCGACTCCTCTCCTGCACGCTGCGGGTCAGCTGTGCAGTAGCCACAGTGAGGACATTGTGGACAGCGTGCTCCCTGCCCTACTGCAGGCTATGGGTCAGCTGTACAGTGGCTGCCAGGACATAGTGGACAGCGTGCTCCCTGCCCTACTGCAGGCTATGGGTGAGCTGAGCGGCAGCTGCCAGGACATAGTGGACAGCGTGCTCCCTGCTCTACTGCAGGCTATGGGTCAGCTGAGCGGCAGCTGCCAGGACATAGTGGACAGCGTGCTCCCTGCCCTGCTCCACGTCGTGCGTCAGCTGTACAGCGGCTGCAAGGAGGCCATCGGCTCCACCGTGCCGCTGAACACCCCGCACATCGCCGTGCGTCTCCGGCGTTTCGTACGTCGCAGAGTTGAGTGAGCAACATCCATCGTCGTCGTCGTCACCATCAGCCACGGTCAATCCACTAGCGGGTAGAGACCTCCCCGTGCCGTCGCCACCTCCCACGATGCCGCTGTGCGGTGATCCACCCAGCGCCTGACACGTGGAGTGATTTCATTGCTTCATCTCCCCACTGGGCATCCTCTCGGGTGATCACCTCGCCGCCCATCGGCATCACTCGCCCCCTTCGCGCCCTCCACCGTCACCCTCAACTCCACCCGCGGTGTTTTCAACAGCCTGGTTGGGCACTGGAACGGTATCCCGGACAGTGCCGGATTAAGCTTGTGCGGGTCCTGTGGCATATATTATAAAGGTGCCCAAAATAAAATAAAAAAACACAATTATTAAAAAGCAAAGTTTACACATCTACCGGGTCACCATTTGACTTTGTATTGTCTCGGAGGAAGTCCACCCACACCTCCACTTCCACAAACTGCTGGGAGTTGCCTCGCTCTGCCTCACAGTCAGAATTCTCCTCCTGCTTCACGTTGCCTCTGTCGATGTGAAGGTCCCATTTTGGAGTTGAATCTTCATCTTCACATTTCACCTTCACTCCTTTGCTCTTCACTTCTTCACATTTCACCATCACCTCTTCATGTTTCACCCCGATACCTTTAAAAGTGTCCAAGCTGGGATTTTCTTCCGGTTCTTGTTTAATGAGGGATGGGCTCATGGTGGCACTTTGACTTTCACAAGCCGATTTCAGACTCCGCTCCTTGTGGATCTTCTGATGCTTCTGTGTTCTCTGGTGTACTTGAAGTTGTTGTTGCTGTGCAAACGCCTTCCTGCACAGAGTGCACCTGAAGGGTTTCTCTCCCGTGTGTTCTCTGGTGTACTACAAGAAGAGATGAACGTGCAAACGCCTTCACGCACAGAGTGCACTTGAAGGGTTTCTCTCCTGTGTGTGTCCTCTGGTGTACTACAAGAAGAGATGAACGTGGAAACGCCTTCACGCACACACTGAACTTGAAGGGTTTCTCTCCTGTGTGTGTCCTCTGGTGTATTACAAGAGCAGAAGAATATGCAAACGCCTTTCCACACACACTGCACTTGAAGGGTTTCTCTCCTGTGAGTTCTCTGGTGCTCTGTCAAATCTCCAGTCCGATCCGTGCTGTATGCACACCGGTCGCATTGGAGCCTTGTCATACCGAGCTGCGCTGAGTACCTTTGCTCCATCAGACCAATTCTGCAGAGGAAGCGTCAGAGGAAGCGTCAGCAGCAGACAGAAAAAAAAAAACCCACACCATCTACACGTCAGTATCGATGCACAGAGGAAAGCATATATACACAGTAACACGTGACTTAGACGTCTATACTTATTCATATATTCATGATATAGTGGAAAAGTGTCCCAAATTCATCACACGGGCTGTTATGGCACACAATGAGAGGGCAAATGGTCATAAACTTGCCTGGAAGCCCTCGTATCTTCAAAATGAATGTTCACCCAAAACTCTGAGTACACAATTTCAGCTGTCTGGCTACAAAAGGAATATTTATGAGAGCTAAATTCAGCTGACATAGCAAAGGGTGTTGAAAACAATACTATTTGTGTTAGGCAGAGGTGTGAATCCAGGCTCAGATGTCCTTAAATGCTGGGATGAACAGTTCCGACTTCAGCTGAATGTGTGTGCTGTGTTCACCTCCAGTTTCCATTCTTATGAAAAGTTCCAGAGGAAAACAAAAGTAAACTACTGTTATGATATAACCTCCGTGTTCAACAGAGTTAATAGACGTTACTGCAAACACAAACTGTACACTGTCACTGGGTAAACAGGCGGTGGCGTGTCTAGAATCACACCTGGCCACCTTCATCTGCTTGGCATGAATACTCCACCAAGTAATTAATTAAGGATCAACGAACATAGCCGAGGCTAACTGGAGTTTGCGTGTCTCTCTCCGTGGTGAGATGTTAACTACCTCACCTGGTTTACAGGAAGTCGTGGGTTCGATCCCGACCCTGACGCCTGCTGTATATTTGGAGTTTGCGCGTCACTCCGTTTAGCGTCTTTGACCGATAGACATTGATACACGTATTCTTGTTGATTTTGGTAAAGTTACGTAGATAGAAAATAACAATAACAGATAATACAATTACATTAAATAAAGACTACTTGTGTTGCGATCAAAACGACGTGTTTTTTGCTTTATTTACAATTTTTTTTGTTATTTTTATTTTATTTTCTATCTACGTGACTTTACCGAAAGAACCAAGAATATTAATTCCTGCAGTCACCAAAGTTTTAAGTCAAAACATTCACACACGTTGACAAAGCCTGACCTTGTGTTGTTGTGGGCAGGTCGCTTCTGATAACAAGAGCGGTATAGCAGCTCAAGCAGGCTTGGCCTGCTAAAAGAAAATAAAAACTGCGTGAATATTTACAATAAAACAAAGTTACAAAGTGGCGAGCCGGGTGAAGACAAATTAAACTTAAGCGAGATTATTAAAGTGAACGCAATCAGGCGAGGGCAGGAGGCAAGGCCCCGCGTGGCTAGGCCCCGCGTTGTAAAGTTCCAACCTGGACATCGATTCCCATGCTCGCTGCTACTCAACTGACATCCCTACGAGAGAGAGAGGCTCTACCTTGGTAAACAACAACAACAACCACCACCACAACCGCGATGAGAATTTCTCACCTCGGATTTCATTTCACGCGCGGAGCGGCAGATTTCTGTTACCTCGTGACGTCACGCGGCAGCAGGTGGTGACGTCACTTGCGTGGAACAAGAACACTCCCCTCCCGCAACGAGCGGGTCTTTCATATTCTTAGTTTTTTCGGTAAAGTCACGTTGAAGAGAAACAACAAAATAACAAAATATATATAAAACAATAAAAAATTCTCACGACGTTTCGACCATAACTCAAACGGTCATCAACAGGTGTGTTGGTTTGCATAAATTTATTTTTAAACGGCACATTTATTTATTTATAAAAAACGTTGGCGTCACGCGCAGCGATTTGGCAGTTTGCCCAGGACTAGTCCATCTATTTTTTTGAAAAGAGGAGGGGGGAGACGAAATTTTTTATAATGTATGCTGTCTGAAAGCCACTGTAAGCGTGAACAATCAATTAAGAACTGAAATGGTTTATCAAATCTTTCCAATGATTGCTAAGATAGAATCCATCTTCTCGGTTGAAATTATCTCTGTGCTTGTATATGTGGATAGCCTCATGAACGAATCTCTCATGGAAGCCAGATGGCTTACAAAGAACCTCCGTCTTGGAAAAGTCAATGGCATGTGAGCCTACTGAATTAGAACAATGATCTGCTACGGCCGAGGTGTTGGTCCTACCGTGTTTAAGGTCTGCTTTATGTTCACGAATGCGGTCCGAGACATGGCGTTTGGTTTCTCCAATGTAACTACTACCACAGAGGCAACTTAATTTGTAGACACCAGGGTATTGTATGTCCGGAATCACATCTTTTACAGACGGAACCAGATCACGGATTTTATGTAATGTGTTGAAACGGACCTGGATCTTGTGTTTATTCAAGATTTTGGAGATCTTTTTTGTGATCCCAGCAATGTAGGGTAAAGTGATGGTTTTGAAAGGCTCCTCAAGAGGGTTCTTCTTCATGGTTTGAGTGATAGCTTTGCGGATTGTATAGTCGGAGTAACCATTAGCCCTAAGAGCTTGGTGTACGTGCGTGAGTTCACTGCTTATGTGTTCCTGGTCGGATATGCATTGGGCTCTATGATACAGAGTCTTGATGAGAGAATTCTTCTGTGATGGATGGTGGTGGGAATCCGGTTTCAGATAAGCATCCGTATGGGTAGCTTTCCTGTAGACAGAGTGGCTCATTGAACCATCAGGTCTCTTTTTAATTAGGACATCCAAAAAAGGTATCTTGCCATCTATTTCGACTTCCATGGTAAATCTGATGGCTGGGTGTATGGAATTGATGTGGTCGAAGAATTGGTCTAGAGCAGGCCGGCCATGTGGCCAGATGACAAAAGTGTCATCCACGTACCTCTTCCATAAGGTTGGGTGCAGAGTGGCAGTCTGGATGGCGTCAGTCTCAAATTTCTCCATGAAAATGTTAGCTATAACTGGAGAGAGGGGGGAGCCCATTGGGGTGCCCTCAGTTTGTTTGTAGAAAGTTCCATTCCAAGTGAAGTATGTATTGGTTAAACAGTGTCTCACCAGGGGGGGTACCTCAGTGTTTAGTCCTTGATGAACCAAGTCTTCAATGATTGCAATGGTGTCAGGTACAGGAACCTTGGTGAAAAAGAGGAATGATATTGTAGTCCTCTCAGCTGACAAAGGCAATGCTACTGTCATCATGGATAAAATAGAATACAACAACAAAATTAAAGAATTACTCGACGATGGTAGTTATACAAAAATAAAAAGAGATCCCACCAACAGCCTCGTCAGGTACAGGAACCTTGGTGAATAAGGAAACTACATCAAAACTGACAAGCAGGTCGTCTGGGGACAGGGAAATACCCTTGATTGTCGATACCAGGTGAGTAGAATTTTGTACCGCAGAGGTGGTCTTTCCAGTGAAAGGACGCAGGATTTCAGACAAAAAACGAGCTAGTTTGTAGGTGGGGGAGCTGATAGTAGAGACTATGGGACGAAGAGGTGTATCAACTTTATGTATTTTTGGTAAGCCGTATAATCTTGGTGGCCTGGCAGCAGAAGGTTTCAACGAAAACTGTTTAGATTGATCAATTAATGCGGTTGAATCAGAAATTATTTTGTTGGTTTGTGTGACGAGGCTGTTGGTGGGATCTCTTTTTATTTTTGTATAACTACCATTGTCGAGTAATTCTTTAATTTTGTTGTTGTATTCTATTTTATCCATGATGACAGTAGCATTGCCTTTGTCAGCTGAGAGGACTACAATATCATTCCTCTTTTTCACCAAGGTTCCTGTACCTGACACCATTGCAATCATTGAAGACTTGGTTCATCAAGGACTAAACACTGAGGTACCCCCCCTGGTGAGACACTGTTTAACCAATACATACTTCACTTGGAATGGAACTTTCTACAAACAAACTGAGGGCACCCCAATGGGCTCCCCCCTCTCTCCAGTTATAGCTAACATTTTCATGGAGAAATTTGAGACTGACGCCATCCAGACTGCCACTCTGCGCCCAACCTTATGGAAGAGGTACGTGGATGACACTTTTGTCATCTGGCCACATGGCCGGCCTGCTCTAGACCAATTCTTCGACCACATCAATTCCATACACCCAGCCATCAGATTTACCATGGAAGTCGAAATAGATGGCAAGATACCTTTTTGGGATGTCCTAATTAAAAAGAGACCTGATGGTTCAATGAGCCACTCTGTCTACAGGAAAGCTACCCATACGGATGCTTATCTGAAACCGGATTCCCACCACCATTCATCACAGAAGAATTCTCTCATCAAGACTCTGTATCATAGAGCCCAATGCATATCTGACCAGGAACACATAAGCAGTGAACTCAAGCACGTACACCAAGCTCTTAGGGCTAATGGTTACTCCGACTATACAATCCGCAAAGCTATCACTCAAACCATGAAGAAGAACCCTCTTGAGGAGCCTTTCAAAACCATCACTTTACCCTACATTGCTGGGATCACAAAAAAGATCTCCAAAATCTTGAATAAACACAAGATCCAGGTCCATTTCAACACATTACATAAAATCCGTGATCTGGTTCCGTCTGTAAAAGATGTGATTCTGGACATACGATACCCTGGTGTCTACAAACTAAGTTGCCTCTGTGGTAGTAGTTACATTGGAGAAACCAAACGCCATGTCTCGGACCGCATTCGTGAACATAAAGCAGACCTTAAACACGGTAGGACCAACACCTCGGCCGTAGCAGATCATTGTTCTAATTCAGTAGGCTCACATGCCATTGACTTTTCCAAGACGGAGGTTCTTTGTAAGCCATCTGGCTTCCATGAGAGATTCGTTCATGAGGCTATCCACATATACAAGCACAGAGATAATTTCAACCGAGAAGATGGATTCTATCTTAGCAATCATTGGAAAGATTTGATAAACCATTTCAGTTCTTAATTGATTGTTCACGCTTACAGTGGCTTTCAGACAGCATACATTATAAAAAATTTCGTCTCCCCCCTCCTCTTTTCAAAAAAATAGATGGACTAGTCCTGGGCAAACTGCCAAATCGCTGCGCGTGACGCCAACGTTTTTTTTTATAAATAAATAAATGTGCCGTTTAAAAATACATTTATGCAAACCAACACACCTGATGATGACCGTTTGAGTTATGGTCGAAACGTCGTGAGAATTTTTTATTGTTTTATATATATTTTGTTATTTTGTTGTTTCTCTTCAACGTGACTTTACCGAAAAAACTAAGAATATGAATTACTGCAGTCACGAAAGCTTTAAATCAAAATTTGAGCGGGTCTTTATTTAAATAAATTATGTTAATGAGCCTGGCCCATACGTGGAGGGATGGGGCGTGGGTGCTGAAACCCGTCGCAATAAACTCGCGACGGCCTTCACGAATACATTATGTTAATGAGTCGCCGGTCACCGGGCGTAGCTTTGCCCAAATAAGGATTGTACTTGAACAGATAACGCAAGTTGACCCAGGCAGAGGTGACGGCACACTCAAGGGCGCGGTAGACGGGGTGGGGTGAATACCTTGGTGACATGATGTCACTAGCGAGGGACACCTCCCCCTGGCGTTTCACGCCGATGAGGTGATGCTGAGTAGTGACGTCACAGAGCGGGGTTGGAGTTTAAGTTGATTTAGATTCATTTTCCATTGCTCCCTCCCTTGAACTCAGCAATAACAACAACGTGGACATTGCATCCCACTGGGATTTTTTGCACACAGCGTTGGTGTACGGTGCTTTTTTCAGGAATATTATGCTGTTTTTTCATGGATTTTCTGTTTGCAGAGTCACACATAGTAGTCACTTTAAGATGTGTTTCTTGTTCGTGTTTGTGTTTGTTGTGGTTGCACTTGATTCAAGAGCCGAATGGCTCACAGGGGTATACCAAAATATATAAACTGAAATTATTGTGTACACACTGTGTGTACACACTGTGTACGTACACGCTGTGTGCACTGTGTGTACACGTACACAGTGTGTGTGTACAGTGTGTGTACACTGTGTGTGTGTACACGTACACACTGTGTGTGTGTGTACACTGTGTATGTGTACACTGTGTGTGTGTGTACACTGTGTATGTGTACACTGTGTGTGTGTACACTGTGTGTACACTGTGAATGTACACTGCGTGTACACTGTGTGTGTACAGTGTGTGTGTGTACACTGTTTGTGTGTACACACTGTGTTTACACTGTGTTTTTACACTGTGTGTGTGTACACTGTGTGTGTACACTGTGTGTGTGTGTACACTGTGTGTGTGTACACACTGTGTTTACACTGTGTCTTTACACTGCGTGTGCACACTATGTGTGTACACTGTGTGTGTGTACACTGTGTGTGTACACTGTGTGTGTACACTGTGGGGGGCACAGTCATCTCAGTCGACCAATGGGCATCTTTTCATCAATTTATTATTTTCCAATTTTCTTGTTTTTTTGGTTTCTATTTACGTGACTTTACCGACAGAACCAAGAATGTGGTAGCACATTCTCTATTTGTTGCAGAGGTTCAAGGTTAAAATCCGACAGGCACACCTGGCTACCCCAGTAACATTCGAAAGCTTTAAATCGAAAAACAAAAATACCCTTTGACCTGTATCACAAGAACAATGAGTCTCACCTGAGTTATCTGTACAGGTTACTTCCAAACACACACACACTTTGTCCTAACATCACTTATTCAATGTCTGACCCTTATAGACAAAATGTTACATGTACGTACACAATCAGACAAGTATTAATTCTAAATTATTGACAGGCATATTAACAAAATTGAATTACTGCACTGAAATAGACTGCATCAGGTTACATCGCATTAACAAGAAGCTATTTTAAAAAATACGCACCGTCTGCTTAACAGTGTATGTACAACAAACTATTGTAGTGTCATTCAAAACGAGTAGGCCATTGCATGCTGGCGTCTGGGTTAAAATTGATCAAATTCTAAACATTGCCTACAAACTCCACAACTAAGATGACACATCAACCATCGCCCCCTACTGACAGGCTCTTGTCCACATGCAGGCCGGTGCAGGGCCACCACCTTGTGCCACACAGGGGCAGCTGCTACTTGGGGATGCTCTTTGAGTGTCTGAGACGAGATACAAAACTCCGAATTGCCAGAGGCGATTAAGCAAGCACCATATAAGTGGAATTATTAAATAACAAAAATCACGACGTTTCGGCCACAACACAAGTGGCCTTCATCAGGTGAAGGGACCGTGCTGTCATGATGAAGGCCACTTGTGTTGTGGCCGAAACGTGATTTTTGTTATTTTCTTTTTACCTACGTGACTTTACTGAATAAAACCAAAGAGCATGGATCCTTGCAGTCACGAAAGCTTCAAATCTAGAATAAAATCATTAAAACCGAGTGAATGCTTGGGAGCTTATTGGCTCTCGCTCCTGGTTAGAGATCTACCAAACCCACAGGTCCACAAAGACTGGCCACTCTCACCATGCAGGTTGCACCTAGAAACTGAGTGTTCAACTTCACATTCTTGTTATTAAAGGCCTGTGACAAAGGTGCATCCATTGGAGCGATCAGAGTGGAGTCGGCTCCAGGAGAGGCAACCACCTCGCCCCACGCCGCTCCTCCACTTCGATGTCTGCGGAGAACTTCGCCACCACCACTACCACCAGCGTGGCGATCTTCACGGCTGTGCTCACTGTGGTTCTGCTGCTCACACAGCCGATGGTGGAACTCCTCGGAGGATCTCGGCGTGGGGGTTCGAACATCAACGGCTCCACCGCCACCACCATCACCACCACCACGATCAACAACTACTCGGGACTCATGAAGGACGTCTCTCCACCGGCAGCGGTCGCCACCTGGGGACCGATGTTCACCAGCGGCCACGCAGACGGACAGGAGAGGGACGGCCCAGCCTGGCCCCCCGGGATATCCTGGCTCATGGACAGCGCGCTGACTCCTCTCCTGCACGCTGCGGGTCAGCTGTGCAGTAGCCACAGTGAGAACATAGTGGACAGCGTGCCCCCTGCCCTAGTGCAGGCTATGGGTCAGCTGTGCAGTAGCCACAGTGAGGCCATTGTGGACAGCGTGCTCCCTGCCCTACTGCAGGCTATGGGTCAGCTGTGCAGTAGCCACAATGAGGACATAGTGGACAGCGTGCTCCCTGCCCTAGTGCAGGCTATGGGTCAGCTGTGCAGTAGCCACAGTGAGGACATAGTGGACAGCGTGCTCCCTGCTCTACTGCAGGCTATGGGTGAGCTGAGCGGCAGCTGCCAGGACATAGTGGACAGCGTGCTCCCTGCCCTACTGCAGACTATGGGTCAGCTGTACAGCGGCTGACAGGACATAGTGGACAGCATGCTCCCTGCCCTACTGCAGGCTATGCGTCAGCTGTACAGCGGCTGCAAGGAGGCCATCGGCTCCACCGTGCCGCTGGACACCCCGCACTTCGCCGTGCGTCTCCGGCGTTTCGTACTTCGCAGAGTTGAGTGAGCAACATCCATCGTCGTCGTCGTCACCATCAGCCACGGTCAATCCACTGGCGGGTAGAGACCTCCCTGAGCCGTCGCCATCTCCCACGATGCCGCTGTGCGGTGATCCACCCAGCGCCTGACACGTGGAGCGATTTCATTGCTTCGTCTCCCCACTGGCATCACTCGCCCCCTTCGCACCCTCCACCGTCACCCTCAACTCCACCCGCGGTGTTTTCAACACTGCCTGGTTGGGCACTGAACGGTATCTCGGACAGTGCCGAATTAAGCTCGTGAGGGTCCTGTGGCATGTATTATAAAGGTGTCCAAAATAAAATAAAAAAACACAATTATTAAAACGCAAAGCTTACACATCTACCGGGTCTCCATTTGACTTTGTATTGTCTCGGAGGAAGTCCACCCACACCTCCACTTCCACAAACTGCTGGGAGTTGCCTCGCTCTGCCTCACAGTCAGAATTCTCCTCCTGCTTCACGTTGCCTCCATCGATGTGAAGGTCCCATTTTGGAGTTGAATCTTCATCTTCACATTTCACCTTCACTTCTTCACATTTCACCATCACTTCTTCATATTTCACCTCGATAACTTTAAAAGTGTCCAAGCTGGGATTTTCTTCCAGTTCTTGTTTAATAAGGGATGGGCTCATGGTGGCACTTTGACTTTCACAAAGCTGATTTCAGACTCCACTCCTTGTGGATCTTCTGATGCGTCTGTGTTTTCTGGTGCACTTGAAGATGTTGTTGCTGCGAAAACGTTATCCCGCACGGAGTGCACCTGAAGGGTTTCTCTCCTGTGTGTGTTCTCTGGTGTGCTACAAGAGTAGATGAATGTGCAAACGCCTTCCCACACACACTGCACTTGAAGGGTTTCTCTCCCGTGTGTTCTCTGGTGTGTTACAAGAGTAGATGAATGTGCAAACGCCTTCCCACACACACTGCACTTGAAGGGTTTCTCTCCCGTGTGTGTTCTCTGGTGTTCTACAAGATTAGATGAATGTGCAAACGCCTTCCCACACACACTGCACTTGAAGGGTTTATCTCCCGTGTGTGTTCTCTGGTGTATTTCAAGATTTGATGAACGTGCAAACGCCTTCCCACACACACTGCACTTGAAGGGTTTCTCTCCTGTGTGAGTTATCTCGTGCCGTGTGAAATCTCCAGTACGATCCGTGCTGTATGCACACCGGTCGCATTGTTGCCTTGTCCTACCGAGCTGCGCTGAGTGCATTTGCTCCATCAGACCAATTCTGCAGAGGAAGCGTCAGAGGAAGCGTCAGCTGCAGACAGAAAAAAATATCCACACCATCTACACGTCAGTATCGATGCACAGAGGAAAGCATATATACACAGTAACACGTGACTTACACGTCTATACTCATTCATATATTCATGATAAAGTGGAAAAGTGTCCCAAATTCATCGCACGGGCTGTTATGGCACACAATGAGAGGGCAAATGGTTATAAACATGCCTGGAAGCCCTGGTATCTTCAAAATGAATGTTCAACAAAAACTCTGATCACACAATTTCAGCTGTCTGGCTACAAAAAGAATATTTATGAAAGCTAAATTCAGCTGACGTAGCAAAGGGTGTTTAAAATAATACTGTTTGTGTTATGCAAAAATCATAAATTAATGTTCAATCACAACTTAGAGGTGTGAAGCGAGGCACAGATGTCCTTGAATGCTGGGATGAACAGATCCGACTTCAGCTGCACGTGTGTGCTGTGTTAACTTCCTGACTCCATTCTTACAAAGAGTTGCAGAGGAAAACAAAACTAAACTACTGTTTTGATATAACCTCCGTGCTCAATAGAGTTAATAGACTTTACTGCAAACACAAACTTGACACTGCCACACACTCAGAGGTGGAGCCAGGTTTTCAGGTAGGGGGGGCAACCCTTCCAGAAATGAAAAATGATAGTAGTTGTTAGTAAGTAAGAAGTTGTTAGTAAGGAGTTGTTAGTAAGGAGTTGTTAGTAAGGAGTTGTTAGTACGTAAGGAGTTGTTAGTACGTAAGGACTTGTCCCTTGCTTTCTATTCGACGCGTGTGATCGGCATTGCGCTCACTGAAGGTGTTTGCCTTCAGGGAAGTCGTGTACTGTATACGCAATTGCGCAAAATTCTGTGAGTCACAATTGCTCTGCCGTTACTTATTGCCAATTATGGACTCGGACTGTTGTCCTCTCATAGAGTCCCTGGCACGTAATAATATGCCACACGGTGGCAGTGGGGGTCGCAAAATGCTGATTTATCTATATATGAAAGGGAAATGTGTGGATACTTGTGTCTGTTCGAAATGTTTAGCATACTTCCCAACGTGCCACACACTTGAAATTTGGCATGTGGGTATGTTCCATACTGTACACAATGTAAAAAAATATAAAAAGTCTTTTGTATTTTTTTGGGGGGGTGGGAATGACCATGAAGTGTCTGTCGTCAACCCGCAACACCTCTGAGTTAAGCGCTCTGCAAAGCTTAGAGCTGTTAACAGCGTGCCGGGAGATTTTAGGTGGCGCTTCGCTCCTGGCCGATGAAGCCATTGGCTTCTCGGGAGTTCAATACATATCCTCCGTGCGAAGAACGGGTAGAACTGCCATCTTAAATATGAAGCAGAACATTCCATCTGTTTGTTTGTGCGAAGCAGCAAAAACCTCTCCAACGCTGAGCTCTGGTGTCGTGAAAATTTGCACAGCTGACGCTGTCTGTAATTTCTAAGTGAACGTGACTATTTTCAGCTCGCCACGTCATTATTCCCTTCCCCGAGTGGCCAAAATCGACCTTACGTAGAAGTGGGGTAAGGTTGAATTTCCTTGAGTGAAAACATCCAATTTAGGTAAATTGATTTGTTTCGGCTTTTTTCTTTCTTGCAAGCATCAATTTTTTCAGGGTTTTTCAGTGAAATAGAAGGGAATGTGAAGTTAATCAAAGACAAGAATCCTAGTCCCGGGCAAAGCTGGGTAGTGAAGCTCGTTACTAATAAACCCCAATGATCCTATCAAAATTAGGGATTTCGATCGGATCGTTGGGTGGGCACGTGCAACCCCACCCCCACTGGCTCCACCACTGTCACACACTGGCATGGTTCACAGGTGGTGGTGTGTCCAGACCCACACCTGGCCACCTTCACCTGCTCAGTATTAATGCTTCCTCACTCCACCAAGTAGTTAATTGAGGATCAATCAACACAGCCGAGGCTGCGTGTCTCTCTCCCCGTGGTCGTGTGGATTTCCTTCCCGATCCCCCGGTCTCCCCTCTACATGTAGAGAATGAACACCGCCAAGCGTCTAGAGTGAACACTACCACACGTCTAGAGTGAACACTGCCACGCATCTAGAGTGAACACCACGACGTGTCTAGAGTGAACACCACCATGCGTCTAGAGTGAACACCGCCACACGTCTAGAGTGAACACCGCCACGCGTCTAGAGTGAACACCACCAAGCGTCTAGAGTGAACACCACCACGTGTCTAGAGTGAACACCGCCACGCGTCTAGAGTGAACACCGCCACGCGTCTAGAGTGAACACCACCACGCGTCTAGAGTAAACACCACCACGCGTCTAGAGTAAACACCACCAAGCGTCTAGAGTGAACACCGCCACGCGTCTAGAGTGAACACCACCCCGAGTCTAGGGTGAACACCACCACGTGTCTAGAGTGAACACCGCCACGTGTCTAGAGTGAACACCACTACACATGTAGAGTGAACACCGCCACGTGTCTAGAGTGAACACCACCCCGCGTCTAGAGTGAACACCACCACGTGTCTAGAGTGAACACCACCACGCTGTTGACAAGCCCCACCTTACACCATTGGAAACCTCATTTGCCAGTAACAAAATATGATAATTGTTTTTTTTACCCTTTTATCTGGCAACAAAACTGACGCCTTTTTTACAAGGAGTCATGTTCACATTGACCACAATACCTGCGGTCGGAACGCAAACACAAAACTCTGATAATGTATGTGGCACTGTCCTTGAAATTGATTGGTCCACACCCGAGACAGCTTTCTTTAGAGCCTCGTATCACGTTGGTGTTGGACCATAGACAATGCACCACAGTGCCACATACATTATCAGAGTTGTTGTTTTGTGTTTGCGTTCCGACCGCAGGTATTGTGGTCAATGTAAACACGACTCCTTGTACAAAAAGGTGTCAGTTTTGTTGCCAGATAAAAGGGTAAAAAAACAATTATCAAGCCCCACCTTGTTGTTGTTATTGCTGTTGTGGGCAGGTTGCTTCTGATAACAAGAGCGGTATAGCAGCTCAAGCGGGCTTGGCCTGGTGAAAAAAATAAAAACTGCGTGAATATTGACAATAAAACAAAGTTACAAAGTGACGAGCCGGGTGAAGACAAATTAAACTTAAGCGAGATAATTAAAGTGAATGCAATCAGGCGAGGGCAGGAGGCAAGGCCCCGCGTGGCTAGGCCCCGCGTTGTAAAGTTCCAACCTGGACATCGATTCCCATGCTCGCTGCTACTCAACTGACATCCCTACGAGAGCGAGGCTCTACCTTGGTAAACAACAACCACCACCACAACAACCACCACTACAACAACCACAATCGCAATGAGAATTTCTCACCTCGGATTTCAGTGCAGGAAGCGATAGCTTCCTGTTACCTCGTGACGTCACGCAGCAGCAGGTGACGTAACGTCACTTCCGGGGTACGAGACACGCTCCTCCCACAATGAGCTGCTCTGTAAATAAAGAAATTATAAAATGGATAAATTATGTTAATGTTACCCGTCCCATATGTCGTGAGGTGCTGAACCCGTCGCTAAAAACTCGCGACAGCTTTAACGAACACATTATGTTAATGAGCCGCCAGTCACTGGGCGTAGCCTTGCCCAAATTAGGATTGGCACTGGAACGATATCGGCAGTGACCCAAGTGGAGGTGACGTCATGTTCAAGAGCGCGGGGGAGGGGTGAATACCTTGATGACATGACGTCACTAGCGAGGTACACCTCCCCCTGGCGTTTCACGCCGATGAAGTAATGCTGAGTGGTGACGTCACAGAGCGGGATTGGAGTTTAAGTTGATTTAGATTCATTTTACATTGCTCCCTCCCTTGGGTGCGTGGGCTCAGCTACAACAACGTGGACATTATTGTGTATACACTGTGTGTGTGTACACTGTGTGTGTGTGTACACTGTGTGTATACACTGTGTGTACACTGTGTGTGTGTGTAAACTGTGTGTATACACTGTGTGTGTGTGTACACTGTGTGTGTGTGTACACTGTGTGTGTATACACTGTGTGTGTGTACACTGTGTGTGTGTACACTGTGTGTAGTGTGGGGCAGAGGTGGTGCATTGGACAGTCATCTCAGTCAGTCGACCCATGGGATCTTTTCATCAATTTATTTTCAATTTATTATTTTTATTTGTTATTATTTTATTATTAAAATGCTAATTTATTATTGTTATCTTTTATTTTTCTATCTACGTGACTTTACCGAAAGAACCAGGAATATGGTAGCGCATTCTCTATTTATTGCCGAGGTTCAAGGTTCAAATCCGACAGGCATATCTGGCTACCCCAGTAACGTTCCCCACAACATGCACAGTCTGCTTAACAGCGGATGTCAAACAAACCACTGTGTCACTCACAACGCACATTGGATGTTGGTGTCACAGTCAAAATTGTGGCAATTCCAGACACTATCCAGAAATTTCGATTTAAAGCTTTCGTGACTGCAAGGATTCATCTTCTTTGGTTCTTTCGGTAAAGTCACGTAGAATGAGAATAAAATAATAAATTGATAAAATAAAATAACACAATATTCTCACGACGTTTCGGCCACAACACAAGCGGCCTTCATCAGGTGAAGGGGACGAGACTGTCTGGAGGACAGCGCTGGAGTGAGAAAGCCACGCTGAGATCACGACCTTTAAGCTGTGTGAGAAGAAACAAAGCGCCTTGACAAAGGAATTAGCATATAATTTAGCATTGAAATGGCTGAGTGATTAGGTTGTGACTGGTCACAGAAAAGGCTATGTTAAAGTTAAAGCAAACACATCCGCAAAGGCACCCCTTGACAAAGGAATTAGCATAGAATTTAGCATTGAAATAGCTAAGTTAAAGTATACACATCCGCAGAGGCACTCCTTGACAAAGGAATTAGCATAGAATTTAGCATTGAAATAGCTGAGTGATTAGCTTGTAACTGGTCACAGAAATAGCTATGTTAAAGTCAGAGCATATACATTCACCGAGGCACCTAGTACAAATCAAACAGGAGAATTTAGCATTGAAATAACTAGGCGAATTTAGCATTGAAATAACTGAGTGATTAGCTTGTGACTGGTCACAGAAATGGCTATGTTGAAGTTAAGGCCTACACATCTGAGCTATTCACAGTAACTGGGTATACAATACAATATATAATGAATACTATATAGTGAACCAATAAAAAATACTAAAATATAAATTACCTCAATGTTATCAATAAACTCTATATTCTCCAATCTGCTAAGCTACCAACAATAAGTCGTTATATATCACAATGCTATATGGCGAAAAATGGGTGGATTCTTACCCTCAACTTTAGCAACACGGATAGCTACGGGTCCCGTTCAGACGGACGAGTTCATCCATGGTCGGAACAGAGGAGGGGGAGAGAGACAGCTGCGAGGCGCTGTTATACTCCATGTTGTAAACCATACCATTAGCCGTGGTGTGAGAGGTATTAAGAGTCAATGCCAGCGAAAGAGCTGCGGTCTGAAGGTCATCGTAAAATACAATTAATTAAGAACGGAAATGGTTTAAAACATATTTCCAATGGTTACTAAGCCAGAATCCATCTTCTCGGTTGAAATTGTCTCTGTGCTTGTATATGTGAATGGCCTCATGAACGAATCTCTCATGGTAGCCAGTTTAAGTTGATTTAGATTCATTTTCCATTGCTCCCTCCCTTGGGGTGTGAACTCAGCAACAACAACGTGGACATTATTGTGTATACACTGTGTATACACTGTGTGTGTACACTGTGTGTATGTACACTATGTGTATACATTGTGTGTGTGTACACTGTGTGTGTACACTGTGTGTGCATGTACACTATGTGTATACACTGCGTGTGTGCACTGTGTGCCACTGTGTGTATACACTGTGTGTGTACACTGTGTATGTACACTATGTGTATACACTGTGTGTGTCACTGTGTGTCACTGTGTGTGTCACTGTGTGTGTCACTGTGTGTGTGTACACTGTGTGTGTGACACTGTGTGTGTGTACACTGTGTGTGTGTGTGTACACTGTGTGTGTCCGAACCCCCGGCAAGGCCATCTACTTAATGACGAGAGAAAATTCACGCGAAATGTCCTTTTCAATGAAGTCTTCCAGGTGTAAATTGATACAAGCTTTTAATGAAGAAATAAAATCATCTAATTCAAAACACAACACAATTCAAAGATGTTTCATTTTAAAACTTCAAAACGGAGCATGGGGTACTTGCGTGAATGCGTCCTTCGTGTGCAAATGTTGTGACTTTCCTGGCCTGAAGGCCGTCAATGTGTTGGACCATTAAATGGTGCACAGCGTCTCAAAAACAGCAGTGGGGTTTGCTTCAACCGATAGGTAACGAACATCCAGACGTGAATCAGCGAGGAGCATTTCTAGTCCTAGTTAGACAAAATCTACGTCAACACATAAGACAAAACTACAATTCGTGTTGTAGAGAATGTACCTCCTCCTATACGTGTAACTTTCAAGTGGTATGCCTTGTAACTGATGAATGATCCGAGCGTGCTCCCTATTTCAAAGATAATGAGTTGCTCCAGAGACAGACGCTTCGTGAAACACAAAAGTACCCTTTGACCTGTATCACAAGAACAACGGGTCTCACCCGAGTTCTCTGTACAGGTTACTTTCAAACACACACACTTTGTCCTAACATCACTTATTCAATGTTTGACCCTCAGAGACAAAATGTTACATGTACGCACACAATCAGACAAGTATTCTAAATTATTGACGGGCATATTAACATTGAATTACTGCAGCGAAATATACTGCATCACGTTACATCGTATTAACAAGAAGCTATTTTTAAAAAAATACACCATCTGCTTAACAGTGTATGTAAACATACTATTGTGTCATTCAAAACGAGTAGGCCATTGCATGCTGGCGTCTGAGTCAAAATTTTGCAAATTCTAAACATTACCTACAAACTACACAACTGAGATGACACATCAATCATCGCCCCCTACTGACAGGCTCTTGTCCACATGCAGGCTGGTGCAGGGCCACCACCTTGTGCCACACAGGGGCAGCTGCTACTTGGGGATGCTCTTCGAGTGTTTGAGATGCGATATGATACAAAACTCCGAATTGCTGCGGCAATTAAGCGAGCACCGTATAAATGCAAATATTATAACATAGTGAATGCTTGGGAGCTTATTGACTCTCGCTCCGGGTTAGAGATCTAGCCAACCCACAGGTCCACAAATACTGGCCGCTCTTACTCTGCAAGTTGACAAAGGTGAATCTATTGGAGCTTCATTGTCTCAAGCTTACACATCGACTAACTGGTCTCCATTTGACTTCGTATTGTCGAAGAAGTCCAGCCACACCTCCACTTCCACAAACTGCTGGGAGTTTCCTCGCTCTGCCTCACAGTCAGAATTCTCCTCCTGCTTCACGTTGCCTCCATCGATGTGAAGGTCCCATTTTGGCGGTGAATCTTCATCTTCACATTTTACCGTCATATTTTCGCTCTTCACCATCACTTCACCACATTTCACCATCACCTCTTCATATTTCACCTTGATACCTTTAAAAGTGTCCAAGCTGGGATTTTATTCTGGTTTTTGTTTCATGAGGGATGGGCTGATTACAGCACTTTGACTTTCACAAGATGATTTCAGACTCCGCTCCTTGTGGATTTTCTGATGCCTGTGTGACTTCTCTGGTGTGTTTTAAGAGCAGATGACCGTGAAAATGCCTTCCCACAAACACTGCACCTGAAGGGTTTCTCTCCCGTGTGTGTTCTCTGGTGTCTTTGAAGAACAGCTGACTGTGCAAATGCCTTCTCACACAGAGTGCACTTGAAGGGCTTCTCTCCTGTGTGTGTTCTCCAGTGTGTTTTAAGAGTAGATGAATCTGAAAATGCCTTCCCACACACAGTGCACTTGAAGGGCTTCTCTCCTGTGTGTGTTCGCTGGTGTTTTATAAGAGCAGATGAATCTGAAAATGCCTTCCCACACACAGTGCACTTGAAGGGTTTCTCTCCCGTGTGTGTTCTCTGGTGCATTTTAAGAGCAGATGACCGTGAAAATGCCTTCCCACACACAGTGCACTTGAAGGGTTTCTCTCCCGTGTGTGTTCTCTGGTGTGTTTTAAGAGCAAATGACCGTGAAAATGCCTCCCCACACACACTGCACCTGAAGGGTTTCTCTCCTGTGTGTGTTCTCTGGTGTGTTTTAAGAGTAGATGAATCTGAAAATGTCTTCCCACACACAGTGCACTTGAAGGGTTTCTCTCCCGTGCGTGTTCTCTGGTGTGTTTTAAGAGCAGATGACCGTGAAAATGCCTTCCCACACACACTGCACTTGAAGGGTTTCTCTCCCGTGTGTGTTCTCTGGTGTGCTTGAAGATTTGGTGACTGTGCAAACGCCTTCCCGCACAGAGTGCACCTGAAGGGTTTCTCTCCCGTGTGTGTTCTCTGGTGTGTTACAAGAGCAACCGACTTTGAAAATGCCTTCACACACATACTGCACTTGAAGGGTTTCTCTTCCGTGTGTGTTCTCTGGTGTGTTTTAAGATTAGACGAATCTGAAAATGCCTTCCCACACACACTGCACTTGAAGGGTTTCTCTCCTGTGTGTGTTCTCTGGTGTGTTACAAGAGCAGATGAGCATGAAAATGCCTTCACACACACACTGCACTTGAAGGGTTTCTCTCCTGTGTGTGTTCTCTGGTGTGTTACAAGAGCAGATGAGCATGAAAATGCCTTCAAACACATACTGCACTTGAAAGGTTTCTCTCCTGTGTGTGTTCTCTGGTGTTTCTGAAGAACTGATGGCCATGCAAATGCCTTGTTACACACCCTACACTTGAAGGGTTTCTCTCCTGTGCGAGTTAACTGGTGCTGTGTAAAATTTACAGTCCGATCCGTGCTGTATGCACGCTGGTCGTTTGTTGTACCAAGCTGCTGTGCTGACTGCCTTTGCTCCATCAGACCAGCATCAGCTGCAAACAGAAAAAAGCATATCCACACCATCTACACGTCAGTATCGAGGCACAGAGGAATGCAAATATACACAGTCACATATCACTTACACGTCTTTACTTATTCATATATTCATGATATAGTGAAAAAGTTTCAAAAGTTCATCACACAGGCTGTTGTGGCACACAATGAGAGGGAAAATGGTTATAAACATGCCTGGAAGCCCTCGTATCTTCAAAATGAATGTTCACCCAAAACTCCGAGCACACAATTTCGGCTGTCTGGCTACAAAAGGAATATTTATAAAAGCTAAATTCAGCTGACATAGCAAAGGGGTTGATGAAGCATACACAACACGGGGGGGTGGGACCTGAAGGCCAGCACCCAGCGGCAGGGTAAACAGTGGGGTGGGAGGGAAAAGCCCCTAGGCAGATAAGAGTTGACTTAAGTTGGAGGGATCGAGGGGATTATCTATGAGTCAACGGCGAGGAACGCAGGCACAGAGACAATGGGAAGGGGGGGGATGACGCGACCCCCCCCACCCCCCCCAACGGCCAGAGCGCTCAAAACGGCTGCAAAGAGGATTCGATTGGATGCGCAGGATGACGTCATGTGACCTGGGGGTTAAGGGGGGCTTTGGAGACATAAGGAGGCCGGAGGGGCGGATTGTATCAGAGCTCTTCTGGAGCGGCGGAGGAGACCAGCCGTCCCCAGCGTCCGGGCAACGCGTGCAGGGTGGAGCTGGAAACGATCGGCCAGAAAAAGTCCCCGAGGCGAGCATCTTCCCCAGCCCCCATGGGGCAGCTGAAGAGGTGAGTGGGTACGGGGAGGGGGGCCAATTGAGTCAGCTCGAGCTTGGGGGATAGATGCACTCTGCGACGGCCAGGTGACAGGAGGTTAGGCGCTGTCCGAAGGGTGCTGGCTGGAGGGGGCCATTAACGGGGGTCCCTATTCGGAAATAAATCTGAGCACAGACTGACGTTGTGACGCGTGGTGCATGTGTGTGTGTGAAGAGCGGTGGGACAGCGATCGGCGTACGACGGTGTGTGGGTGACTATAAATCAGTGTGGGTGTGTCGCGCGCGCATATTAAACTACCAACGGTGGCCCGCGCCAGCGTCTGTCTGTGCGTGCACCAACGGTGTTAACGGTGAGACACACGCGAGTGTCACTAGTGTTTGTGCGTGCACCGCGGTGTTAACGGTGAGACACACGCGAGTGGGTGGGTGGGGGGGGGGGCATCAGCCCCCACCCATTAGACGTGGCACCCCCCCCCCCGCTCGTGGTGAGAGGGAGATCAGCCCCCACGTAATGGGGAGTGGGGGGGGGCATGAGCCCCCACAAACGCTGGGGATGAACAGATCCGACTTCAGCTGCATGTGTGTGTTCTGTTCACCTCCTGTTTCCATTCCTATAAAGAGTTCCAGAGGAAAACAAAAATAAACTATTGTTTTGATATAACCTCCGTGTTCAACAGAGTTAATAGACTTTACTGCAACCACAAACTTGACACTGTCACACACTGCCATGAGTAAACAGGTGGTGGTGTGACCAGAACCATGCCTGGCCACCTTCATCTGCTCAGCATTAATTCTTCCTCACTCCACCAAGTAATGAATCGAGGATCATCAACATAGCCGAGGCTATCCGTGTCTCTGTCTCTCTCTCCCCGTGGTGAAGGTGTTCCCCTCCACACATTCAGAGTCAACAGCGGCACGCGCTTAGCGTCTTTGACCGATAGATACATTGACGCACGTATTGTTGGTTCTTTTAGTAAAGTCACGTAGATAGAAAATAAAAATAACAGATTAAATTCAATAAGATAAAGACCACTTGTGTTGCGATCGAAATGTCGTGGGTTTTTTGCTTTATTTTCATTTTTTTATTTTATTGTTATTTTTATTTTATTTTCTATCTACGTGACTTCACCGAAAGAACCAAGAATATTAATTCCTGCAGTCACCAAAGTTTTAAGTCAAAACATTCACACACGTTGACAAAGCCTCACCTTGTGTTGTTGTGGGCAGGTCGCTTCTGATAACAAGAGCGGTATAGCAGCTCAAGCGGGCTTGGCCTGGTAACAAAAGAACGACAATAAAAACTGCGTGAATATTGACAATAAAACAAAGTTACAAAGTGACGAGCCGGGTGAAGACAAATTAAACTTAAGCGAGATAATTAAAGTGAATGCAATCAGGCGAGGGCAGGAGGCAAGGCCCCGCGTGGCTAGGCCCCGCGTTGTAAAGTTCCAACCTGGACGTCGATTCTCATGCTCGCTGCTACTCAACTGACATCCCTACGAGAGAGGCTCTACCTTGGTAAACAACAACAACAACCACCACCATGAGAATTTCTCACCTCGGATTTCAGTGCAAGCGTGGTTCGGCAGCCTCCTGTTACCTCGTGACGTCACACGTGTAAGCAGGTAATATAACGTTACTTCCGGAGTAAGACACGCCCCTCCCACAAAGAGCGGCTCTGTAACTGAATAAATTATGTTAATGAGCCTTGGCCATACGTCGAGGGATGGGGCGTGGCTGCTGAACCCGTCGCAATAAACTCTCGACGGCTTCAACGGATACATTATGTTAATGAACCGCCAGTCACTGGGCGTAGCTTTGCCCAAATAAGGATTGGCACTGGATTGATATCGGCAGTGACCCAAGCGGAGGTGACGTCACGCTCAAGAGCGCTGTGGACGGGGTTGGGGGAGTGTGAATACCTTGGTGACATGACGTCACTAGCGAGGTACACCTCACCCTGCCACGTCATGCCGTTGAGGTCATGCTGACTGGTGACGTCACAGAGCGGGGATGGAGTTTAAGTTGATTTAGATTCATTTTCCATTGCCCCCTCCCTTGGGTGCGTGAACTCAGTAACAACAACTTGGACATTATTGTGTATACAGTGTTTGTGTGTACACACTGTTTGTGTGTAGTGGGGGGCAAAGGCGGTGCATTGGCCAGTCATCTGAGTCAGTTGACCCATGGCATCTTATCAATTAATTTTTTAAAATTAATTATTTTTATTTGTTATTTGTATACATTTTTTGTATTTTTTAAATCTTTTATTTTGTTTTCTATCTACGTGACTTTACCGAAAGAACCAGGAATATGGTAGCGCATTCTCTATTTGTTGCAGAGGTTCAAAGTTCAAATCCGACAGGCACACTTGGCCACCCCAGTAACATTCACCACATTATGCGCTGTTCTGCTTCACGGCGGATGTCAAACAGAGTATTGTGTCACTCACAACGCACAGATCATTGCATGTTGGTGTCACGGTCAAAATTGTGGTAATTCCAAACATTATCCGGAAACTCCACAACGTAGATGACGCGTCAATGATCACCCCCTACCGACAGACTCATGTCCACGTGCAGGCCGGTGGAGGGCCACCTTGTGCCACACAGGGGCAGCTGCCACTAGGGGGCGCCCTTCCATTGTTTGAGATGAGATTCGATACAAAACACCGAGTTGCTGAGGCAATTAGGCAAGCGACTTATGAGTGCAAATGTTGTCTATAACGTAGTGAATGCTTGGGAGCTTAATTGTCTCTCGCTCCTGCTGACAGATTTACCCAGCTCACAGATCTCACATATGAAAAGCTAATGGTCAGTGAGGTCAGCAGCACTGTAGGTTCTGGTGTCAAGGACATGGGCCTGCATTCGCTGGTCCACTGCTATATAGTCCAGCGGATGTTCTTGCTTGGACCCGGCGTGAATCCATGATGTTGTCTGGATGCACAGATGCCAGAACAGCGTGTTGGCAATGACAAGCTCACAGGCTGCACAGAAGTATAACAGCCTCCTACCGTTGTTATTGAGTTGATCTGGCCCATGCCTTCCAATCGCTCCAGACCAGGTGCCAGCATCATCACCAAGTCGGGCATTGAAGTCACCCAACATGATGACTCTATCCCAAGGGGCCACTTTTAGCTAACACCTGTGACAGGTTATAGAAGGAATCTGAATCCACGGGCTTGCCTGCATCCCTCCACTGATGTTCGTCTTCGGTGGGGGCGTAAGCGACCGCCTCCCCCCCCGCCCCCCGGTCTCGACCCCTCTCGGCCTCCACGACTCTCCACGCTCTGTCCAAGTATCGCCTAACCCTCTCGATCGACACTTATACCTCTCTGCCACCTCTGATCCTTCCAGCCCCCTCCATGCCCCTGTGTGCCAACTCTCTCTCATTTCTTCTATCTACCTCTCTCCCTCCCCTCCTTCCAAGCCCCTCTCTCTCCCACCTTAGCATCTCTCCCGCTCTCTCTCTTATCTGCTGCTCTCTACCCTGGCCACCGGCCCCTCTGACTCTGTCTGCGTGTCGCCATTCGCCGACATCTCTCTCCATCGCCGTCACGCCGCCAGCCGGAATCGTGGCCAAGAAGAGCCGGCACAGTGACGAGACGTAACGTGGAGAGTCATTTGGTGAGACGTGCGTAGCGAGCGAGGTAGCGGCGCGTGGTCCGGTGAGAAGGAGCGAATGAGGACGCGTATGGGGCGACAAGTCAAATGAAGTCAGGGGTGGTCCCCCCCTCCCACACGAGGGGAAAAAGGAAAGGGGGCGCATGGCTGAGTGGAGAGCGTGCGGGAACGTGAACGTGGAGAGTGAGCGGCCGGGTAATTTGCAGTTTGAACGCCGCAATGGACGTGAGGTTCAGAGCGAACGCTAAGTGAGGGCTCGTGGGTAGAACATCGTCAGCGGTCTGACGAACGCCGCTGCAATGGACGCATGTCGCTACGGGTACATGTCGCTTTTGGAGCAGGTACAGCACGTGGCGACCACCTGCTGGGTCATGGGGAAGGAGCCGGGTTACGCCGAGAGGTCCTGGGAGAGGCGGCTGGGAGGCGGTGTCGCGGCAGGGGCTGGGCACATTCTCAGAGGATTCGCATCGCTGAGGATGTTGTGGGCGAGCTGACACGCCACCTCCCGTGCTCCCTCCTCGCTGGAGCTCAGAAATGCGGGGAAGATGCCGGCGCCTTCTCCCATCCCGGGAATCGACACCTTATAGAGGAGGCCCGTGGGCATCCCGGGCTCCGAGTGAGCGTGCAGCTCGAAGGTCGGGTAGCTGACGCCGGCGGTCCGGCACAGCATCCACAGCCGCGCCTGCCACGACAGCATGGCCGCCTCTGGCAGCGCCTCGAGAGCCACGGGTATGGGCCGCAGGTGGTGAGGTACCCACCACAGCCACGTGCTTGCCCCCCAGCACCCAAACAGGCTGTGCGCGGCCTTGCCGGTGGCCGTGCACTCCGGCTGCAGCAGGTCTGGCACCACCGCCTCCGTCTCCTCCTCGTCTTCCGCCGCCGCGGCCCCACGGCCGGAAGGCGATTCGAAGGAGCTTCTTCCGGGCCATGGCGGCCGCGCGATGGCTCCCGTACTCGACGAACGCGTAGCCTTGGTTGAGGGTTTTGTCCCAGCAACAGACGCTCATCTTGACGTCCACCACGCCCTCCGTGGCACCGCTCATCGCCATCATCACCTCCGCTCGCTTCTTGTCTTTTGGCAGCCCCCCAATGAAGAGGCGGGGATTGTCCATGCTGATGCAGACTGCAATGCGGCGTCCGGGACGGATCTCTACCTTGTCGAGTTTCTTGACGGCATCCGTGGCTTGGGCGAGCGTCGCGTAGGTAGCGAACGCGTAGCCGCGGTTCTCTCCGCTATAATCCATCATGAGGTGGAGCTGGTAGAGCTTCCCCACTGTCTCCAGCACGGGCACCAGCTCATCCTCGTAGAGGTCGCGCGGGATCCTCCCCAGAAACACCTCGCAGCCACGGGCGGGAGGGGGCCCCCGCCAGTCGGGCGGCGGTCCGAACCTCCTCTGTCCGTTCTCCCGGACGATGTTGTACCCCGTGCGCAACATGAGGTCCAGCAAGACCTTCATATAGGCCATGCCGAGCACCGGTGGTTTGGTTACTACGGTGGTGCTGGGGCAGCGGCTTGGGGCCCGGTGGAGCCCTTGACGCTCTGCGCGGTCGCCTCGTGCCGACAAAGCCACGGGGGGAATCAACCCCTGAAGAGCCAAATCCCCGGCAGGAACTCGCTCGGGCCCGAACCTACAGGGGATAGGAAGAGAGGGAGAGAGTGGAGACAGAGATGGATGGAGAGAGAGAGACGCGTTTAAGCAGAGCTACCTATATAAACTCATAATAAAGGTTTTTGGGTTAGATCGCGTTATGTATAAATGTGTCGTAACCCTCCACCA
Source organism: Petromyzon marinus (assembly GCF_048934315.1). Taxonomy (NCBI): domain Eukaryota; kingdom Metazoa; phylum Chordata; class Hyperoartia; order Petromyzontiformes; family Petromyzontidae; genus Petromyzon; species Petromyzon marinus. The sequence goes on along the minus strand of NW_027422999.1, from coordinate 31,908 downwards.
CCCGACATGGCCAATCAGCAAAAAAAAGTGTCACATTGACAAAAGACAAATAATTCACATTAAAACCATCTTTTTGGTTTAGATATGTGGATGACACTTTGTTTGTCTGGCCACATGGTAAAGATACGCTTAATGATTTTCTAAGTCATCTCAATTCACAAAACCCGGCCATCCAGTTCACCATGGCAATGGAGGTGAATAACACACTCCCATTCCTAGATATTTTGCTTGGACATGGCCTAAACGGTAAAATAACACACAGCATTGACAGAAAGCAAACGCACACTGATGCCTATCTGAATGCAGATTCACATCATCATCCAGCTCAGAAATCCTCTCTTATCAACACGCTCATACATCGGGCTAAAACAGTGTCAGATGGTGAGAGTCTAGTGAGAGAGATCAAACATGTTAAAGACGCACTACGACAGAATGGCTACAATAATGCTCAAATCAACAGAGCACTGAATGCCAAATCACGATCGCAAAGCAATACTGCTGAAAGCGATCAGATTGTTAAAACAATAAAAATTCCATATATCTCAGGAGTAACTGACAAATTAGCCCGTGTTTTGCAAAAGCAAAGCATTACAGTATGATTTGGTACAGTACACAAAATTCAAAAACTAGTATCTTGCACTAAAGACGCATTACCTAAATTATCAACAGAAGGTGTATATCGGATTGTTTATGTAGCAGATGCTATATTGGACAGACGGGACGTAACATCAGCGTAAGACTAAAAGAACATCAGAGAAATATTAAATTATCTCAAACACAACTGTCGGCAGTGGCAGAACATGCTTGTCAACAAGGACACTCAATTCATTTTGATAACGTTGAAGTGTTGTGTAAAACTAATTATTACTGGCAAAGACTAATTAGAGAATCCATTGAAATTGAGAGGAATAAAAATAACTTTAATCGCTCTGACAGCTACAGGCTTAGTGCGGCCTGGAAGCGTATTATTAAATAATACATATTACAATTCCTTATAGGGGAAACACATACTAATTAACGGATTACTAACATAGCATATAATCACTAACACATTACAACTAATTACTAATCTACAACTCATTACTAATCGTAACCATTGACTGATTACTATTCGATTATATAATTACAATACCCCCCCCTCCGCCTCAAATCACTGCACCTGATATGAGTTAAATGATGACGTCACCCTGCTGCTGCTCTATTTAAGACCGGGAGCAAGTGGAGAGGGCTTTACCATTCTGGCGAATTGCCCGATGATGCTGGATGTAATTACCAGCGAAACGTCACACTACTCAAACTGTAAATGTTGTGGATTCACTCTTTAACACACCGGTGGGCTAAAGTAGTGAACTATTTGTCTTTTGTCAACGTGACACTTTTTTTGCTGATTGGCCGTGTCGGGTGGTGGAGGGTTACGAAACATTTATAAATAACGCGATCTAACCCAAAAACCTTTATTATGAATAATATTGGTCGCGAAAGCCTACGTGTTAAACTTTATAAACTCGAAAAATCACAATGAACTTAAAGAGAAACCCAAAAAACTGTGTCCTGACTTTTGGACCGCCTTGTATAATAATCATTACCTCTCACCCCCTGTACACCCCCCACCACGCAGTGCCCCTCCTCACTCATCCACTCACTCACCGAGTCGCTCACACATTCACCCAACCATTTACTCACCCACTCACTCAGACACTCACCCAATCACTCACCTGCTGGCTCACCCACTCACTCACCCACTCACTCAGCCACACACCCACCCACACACTCACCCAACCACTCATACACTCACTCGTCCAGTCGCTCACATACTCATCTACACACTCACCCACCCACACACTCACCCAGTCGCTCCCTCACTCACACACTCACCCATTCGCTCACACACTCACACACCCACTCACTCACCCAGTCGCACACACACTCACACACCCACTCACTCACCCAGTTGCTCACCCAGTTGCTCACTCACTCACACAGTAACCCACTCATCCACCCACACACTCACCTAGTCGCTCACCCAGTCGCTCACACACTCACCTCACACACTCACTCACTCACCCACTCACCCACACACTCACTCACCCAGTCGCTCACACACTCACCACCCACTCACCCACCCACTCACCCAGTCGCCCACACACTCACCTCACACACTCACTCACCCAGTTGCTCACCCAGTTGCTCACTCACTCACACAGTCACCCACCCACTCATCCACCCACACACTCACCTAGTCGCTCACCCAGTCGCTCACACACTCACCTCACACACTCACTCACTCACCCACTCACCCACACACTCACTCACCCAGTCGCTCACACACTCACCACCCACTCACCCAACCACTCACCCAGTTGCCCACACGCTCACCCACTCACTCACCCACTCACTCACCTGCTCGCTCACCCAGCCACTCACCCAGCTACTCACTCACAACAATCGCCACTAATTGGCGGTGACGTCACCACCACGCTTGTGCCAGGGTCACGTGGTTAGTGGTAATCAATTGAAGGTGGAGGGGTTAATTAATTGAAGGTGGAGAGGGGCTTAATTAATTAATTACTGCTAACCACGTGAGCCTGGCACATGCGTCGTGGTGACGTCACTGCCAATTAGTGGCGATTGTGGTGAGTGGCTGGGTGTGTGGGCGACTGGGTGAGTGGATGTGTGTGGGCGGGTGAGTGAGTGGGTGGTGAGTGTCTGGGTGAGTGTCTGGGTGAGTGGGTGGGCGACTGGGTGAGTGGGTGGATGTGTGAGTGTCTGGGTGAGTGGGTGGGTGAGTGGGTAACCCCTCCACCTTCAATTAAGTAATTGAAGGTGGAGGGGTTACCAGCCCCTCCACCTTCAATTAATTAGCCGCTATGGTGGTCGAAAATGCCCTGAGAGAAGAGGCCGATTGGAATTGGCCCTCCACCCCACACCACTGTCCACGACAACGTTGCCCGTCCGGCACCACGTGGAGGTAGGGAGTTGTTTTTGTCAGCAACAACAACCGCCATTCGCCACTAAGTGGCGGTGACGTCACCACGACGCTTGTGCCAGGCTAGGTGCACCTTGAGGCCACGTGAAGTGTCACACGTGCACACACACATGCACACACGCACACACGCGCACACACACACAGATCGCTCTCCTTCCTACTTGTCAACTTCCAAGTTAAATTTTTATTTAAAGCTTTCGTGACTGCAGTAATTCATATTCTTAGCTCTTTCGGTAAAGTCACGTTAAAGGGAAACAATAAAATAATACAATATATATAAAACAATAAAAATTCTCACGACGTTTCGACCATAACACAAACGGTCATCATCAGGTGTGTGTGTGTGTGTGTACAGGTGTGTGTGTGTACAGGTGTGTGTGTGTGTACAGGTGTGTGTGTGTACAGGTGTGTGTGTACAGGTGTGTGTGTGTACTGGTGTGTGTGTGTGTGTACAGCGATAGTGTAGCGGTTAGCGCGCTGCGCTATGAACCTGGCGACCCGGGTTCGATTCCCGCTCACGGCCAACACCAGTGACGATTATCTGAACCAGTCCCGGGCCTCCCCTAGGTCGACTCAGCCTCAAATGAGTACCTGGTGCGGTGTGTAAACATCGCCACTAGGGAGACAAAGGCGGTCGGGCGTGGTGCTGGCCACCCACTATATGGGGGATCTTTGTCTTTGTGTGTGTACTGGTGTGTGTGTGTGTGTACAGGTGTGTGTGTGTACTGGTGTGTGTGTGTACTGGTGTGTGTGTGTACTGATGTGTGTGTGTGTACTGGTGTGTGTGTGTGTCCTAGTGTGTGTGTACTGGTGTGAGTGTGTACTGGTGTGTGTGTGTGCTGGTGTGTGTGTACTGGTGTTTGTGTGTACTGGTGTGTGTACTGGTGTGTGTGTGTGTACTGGTGTGTGTGTGTGTGTACTGGTGTGTGTGTGTACTGGTGTGTGTGTACTGGTGTGTGTGTGTACTGGTGTGTGTGTGTGCGCAGGCGTGTGTGTGTACTGGCGTGTGTGTGAACTGGTGTGTGTGTGTACTGGTGTGTGTGTGTACTGGTGTGTGTGTGTACTGGTGTGTGTGTGTACTGGTGTGTGTGTGTACTGGTGTGTATGTGTACTGGTGTGTGTACTGGTGTGTGTGTACTGGTGTGTGTGTACTGGTGTGTGTGTGTGCAGGCGTGTGTGTGTGTGTACTGGTGTGTGTGTGTACTGGTGTGTTTGTGTGTGTGCAGGCGTGTGTGTGGGGAGCGATAGTGTAGTGGTTAGCGCTACGCTGCTCCTGCTCACGGCCAACACCAGTGACGATTATCTGAACCGGTCCCGGGCCTCCCCTAGGTCGACTCAGCCTCAAATGAGTACCTGGTGCGGTGTGTAAACATCGCCACTAGGGAGACAAAGGCGGTCGGGCGTGGTGCTGGCCACCCACCCCCTCGTGTACCGTTCCAGCCTTCAAACCGACACACCTGATGACGACCGTTTGTGTTATGGTCGAAACGTCGTGAGAATTTTTATTGTTTTATATATATTTTATTATTTTATTGTTTCCCTTCAACGTAACTTTACCGAAAGAGCTAAGAATATGAACTTCCAAGTCGCTTACCCCCACCACCCCCCCGGTTCCTGCCATGACCCACGATCCCTACCGCTCTCTCCGCGTCACGAAGGGCAGCGTCCAAACATCATTAACCCCCCCCCCGTGTGTCCGTGGTGCGTTCCGCATCGTCCCTGTCGCGTCTAAAAATCATCGAAGGCCGCGTCTAAAAAAACTTATAAATACGGCGATTTCTTTGTACAAACTCCGTGGCGATGCATTGCAAGTTGTTGTTGACGTCCCGTGTTAACGTCCGGGCCGCGGCCCTTCATGTCGCGTCTTCACCTCGCCTCTAAAAGTAAAATGTTTTTTCCGCCCGCCTGCACGTCAGTCCGCGCACGCAGCAAACCGTCGTCGCGTTCGCGCGTCAACGAAGCCACGCGGCGTCGCACCACGCGGCGTCGCACCACGCGGCGTCGCACCATGCGGCGCGGTCAGGCCGGAGACGAGGCGGTCGCAGGAGGCGCCCGCTCCGCCCTCTTTAGTCTTCGTCGTCGTCGTTGTCATCGTTGTTGTTGTTGCCGAGCTCACGCCACCGCTGGGGGCCCCCCCCCTCTCTCTCTCTGCTGCCGCACGCCTCGTCCCGGACACGGCCCTCTCCGCGCCGCGCCCACGGCGGTCGACCGTGCGATAATCGGGCGAAGGCGGCGAGGACGAGACGAGGAGACGAGACAAGGAGACTTGTCCACTCCCGGAATCGGCAGCCCGGAGCTCTCAGCGCGGTTCGACTCGGCCCCCGGCCTGCGCCTCGCCTTCCCGAGCCTACCGGAGGGTTCCAGGGGCTTCCGCGTGAGGTCTTGTCGCGACCCTCGCCCCGGTTCCTCCGCCCTGCCAGCACGCGGCGCGATATCACTGCACGAGTGCGGCGTCAGCCGGTGAGGATTTATCGCGTTGTTTCATTTTGTCGATTTATTATTTTATTCTCATTCTACGTGGTGGTGACTTTACCGAAAGAACCAAAGAAGACTTAGCCGGTGGTGTGTGTCGGAGAAACAAGCCGCGGCGTTTTACAATCCGAGTATGACCTTTCGCGTGCGATTACGAGCTTCGCGAGGCGACGGCCGGGTTTCCTTCGCGCGAACTTCCTGCGGTGCGCTCGTTCCTGCGGTGTACTCGTTCCTGCGGCTTGGGTCGAGGCGAGTCCCACGTGAGGTCCGTCTAAAAAGCGCCGCCCGGAGTGCTGAAACAACGACGGCCGTGCGTTATTGTCTCCTGAAGGGTCGTCCTCCTCAAATCCTCGCCAATAGTAGTGGTGTATGGGTCTCTATTAGTGGTCTATAGGTCTCTATGAGTAGTGGTCTATGTGTCTCTATGAGTAGTGGTCTATGGGTCTCTATGAGTAGTGGTCTATGGGTCTCTATGAGTAGTGGTCTATGGGTCTCTATGAGTGCTTAAACGACGATGGTCGTGCGTTATTGTTAAACGCCCGCATCTCCTGAAGGGTCGTCCTCCTCAAATCCTCGCCAATAACGACGACGACGACGACCGCCATTCGCCACTAATTGGCGGTGACGTCACCACGACGCTTGTGCCAGGCTAGGTGCACCTTGAGGCCACGTGAAGTGTCGAACGCCCGCTGGCAGGAGGTCACCAGACAGACCCAGCAGGTGCCACGGGTCGACTGAGATGACTGGCTGATGCACCACCTGTGCCCCCTACTGTGCCAACCTGCTGTGCTTTAGCCACCCGGCGCTCCGCTCGTTGTTGTGAGCGTCGCTCCTCCGCCCCCCGTTGTTGTTGGAGGGCGACTACCTCCAACTGCCCAGTAGCATCCTTCACGAGCCTCCTCCACAGAGGTCGATCTTGACACCGCTGGTACCAGTCATCGGCAAGTCCACTCAGCTCCACGTCCTCCTGTACCACATCACTCCATCTCTTCTCTAGCACGTGCCACGCCCGTTTAGCCCCCTCGATCCGGCCGAACAAAAGCTGTTTAGGCATGCGGTGTCTGGGCATGCGATGTCTGGGCATGCGGTGTCTGGGTATGCGGTGTCTGGGCATGCGGTGTCTGGGCATGCGGTGTCTGGGCATGCGTTGTCTGGGCATGTGGACTGCGTGGCCCAGCCATCACTAAAACCACCTCCATCGTCTCGTCATCAAAGGTAATTCAACAACGTTCTTTTTAATGGATTATTCATCGCAGTAATTGCTATAAAACATTTACCATTCCCCCCCACACACCACTATGCTCACTCGTACCAGGAACATCAAGTGATTTGTCTTGAAAACGAGGTCTTCACTAACGGTGTAAGGCCTCACACAGTAAACTAAACACATGAAGCAATGTGTTTCATTTCACCAGGTGTAAGGCCACACTGGGCTGCTGTCTAGATCGTTTTTTTAGAAACGACCCTGGCCGTCACAAATGACAGCTCAACTTAGTGGCTTATCGTTGTTATCATCACGTGGGAACATAAAGCAGCGGCCAGATACTGTAAACGCGCAAACGTTGACTTCAAACGTGGAGGGGAAAATCTGAGGACGCGGAGAAATATCAACAGAACCAGGGGGAGAACACGCATACCCCAAATATACAGCAGCTGGCGTCAGGGTCGGGATCGAACCCACGACTTCCTGTATACCAGGTGAGGGAGTTAACATCTCCTAGCCACCGTGGTGATGATGAGAAAAACACAAATTCCAAAAATACAGCGGGTGTCAGTATCAATCCGACAAAATTATGTATACCAGGTGAGGGGTTAACATCACCTAGCCACACTGATGATGAGAGAGACGCAAACTACAAATATACAGCAGACGTCAGGGTCAGGATCGATTCCACGACCTCCTGTATACCAGGCGAGGTAGTTAACATCCCCTAGCCCCCGTGGTGATGATGAGAGAGAAAGACGCAAACTCCAAAATATACAGCAGCAGGCGTCAGGGTCGGGATGGACTCACGACCTCCTGCGTACCAGGCGAGGTAGTTAACATTTAGCCACAGTGATGATGATGGGCAAAAATGTTGTGATTGTTTCAATGCGGTGGATCGCTGCCCGTATCATTCGCCATTGTGTCCGCTCTGCGTGATGATGATGTTGACGACGGTGGTGATGCGCTACGCACGCATTTTAACCTTACCTTCTCTGCCTATTTAAGGCGACTTCACTCTGTGCTGGTTCGCTTTGCTTGGATGTCTATGTGTGTGTGTGCGGTCTGTATTTTAAAATTTCATACTTAACTTGCAATTTAGCAATCTTTGAAATAGCGTAATCAACCAGACTATGCGTTAATTGTGTTTTGACCGACCGTCTGTGTTGCTTTACATGGTTTCCAAATTTTGCTAAACCCTGTTTGGTGTGATTCTCTCTCTGTGTCCCCTGTTGTATCTGTGTTAGTTCCCCCTACTTGGGTGTCTGTATATGCATCTGAGGTTATGTGTCTCCCCTCTCTCGTAAATGTAGCTCTTCTGTACCTGATGATGGCTGCTTGTGTTGCAACCGAAACGTCGTACGCTATTATGTCATTTTATTATTTCTCATTTATACGTGACTTTACCGAAAACACCAAAGAGTAATAATTCCTGCAGTCACGAAAGCTTCGAATCGAGTCGAAGAGATGCTCGTTTACATTTTTTTCCGTTTAGGCTTTGCCATCGAGACGGACGCAGCGGCGAACGAGCGCGGTGAGGTGCCGGATTATCCCAGTAGCAAAAGTAGCTGCTACGTGTGCAGCTACGGGCCGCGCACTTTCAAGGGCCCCGTGCTAATTTATTCGTCTCTGTTGCGAGTGGCTTTGTACGGTGAACTTCTTACGTGCCGTACGTGGCCAAACGTGCGGGTGTAGCCATTTATCCAGCCGCTGGTATCGGTTGGGTATCTGGTAAACCTAGATTTGAAGCTTTTGTGACTGCAAGGATCCACACTCTTTGGTTCTATTCGGTAAAGTCACGTAGGTTAAAAAAATAAAACAAAAATCACGACGTTTCGGCCACAACACAAGCAGCCTTCATCAGGTGAAGGGACCGTACTGTCACGAGGACAGCGCTGGAGTGAAACGCAGCCAAGCTCAGACCGCGACCGCTCATCATTGCCGCGTGGACACCCACCGCGGCCCCAATTGCTCCCCGATATCGCGACGTTGAATCTAAATGCGAAGAGGAAAACCTGGAGGAGCCGCAAGTGTCACGAGGGTTAGGGGTTGTTGAACCCACGACCTCCCGTAGACCACGCGAGGTTTGTCAACGCGATCGCGTCGGTGTTTGGAGCGGCGGTGCAGCGGTCGGCGCTACGCCGCCGCTACGAACCCGGAGGGAAAAATCCACGCGACCACATGAAGAGAGTGTGTACGTGTGTACGTGTGTATGTGCGTATGTGTGTGTACGTGAGTGTGTTTGTATACGTGTGAGTGTGTGTCTGTGTACGTGTGCGTGTGTGTACGTGTGTGTACGCGTGTGTGTCTGTGTACGTGTGTGCGTGTGTCTGTGAGTGTGTGTACATGTGTGTGTACGTGTGAGTACATGTGTGTGTGTTGTGGGGAGCAGCGGTGCAGCGGTCGGTGCTACGCCGTGCTACGAACCCGGCGACGCGGGTTCGATTCCCGCTCGCGGGCAAAACCACCGGTGACGATTATCCGGACCGGTCCCGGGCCTTCCCTAGGTCGACTCGGCCTCAAACGAGCACCCGGCGCGGCGGCCGGGCGCGGTGCTGGACACCCACCCGCTCGTGTGGCACAGTGCCGGCCTTCGTAGGTGCTGCTGCTCGCTAACGGCACTCGCCCCTACGGCCCGTTGAGGCTACACGGTGGGGGATCTTTGTCTGTGCGTGTGGAAGATCTGCTCGGGCGTTTGCAGGCCCCGACGTCGTGCAAAGTTCGCATGGAGCAGGAGACGTGCACCAGGGTGTTCGTGCCGTGATGCCACTTGGCGGCGTGATGGGCCCTCTCGCCGTGATGCCACCAGGTGGCGTGATGGGCCCTCTCGGCGTGATGCCACCTGGTGGCGTGATGCAACCTGGTGGCGTGATGGGCCCTCTCGCCGTGATGCCACCAGGTGGCGTGATGTGCCCTCTCGCCATGATGCCACCAGGTGGCGTGATGGGCCCTCTCGCTGTGCTGAAAACGCCTAAAATGCAACTGCGTTATTTGCGAATGTGTTGAGTTTGTGTTACCTCTTGAAGCCGGTAAGTGTGTGAGACTCTATATATCTAAAGTAACGTACCGATGACTGTACTCTACTGTACACCGTTTTGGCAAGAGATTTCCTTCGGCACGGGATTTGTGTTTGTTTTGTTTTCTCTCACGGAGTCCCCGAACGCGCCGTGTGATTACATTACGTGGCGGAGTTAACGCGTTCCTGTCAAGTCAGATCACGAATTGCAGTCACGTTGCCTAATTATTCGTAGAGCAGCCCGCCGCAATTTGTAGCGCCTTGTGAGCAAGCCGCGTTTTTGTTATTGTTGTAATTGTCAGGGGCAAAATGTCTATCGTTGCCAAATGGCACGCGACTGTGATAACCAAAGACACGCAAATCATTAGTGAACAGCACGGTGGCCTTGCAATAGTAATAACATGTATGAAAGGCGACGTTTCGGGCAGTGACCCTTCATCGTAGCACGTGGACGAAACGTTGCCTATTACATGTTTAGACGCATCTATATTTTAACCGCGTGTGTGTTCTCGTCCCAGGGCAGGGCCACTTGACAAATGTTGTTGAGTGTTTAGTTTTCTGACAAAGCTGCCCGAGTTGTGAAGAGCTTTGCTGACACGTGACGGGCGACACGTGTATGTTCCACAATCACGTCCATTTTGCGAATTACAAATTCTGTGGGTGACGTGGAGCGATTTAATTAGACCCCCCAAACAAAAAGTGAGTACATTGGATCCGCGGGTGAAAGTCTGACACACTCCGTTACAATGGCACGACGCAATAAGACAAAGATCCCCCGTGTAGCTTTAACAGACTGCTGGGGCAAGTGCTGATAGCGAGCAGCACCTACGAAGGCCGGAACGGTACACGAGGGGGTGGGTGGCCAGCACCACGCCCGGCCGCCTTTGTCTCCCTAGTGGCGATGTTTACACACCGCACCAGGTACTCATTTGAGGCTGAGTCGACCTAGGGGAGGCCCATGACCGGTTCAGAGAATCGTCAGTGGTGGTGTTGGCCGTGAGCGGGAAACGAACCCGTGTAGACGTGTTCGTAGCGCGGCGCTAACCGCTGCGCCACCGCTCCGCTCTCACACACATACAAGCAAATACAAAGGCAAAGGTCCCTGTATAGCCTGCACAGGCTGTTGGGGCAAGTGCTGTCAGCGAGCACCACCTGTGAAGTCCGCCAGAGCTCACGAGCGTTGCCTCATTAACATCGTCACGCAGCCAGATCGCATGTTGCTGTGTAGACTGTCATCAGCGGTGCTCGCTAGCATCGACACACACACAGCATCGACATTTAATGTCGACCTGCAGTCGATACTATCTATTTACTTAGCCTCTCTAGAGGCTATGTATATAGATAGTATATAGTATATAGATAGTATCTACTGAGGCTATGTAGAGCCTATAGACTATATTCTTGGTTCTTTCGGTAAAGTCACGTAGAAGGGAAACAATAAAATAATACAAATATAAAACAATACAATTTTATTTTTATATTTTTATTCTTTTATATATATAAAAAATGTATTTTATATTTTTATTATTTTATTGCTTCCCTTCTACGTGGTGACTTTACCGAAAAAATTGATGACTAGCTGTTACTGCCCGGCTTCGCCCGGGACTTGGATCCACCATGCCCGGCCTCCTTTGTCTCCCCAGTGGCGATGCTCACACACCACACCAGTTACTCGTTTGAGGCCGAGTCGACCTAGGGGAGGCCCAGGAGCGATTGAAATAATCGTCACCGGTGGTGGCCGGGAGCGGGAATCAAATTCGGGCAGCTGGGTTCGTAGCGCGGCGTAGCGCTAACCACTACATACACACACACAATCACACATACACACATGCGCACACAGACACACACACACAGACAACAACAACAACAACCGCCATTCGGCACTAAGTGGCAGTGACGTCACCACGACGCTTGTGCCAGGCTATGTGCACCCTGAGGCCACGTGAAGTGTCGAACGCCCGCTGGCAGGAGGTCACGGGGCAGACCCAGGTGCCACGGGTCGACTGACTGAGATGACTGGCTGATGCACCACCTGTGCCCCCTACTGTGCCAACCTGCTGTGCTTTAGCCACCCGGCGCTCCGCTCGTTGTTCTGAGCGTCGCTCCTCCGCCCTCCGTTGTTGTTGGAGGGCGACTGCCTCCAACTGCCCAGTAGCATCCTTCACGAGCCTCCTCCACAGAGGCCGATCTTGACACCGCTGGTACCAGTCATCGGCAAGTCCACTCAGCTCCACGTCCTCCTGTACCACATCACTCCATCTCTTCTCTAGCCCGTGCCGCGCCCGCTTAGCCCCCTCAATCCGGCCGAACAAAAGCTGTTTCGGCATGCGTTGGCTGGGTATGCGGGCTACATGACCCAGCCATCGCAGCCTTGCCCGCCGGAGGAGCTCACCGATGGGACCTTGCCCAGATCTTTCAAGGATTTGTGAGCTCCTCACACAATCCAGTCTGGTTAAACCCAGGATGGATCGTAGGCAGGCCAGCCTAAATGTTTCTAACCGGCGAAGATGTTCCATTAGGGGGGTCCACGTTTCGCAAGCGTAGAGAAGGGAGGGAATGACCGTGGCCGAGAAGACCTGAAGCTTAGTGCGGAGCGACAGACCAGGTAGCTTCCACACCGCGTTACGCAACCGATGAAAAGATATTGCCGCTCGACTGATTCGGAGTGAGACCTCTGCTGTTAAACTGGAGCCAGTCATAAGCACACTACCCTGGTATGGGAAACTCTCCACTCTCTCCGCAACTGCCCCATCACCGATTGGGAGTTGTGGGGGTGGAGTGTCCGATGGTACAAAATACCCAGGCAGGTGCTTAGTTTTGGTGGGGCTGATGGTAAGGCCCCACCTCTTAGTGGCACGCTCCAGTCTCAGCAGCAGCGTCTCCAACTCCTCCAACTCCTCCACAGACACACAACAAAGAAACAGATCCCCCATATAGCCTTAACAGACTGTAGGGGCAAGTGCTGTTAGCGAGCACGTATGAAGGCCGGAACGGTACACGAGGGGGTGGGTGGCCAGCACCACGCCCGACCGCCTTTGTCTCCCTAGTGGCAATGTTTACACACCGCACCAGGTACTCATTTGAGGCTGAGTCAACCTAGGGGAGGCCCGGGACCGGTTCAGATAATCGTCACTGGTGTTGGCCGTGAGCGGGAATCGAACCCGGGTCGCCAGGTTCATAGCGCAGCGCGCTAACCGCTACACTACCGCTCCCCACACACACAGACACACACACACAGACAGCGCGCTAACCACTACGCAGCAATGCGTGACCCTTCCACGTGCGCGGGTCACGTGACAGATTTGACGTCACAGCTCACTTGCCTTGCAAAAATTAAATGCATTTTTGAGCTCCCCCCCCCACCTAAAAAAAACAAAAGTGTATTTTTATAATTGTTGCACGGTGTACAGTCTGGAAAGTACCCACATGGCAAATGTAAAGTTTGTTGCATGTCTGGAAGTACGCTAAACATTTTGAACAGACACACACAATCACAACTTTGCCTTTTATATGTGTGGAGATAATACGTTGCAGTAACAAGTAACCATCTCCCGTGGGCTCAACAGATCCAAAACAAAGCGTTCATAACCATCAACAATCAATTCGATGCGGCTCATTTTCAGACCATTACAGAGCTCCATTCCTTCAACAGTTCTGGAGCTTTGATGTAAAGCTGCAGTGACTGCAGTGATTCATATTCCTGGTTCTTTCGGTAAAGTCACCACGTTGAAGGGAAACAATAAAATAATACAATATATATAAAACAATAAAATTCTCACGACGTTTCGACTGCAACACAATCAACGGCAAGAACATTTGTAGTAGTGAGTCAGGGCCAGGATGCAGTTCCATATCTCCTATGAAGAACAACATGAAGACTCAATGTTTACATTGGGCGACGATACTTGTAGGATGGATAAAATCTGTTCGGTGGTGGCGCACTTAATAAATATGACTTTTAGGAAAGTGTTTTTTTTTTCAAATTTTATTGCTGTGGTTTTCACACCTGATGATGACTGCTTGTGTTGCGGTCGAAACGTCGTAAGAATTTTTATTGTTTTATACATATTTTATTATTTTATTGTTTCCCTTCAACGTGACTTTACCGAAAGAACCAAGAATAAATAATTCTGGAGCTGATAAATTACCTGCCTTTTGCTTTAATCACTGTGGGTGACTTCATTTTCAGGCCCCTAACCCGTATATTTAATTTGTCCATTGCAGAAGCCTCAGTTACCCTGTTGAATGAACAACTGAATTTGTTCGCCACCTTCGCAAAAGAGCGCCTACAAATTATCCTCAACATTAAAATCGGCCAATATTTCTTTAAATGTGTCCCTTCGATGTGAATATTTCCGTTTCCTCGCCCTTCCTTCACCTCCTTGCTTCTCTTCTTTCCCCCTTCTAGCCCAGTTGCAGCGCAGAAGAAACTCCTCCACCACGGGACTCTCACTTGACACCTTTCACTCGGCCCTCACGTCCCTCCTCTTCTCGACTGCTTCCTCTCTTCCGCTGCCTCCACCCCTACACCGGTGCCTCCACCCGAACCTCCTCCTCCTCGTCCTCGTCCTCCGCCTCCTCCTCCTCCTCCTCCGCCTCCTCCTCCAACTCCTCCTCCAACTCCAATTCCTGACCCGGCTCCCACGTGACTTTCTATGTGCACCAGACCACATTCCCTCCCCAGCCCTACGCTGTGCACCTCCATAAGCTCAACTGTCTTCTTTGGTTCTCTCGGTAAAGTCACCACGTAGAATGAGAATAAAATAATAAATTTATAAAATACAATAACACAATAATATTCTCACGACGTTTCGGCCACAACACAAGCGGCCTTCATCAGGTGAAGGGACGAGACTGTCTGGAGGACAATGACCACACTGGGAAGCTTGTGTTGTGGCCGAAACGTCGTGAGAATATTATCGCGTTATTTTATTTTATCAATTTATTATTTTATTCTCATTCTACGTGGTGGTGGTGACTTTACCGAAAGAACCGAAGAAGATGAATCCTTGCAGTCACGAAAGCTTTAAATCGAAAAGCTCAACTATCCTGCCGCCAGACCTCTGCCACGATCACCCTTCGCCTCCTCTCACCCACGCACGTGTCACTGCTTCACGCACGTGCCCCGCACCTCGCTCGTCCACGCTGCGGCACCGATCGGACACCCTCACTCGCCATTACACTTCCACTTTGTTCCACCTTTGCTACCCCGGACATCGGCTCCGTTCCCATTCAGTCACCGTCCTTACTGACTGCCGTCAGCTCACGTTGTAAAGTGGCCTGGAAAGGGCGCTGTATGAATCCAAAATAGACTACGATATTATCACCATTGTTAAAACTACCTGAATATTTACTAAATACGCAAATTGGTTAACTTTCAGAAAATAAGCTGTTACATCCCAAACAATCAGGCTTCCATGAAAAATATACAGACTCCCTAAATGTTGTTTTTAATAATCCAATGACCACGCTGGGAAGACTGAAAAAATAAAAACTGTCTCTCTTTAGACACAAACATTGTTTCCCAGCTACACTCCATTTAGAGTTGGTAAGGGTTACCGTAATGTCTTAATTTGATTACTGCGATATTATTTATCATTGTGCCTCCCAATACATCGTTCATTAAGCTCAACCCTATATATCATTCTGCTCTGAGATTTGCTCTGGACGCCTCTTATAAAACGCAACATTGAGACCTGTCCAAAGAAGCAGGGGCTAACGACCCTTCACGGTCGCAAGAATAATTAATCAGGCCTTGTTTATTCACAATCTCCTTTGTAACAATTCAGGAGAATATTTGTTGCAGCTGCCGACACCAACGGACGGCAGACCTAACCCGAGGAGCTCACCGTCGCTTCTGTTGAATGTTCCTACGTGAAAAAAATAACCAAGCCTGGGTTCTTTCAGTGGCTTATTTTTTTGGTATGATATCACCACGCGGCTCGATTTACAGTCACAGCTGGGGGCTTGCTGCCGCTTCCGCCCCGGCACGTAGCGCGCACCACGCAGCGCACGCCGCCACGCAGTGCAGCACACCACGAATGGCCCCAACGTAAGCGACGCCACGCCCATCAGACCTGACGAAGGGGCGCTCAATCACGGCGACCGTCCCCTCTTCTGACGAGGAGCAGGCTGGCGGGGAGGGGGGTCACGAGAGCAGAGGAGAGTGCAGCAGCAGTAGCAGCGGCGGCGAACATTATAGGTCACCCATGACGCGACCTTTGACCTTTGATCTCCATAAAAAACTGGACCAGATATATTTCCACTGCCTTGGTAACCCTGCCGACAGAGTGCAGTGCTGACCCCGTGGGATTGGTTTCTCTTTCATAATCAGCAGCCACGACCCATCTACTGATACACGAACCCCCCCCCTGGAGACTCAACAAGCCATCACCGTCTTTTGCGCAACGATCCATCCGCCTCCGTTGAAGCTGTTCGGTAAATACAAAAAACATCGTGGACTTTTCCCACAAAGTTTTACTTCCAATGTTTGTACGGTGTACAGTCTGGAAAGTACCCACATGGCAAATTTCCAGTTTGTTGCATGTCGCGAAGTACGCTAAACATTTTGAACAGACAACACACACAATCACAACTTTGCCTTTTATATTTGGAGATGCAGTGAAAAACTTTCCCAAAATTCATCACGCGGTTTCAGTTTTTTGATTTTCAGTTTGATTTATTTTGGTTATAGTCCCGTGAGCCATTCGGCTCTTGAATCGGGTGCAACCACAACAAGCGACAAAACAAAAACACGACCAAGAAAATCATCTTACAGTGACTATGTGTGACTGTGCAAACAGCACTGTCATGGCACGCAATGAGAGGGCAAATGTCATAAATATTCCTGTAAGCCCTCGCATCTTCAACATTAATGTTGCCATACAAACGTTGAGGGGTTTTTTGCTTCATTGTAAAAAAAGAAAAATGATTATCTGTTATTTTTATTTTATTTTCTATCTACGTGACTTTACCGAAAGAACCAAGAATATTCATTCCTGCAGTCACCAAAGTTTTAAGTCAAAACATTCACACACGTTGACAAAGCCTCACCTTGTGTTGTTGTGGGCAGGTCGCTTCTGATAACAAGAGCTGTATAGCAGCTCAAGCGGGCTTGGCCTGGTGAAAAAAATGAAAATAAAAACTGCGTGAATATTTACAATAAAACAAAGTTACAAAGTGGCGAGCCGGGTGAAGACAAATTAAACTTAAGCGAGATAATTAAAGTGAATGCAATCAGGCGAGGGCAGGAGGCAAGGCCCCGCGTGGCTAGGCCCCGCGTTGTAAAGTTCCAACTTGGACATCGATTCCCATGCTCGCTGCTACTCAACTGACATCCCTACGAGAGAGAGAGAGGCTCTACCTTGGTAAACAACAACAACAACCACCACCACAACGATGAAAATTTCTCACCTCGGATTTCAGTGCAAGCGCGCACACAGCAGCTTCCTGTTACCTCCCGACAACAGGTAGTGGACGTCACTTCCCCCCCACGAGCGGTTCACCAAACTAAATAAATTATGTTAATGAGGCCGGCCCATATGTCGAGGGATGGGGGCGTGGGCGCTGAACCCGTCGCAATAAACTCGCGACGGCTTTAACGGAGACATTATGTTAATGAGCCACCAGTCACTGGGCGTAGCTGTGCCCAAATAAGGATTGCCACTGGAACGATATCGGCAGTGACCCAGGCGGAGGTGACGTTACGCTCAAGAGCGCGGTGGACGGGGGTCGGGGTGAATACCTTGGTGACATGACGTCACTAGCGAGGTACACCTCCACCTGGCGTTTCACGCCGATGAAGTATGCAGAGTGGTGACGTCACAGAGTTGATTTAGATTCATTTTTCATTGCTCCCTCCCTTGGGTGTGAGCTCAGCAACAACGTGGACATTATTGTGTATACACTGTGTGTGTATACACTGTGTGTGTGTACACTGTGTGTGTGTACACTGTGTATACACTGTGTGTCACTGTGTCGCTGTGTGTCGCTGTGTCACTGTGTGTGTCACTGTGTGTGTGTACACTGTGTATATATACACTGTGTGTGTACCCTGTGTGTGTACACTTTGTGTATATACAGTGTACCCTGTGTGTACACTGTGTGTATATACTGTATGTACACTGTGTGTACAGTGTGTGTACACTGTGTGTGTACACTGTGTGTACACTGTGTGTGTACACTGTGTGTGTACACTGTGTATACTGTGTGTACACTGTGTGTGTACACTGTGTATACTGTGTGTACACTGTGTGTGTGTACACTGTGTGTACACTGTGTATACTGTGTGTGTACACTGTTTGTGTCGGCATTGAACCAAGTCCCCCGGCAAGGCCATCTACTTAATGACGAGAGAAAATTCATATGAAATGTCCTTTTCAATGAAGTCTTCCAGATGTAAATTGATACAAGCTTTTAATGAAGAAATAAAATCATCTAATTCAAAACACAACACAATTCAATAATGTTTCATTTTAAAACTTCAAAATGGAGCATGGGGTACTTGCGTGAATGCGTCCTTCGTGTGCAAATGTTGTGACTCTCCTGGCCTGAAGGCCGTCAATGTGTTGGACCCTTATTGGTGCACAGCGTCTCAACAACAGCAGTGGGGTTTGCTTCAACCGATAGGTACGAACATCCAGACGTCAATCAGAAAGGACCATTTCTAGTCCCAGTTAGAGAAAATCTACGTCAACACGTAAGACAAAACTACAATTCGTGTTGTAGAGAATGTACCTCCTCCTATACGTGTAACTTTCAAGTGGTATGCCTTGTAACTGATGAATGATCCGAGCGTGCTCCCTATTTCAAAGATAATGAGTTGCTCCAGAGGCAGACGCTTCGTGAAACACAAAAGTACCCTTTGACCTGTATCACAAGAACAACGGGTCTCACCCGAGTTCTCTGTACAGGTTACTTTCAAACACACACACGCACTTTGTCCTACCATCACTTATTCAATGTTTGACCCTCAGACAAAATGTTACATGCACGCGCACAATCAGACAAGTATTCATTCTAAATCATTGACGGGCATATTAACAACATTGAATTTCTGCAGCGAAATTGACTGCATCACGTTACATCGTATTAACAAGAAGTTATTTTACAAATACGTACCGTCTGCGTAACAGTGTATGTACAACGTACTATTGTTGCGTCATTCAAAACGAGTAGGCCGTTGCATGCTGGCGTCTGGGTCAAAATGTAGCAAATTCTAAACATTACGCTACAAATAATAAATCACGGCGTTTCGATGGCAACACAAGCAATCGTCATCAGGTGGGACAAGCACAGCAGCAATAAGAAGAAACTGCTGGAGTAGGCGCCTACTACTTCAGCAGTTTCTCTTGCTGTGGTTGTCCCACCTGATGACGATTGCTTGTGTTGTGATCTAAACGCCGTGATCTGTTGTGTTTCTACCCACGTGGTGACTTTACCGAAATAACTCAAGAGTGTGGATTCCTGCAGTTACGAAAGCTTCGAATCAAGATTGCCTACAAACTACACAACTGAGATGACGCATCAATCATCGCCCCCTACTGACAGGCTCTTGTCCACATGCAGGCTGGTGCAGGGCCACGACCTTGTGCCACACAGGGGCAGCTGCTACTTGGGGATGCTCTTCGAGTGTTTCAGACGAGGTACGACACGAAACTTTGAGTTGCTGAGGCGATAAAGCAAGCACCGTGTAAATGCAATTGTTATAACATAGTGAATGCTTGGGAGCTTATTGTCTCTCGCTCCTGGTTACAGATCTACCCAACCCATGGGCCCACAAAGTGTTCAACTTCACGTTCTTGTCATTAAAGGCCTGTGACAAAGGTGCATCTATTGGAGCGACATCGTCTCTGGCTTACACATCTACTGGGTCTCCACTTGACTTTGTATTGTCTCGGAGGAAGTCCACCCACACCTCCACTTCCACAAACTGCTGGGAGTTGCCTCACTCTGCCTCACAGTCAGAATTCTCCTCCTGCTTCACGATGTGAAGGTCCCATTTTGGAGTTGAATCTTCACCTTCACATTTTACCTTCACCATCACCTCTTCACATTTCACCATCACCTCTTCATATTTCACCTTCACCTCTTCATATTTCACCTCGATACCTTCAAAAGTGTCCAAGCTGGGATTTTCTTCCGGTTCGTGTTTCATGAGGGATGGGCTCATTGCGGCACTTTGACTTTCACAAGCTGATTTCAGACTCCACTCCTTGTGGATCTTCTGATGCTTCTGTGTTCTCTGGTGTACTTGAAGATTTGATGAATGTGCAAATGCCTTCCCGCAAACACTGCACTTGAAGGGTTTCTCTCCCGTGTGTGTTCTCTGGTGTTTTTTAAGAGCAGATGACTGTGAAAATGCCTTCCCACACACAGTGTACGTGAAGGGTTTCTCTCCCGTGTGTGTTCTCTGGTGTGCTTTAAGAGCAGATGACTGTGAAAATGGCTTCCCATACACACTGCACTTGAAGGGTTTCTCTCCCGTGTGTGTTCTCTGGTGTTTTTTAAGAGCAGATGACTGTGAAAATGCCTTCCTACAAACACTGCACTTAAAGGGTTTCTCTCCCGTGTGTGTTTTCTGGTGTCTTTGAAGATTATATGAATCTGGAAATGCCTTCCCACACACAGTGCACTTGAAGGGTTTCTCTCCCATGTGTGTTCTCTGGTGTGTTTTAAGACGAGATGACCATGAAAATGCATTCCCACACACACTGCACTTGAAGGGTTTCTCTCCTGTGTGTGTTCTCTGGTGTTTTTTAAGAGTAGATGAATCTGAAAATGTCTTCCCACACACACTGCACCTGAAGGGTTTCTCTCCCGTGTGTGTTCTCTGGTGTGTTACAAGAGGAGATGACTGTGAAAACGCCTTCCCACACACACTGCACCTGAAGGGTTTCTCTCCTGTGTGTGTTCTCTGGTGTTTTTTAAGAGTAGATGAATCTGAAAATGTCTTCCCACACACACTGCACTTGAAGGGTTTCTCTCCCGTGTGTGTTCTCTGGTGTGTTACAAGATTACATGACTGTGCAAACGCCTTCCCACACACACTGCACCTGAAGGGTTTCTCTCCCGTGTGTGTTCTCTGGTGGTTCTGAAAAACTGATGGCCATGCAAATGCCTTGTTACACACAGTACATTTGAAGGGTTTCTCTCCTGTGTGAGTTCTCTGGTGCCGTGTCAAATCTCCAGTCCGATCCGTGCTGTATGCACACCGGTCGCATTGTTGCCTTGTCCTACCGAGCTGCGCTGAGTGCATTTGCTCCATCAGACCAATTCTGCGGAGGAAGCGTCAGAGGAAGTGTCAGCTGCAGACAGAAAAAAATAATATCCACACCATCTACACGTCAGTATCGAGGCACAGAGGAATGCATATATAGTCACATGTGACTTACACGTCTATATTCATATATTCATGATGTAGTAAAAACTTTCCCAAATTAATCACAGGGCTGTTATGGCACACAATGAGAGGGCAAATGGTTATAAACATGCCTGGAAGCCCTCGTATCTTCAAAATTAATGTTCACCCAAAACTCCGAGCACACAATTTCGGCTGTCTGGCTACAAAAGGAATATTTATGAGCGCTAAATTCAGCTGACATAGCAAAGGGTGTTGAAAACAATACTATCTGTGTTAATTCATAAATTAATTCATAAATCAATGTTCAATCACAACTTAGAGGTGTGAATCCAGGCTCAGATCTCCTTGAATGCTGGGATGAACAGTTCCGACTTCAGCTGCATGTGTGTGCCGTGTTAACTTCCTGTTTCCATTCTTATAAAGAGTTCCAGAGGAAAACAAAATAAACTATTGTTTTGATATAACCTCCGTGTTCAACAGAGTTAATAGACGTTACTGCAAACACAAACTGTACACTGTCACTGGGTAAACAGGCGGTGGCGTGTCTAGAATCATGCCTGGCCACCTTCATCTGCTTCGGCATGAATGCTTCCTCACTTCACCAAGTAATTAATTGAGGATCAACGAACATAACCGAGGCTAACTGGAGTTTGCGTGTCTCTCTCCGTGGTGAGATGTTAACTACCTCACCTGGTATACAGGAAGTCGTGGGTTCGATCCCGACCCTGACGCCTGCTGTATATTTGGAGTTTACGCGTCTCTTCGCTGAGTGTCTTTGACCGATAGACATTGACACACGTATTCTTGTTGATTTCGGTAAAGTTACGTAGATAGAAAATAACAATAACAGATAATACAATTACATTAAATAAAGACCACTTGTATTGCGATCAAAACGTGAGTTTTTTTGCTTTATTTCCAATTTATTTTTATTTATTTTTATTTTATTTTCTATCTACGTGACTTTACCGAAAAAACCAAGAATATGAATTCCTGCAGTCACCAAAGTTTTAAGTCAAAACATTCACACACGTTGACAAAGCCTCACCTTGTGTTGTTGTGGGCAGGTCGCTTCTGATAACAAGAGCGGTATAGCAGCTCAAGCGGGCTTGGCCTGGTGAAAAAAATAAAAACTGCGTAAATATTTACAATAAAACAAAGTTACAAAGTGGCACGGTACACACACATGCACAGTACACACACACACACAGTACACACACACGGTGCACACACACGCACGACACACATGCACACACACGCACAGTACACACACACACAGTACACACACACGGTGCACACACACGCACGACACACACGCACAGTACACACACACGCACAGTACACACACGCACAGTACACACACACACGCACGGTACACACACACGGTGCACACACACGCACGACACACACACAATACACACACACGCACAGTACACACACACGGTGCATACACACGCACGACACACACGCACAGTACACACACATGCACAGCACATACACACGGTGCACACACACGCATGATACACACGCACACACACGCTCAGTACACACGCACGGTACACACACACGGTGCACACATACGCACGATACACACGAACGATACACACGCACACACACACAGTACACACGCACGGTACACACACGCACGGTACACACACATGGTACACACACGCACAGTACACACACACATGCACGGTACACACACACAGTACACAGACGTACGTACGGCACGCCCACACTCCTTCAGTCACGTGACTAAGGTTGACGCGCCGCCCCGTCTCCCGCGGTGACCTCTTGGCTCTCTCGTCTCTCCTCGACACGTAGATTCATTTCTTACTCTTACCTAGAAACCTCACTGTCTGTCTGTCTCTGTGGACGCAACTTGCGAGGAATTGTACTCACACACTGTGGGGTTTACGTTTCAAATAAAGTGCCCAGATACCACGCGATAAGCCCCGTGGTGAGCCAGTGCTATTCCTATTTCCAATCCGTCAACTTGAAAGTAGTTAAATTAACAATTTATTACTAATCTCCATATATACCAAAGGCAAAGTTGTGAATGTGTGAGTCTGTTCAAAATGTTTAGCGTACTTCCCGACACGCACCAAGCTTGATGCCATGTGGGTAATTTCCAGACTGTACCCCGTGCAAACATTATAAAAATAGACTTTTGTATATTTTTGGGGGGGCGCGCAATAATTTATAAGCATGAAAACACCACGATGCATAGGACTTACTTTGATTAGAATCTTGGAATTGTGTACATGTTGAAATTGTTAAATGAGCATTTTGAGCACACTGCTGTTTTAATAAATGTTAATGATTCTGAGAATATAAGTGTAATTCTGAGCATCATAATGACCATATTGGTATTGTCATCATGAATGGGGGTACAATTATTTTTAGTAACAATAGGAATGCGGTTTTGAGCATGACTATTGATATTTCGGACTCATTTATGACAACAGATTGATTATTAAATTGCGATTTTGTTTTGCTCATCAATCAGGACACTGTTAATGATGCGCATGCCCATAAATTGTTGAAATGACTAGAAATGCAAGTTGTGTATACTCTCCAACCCCATTCCTCTACCTACCCATTCCCTTGACGGGCTCCGTGCCCACTTAAACCCATGACGATGGCGGTGATGATTCCACCTCTCGCCGTAACAATCAAAGCACCTCCAACTTCTGAATGCAAAGGTGCTGGTTGGTGCAACGCCAAAACACATCGTCAACGCCGCTCCCAAGCCCGCCCTACGTTAGTTACATCGCTAGAATCAATAAAATAAAAAGTTCCACAGAGGAAACTAAAATGACATTACGCAATCCCCAAAGTTGCACGCGGTAGGCTACACAACTCGGAGGACAGCGTCAGACTTCAAGACTTGCATCGCCATCATCATTCTTCCTCTCCACAAGTCATCGCACGTCAATATTCAACAAGCTGCACACACGTTCAAGTCACCTCTCGACCCCCACCACCTGCACAGTTAACGCGATCAGACCCGGGGGTCAAATTAAAATTGTGTCGTCTTTGGTGACGTATTGCAATCGGTGTAATTTTAATGATGTCCGTACAGCAACTGGTGTACGTACATCGAATTATATCATTGACAACGGGGTCCGCTTTTGCGATATCTGCGTGCGGTCTTTTAATTATATAGATACGTAGTCAGTTCATTAGTAGGGGGTTCCTCTATAAGGAATTGTAATTGTAAAATGTATTACTTAATAATACGCTTCCAGGCCGCACTTAGCTTGTAGCGGTCAGAGCAGTTAAAATGACTGTACATGTAAAATAAATTTGATTAAAACATTTAATTTAATTTAACGTAGGTATAAAATAAATGTAATTTAAATAAAATAATGTAATTCATTTAAAAAATTAAATTAAACGTAGGTATTAAATAAAATAAATGTAATTTAAATAAAATACATTTAATTTATTAAAATGTTAATTTAACGTAGTTATAAAATAAAATTAACTTAAATAAATTAAATTTATTAAAAATTTCAATTTAATTTTACGTAGGTATGAAATAAAATAAATTTAAATAAAATTTAATTCATTACAAAATTAAATTAAATTTAACGTAGGTATAACATAAAATACATTTAATTTAAATTATAAAAAATGTTCTTTCATAAAAAAATACGTAGGTATAAAATAAGTTTCAATCAACTTAATAAAAAATTTAATTTAATTTAACGTAGGTATAAAATAAAATGTAATTAAATTAAATAGTAAATAGATTTTATTTTCTACCTCCGTGACTTCACCGAAAGAAACAAAGAGTGTGGACCCACGTGACATCAAGGCTGTCCTAGTCTAGGCAAGGCCTCAGGGTGTACTGGGCCTTTCACAGCAGCAGCAACAACGGTTCTCTTGAGAAAATGCTTTAAAAAATAAAGTCAACGTAGCTTACCTTGACACTCGCGAACTTTAATGATTAAAATAATTAAAACAAAACTAAACACGCACACGCACATGGGCGCGCGGTGGTCAGCGTGTACGGCATTAAAAATGGTAGCGTCCTCCCCGCGATCTGATTGGTCGCCGCGCGCCAAAGTGGGGAGGGGGGAGGGTCAGCGATCCGATTGGTCGAGAGGCAAATCTGGGCGCGTCTCCGGCGATGGTGCGCAGCGATTGGTCAACGGTTGTCCTATGCTAATTTTGGTATGCTAATTAATTTTAATCTGTATGCTAATGCAGAATATTTATCCATACTCATTAAGTTTAATGTTTATCCCAAATTAGTTAAAAATGTATGCTCGTTTAGTTAACATTCTATGATAGTATCGTTATATTTTTGTTATGCTATGATAACAGCAGTGCATAGTGGCTGTGGTGGTACCTGCTATGATTACAGCAGTACATACTGACCGTAATGGTATGTTGCACACTCGAAATGAAGGACATGGGCAAGTGCTCCAAATCGAGGGGAAGCACATTTATTGTGGTTAATCTGTAATCTTGTGAAGAACAGCACCATCACTCTGTAAAATGCACCAACACGTATGTCACACACAGCATTTCTTCCGAGTCGCCATTAACCATGTGGCGGGTTTACAAGCGTGGTTAATCATTAACAGTTTTCTCTTACACCCAATTCTACTACTGATAAACCATCTTTGTCTTTGACAATCACATTTGCACGTTTTTGTTGTCGCTGCAAGTTTACTCATGCATGGGGTGACTTGGCTTCGCAGTCTCTTTGCGCCATGTGTTGGTGAGCCGTTGAACAGCTGAAAAGTGTAAAACTATTCCTCGTTACTTGTTGTTATGGCATTCATTTAAGTTGTTTAGGCTGCTGCTGCTGCTGCTATTATGGCACAGAGATTCTAAAGCAAACAGAAGATCCAGCATCACGCTGTCACGGTTACGGTTGAAGTGCGTCCGTTGACATCATGGATGCATGTGGCAGACGTGAACTCTGAAACCACAATAATCACAGGACGTAATTATTTCACGAAAATATTTTAGACATCTTTAAAATAAATATACACGGTGAGTTTTCTTTTCCCCTTGGAGATCCGAAGTGTAATACTATTGCAGTTGGCTTCTTGATAAAAAAAAAACCCAGCCAGATGAGTCCCACGTATGCAAAAACGGTTCACAGTTTTAGTTTTGTCACGCTTCTAACCCCACGTGTCCAGGAACAGTGTTGATGATGTGGGGGGGGGGGGGGGCCCGCTCGCGTTGGGCTTGTGTGCCCCCCACACCGCCGATTATCAACTCCAGTGAGGCGACTGGTGGTGTCAGTGCAGGATTAAGCTAGTGCGGGGACTGTAGCATATGTTTATAAAGGGGCCCTAAACATTTTTTAAAACATTTTTTTACTTGCATAGTAAAGTAATTGTATTTTTTCATTCGCTATACAGCAAGATAATACGACAAATCGCTAACCTTAAACACTCAGTCGTCGTTCATAAAGGTTGAAAGCGGTATAGTACTATAGTAATAGAGCAAGTGCAGAATCAATGAACCGGAATTGATAGCTTGAAAGGATTTAGCGCGGGGTCCTTGAAAGTGCGGGGCCCGTAGCTACTACACGTGTGTGGCAGCTACTACACACGTGTAGTAGCTACTACACACGTGTAGTAGCTACTACACACGTGTAGCTACTTGTGCTACAAGGAGAATCGGGCACTGGGTGGTGTTCACCCAATCTGACATTGCCCACCATTCTCTGCGAACGATTAATGATTATTGGTGCTGCATCAACAGCATGAACCCTACCCCACCAACTAAACTCCAAATATCGATACTGTGTGTTTTTAGCCCATCAGTCGATTGTCTCGCCAGACCAATATTATTTGGCAGCATTAGTTTAAGCGAGCACACCGCTTGTTTGCGTTATCCTCCAGTGTATTTAAGGCTCTGGTGACATCACGTGGGCCAATTTGGCCAAAATTTCCACGTCTTTTCGGGAACGGTAAAACATTTTCAAAGTAACTGCTTTTATTGCACGTGCTGACAGAGGCGTGAAATATGAGACTCGTCAGGTGATTATTCCCGCATCATGTAATGTAACATTGAATTAACGAAACGCCCCACTTGAAGTTATTTGTTACAGAAATGCGAACCTTGAAAACAAACATTCTTAGTCTGAAAAGTGGTGAAGCAACATTACAAAACGGGGGGAAAAAACAGGAACCAGACGTTGCCAAACAATAACCACAGAATGTGACTTTAACGTTTTTTGTTTCCATGAAATGTTACGCCCTAAAATGGTTTATCCAGCAAATACAGCACTTTTGTTTAAAAACCTATCCAGTAAAACGGATGTCTCAAACACGAGTCGGCATGGTTGTATTTTCAGTCGTGATTTTTACTACCAAAATGAGGCAAATATGTCGAACGAATCATTGATTACAACTCGCATTGTCCCTCTCCTCTGTCACCTTGGCCCTACATTCAACACGCATTGTTACTACTACTACATGGAGTCTCGTCTTTTAGTATTATACCGATAATCGACTGCTGTTATGCAATAACGCAATCTTAAGGCGTCATTTCAAACGTTAACAACGTTTATCACGTGCGCACAAACCAAACGCTAGTGGGGTGGGAAAGTCAAGAGCATACAAATGCTGATAAAGCTTGGACAATCAACAATTTTTCTTGTGGAGGTGGGTGGATGGGTGGGCCCAACACACGGGCTTTAATAATGTTGATAGCGTTCACATGTCCTTTCGGTGAACTGCGGTTAAATCGACATTTTAGAACATGGCTCGCTTAGAAATTTGACTCTGTTCTGATAATATAATTTTTGCCATCTGTTACCATTTGCACAATTTTTTTTGGCCATGCAGCGAATGAAACTTGGCCGTTCTCGATGGGTTTTGCTCACGTCGTGCTGCGTGCTTGGATGGGATACCTTACGCGATTGATCTCACTGGAGCAGCCAGGAGCATATGTCGCAACATATAGAAATACAATTAATCATAACTTCCCGTGATCATCAACTTACAATCTGGCCTTCCGGGCTTACGTTATCAAGCACTAAAATGCTGCTGAAACGCTTTTTTTGTAACATGGAAAAAAAACGGAAATGCATTGAAATGCTATTACCCTTATTGCTTCACTAAAGTGAATGCATTTTTTTAATAGCCAATACAACATTCATTTTGCTTGGGAGGACGTTGCGAACTCATTAGCACCGCGTTTGCTTCGTTTTGTCGTACACGCACAGTAGAAAAGCGACCGGGCTTACTCATTTGGAGCCAGCTGATCTTTTGCGCAGCTAATTCGTCGTTCCGTGATGAGAGGTGCCATTGTAAACTCGTGCAGAAGCCGCCAGCCGTCCGTCGGGAGAGAGTGTGCACATGGTGCCACTTTCAACATGTTGCTTGTTGTATGTCTGATACAGTTTAAAGACATGCCTTATGTAAAATGTATGAGAGAAAAGACGCTATTTGCGAGCTTGCACAGCTTTACATTTTTATGCTAATTCCTTTGTCAAGGCGTTTTTTTTCTGTTTACCCACTCACAGCTTAAAGGAGGCGACCTGCGCTGGACTTGTTTAATGGTACAGTATGTTCATTCAATTAGTGGCATCCCAAACTCTCACGGTGGTGCTAATGTATCTTTGATTCTATTTGCGAGCTTGCACAGCTTTACATTTTATGCTAATTCCTTTGTCAAGGCGTTTTTTTCTGTTTTCCCACTCACAGCTTAAAGGAGGCGACCTGCGCTTGACTTTTTTTTTCACTCCCAACGCTGTCCTCCGGACAGGTTGGTTCCTTCACCTGATGAAGGCCACTTGTGTTGTGGTCGAAACGTCGTTATTTTTGTTATTTTATTTTTTACCTACGTGACTTTACCCAATAGAACCAAAGAGTGTGGATCCTTGCAGTCATGACAGCTTCAAATCTAGAAGAGTATAGGAGTGTTAATATGAAATTATTGCAATGAATTTTTGTTTTAAGTCTGTGAGAAAATATGGCAATGGTGTACATTTTCTGTAAAGAGAGAAGATCGTCGTCTATCCCAAAAATATTGCCCGTAAATGTAAGTCTGTGAAGGTGAAACGCAAATAAAACTTTCCCATTGACACACGTGCTTGGAATCGCCTGCGTGGAACAAACACCGAGACAGATATTGACATCGAGAGACAAGTAAGGTCCACGCCCGAGACGATGTTGTCAGCCGAAGAGATGGAGTAACAAGATCAGCTGGCGTGCAGGCGCTACATACGGATTGTTACATCGCAAGGCCGTGAATGATTGGGGATGTTTGTGGATGACCTTCATCCTAGCAGTGGATGATGGATTGACAAACTACGTGCGGAGTTTAATTAGCCTGGGTGTGCAAGAGCGGATCAATCCCACTCTTGATTCTAATTGCCATGGCTTCTGCTGCATTCTGCCCCAGTTTTGGTGTTTTTGCAACTTCGTAGCGCCAACAAAATCATCGCCCTTGTTACTGGAACGTGGTTGTGCACACTACAGTAGTAAGACAAAGAACACATTCATCAATAACTCTGCTTTTACAACGATGGAAACACACGTGACTTTTCGACCGATGGTTTTTCATCGCGCACACACTTCAAAATAAATATTGAAACAAAAATTATTTACAGATGAAAATGTACCGCAGTATAACGATTGTCAGCCCCGTCTCAATTCCAGGGATGTATCAGTCATGGGAGTTGTTTAGACATACTTCGGTGAAAGGATGTGGCCCAGGACCAGCTGAGATATCACTTCTGATTGATATCAGCCGTGCCTGGGAATCGAACTGATGTTTCAAGATTCAGTGCAATATACTCGTCATTAGCTCGGTTAATAGAGTGGCGCGTTTGTAAGTATACCAACACTAACCACTGCACTACCGTTGGCTATGGAAATAAGCCGTTCCAAAACATAAAGAACCGACATTGGCATGCGGTGTAAACCATTTCAGTGAATGCTGGGTTCGGTAAGACCTCGACAGCCATGAAACACATTCTGTTTTTAGATCTTAGAGGGATAAAACTTAACGTAGAATAGAGCTGTGGAGATCAATAACAAAGTCGACATTTCTGCACGCTTTGGGAAGATGTTTTTTTCTGCTTTGATAGGGGGAAAAAATACAAAGTACTCATTTCAGTTTCATTTATTTGGTATAGCCCTGCGAGCCATTCGGCTCTTGAATCGGGTGCAACCGCAACAAACTAAAAATATGAACAAGAAAACATCTTAAAGTGATTATGTGACTTTGTGCAAACAGGAACTTCAAGAAAAGACAGCAAAATATTCCAGAAATAGCACCGTGTACACCAACGCTGTGTGCAAAAATCCCAGTGGGATGCAAGTCAAATAACAACAACAACCACAAGACAACTAAGATTAAGGCCATCAGTCAACTCCGTACTACAATAAACAAAAACATGGCCAAAACCAAAAAAGGTTTTAGAAATCACCAAAATAAAGCCATAAAAGCAATGTATCAGTGAAATAGGATAACAGTACAGTATATATTATTAAAGAACTATAAGACATTTCGATTTAAAGCTTTCGTGACTGCAAGGATTAATCTTCTTTGATTCTTTCGGTAAAGTCACCACGTAGAATGAGAATAAAATAATAAATTGATAAAATAAAATAACACAATAAAATTCTCACGACGTTTCGGCCACAACACAGGCGGGCTGCATCAGGTGAAGGGACGAGACTGTCTGGAGGACAGCGCTTGAGCGAGTCTCGTCCCTTCACCTGATGAAGGCCACTTGTGTTGTGGCCGAAACGTCGTGATAATTTTATTGTGTTATTTTATCAATTTATTATTTATTCTCATTCTACGTGGTGGTGACTTTACCGAAAGAACCAAAGAACTATAAGACAGCAGTTTAAGCTAGGCCGATGATATGTTACATATGGTATAGTATGACGATTGTATGACTTTTATTTAAATGTTCACATGCCACTCATGCCTTTTTTATTGACCGCGTGTTTCAACGTTCAAAGTCGCCCATCTGTTATCAGGCACGTGGTGAGTTCACTTGGCCGTGAGGTGGGGGTTAACCTCCCACCCCCCACCCCCCCACCGGTGGCGGGTGATGAACGGAGGCGCTGTGGTTGCTTCGCTCCCCCGGACTCCGGGTTAAGGCGGCTGCTGGGAACGCCGCTGGACCGGTGGGCCCTGCTCGGGTCCATCACCACAAGGGAGCAGAGACGTCTCTCACTTTCAACCTTTAACTCTCCCCTTTAACTCTCCCCTTTAACTCTCCCCTTTAACTCTCCCTTTAACTCTCTCCTTTAACTCTCCCTTCTCACTCTCCCTCTCACTCTCCCCTTTAACTCTCCCCTTTAACTCTCCCCTCTCACTCTCTCACTCTCCCCTCTCACTCTCCCCTCTCACTCTCCCCTCTCACTCTCCCCGTTAACTCTCTCACTCTCACTCTCCCTCTCACTCTTCCCTCTCACTCTCCCCTTTAACTCTCCCCTTTAACTCCACCCTTTAACTCTCCCCTTTAACTCTCCCTTTAACTCTCCCCCTCTCACTCTCCCCTTTAACTCTCCCCTCTCACTCTCCCTTTAACTCTCCCTTTAACTCTCCCCTCTCACTCTTTCACTCTCACTCTCCCCTTTAACTCTCTCACTCTCACTCTCCCCTCTCACTCTCCCCTCTCACTCTCACTCTCCCCTTTAACTCTCTCACTCCCCCTCACTCTCCCCTCTCACTCTCCCCTTTAACTCTCCCATTTAACTCTCACTCTCCCCTCTCACTCTCCCCTCTCACTCTCCCCTTTAACTCTCCCCTTTAACTCCCCCTTTAACTCTCCCCTTTAACTCTCCCCTTTAACTCTCCCCTTTAACTCTCCCTTTAACTCTCTCCTTTAACTCTCCCCTCTCACTCTCCCCTCTCACTCTCCCCTT